>NC_136419.1:110120000-111320000 GCF_052625555.1 Lactuca saligna
CGATTAGCAATCATGGCTCTTATACTTTGCTGTCAACTCTGATCATCAACTTGTCCTTCAGATAAGGGATCGTATAATCCTCTGTTCTAGATATCATGCCGACAATACTTATTGTCCAACACTTGTTTCTTGATCTCCGATTTGTTCGACATAGAATTCAGTTGAACACATCAACTTCATTCTGACGGGGCCTGACATATAAGGCTAACCAAATTATCAAGTGGGCCAAGATATCACCTTTATTCTCATACACTAAAAGGAACAGATTACTTCGACTCATATGCATCTATTATTTACTAATTGAATTATGCACAACAATGTGTTTTATAACATCAAGTTACTAATGCGTTTACACATCATTAATGCATAACCAACCAGCAAACAACAACCATATCTCTAAGTTTTAAGACTATATGATATTATCGCTTTGCAATCACTTTAGGTAACGCACCACGAAGTAATACCAGCAAACGCGGGTTTATTCCAATGCTCAAATCATATTCATAAGCACTCATGAACTTTGCAACAAACCTTTGTAATGCCCAAAACCTTTTAGACATTCTACAAACAATTCATGATAGTCTTCATTCATACCTACTTCCAAAATATGAATGATTGTAGACTGTTTGAATAATCTTATTATTCAGGAAGTCAAAACATGAAAAATAGAAACAATAGATAAATAACCAACACATGATAGTAGCTTTACTCATAAATAACACAACTATATTTATTCATCAAAATGTCAAGTACAAAATATATATTACACATTTCTTATCTATCTAATCCAAACTTATATCATCCTTCAGCCCAATGCTCCTAGCGTGCTGTAAATGTTTGACCCTACTCAGTCCCTTCGTAAGGGGATCTGTTGGGTTTTCTTCTGATGATACCCTCTTCACAACGAGGAGTCCCTCTTCTACCCGATGTGTGATAAAATGGGATTTTCTATCGATATGTCGAGATCTACCATGATATCTTGGTTCCTTGGTTAAGGCAATCGCTCCTTCATTATCACATAAAATTTCCATCGGCTCCTTTATGGATGGCATAACTCCAAGATCTCCACTGAAGTTCTCCAACCATATAGCCTCCTTCGATGCTTCACTTGCCGCAATGTACTCTGATTCACACATTGAATCAGCTACGGTCTCCTGATTGGATATTTTCTAAGTCATTGCTCCTCCATTTAGGGTAAAAACCCAACCTAACTGCGATCGGTAACTATCCCGATCCGTCTGAAAACTAGCATCACTATACCTTCGTACCCTTAAGTCACCACTCCTACCAAGGACTAGGAACCATTCCTTGGTCCTTCGTAGGTACTTAAGAATATTCTTAACTGCAATCCAATGAGCTCTACCAGGATTCCCTTGGTATCTACTGACCATGCTCAAAGCGAAGGCCACATCAGGGCGAGTACAAGTCATAGCGTACATCATAGAGCCTATTGCGGAAGCGTAAGGTACTCGGATCATATCAGCTATCTTTTCCTCTGTAATCGGGCTTTAAGTCTTACTCAACTTGGTATTTCTTTGGATTGGCAACTCCCCTTTCTTGGAATTTTCCATACTAAATCGCTTTAGTACCTTATCCAAGTATGTATCCTGACTGAGTCCTATCAGTCTCTTTTCCCTATTTCTTACTATCCTTATTCCCAGAATATAAGTAGCCTCTCCAAAGTTCTTCATGGAGAAACATTTCCCAAGCCAGGACTTGACCTCCTGCAAGGTTGGGACATCGTTTCTTATGAGTAGTATGTCATCAACATACAATCTGAGGAAGCTCACTATACACCCACTGGCTTTGACATATGCATAAGATTCATCTTCACTTTGTAGAAAGCCAAACTCTTTAACTTTCTCATCAAAACAAAGATTCCATCTGCGAGACGCTTGTTTCAAACCATAAATGGATTTCTCAAGCTTAGACACTCTATTTGGATGCTTCGCATTGACAAAACCCTCTGGCTGATTCATATACACATCCTCAGCCAACTTCCCATTAAGGAAAGCAGTTTTCACGTCCATCTGCCAGATTTCATAATCATGAAACGCAGCTATTGCAAGCATTACCCTAATAGACTTTATCTTCGCAATTGGTGGGAAGGTCTGATCATAGTCAACTCCGGGAGTTTGAGTAAAGACCTTCAGAACCAATCGCACTTTATAAGTGTGCACATTCCCATCCATGTTCGTCTTCTTCTTGAAGATCCACTTGCACCCGACTGTCTTACGACCCGGTACATTATCAACCAAGTTCCAAACTTGGTTGTCATACATGGACTGAATCTCGCTGTCCATCGCCTCTTTCCATTTAGCAGACTCCAGGCCTGTCATGGCTTCTTTGTAGTTGCTAGATTCGTCCAAATTCATTAGAGTTTCATCTCTAATAAACGTATCCCCTTCAGTAGTAATATGAAAACCATAAAACTGGGGTTGAACACTAAACCTATTAGAACATCTAAGAGGTAAGGACTCGTCAACGGGTTCAACAGGAGTTTCCTCCTCGGGTTGAGCGCCAGTGTTAGAAGTTCCTTCATCACTTTGTTCTTGAACCTCTTCAAGATCAATTTGCCTCCCATTGTCTCCTTGGCTTATTAATTCCCTTTCTCGGAAGACTCCTCTTCTAGCAACGAAGACAACATTGTCCACCGGTCTATAGAAAAGATAGCCAAAAGACTTCTGTGGGTAGCCGATGAAATAACACTTCTCACTACGAGGTTCGAGCTTGTCGTGAGTCTCTCGTCTTACGAAAGCCTTGAAACCCCAAATCTTAATATGTGCTAACGACGGAGATTTCCCTGTCCACATCTCGTGAGGAGTCTTGGTAACCTTCTTAGTGGGAACTAAGTTAAGGATGTGGGCGGCAGTCTCTAAGGCATACCCCAGAAAGATATTGGTAACGAAGTCCAACTCATCATAGAACGAACCATGTCCAACAAGGTTCGATTACGTCTCTCAGCCACACCATTTAATTGTGGCATTCTTGGAGGCGTCAATTGCAAAACAATTCCGCATTCTTTTACATAGTCGTGAACTCAAGACTTAGGTAATCTCCTCCTCGGTCTGACCGAAGCATCTTGATTTTCCCGCTAAGCTGATTCTCCACTTCATTCTTAAACTCTTTGAACTTTTCAAAGGTTTCTGACTTTTTCTTGATTAAGTAGATATATCCATATCTGCTATAATCATCCGTAAAAGTCACGTAGAAGCGGAAAGCATCCCTTGTGGTGGATCTAAAGGGCCCACACCCATCAGTGTGTATGAGATCCAATGGACCCTCACCCCTTTCACAAGTTCCAGTAAAGGGTGACTTGGTCATCTTCCCAAGTAAACAAGATTCACACATGTCATCGTTCCTAAGGTCGAATGACTCAAACACTCTATCCTTTTGGAGTTGGGCTATGCGTTTCTTGTTGACATGGCCAAGGCGACAATGCCACAAGCATGCTTTGTCTAGTCTAGTAGAAGAATCAATATTCAATACATCATTTCCTAAATTATCAACAACCATCACAGATTCATAAATCCCATTGCAAGGTAATCCATTGAAATAAAAGATACCATTCAAATAAACATCAATAGAACCATTACTATTATCAAAAGAATATCTGAAACCTTGTGTAAACAATCCATGAAATGAAATAATGTTTCTTTCCATATCTGGAGAATAACACCAATTTTCTAAATCTAACCATAACCCATTACTCAGCACTAAAGAATAAACTCCGACTCTGGTCACAGGTGACGATCTTTTGGTTCCCATAATCAAGTTTATCTTCCCATGTTCCATCTTCCTACTTCTTCTTAGGCCCTGTGAATCAGAACAAATGTGGTAACCACACCCTGTATCAAGAACCCATGAAGTAGAAAATGATGAGTTATTAGATTTAATAAAATACATACCTGCGAAGGTGGGTTTAATCTTCCCATCCTTTATGTCTTGCAGATACTAAGGGCAACTTCGTTTCCAGTGACCCTTCTTGTGGCAGTAATAGCACTCTGCTTCTTTGGGGTAGGAAGAGGGATTGGCTGAACCATCTTGGGTCTTTCCCTTATGGTGGCCCTTACATGGAGCCTTTCTCTTCTTTCCGTTTCCTTGACCAATTGCTAACATGGGAGCAGCCACAGCGGGGGATGGTGTAACAGATTTGTGTTTGAGGTTGCTCTCAGCAGTCCTCAGTAGTCCTTGGAGCTTGTTCAAGGATACCTCTTCCTTATTCATGTGGTAGGTCATTCTGAACTGGTTGTAGCATGAAGCCAAGGAGTGGAGGATTATGTCAATAGCCAAATCCTCATCAAACTTAACATTAAGTTTGAGAAGATGATAAACATACCTTTGCATTTTTTGCAAATGAGAGGTTAGGGATTCTCCACTCCCCATCTTAGCGGTGATCGTGTTAGTAATGATCTCATAACACTCTTTCCTCACGCTTTGGTGGTACCGGTCCAGCAAATCCTGATGCATTTCATATGGATACATGTCCTCATAGGAATTTTGGAGTTCGAGGTTTATGGTGGCCAACATGATGCAATGAACTTTCGTAGCATTACGCTCGTTAACCTCAAAGGCAGCCAACTCTTCAGGAGTAGCAACATATGGGATGATCTTCTCAAGCTTTTCATCGAGGACATATTCTTTGTCCTCGTAGTGAATATACCTCATCCAGTCTATGATGTTTGAGCCATCAAATGTCACCTTTTTACATAGGTTCATCAACGAGAATGACCCAAAAGCGTTGTTGTTGTTTTTTGCAGACATCTGAAAAAGAAAAGGAAGAAATTTTGATTAGAAATGAGTCCCTAATTAAACATCCAAATGAGAAATTGGGGATAGGACCCAACAACATTATTTACAACTTAGAAAGGGATGTTGTATTCTAAAAGTAAATAATTTGAAGGTAAGTGAATGACGATTCACTAATTCTTACCATGAAAAACAAAAAAAAGATTAAGTTTTAAATGTATTTGAGAACTCCTAGATCTTTGAGATTCATTGAACTTTTCAATGGCATGTTTAAATCTCGATATGCACTTCAAATTTGCGATTGGGATGCTGAGGATCGCAAACAAGTTGTGAATAACCATGCAAACCAACATGGTGCATTCAATGTCTATATCACCTAATCAATGTGTTGGTACACCCCACATATTCCATTGATCTATGACAAACATCGAGTCACCCTTCGCCATCAATGTCAATCCCAAATTAGTGTGCCGGTTAACCACGCACGCTCCACTAACGTTTAACAAAGGTACAAAGTGTAATTCCAGGGAGTAGCATCATTTTCACATTTCTCCCTAAAGTAACTAAGATTGAGAATTTGAAAAAACATTGCAGTTACTTTGTATCTTACATTATACTTTTAATGAGGAGAGGATTGCCCTATCGTACCCGTTCGGCTAATAACCATCCACCAGTCAAGCAAGCGGTGGGTGTGAGTGTACACCCATTTAGCACCATTTTATAGGCAGCAACCTTACACCGACCTTATAGACCGGCTTCGTGAATGAGGCCTAGTAACGGTAAGACTAGCATTTTAATTATACATATATATATATATATATATGTATGTATGTATAATTAAAATGCTAGTCTTACCGTTACTAGGTCTCATATATTTATTAAGCTTGTAATAATATAATAGTATAGGGTTGAATTTTAAACTTGTAAAATTCTAAGGGTTGGAATTTAAATTAATCAAAATTAAACTTTTAATCACAAAATTTAAATTTTAAAACTTGAGGGCAAGTTTTGAACTTTTGGAAAACACAAATGATCAAATAACAAATAATTTAAATTAAACAATTAATTTCATAATTATCTATATTTGATCTAATTCTATTTTAGTTATAAGATAATTACCAATTAACTTTAAATAATCCATATTTATCATATAAACAACTAATATTCAAAAGATTTGGAATTATCTATTGTTTTGGCAGGGATAATCATTTAAATACAATAAAGTTCGGATTTTATATTCAAAAAATGATTTAGGCATTAATCTCATTACAAAACAGCAACAAAATCCCGAAATATCCTCTATCTGACGCACAAACTCACCGAGTCAGCTCTGGACTCGCCGAGTAGGGCCAACTCGGCGAGTCCATATACTGACTCGCCGAGTTGAGTCAGACAGATGCAAGAAAAACGATTTTCAACAAGAAAATAGTTAAAGCATCACATACAATTGAAACCAATTATAGCTCTGATACCACTGATGAGTTTTATGCATAAGAACAATCCTATGTGTTCATACAAACCCTAATGCTTGGATCTAGGTTTCTCTATTCTACATGCTTTGAATCCAAGACTTATAACCCTAGATCTATCATACAAAATTCGAAATTAGCATCATGAAAACAGATCTAAGTGTTTACCTCTATCAAATAGCTTAAAATCTTTGTAGTCCTCTTGATCTTGAGCTTAAAGTCACAATTGTAACTCCTCTAATGGTTCACAAACCCCACAAGAAAGAAGGCAATATGAGAGAGGGTGAGAGATGCTAAAATCAGCCCTAGGGTTCTCTTGGAATCAAGTGTAACCGATTTTCATAGCCTAGGGGTCTTATTTATACTTGCAGGCTGCTAGGGTTTCAGTCTAAACCCTAATGGACAACTTAGCCACCAAGCAGCCCAAGGAACCTTCTGGAATAAGGCTTTGGATGAAAATATGATGGACCCCCATCATACTTTCGTTCCCCCTTAAGTCCATTAGGTTTCCTTAGCCCAAAACTTAACTATCATACATTTGACAGTTTATACCCTTTTATTTAATTAATCTCTTTTAGTCACCAAATTATTTCCTAATTAATTTATGACCAATAATAATCAAATAAATATGATTTTTCCTTTAATATATTATTCTCATAATATATTAATAAACCATAATATTTTATCTCTCTACTTAAATTACCTTGTCAAGTTGCTTTGGTGAAGGCAACCCAAAAGGACCATGCACAACCGGGTCAAGTACATACCAAATATAGTTACGGGCTTAGACATTAATCCAACAGATGTGTCACTCTAGTTATAAGTTGCATTAGGGTGTTCAAGGAAGTCCCAAGTTGCTCAGAAGTTGAACGTGCTCAAGGTGGATGCCCTTACAAAGCATGATGTGTCATGTGATGCATGATGCATCATTATGTGTGTAGTTTATGTTCATACAATAGCTCTCAAGGTTTAAGGTTAGAGAAGCAGTTGTACGAAATATTATGATTGGTTCACACCTATCATAGGCCTACAAATTGATGGATATTGGCTATTAGGGTTTTTGGTCTAATCCCTAGTCTATAAATATGAATAACATATAGTTATTTTTAGAGGTCTTGAATTCTACTGAGTAGTTGGATCTCTGTGAAATTATACTTATAATTTTGGAAATATTAAAATTAAATCCATCAGACTTTGTTTTGATAAAATCCTGATTATGATATCCCTAAAAGCTACCCAAAATTTCCAAAAAGCAAGATTATCCTAATAATCATGAATTCTAACCAAGCTTTCAAGATAAGTCTAATATAAATTGTTTGGTTTTTATTCAAAAATTGTTTCAAAAACATAAAATTAGCAAAACAAGACTTTAATTTGAACAAAAAAAACTAGTTTTATTCCCACTAAATGTTCTACTCCCAAAGTATGGAAAGAAAACAACAATCATAGGAAATGAAATAGTTACAACCTTTGAAGTCTTTGGTTCCTGTTGGCAATTAGAAAATTGATGAAGATGGAAAATTACTTAAAGAAGAGCTTCTAAAAATATATCCACCAAGGAAGATTAAACCTCCATAGAAGGTAGTTTTCACATGTAATAAGTTTCTCTTCAGCCATTAAGACATATAATAAAATATGCGTAAGGAGAAGCAACTTATGAACCTTTATATCTACCACCAAATTGCATGAAAGGAAGAAAAAAGTAAAAGTCATAAAACTCGAAAAATGGCAGCCCCATAAGAGAGTAAAGATCATGAAAAAAGTAATAGTTTTTTTTTTGTTATTTACACTTCATTTTATAGCAAAACAAAAGAACCAAGTCAAACCATACTCCATCTCCTTCCTTTTCCTTGCAAGTTCCGCCCATGAGGCCAAAAAGTCAAAAAAGGAAGTATTTGTCACACAAGCTCATTACTAGATGTCATATATATATATATATATATTATAAATCACCTTATATAAATAAAGTCTAACTAGTTTAATGAGATATAAATATAACTTATAAATAATCATACTTTATCACATATTTCATAAGTTGTTATTTATTAATTAAATATTATTTACAAAAATAATAAATTCCAAATTAGTAATCTGGTTATACTAATAAATAATCAATTGCTATAACTTTCTATATAGTGTGACTCTATAGAATCATAGGCCATTAGCAATATTATTCTATAATGACTCTTGTGCATACATGATCATTTATTTTCTACATTTTCTCTCACTCACTCACTCACTCACTCTTTCTCTCTTTCTCTCTCTCTCTCTCTCTCTCTCTCTCTATATATATATATATATATATATATATATATATATATATATATATATATATATATATATATATATATATATATATATATATAGACAAGTTGTTTACTTGCAAAAAGTAGCGGATGGCAAACTGTTTCTTTAGGTGGGAGCTAGTTCATTCTGGCCTTTTGCTAGATATTTTGTGTCGGATATTTCATTTCAACAGATAGTTTCTATCTAGGTGCTCCCTAGAAACTCGTTCAATCAACTTATCATTAATCTCATCAACACTTTCATTTTTAGTTTACAATATCACCCTTGAAATGATAAATTTTGAATCGATGCTATTGGATTGCATAGAATGAAAGTTTGCATCAATAAGAGTGTCCTATCAATGCATGTGTATGGAATGTTAATGTTAATAAGTGTAAGTAAATTACTCCTCATATGTTGATATTGAACTGAAGCCATTTATTTGAAGCTTTTTATTTGAAGCCCCACATAGGTGACATTCATAAGCTAGAGTCTATAACTACAGATCATGCAAATATTTAAATCAATTATGTTGAAGTCTGTACTAAAATTAAATAGTAAAAACGAAAATACACATATACAAAAAAAAAAATCTTTGAAGTTTGTACAAATGCAGTCATAAAAACACAAACACAGAGTCAGTCAAATACACATACACACAATGTCACAACATATACATATACAATCACACATATAAGTGTATTACTTTAGGACAGAAGAAGTTTCTTATAAAACAGAAGAAGTAAAAAAATATTTATACATACACACTTAAAGTTATAACAAATAAAAGATGTACAAAGAACATGAAGTTGTGTCAAGAAATGCAAATAAAAGAAGTAGACTTCTCGATTCCAAAGGAATGATCCAATCATCCTGAAACCCTTGTTGTCGAATTGATTTACGAGAGTAAAAATGGAAGAACATAGACCAGATTTATAAGTGGAATAAACTATTATAAAATAAAATACGATGTATTTTCGTATTTTGATAATCATTCCAAAATTAATCAAATTAATATCATACAAAAAATACTAACATTAACAAATATACTCAAAAATTTAAAAATCAATATAATAAGTATAAAATCATGCAAAAAATAATGTAAATCATACCAAAATTAATCATATTAGTATCATATTTTAATTAAGTGTAGATCATAATAAAAATAAAACAAAAATTAGAAGCTGAAATTACTGTTATATTCTTAATGTTAATAACATTACAAACATCAACACACTTTCCATTCATTTCTTCCAATTATAGTATTGTGCTATAGAGATTCGAAGTCTAATGTCCTAATATAGAAAAATATAAGGTACAATGTTGTAATTGGGTTAAGTAAAACATTACAAGACCAATATACTTTCCATTCATTTGTTCCTATTACAATATTGTTTACACACAACTAATCAAAGAACATGGTGCTATAAATAGTGACAATCGTATCGAAGAATGTACTCCATACGAAATTACAAAATGATGAAAATTGTGAACTTATTTAATTAAGTTTGTACCTTACTCTAGGGCATGTAGGAAATTATTTTATTAATTTTGTACCATAAAATCAAATTCTATAAATTAAAAAAAAAAGCTTTATAGAGTTGTTAATAACATTACAAATAGTGACATACTTTCAATATAAAAACTATCAAAATCATACAAAGAATATTTCCATTTATTTCTTCCTACAACAATATTCTACTTTGAATTCGAAGTATAATGTCCTAATATGGAAAAATTAAAAGTATAATTTTGTAACTGGGCTAAGTAAAAAGTTACAATACTTGAAATTGTTAGTAGATTGGTATTATAGATTGTTTGTGTATGGTTTTCTCGTGAGTTTGGCACAACCTGCAGGAAAAAAATTTAAAAATTGTAATAGTATAATTACAAATTAAAAACACATAAATGAAACTAAGAAATCAAGTATACATAAATGAAGCTAAGAAGCCAAATACCTATATGAACAACACAATGCATACACTGTACTCCTAGATCCATGGCTTAAGGTAAAAACCACAAAAGTTACATAAAAAATAAACAAATATATTTAGATATAATTTAGCATTTATTTAGAAACAAACGTTGAGGATTATTACCATAAATGATTACTACAAATGTTGGTGGAGACAATTAGTTGTGCAAAAAAGGATGAATGGTTGGTGGTACGCTAATGGTTCGTGATTTGGGGTTTATTTATGCTAAATGGTGTGTGATGTTGTTGGTGTCAGATGATAACTGTAACACTTATGCCCTGGTATGTACCTCATGACCCTTCTATTTTGAAATTATGCATTATAGTCCCTGAAGTTGTAGCGGGGCGTACCACATGAGATGCTTAGTGTACTAAGTTAATAGCAAGTTGGGACCCAATTCATGTATGTTGGGTGTACGTATGCGTACGCTGGGCGTATGTTGTCTTTAATGAAACCCTAATGAACGGTCTTGCACACTATATAAGCCACCTTATACCCTAGGGCTAGCCTCATTACTAGCCTCTAAAACCTCCAAAACCCTAAATTGAATTCTAGCCTCCATTGTTAATCATTTTAGCCTTTGAAGAAAGTTTGGTGTTCAGTTTGTGCATTTTGAAGGAGTTAGAAGATCTTGAGATTGCTAATCTTTGAGAAAGGTCTTGGATCTAGGATTACCACCCTTTTTGCAAAGCTTTTGAGGTATTAAGTTCTCATCTTGACTTCTAGTTGTATAGATCTCTTTTTGGGATACTTTATCATGTTTTTGGCCATTGATTGGGTGAATTATTGAGTTAAGACGTCCAAAGGACTTATCCTTTCAGATTTAAGGTTATCATGGGCTCCTTGGGCATAAAGTTGCCAATTTATGGTGTTTAGGGCCTCATGCATGATGGGTTTTGGCCATATAAACATTCCTATGTGCACATACAAACCCTAATGCTTGGATCTAGGGTTCTCTAATTGAACATGCATTGAATCCAAGACTTTTGAGCAATAGATCTAGGTAATAACACAAGAAAAATAGATCTAGAAGATTACCTTAAGCTGTTTGCTTGAATCTTCTTATCCTTAGAGCTTAGAGTCACAATTGTCACTCCTCTAATGGCTTACAAACACCAACTAGCAAGAGGATGATTATAGAGAGGAGAGAGGGTAGGAAGAAATCGGACAGGGTTCCTTTAGTGACAAGGGTTTCTATTTATACTTGTAAGACTCTTAGGGTTTCACCCTTAAACCCTAATTGGATAACTTAGGCCCTAAGCAATCCAATATCCTAATGATAAGCCTTGGACAATTTCAAGGTCTATCCAAAGCCTCAAAACCGTCCACCCCTTATCCATAAGAGATTATAGCCCAAAGTACAACTATCATACACTTGACAGTTTATGCCCTTCTATTTAATTAATCTCTTTAAGTCACCAAATTAATTCCTAATTGATTTATGACTTATATTAATCAAATAACAATATTATTATTCCTTATAATATTTCTTGTCTCATTATAAACCATCCTGTCAAGTTGCTATGGTGAAGGCAACCCAAAAGGACCATGCTCAATCAGGTCAAGTACTTACCAAATATAGTTGCATCCTTAGACACTATTCCAACAGTCTCCCACTTGGATAAGTCTAGTAACTATATATACCGATTAGCAATCATAGCTCTCAAAAACGCTGTCAAACTCTGATCTTATCAATCTTGTCCTTTATAGAAGGGATCGTACAGCCCTCTGTTTAGATATCATGCTGACAATTCTATGGAACCAATTTGTCTCGCAATTGGTTTCTCGATCTCAGATTTATTTGACATAGAACTTAATCGAACACATCAATTCAGTTCTGACCATGCCCGACACATAAGTCAAATCAAATCATCGAGCGGCCGAGATATCACTTTTACCCTCTTAGGATAAAAGTAGCTGATAAACTTCGACTTATATGCATTTACTTACTCATTAATCAACTATACACAACAATGCGTTTTATAACATCAAGTTACTGATGCAGTTTCGCATTATCAATGTACAACCAATTAACAAATAACAAATCATATATCTAGGTTTTAAGACCATATGATATTATCGTCTTGCGTTCACCCTTTTATCACATTCCATAAGGTGATTCCAGCAAGCGTGGGTTTGTTCCAATGCTCAAAACTAGTTCATAAGCACTCATGAACGTTGCAGCAAACTTTTGCTATGTCTAATACCATTTAGACAATCTACACACCAATTCATTACAATCTTCATTCATACCTACTTCCAACATATGAACGATTGTGGACAATTCGAATAATTCGATTATTCTTAATAAACTCAATTATTCTGGAAGTCAAAACATGCAAAATGAAACAATAGTTAAACAATTAACATAAGATAGTAACATTACTCATAAATAATACTATTTTATTTAATCATCAAATGTTAATTACATTTATCTACAATACGTTTCTAATACTATCTAATCTATACTAATATCATCCTTCAGCCTAATGCTCGTAGCATGCTGCAAGTGCTTAACCTTGCTCAGTCCCTTCGTAAGCGGATCTGCTAGGTTATCTTCTGATGATATCCTCTTTACCACGAGTTCTACTTCTTCTACACGATGTCTTATAAAGTGATATTTTCTGTCGATATTTCGAGATCTACCATGATCCCTCGGTTCCTTGGTCAAGGCAACCGCTCCTTCATTATCACAGAAAATATCCATAGGATCTTTTATGGTAGGCACAATTCCAAGATCACCAATGAAGTTCTTTAACCATATTGCCTCTTTTGACGCTTCGCTTGCTGCAATGTACTCTGATTCGCACGTTGCATTAGCTACGGTTTCTTGCTTGGAACTTTTCCAAGTTACTGCTCCTCCATTCAGGGTAAAGACCCAGCCCGACTGCGAACGGTAGTTTTCACTGTCGGTCTGAAAGTTGGCATCATTATACCATCGCACCTTCAAGTCATTACTCCTTCTGAGGACTAAAAACCATTCTTTGGTCCTCCGAAGGTACTTAAGGATATTTTTCACCGCAATCCAATGGGCTCTGCCAGGGTTCCCTTGATATGTGCTAACCATGCTCAAAGCAAAGGCTACATTAGGGCGAGTACAAGTCATAGCATACATGATTCAGCCAACTGCGGAAGCGTATGGTACTCGGCTCATTTCTGCTATTTCGGCTTCGGTACTCGGACTTTGAGTCTTACTCAACTTGGTATTATTTTGTATCGGTAATTCTCCCTTCTTCGAGTTTTCCATACTAAAACGTTTTAGTACTTTATCTAAGTAAGTGTTCTGACTAAGTCCTATTAGTCTCCTACTTTGTTCTCTCACTATCCTTATTCGCAGAATATTGGAAGCCTCTCCGAGGTCCTTCGTAGAGAAGCACTTCCCGAGCCAGGACTTAACCTCCTGCAGTGTCGGAATGTCGTTTCCTATGAGCAGTATGTCATCGACATACAAAACGAGAAAGCTAACCATACTCCCACTGGATTTGACATATACACATGATTCATCTTCACTTCGTACAAATCCAAACTCTTTGACTTTCTCATTGAAGCAAAGATTCCATCTGCGAGACGCTTACTTAAGTCCATAAATGGACTTCTCAACCTTACACACTCTATTTGGATGTTTTGGATTAACAAAACCTTCTGGCTGAGCCATGTAAACATCCTCAGCCAACTTCCCATTAAGGAAAGCGGTTTTGACATCCATTTGCCAAATCTTATAATCATGAAATGCAACAATCGCTAGCATCACTCTAATAGATTTTATCTTCGCAACTAGTGAGAAGGTCTCATCATAGTCAACTCCGGGAGTTTGAGTAAAACCCTTCGCAACCAATCGCGCCTTATATGTGCGTACGTTTGCATCCACGTCAGTCTTCTTCTTTAAGATCCATTTGCACCCAACGGTCTTATGTCCAGGCACATAATCAACCAAATTCCAAACTTGGTTGTCATACATGGACTGGATCTCGCTGTCCATTTCCTCTTTCCATTTCACAGACTCCGGGCCTGCCATGGCTTCCTTATACCTATTATGTTCATCTAGATTTATTAGTGTACCATCACTAATATACGTGTCCCCTTCGGTAGTAATATGAAAACCATAAAACTGGGGTTGAACTCTAACTCTTTCGGAATGTCTGAGAGGTAAGGACTCGTCAATCGGTTTAACCGGAGTTTCTTCCTCGGGTTAAGGGCCAGCGGTAGAGGTTCCTTCATATATCGACTCTTGAATCTCTTCAAGCTCGATTTGCCTCCCACTGTCTCCTTGGCTTATGAGTTATCGCTCTCGGAAAAATCCTCTCCTCGCAACAAAGACAACATTGTCCTTCGGTCTATAGAAGAGATATCTAAAGCACTTCTGCAAGTAGCTGATAAAAATACATCACTCACTACGAGGTTCGAGCTTTTCGTGAGTATCTCATCTTACGAAAGCCTCGCAACCCCAAACCTTGATATGTGCTAATGAGGGAGCTTTCCATGTCCACATCTCGTGAGGTGTTTTGGTAACCTTCTTAGTAGGGACTCAGTTCAGGATATGGGCGGCAGTCTCTAAAGCATACCCCCAAAATGAGATAGATATTGAAGCACGACTCATCATAGAGCGGACCATGTATAACAAGGTTCGATTACGCCTTTCTGCCACACTATTCAATTGCGGTGTCCTAGGTGGCGTTAATTGTGAAACTATTCCACACTCTTTTAGATAGTCGTGGAATTCAAGACTTAGGTACTCTCCTCCTCGATCGGATCGAAGCATCTTGATTTTCCTGCCCAATTGATTCTCCACTTCATTCTTGAACTCTTTGAACATTTCAAATGTTTCTGACTTTTGATTGATTAAGTAGATATACCCATATCTACTATAGTCGCCGGTAAAAGTCACATAGAAGTGGTTCCCATCCTTTGTGGTTGATCTAAATGGTCCACATACATCGGTATGTATGAGGTCCAATAGACCCTCACCCCTTTCACATGTACTAGTGATGGGTGACTTGGTCATCTTTCCAAGCAAATAAGACTCGCATGTGTCATCTTCCCTAAGGTCGAATGATTCCAACACTCCATCCTTTTGGAGTTGGGCTATACGCTTCTTGTTAACATATCCAAGACGACAATGCCACAAGGATACTCTATCCATACTATTGGAAGAATCCATGCATAAAACATCATTTCCTAGGTTATCTACAATCCTAACAGTTTCATAAATTCCATTACATGGTATTGCTTCAAAATATAAGACACCATTTAGATAAGCACAAATAAAACCATTCTCATTATTAAAAGAAAATCTAAATCCTTGTCTAAACAAACCATGAAATGAAATGATGTTTCTTGGCATTTCAGGCGAATAACAACAATTATTCAAATCTAAACGTAAACCATTCCTAAGCACTAGAGAATACACTCCAATCTTGGTCACAGGCGACGATCTTCAGTTCTCCATTATTAGATTTATTCTTCCATGCTCCACATCCCTATTTCGTCTTAGTCTCTGCAGTTCAGACCAAATGTGGTAACCACAACCGATATCGAGGACCCAAGAAATAACATGAGATGAATCATTAGATTTAATTGTATAAATACCTGCAAAAGATGGCTTGATCTTTCCTTCCTTTATAGCTTGCAGGTACTCTGGGCAGCTTCTCTTGCAATGCCCTATTTTGTGGCAATGGTGGCATTCTGCCTCCTTTGGGTTAGGGTTAGGCTTAGCGGGATCAACTTTGGTCCCACTAGAGGAGGAACCATCTCGGGACTTTCCCTTGCGGTGGCTCTTAGACGGAGCCTTCCTCTTCTTGCCTCTTCCTTGCCCAATGGCCAAAACAGGAGCAGCGGGTGGATTGGGAGTGGGTGCAACAGACTTGTCCTTGAGGTTGCTCTCAGCAACCCTAAGGAGACCATGGAGCTTACTTAGGGTGATCTATTCTTTATTCATGTGGTAGGTCATCCTAAATTGGTAGTAACACGGAGGCAAGGAGTGAAGCACCATGTCGACCGCCAAGTCTTCCCCAAAGTCAAAATCCAACTTGCGAAGATGATCGACATACCTTTGCATCTTTTGCAGGTGCATGGTTAGAGATTCACCATGACCCATTTTGGAGGAGATCATGTTAGTGAAGATCTCGTAACATTCCTGCCTCGCGTTTTGGTGGTATCTTTTCAATAAGTCTTGGTGCATTTCGTACGGATACATGTCTTTGTAGGACTTTTGGAATTCGGAGTTCATAATGGCTATCATGATGCAATGCACCTTCGTTGCATCACGCTCATGAGTTTCAAAAGCAGTGATTTCATCCGGAATAGCGATTTCTGGATGGATCTTCTCCAGCTTTTCGTTGAGGACATACTCCTTGTCCTCATAGCGAGCAATTGTGCGAATGTATCTTATCCATTCGCTAAAGTTATCGAAAGTCACCTTTTGCCAAAGGTTCATCAATGTGAACGAGCTAGCAGCAGCGTTGTTCACGTTTGACATCTACAAATAGAAAAGGACAAAGATAGATTAGAATTTGAATCCATAATTATTACCCTAGAAAAATTAGGGCTAGGATCCAGCAACAATATTTACATATTAGAAAAGGGATGCCATAATCTAGCATGCAAACAATTTGAAGGTAAGTGAATGACGATTCACTAATTCTCCACCATAAAACATAACTTTAAGTCTAAATGTATTGAGAATTCCTAGGTTTAGATGAGATTCATTGAAACTTTTCAATGGCATGTTTAAATCTCGATATGCCCCTCTCGTTTTTGACTGGGATACCGAGGATCACAAAGTGGGTGTGAATTACCATGCAAATTCACATGGTGCCTTCATTGTAACAATCGCCTATTCGATGTGCCGGTAAACCATACACGCTCCATCGAACTATGATGAACAATGAATCACCCATTTCCATCTTTGCTTAGAACCAATTAGTGTGCCGCTAAACCACACACGCTCCACTAACTTCTTAGAAAGGGTGCAAAGTGTAATTTCATGGGATTGCATCAATTCACTTTTCCTAAAGTAACTAGGATTGGGAATTTTTGAAAAACATGTAGTTACTTTGTATTTCATATTATACTTTTAATGAGGAGATGTGGTTGCCCTATCCTACCCTTTTGGCTAACGACCCTCCACCGATCAAGCAAGCGGTGGGTGTGAGTGTACACCCATTAAGCGCCATTTTATAGGCAGCAACCTTATACCCACCTTATAGACATGCTTCGTGAATGAGGCCTACTAACGGTAAGACTAGCATTTTAATTATATATATATATATATATATATATATATATATATATATATATATATATATATATATATATATCTTGTAATATTATATTAGTATAGGGTTGAATTTTAAACTTGTAAAATTCTAGGGTTTGAAATTTAAATTGTCTAAAGTAAACTTTTAATCACAAAACAAAAATTTCAAAACTTTAGGGCAGGTTTTAAACTTTTCAAAACATAGGTGATCAAATAACAAATAATCTAAATTAACATTTAATCACATAATTATCCATATTTGATTTATTTAATTATTTCTTGCAAAACAATTTACCAATTTAATTAAAATAATTAATCAATTATCACATAAGGAAACTAATATTTAATTAATTGATAAATATCTTCAATTAGGTCAAGAATATACTCAAATATATCTTAAAATAGGATTTATATTGACCTAACATGATTAAGGTAAGTATCCAAAGGATAAACAACAAGAAATCCCGAAATTAGGTCTTTCTGAAGCTCGAACTCGCCGAGTACCATAATGGACTCGCCGAGTCCACAATGGAACTCGCCGAGTTCATCAGGCAGGGTGACAAAATTCGAATTTTGTAAGCATCAAACAAGCAACCAATGCATCAAGTCAATAGAAACTAATCTAGGCTCTGATACCACTGATGGGTTTTGGCCATATGAACATTCCTATGTGCACATACAAACCCTAATGCTTGGATCTAGGTTTCTCTAATTGAACATGCATTGAATCCAAGACTTTTGAGCAATAGATCTAGGTAATAACATAATAAAAACAGATCTAGAAGATTACCTTAAGTTGTTTGCTTGAATCTTCTTGTCCTTAGAGCTTAGAGTTACAATTATCACTCCTCTAATGTCTTACAAACACCAACTAGCAAGAGGATGATTATAGAGAGAGGATAGGGGAGGAAGAAATCGTCTAGGGTTCCATTAGTGACAAGGGTTTCGATTTCCTTGACCCCTTGAGTCTATTTATACTTGTAAGACTCCTAGGGTTTCACCCTTAAACCCTAATTGGATAACTTAGGCCCTAAGAAATCCAATACCCTAATGATAAGCCTTGGACGATTTCAAGGTCTATCCAAAGCCCCAAAACTGTCCACCCCCTATCCATAAGGAATTATAGCCCAAAGTACAACTATCATACACTTGACAGTTTATGCCCTTCTATTTAATTAATCTCTTTAAGTCACCAAATTAATTCCTAATTAATTTATGACTTATATTAATAAAATAACAATATTATTATTCCTTATAATATTTCTTCTCTCATTATAAATCATCCTGTCAAGTTGCTATGGTGAAGGCAACCCAAAAGGACCATGCTCAATCGGGTCAAGTACTTACCAAATATAGTTGCAACCTTAGACACTATTCCAACAATGCATTCATTAAGTCTCTATTTAAGTCCTTATTACACTTTAGAGCTTCATATAGCCATACATGGACGTAAAGTTAGCAACTTTACGTGATAATCCAACTTAAGGAGGTTAGATCTGCATTTTGGAGAGAAGTCTTAATGTTTTAAGAGCTAAATCTAAGGGATGGCTTATCTGGAAGAGTACGTTGGGTGTACAAGCCTATACATGCAGCGAACAAGCCCTCGAGCCAGTACACTTAGCGTAAAAGAGGAGTACGCCATGCGTACTCAGTCAGGTGGCATTTTTAAGTTGGACTTGAGGTTTGGGCCACATTTTAGGCTTAGAAGGTTAGGGCTTTGTTTGGCCATATGATTTTGGGAGTTTTAGGCTAGGAAAATTATTGGGCCTTGGGCTAAGGCCCATGGGGAGGGATTAGGTTTAATTGGAAATTGGGCCATATTTAGGCCTTGATGTATTATTTGACTTTTGGGCCCATTAGATTGTAAATTTGAGTTTTAGTCTTGGACCAAGCTAGGTTAGGGGTAAAATGGTCTTTTTACCCTAACAAGGGATTTTGGTTATAATTTGGATCCTAAATGTTAATTGGTTTTTATTTTTCATCTAACAACTTGGGGAGTTATAGGACAAACAGACAGGGATTATTTAGTTCATTCAACATTTTGAGGTAAATTTCCTCACTGGGTTTAGCGAGTCGAAGGCAGCGGCCCATGTCTATGCTATGTTATTATGCTAGATATTTGCATGACTCTTGCATATTTTATGTACTGATATGCATACCGGGCTAGGGCCTGATGACCATTTTGTATGCTATGTATTTTTGTGATTATTGCATGTGTATGTGTTTACGTGAAATATGTTATATGTATGATGGGCAGGGCCCGATCTATTAACTGAGCAGGGCTCGATGCATGGTGGGGTCCAATGACGGATGGGGTTAGATGCCTGGCGGGGCCTGTTTACAGGGTGGGACCCATTATATGTTCATTTGTATGTATGCTATGTGGTATTTTTGGGAAAACTCATTAAGCTTTGTGCTTACGGTTTTTAGTTTTTGTTTCAGGTACTTCCGGTTCCAAGGGCAAGAGCTCGGGTTGATTGCATCGCGCTCACCATATGGATTTTTTTGGGACACATTCTGATTCTCATGATGTTTGATATACTTATTTTCTGGGTTGTATGAACAATGTTTTTGGATTATCGTTTTTCACATTTAAAATAAAAATATTTGGGTCATATTTTTTTGGATGTTTCAAGTTGGTATCGGAGCCTTGGTTTTAGGGATTTGGGCACACCCTCGGGTGTGGCTAAACTCAAACTAGGGATTCTGTAAAGATTTTCGAAAAAAAAATGTTTTTAGAAAAGGGTTTTCTAAAACGAGAAATGCTATGGTGCACGCAATCAACTGAGCTCAAGTATGTTTTCCCAAAATACTCATACATGTTATTTGATATACTTTGACCGTAGTGAATATCTGAATCACATGCTAGTTAGGGCTATGGATCTGCTTAGCCTTTTCATGGTAGAATGCTAGGAGAGATGCCTTTATATGGCTATTGTTTGAGCTTGTAGACTTGTATACTAGTATTGATCATTTAGTAACGGGAAGGACTGATTAGACTATGTTTGGTTTTGATTACTGGATGTTCAAATACTGCTTGCTTTGTTCTTTTATGAGTTCTAATTAGCTCCAACGAACTATTAAATGTATATTCTAAGTCACATATTATGGGAACTAAATAATTTTAGAAGATTAGGTTATAAATCTATTACGCAACTCTTGTTTGACTCCAATCGTAAGAATTATCTGGTTTTAGTAATATGTAATGGTATTCCCGAGTTAGTTAGATGAAAGCAGAGGGAATTCCTTCTACAGCTGATGGCGGAGAGTGGAGTAGAGTTGCCCGAGGAAAACCTAGGATGAGACCTAATGTTGGGAGCCTTACTTGAGAGGTATAATTGTATGGACATAGAGTAACCTGATGGAGTCAAGGTAAACCTTGAGGAAAGTATGGGTAGATGTGGAAGGTAGTATGAGCCCGTACTACTAAAACTAGAGGACCCGTACTCGATTCAGGGTGGGCTGTGATAACACTAGGGAACTTGTGGAGCTGTGGTTCTCTCTCTCTCTCTCTCTTTATATATATATATATATATATATATATATATATATATATATATATATATATATATATGGAAGGTAGTATGGGCCCGTACTACTAAAAGTAGAGGACCCATACTCGATTCAAGGTGGGCTGTGATAACATTAGGGAACTTATGGAGTTGTGGTTCTCTCAATATATATATATATATATATATATATATATATATATATATATATATATATATATATATATATATATATTGTGATGTGCATTCTGATGATTTATTTGGTTGATTTTCAGTATGATGTCATTGAAAGGCAGACCTATTGGCAGTTCTAGTGCGGGGAGGGGTTCAGGCTCAGGTTCTCGAGCCACGCAGCTTGATAACTAGACGAGGGAGATGCTAAGATAGTAGCTTTGGTTGGGACACGCTCTTTGACCTTTAGGGAGTTTCGAGCATCTGGAGCTCCAGATTATCACGGGGTGAGGTACTTGATAGGGAGCATTAGGTGGTTAGCTGATGTTGCTAACGCCTTCCGCACCAGTCGTTTTCCCGAGGGGGACAAGATTAGGCTAGTTTCTTGCCTTTTGAAGGACACTGCACCAGATTGGTGGGCAGAGGTAGGTCATGCTGTGGGTGATGATGTTGTTGATGTGATGTCATGGGATGACTTCTCCTAGGTTCTGAGCTGAGTTTGCACCGGTGATCGAGGTACAACAGTTAGCACAGGAGTTTCCGTATCTTCGCCAAACTACTAAGACGACGGCCGAGATCACTGCCATGTTTAGGGATAAGGCTCTTCTGGTTCTGCAGTATGTGGTGGATGAGGATATGAAGAAGGCCCGATATCATGAGATGTTGAGGAGTTATATTCAGTAGGTTGTGAGCCGATCCAGGTGTAGGACGTTGGAGGATATGATAGCTTGAGTTAGGGAGAGGGAAATTGACCTGGAGATGGAGAAGAAGTGGAAGCCTAAGTATGCGTGGAGTGCTGAAGGTTCGGGAAAGAGGCCTAAGGTATCTGATTCTAGACCGAGAGGCTATTAGGATCATAGCTGATGTGGCAAGTGCGACAAGATGCATGAGGGGGCATGTTGGGTGAGTGGTTTTGGCTGCTTTAAGTGCGGTTGGTCTGGTCATATAAGTAGGGATTGTACTGCTACCACCACCACCACTCCGGTATCTGATCTGATGTGCTTTCATTATATATGAGGGGCCACAAGAAGGCCCATTGTCCGAGTTTAGCTGCAGCAGGACTGGTATCAGCACCCGCTCCTGCAACACTTTGGATAATTGATGGCCATTTGGGTCGAGCAGACGCGCCTGTGGTAAAGACCAGGGCTTTCCAGCTGACGGCAGAGGAGTCGCGTACAACTTTCGATGCGATGAAGGGTATGTATATTATCCTTATCTCTTTATTTATATTAAATTGTCTACTTATGTTTATATTTTTTATTTTAGGATCATTCCTTATGAATGGTATTTCGGCTTTCGTATTGTTCGATTCGGGGGCTACCCGATCGTTTGTATCGCTTGCGCTGAGCAAGAGATTTTTCGGAGCTCCGGGGGAGCTGGATTGTCCTCTTGATGTGGAGATTACTGATGATAGGACTATTCAGGCTGCGAAGGTTTATCTTGGGTGCAATCTTCAGGTTTTCGGTGAGCAACATCTGGTGGATTTGGTTCCCATTCTGTTGTGTGGGAAAAAGGTGATTGTTGGTATGGATTGGTTAAGCCTAATGGGGCAGTAATCGACTATGAGCAAAAGTTAGTGTGGGTATATCAATTAGTATGCTTAGCGTACTGGTATGTAGGACGATTCAATTGGGGGATAATTGTAACACTTATGCCCTAGTATGTACCTCATGACCCTTCTCTTTTGAAATTATCGATTATGGTCCTTAAATTACTAAGTAGGGTATATCACTTAGTATGCTTAGCGTACTAGTTGAAAAGCTAGTACATAGGGCATACCTCTTGGTACGTTTACGTACTGAGTTAAAGGCGAACCAGGACCCAGGTCACGTATGGGCATACATGGAATTTAATGAAAACCTAATAGAGGCTCTTGCACATTGTATAAACCACCTTATTCTCTAGGGCTGACCTCATTACCATCCTCTAAAGCCTCCAAAACCCTAAATCAAGTTCTAGCGTCCATTGTTAATCATTTTAGCCTTTGAAAACATTTTGATGTTTAGTTTGTGCATTTTGAAGGAGTTAGAAGATCTTGAGGTTGCAAAGCTTGGAGAGAAGGTCTGGATCGAGAATCACCACCCTTTTGCAATACTTTTGAGGTATCATGTTCTCATTTTCACTTCTAGTTGTTTAGATCTCTTTTTTGGATGATTTGTCATGTTTTTGGCCATTGATTGGGTGGCTTATTGAGTTATGACGTCTAAAGGACTTATCCTTTTAGATCTATGGTTATCATGGGCTCCTTAGGCATAAAGGTGCCAACTTTATAAAGTTTACTTTAGGGCCTCATGTACTCACTAAGTCTCTATTTAAGTGCTTAATGATATTTAGTGCTTCATATAGGCATGCATGGACGTAAAGTTAGCAACTTTACATGATAATCCAGCTTAAAGAGGTCAGATCTGCATTGTGGTGTGAAGTCTTAATGGGTTAAGAGTTAAATCTAAGGGATGGCTTGTCTGGGAGAGTGTGTCACACCCCCAAACCGGAACAACGGAAACATTTGGGGGCGGAGGACATCGTGTTTAAGTATCACAAAAGTTGTATAATAGTAATTAAAGTAACAACAACCATTGTATTAATATCATAATATTTTCTTTGTGTTGAAAACATTACTTGTTTAACATTAAAAACACAACAAAAGTTAATACATATAGCCCCATCTTCAAAACACCTGAGAGAGTACCTATCTACTAACGCCCCTTAGAATACAAGTGGTTTGAAAAAATGTCAACATTAAAGCTGGTGAGTTCATAAGCGTTTTGTTTTAGAAAACAAATTCTTTGTTCTTTGTAAAACATGATGTGTTTCTCTAGAAAATCCTATATTTCATGATATGATGAATGATAAGTAAAATGACTCTTACAAGTTCCTTCTACGAGTACTTAATGTATCCAAGTTATATATAATTCAGATTGAACAAACAATCGATTGTGTGATTCTGGCCTAAGCCCACACCCGAATAAGGAATAAGAAATGATGTGGAAATCACACCTCCCATTTTTTGATAGATACTTATTGCATATAACCCTAATGTATTCACTAGGTACTTATAGAGTTAATTTTAATAGCTCTTTGAGATATGATGAAAGCGTTCCTTAAGAAAATGCTATATTCTCTTAATGAGTAACATGATCGTGCCTGTTCCTTTTGTGATCATTTAGTGAATACAAATTATATATAATACTGATCGAATAGACAATTGAATGTGTGGATCTTCCCTAAGCTCATAACCAAACAAGGAACATGAAGTAAGGCGTATGTCACACATTCTACTGCCCATTGGATCTTCATCATATATAATTCTAACGTATTCACTAAGTAATCATGGAATTAACATTAATGGTTCTTAGTAAAATGGTGACCCTAATAGTTCTTTCTACAACCACTTAACTCATACTAGTTATATATAAATTAATATCGACCAGACAATTGAATGTGTAAATCTCCGCTAAGCCCACAACCAAACATGGAATAGGAAGTAAGGCGGATGTTACACATTCCATTGCCCATCAGATATTATTTATATATAACATTGACGTATAACCTAAATAATTATAAAATTTATCATTACAGGTCCTTTATGTTATAATAGTTTGTAAATAGGTAATGAACCTTTTATAAATATGTTTCCTTGTAAAATACTGATATTTATCCTAGAAAATCCTATATTTTCCATAAAACTGATTTGTATTCTTAATCGTTCTAAGACCGAAAAGCACAAGTATAATTACCATACTTAGTTTAATGATACCTAGTTTTATCTATAAGTAAAAAATAGCTGAAGATGTGTTTGTCCTATTAGCCTCTTATGATCACTTAGTACATACAAGTTGTATATTACCGAGATCAAACAAATAGTTGAATGGGTGAATCTGCCGTAAGCCCACAACCAAACAAGGAACAAGAAGTAAGGCGGAAGTTACACATTCCATTGCCTATCAGACTTCAATTTTATATAACCCTATTGTAAATACTGAGTAATCACATAGTTAATATCCTTTAAGACTGTTTAAGAAAATATATATTACTACGTAAATATATCATTGTTTTCTTCTTGTGAGTTCTTATAACCATACTAATGGGCGTTTAACCCTACGACGTATTGCGGATGTCGTAAACATTAATGATGTTTGTAACCCACATACCTGCCGTTCAAACTATAGCTATAGTTAGGGTGCGAGATTGTCAATCTCATATATATATATCTATACACAAACTCATGCTCTCCCTCTAGGGGACTCTGGTTCCTAAGGATAGACTTCCTTGGTACTTAGAATAAGTACACGAAGGCATGTCTCACAATTAGCTTCAATGAATCTACAAGTAATAATGCAAAAACCTTTTTATAAATAACCAATAATTTTGTGAAAAGATCCCTTTGTTCCATAAATGATACTTATTATAATTTATAACTTCATTTCCATGTCTTAACCTGGACTTTGTAAAATAGTTCATATGATCCATAAACTATATCTACTATAGTTTGTAAGTTTATTTCCATTTTTTTAACAAGTTTCACATTTAAATGCATATTAATGGTAAGGAAAACATAATAAGTAAATTATATTTTAAGCACAAAATTTCTAGGGTTTTACTTGTATCCCCCCCCCCCCCTAAACATAGTGAAAAAGCTTAGAAAAATATGAGGGTATGAAGTCACCTTATGTGTGATAACGATTTTGATATAGAATAGAAACAATGACCTTCGAGCTTGATTACGGGAAAGATGTAGTGTTCTTAAGCTTGTATCTGTTTGAATGAAGAATGATGTTCTGGAGCTGTTTGATCTTAAAATGAAGGAAATAGGTTTGCTATTTGAGAGAGTTTGTAAGATGTTTTCGTTACTAGAGGTGAACAAACGAAATATGATCTTAATTTGTATCTTAAGTATGAAGGAAATATGAGGCGGTTGCATTGGTACGTGAATCATATCTCATTGGTATTCTGAATATGAGATATTTAAGGGGTTTACGCCCAAATAAAAGTTTTGGTTTGTGTTCACGGTCACCTTTTGGCCGTGAACACTTCTTTGGTTTTTATTCCCCAATCGTGAAATACCTCATGGATTAGCTTTTGGATCGTGAAATCTTTTATGAATTAAACCAAATCCAAAAACCAATTGTTCTAGAAGCCAAATGGACCATGAACGTCATCCTAGAATTCTCTTGGGTGTGAACACATTACCTTTACTTGTTTTGGCCATGAACATCCTTACCTTTTGTAGCACCTGGTTTCCGGTATGTGAATTTTATTTGAGCATTGCCCTAATTTAGCCTTGGACTCGGCGAGTCATAGGGTCCGACTCGCCGAGTAGGGACGAGACTCATGACACGTTTTAAGTAGGCAACTCGGCGAGTCCACATCCTGGACTCGGCGAGTCACCGCTGCTGGATGAAACCCTAAGTTTCAAGGGTTTGCACCCTATTTAAACTCTCATTCCGCCCCAACTCGTCCCCATTCACCCCCAGAACTCCCCCAACATCGTTTTCCCTTGTTTCCTTGAGAGTTTGAGGTGTTCTTGGTGTGTTCTTGAAGGTTTTGAGGAGAAAGAGGAGTAGATAAAGAAGAGGAGAAGGAGATCAGCCATCTTTGTGTCATTTCAACATTTCCCTTGAGGTATATCTCGTTTTCCCCTGTTTCTATGCTTAGGATGTCATTTGGGACACTCTTGAGCAATTCTTCAAGCTTGTTTGTGCTTAATGACTCGTAATAAGTGGATTAACCTTTAGATCTAGGCAAGATTGAGCTCCAGGAGCTCAGATCTGTGAGCTTTATGGCCCCATGTGGCTTGTTCATCCTAGATCTACCCTTTTGAGGCATTTTACACCCTAAAATCCACATTAGTGAATATCCACACGTAAAGTTGGAAACTTTACGTGTGATTTGTGTCCTAGAAGTCCAGATCTATGAATGGCATGGACTGAAATCGAGTAAATCTGTGCATTTGGTGAATGCATGGCGACGACTCGGCGAGTCGTATAGGTGACTCGGCGAGTCTGGTCGCGAGTCACCGATTTGGTCCCTTCTTCATGTGTCGAGTTGAGCCATGAGTCACAGGGGGTGACTCGGTGAGTTGGGAGCTGAACTCACCCATGTTAGGACTCGGCGAGTCAATGCCCTGACTCGATGAGTCCAAGGCAATCTTCATAGAGCAAGAACAGACTCGGCGAGTTGTTCATACAACTCGGCGAGTCTTAGCATAAAGTGTTCATCGGATGAAGATGAACTCGACGAGTTGTTCATACAACTCGGCGAGTAGGATGAAGAAGTTGGATGACAGTTAGAAGGTGAACTCATCGAGTCATAGCCCGACTCGACAAGTAGAACCAGGGACCTAGGACAATAGTTTGCTAGGGACTCGGCGAGTGGAGATCCACTCGGCGAGTCGGGTCAACTGAAAAATTGACTCTAGCTTTGGCTTAGAGCTAGACCGGGGTAAAATGGTCATTTTACCTAAAGGACAGTTAGCAGTGTTTGATTGAGTATGTTGTGGGAATTGCAGCCGGAGGATTCCCGGAGCAGCAGCAGTCAGTTAGTTCCCGATCAGTTCAGCATCTACTTTGAGGTGAGTTACCTTCCAGTAGCAGTGGGTCTAAGGCCACAATGCCGACCCACCAGTAGGAGATGTATGATAGATGATTGTCTTTGTGATATCATCTAAGTTTGCTATTACCTGATATGTTATATGCTAGCATGATATGTTGTATGTGATAGTAGTAGAGTTTGGTTGTTAGGACCGAAGGGTAGTCAGACACCCCAGATACGTCTGACAGTATGTGATGATATGTTTGCATGCTGACTTGTTATGTTATATGTGATCGTAGTGATAGGGGGTGAAATAGTCCCCGAGGATCGGTTGTTAGGACCGATGGGTAGTCAGCACCCCAGAATGGCTTGACATGGGTAGTCAGCACCCCAGAACGGCTTGACACGGGTCAGACGGCACCCCAGAATGGCCGTATGGGTAGGTCGGCACCCCAGAATGGCCGTACCGGGTAGTCAGGCACCCCAGAATAGCCTGGCAGTACGTATGTTATGTGTTTGTATGGTATGCGGTACGTTGGGGGAACTCACTAAGCTTTGTGCTTACGTTTACAGTTTTGTTTTCAGGTACCTCTGCATCGAAGGGGAAGGAGCCGGCGCGGTAGCGGCACGTCATACACACACTCTTCGGTTTCCGCATTTATGAGATTTACTGGGATTGTACTCTGATATTTTGATGGGATGTATGGTTTGACTTTTTAGAACAGGGTTGCGATGTGTTATGGTGTGAACAAACATTGTTTTTATTTATTAACGTTTTCTAATGTAATACCTTAAAAATGAAATTTTCAGACGTAAAAATTAGGTCGTTACAAGTTGGTATCAGAGCCCTGGTTTGAGGGATTCGGACACGCCTTCGGGAGTGTTTAGACTCAAATCGAGGGATTGAAAGATTTTTCCAAAAGAAATTGTTCTTTAAAACCCGGAAAAGAGTCACAAGAAAGAGTAAAGTGTGTGACGTGCGCGACCGGCCGAGCTCAAGTAAGTATTCCCCATAGTATCCATACAAGTTTATGTTATGTTTATCAGCTTTATGAATATTGCATGCTAGAATAGGCTAAGGATCTAGGAGTGATGCCTTATGTGCCTGTTTATTTGTTACAGCTTTATGAATATTGCATGCTAGAATTGAGTAGACAGCAGTAGGATAGCCTGTTTAGGTTATGCCTGATAGTATGAGCTTAGCATCCTATGTTAAGTGTCGTTTCTTGAACAGTTTTGGCTTGAGTCTGTTTTTCCTTATCCGAATGCTGCTTGCTTCGTGCTTGGTGGGATTCTGAGTAATGGGAGTGAGCCACTAGGTAAACATGTCACACCACATGTAATCAGGGTTGAATAATCCCAAAGTGTTGGAACTGGCCCTATTGCGCAGCTCTTGTTTGAGTCCAACCGTTGTAGGGACGGATCTTTTACTTGAAGGATTATCTAATCCTCATTACATGTGATGGTGTTTAGGTGGTGGCTAACTGGCATTATGAGGAGACCTACAGCAGCTGAGGACCAGTCGTGTTGAACTTGAGTTTTCCCTAGGGCAAGCCTAGGATGAGAAAATCAGAGAGTAGCAGTAGTAAAGGGGAGCTGGTGGAGTCGAGGAATTCCTCGGAGAAGGTACGGATAGATGTGGAAGGTAGTATGGGCCCGTACTACTGAAAGCAGAGGATCCGTACCCGAGCCGAGGAAGGCCAAGATGAGGCCAAGGAACCTGTAAGTAGTTGAGATCCCTCAGAAAGTAGCAGTACCACTAATGATTATTATGATGTTTTGCAGAATGGTGGTACTTCGACCGAGACCGACAGATGGCGGGTCAGGAGAGGGGTCAGGTTCGGGATCTGGCACCGAGCCGATTGAGGAGAGGCTACGTGAGTTCATCACATCGGAGATCACTAGGGGCATCCTTGAGTCGACCCCCATCATCTTTGGGTCGATCAAGGAAGGGATCGTGGAGTTGATGGAGGATCGCCTACGGGCATTCAGGAGCGACTTGGCCTCTAGCCAGTCAGGATCTCGCACACTGTCCTTCAAGGACTTCAGGGGCAGTGGTGCGCCGGATTTCCATGGGGTGAAGGACCCCATTGTCGCCAGGCGATGGATTGCGGATATTGAGTCCGCCCAGTTGACCAGCTTCTGCCCCGAGGGGTCGAAGGTGAGGTACGCAGCAGGGTGTTTACGGGACCGGGCCCGAGATTGGTGGGAGTCAGTGGGCGACTCGTTGGGAGCCTCGGCTATCGAGGCAATGACCTGGTCGGACTTTGTGGCTAGGTTCAGGGCAGAGTTTGCGCCAGCGGTCGAGCTTCAGCAGCTGGCCAGGGAGTTTCTAGACATGAGGCAGATGACAGAGACCGTGGCGGAGATCACCGCCAAGTTTCGGGAGAGGGCTTTATTGGTGCCCCAGTATGCAGGTGACGAGGATATGAGGAGGACTCGTTACCATGATATGCTACGAGCTGACATTCGGGAGCATGTTAGCTTTTCGGCTTGCCCTACCCTGGACTCCATGATTGCCAGGGCTAGGGAGAGAGAGATAGATTTGGAGCACATCCGGAAACGGAAACTTGAGGATGGTCAGGCATCAGGGGCTTCGGGGAAGAAGCCCAAGGGATCAGATGGGAGGCCAAAAGGCCAGTCGGGACCGAGCCGCTGCAGGAGGTGCGGCAGGCCGCACGAGGGGGCGTGCAGGATGGGATCGTCAGGCTGCTACAAGTGCGGCAAGTTTGGGCATATCAGCAGGGATTGCACTGCTCCTGCGACAGTTATTTAGACATTGGAGTTGCTGTGTTTCCACTGCAACCAGAGGGGCCACAAGAAGGCCAATTGCCCCATGTTGACAGTTTCAGCGCCAGTGAAGGCGCCAGCCCCAGCGACCCTGCGGATCACGGATGGCCGTCAGGGCAAGGCAGAGGCTCCAGTGGTGAGGAGTCGGGCATTTCAGTTGACTGCTGAGGAGGCACGCGCCGCGCCCGATGTGGTGACGGGTATGATTCCTTCCTTTTATCTTTTATTTTACGTTGTTATGATATTGATATGTGCTCCGTGTGTATACATGTGTATTAGGATCGTTCCATGTGAACGGCATCCCGGTTCAGGTATTGTTCGACTCGGGTGCATCCTGATCGTTCGTTTCTCTTGCTCTTAGCAAGAGATTTCATGAGACTTCAGGCGAGTTAGATTGCCCGTTAGAGGTAGAGATTGCTGACGATCGATCGGTTCGAGCGTCGATGGTGTTTCGAGATTGTGTCCTGCGACTGTTTGAGGAGCGTTACCTGGTAGACTTGGTTCCCATTCCATTGCGTGGGAACAAGGTGATTATTGGTATGGATTGGTTGAGCCCTAATGGGGCAGTGATAGATTGCGCACAGCAGCTAGTGCGAGTCAGGACCCCAAGCGGGGGAGAGTTAGTGATTCATGGAGAGCGGCTGCAGTGTGGACCCACTGTATGTTCAGCAGCGAGGGCTAGGCGCTACCTCCAGCAGGGATGCGCGGGTTATGTCGCATATGTGATGGATACCCGGGAGGCGGGTAAGGCGACCGTGAGCGAGGTCCCAGTGGTTCGAGATTTTGCTGATGTTTTCCCGGAGGAACTACCTGGGATACCTCCGGAGCGACAGGTGGAGTTCAGGATTGACCTCATTCCCGGTGCGGCTCCGATAGCCAAAGCACCATATCGGTTGGCTCCTCCCGAGATGCAGGAGTTGTCTACGCAGCTGCAGGAGCTGCTGGACAAGGGATTTATTCGGCCGAGCAGTTCACCCTGGGGAGCCCCGATTTTGTTCGTAAGAAAGAAGGACGGGTCGCATCGGATGTGTATAGATTATCGGGAGCTGAACAAGGTAACGGTGAAGAACCGATACCCGCTTCCAAGGATTGACGACCTATTTGACCAGCTTCAGGGAGCATCTTGGTTCTCCAAGATTGACTTGCGTTCGGGGTATCATCAGATGAGGGTCAGGGAGGAGGATATGCAGAAGACTGCATTTCGGACGCGCTATGGTCATTACGAGTTTGTGGTGATGCCGTTTGGGCTCACCAATGCTCCTGCCGCGTTCATGGACCTCATGAACCGCGTGTGTAGACCGATGCTGGATCGGTCTGTGATAGTCTTTATCGATGATATCTTGGTCTATTCCAAGACTCGGGAGGAACACGAGGAGCATCTGAGGGAGGTATTGGAGACCCTGAGGAGGGAGAGCTTGTATGCCAAGTTCTCCAAGTGTGAGTTTTGGTTGCGCGAGGTGCAATTCCTTGGACACCTCGTCAACCAGAACGGGATTCTGGTTGATCCGACCAAGGTCGAGGCCGTAATGAGATGGGAGGTCCCGAAGTCTCCATCCGAGATTCGGAGCTTCCTGGGATTGGCAGGCTACTATCGGAGATTTATCCGGGATTTCTCCAAGATAGTCGTACCCCTGACACGACTAACGAAGAAAGCCGTGGTCTTTCGGTGGGGACCCGAGCAGCAGGCTGCGTTTGAGATGCTGAGACAGAAATTGTGTGAGGCACCAATCCTAGCCCTGCCTGAGGGCGTAGAGGATTTTGTGGTTTACTGCGATGCGTCCATTTCGGGGTTGGGCGCAGTTCTGATGCAGAGGGGGCATGTCATTGCCTACGCTTCGCGGCAGCTCAAGCCTCACGAGGCAAATTACCCGACGCACGATTTGGAGTTGGGGGCGGTGGTCTTTGCCCTCAAGATTTGGCGGCATTACCTCTATGGGGTTCGGTGTACCATCTACACGGACCACAAGAGTTTGAGGTACCTCATGGACCAGCCGAATCTGAATATGAGGCAGCAACGGTGGTTGGATGTGGTGAAGGATTATGATTGCGAGATCCTTTACCACCCGGGGAAGGCCAATGTGGTGGCCGATGCGCTTAGCCGCAAGACGGCGCCGATCAGGGACGTCTGTTTGAGGATGACTGTGGTGACTCCCCTGTTGGAGCAGATTCGGGAGGCTCAACAGGAGGCTATCAAGGAGGAGCATCGGAAGAGCGAGCGTGTAGTGGGTCAGGTTTCCTCCTTTGATTATGATGGCAGAGGACTTTTGACATTACACCGTAGGGTGTGGGTGCCGTATCACGGTGGTGTGCGTCAGATTTTGATGGAGGAGGCGCACAAGTCCCGATTTTCTATTCATCCCGGGGCGACGAAGATGTATAGGGATCTTCGTCCGGATTATTGGTGGCCTTGCATGAAGCGGGATGTGGCATGGTACGTTGAGCGGTGCTTGACCTGCAAGAAGGTCAAGGCCTAACATTAGAGGCCGCATGGCAAGATGCAGCCGTTGGACATTCCACTGTGGAAATGGGAAGATATCACGATGGATTTTATCACAAAGCTTCCCAGGACCGCACGGGGAGTGGATTCGATTTGGGTCATCGTGGATAGATTGACCAAGAGTGCTCACTTTATTCCGATTCAGGAAAGCATATCGGCCGAAAAATTGGCCGACATCTATATCAGAGAGATTGTGGCACGGCATGGGGTGCCAGTATCGGTAATCTCGGACAGGGATGTGCGTTTTACTTCCAGATTCTGGAAGAAATTTCATGACGAGTTGGGCACTCGTCTGCATTTCAGCACCGCCTTTCACCCGCAGACATATGGTCAGAGTGAGCGGACCATCCAGACTTTGGAGGACATGTTGCGGGCGTGTGTTCTGGATTTCGGTGGTAGTTGGGATACCTATCTTCCTTTGGCTGAGTTCTCCTACAACAACAGCTATCACGCGAGTATTGACCGACCCCCGTTCGAGATGTTGTATGGGCGGAAGTGCAGAACCCCGATATGTTGGGGGGAGGTTGGCCAGAGAGTCATGGGAAGCACCGAGGTGGTGCTAGAGACGACCGAGAAAATCCAGCAAGTTCGGAGCAGACTTCAGACTGCACAGAGTCGGCAGAAAAGCTACGCCGATAGACGCCGATCCGACTTGGAGTTCCAAGTCGGGGATATGGTCCTCCTGAAAGTGTCGCCTTGGAAAGGTGTCATTCGATTCAGGAAGCGGGGCAAGTTGGGCCCAAGGTTCATCGGGCCGTTCAGGGTTGCAGCCCGGGTGGGCAAGGTGGCGTATAGGCTGGATCTGCCAGCCGAGCTTAGTCAGATCCACAGCACCTTCCATGTTTCGCAGCTGCGGAAGTGTCTGGTGGACGATTCAGCAGTAGTACCGTTGCAGGATATTCAGGTTGATGACAGCTTGAATTACATTGAGCGCCCAGTCGCAATACTTGATAGAAAGACCAAGACGTTGAGAAACAAGAGGGTAGAGCTAGTAAAGGTGCAATGGCAGCACCGTAAGGGTTCGGAATGGACTTGGGAACCGATGGTCGAGATGATGGAGCATTACCCCGAGCTGTTTCAGGACCAGGCAGCAGACTTCGAGGACGAAGTCTAAAATAAGTGGGGGAGATTTGCAGCACCTGGTTTCCGGTATGTGAATTTTATTTGAGCATTGCCCTAATTTAGCCTTGGACTCGGCGAGTCATAGGGTCCGACTCGCCGAGTAGGGACGAGACTCAGGACACGTTTTAAGTAGGCGACTCGGCGAGTCCACATCCTGGACTCGGCGAGTCACCGCTGCTGGATGAAACCCTAAGTTTCAAGGGTTTGCACCCTATTTAAACTCTCATTCCGCCCCAACTCGTCCCCATTCACCCCCAGAACTCCCCCAACATCGTTTTCCCTTGTTTCCTTGAGAGTTTGAGGTGTTCTTGGTGTGTTCTTGAAGGTTTTGAGGAGAAAGAGGAGTAGATCAAGAAGAGGAGAAGGAGATCTGCCATCTTTGTGTCATTTCAACATTTCCCTTGAGGTATATCTCGTTTTCCCCTGTTTCTATGCTTAGGATGTCATTTGGGACACTCTTGAGCAATTCTTCAAGCTTGTTTGTGCTTAATGACTCGTAATAAGTGGATTAACCTTTAGATCTAGGCAAGATTGAGCTCCAGGAGCTCAGATCTATGAGCTTTATGGCCCTATGTGGCTTGTTCATCCTAGATCTACCCTTTTGAGGCATTTTACACCCTAAAATCCACATTAGTGAATATCCACACGTAAAGTTGGAAACTTTACGTGTGATTTGTGTCCTAGAAGTCCAGATCTATGAATGGCATGGACTGAAATCGAGTAAATCTGTGTATTTGGTGAATGCATGGCGACGACTCGGCGAGTCGTATAGGTGACTCGGCGAGTCTGGTCGCGAGTCACCGATTTGGTCCCTTCTTCATTTGTCGAGTTGAGCCATGAGTCACAGGGGGTGACTCGGTGAGTTGGGAGCTGAACTCACCCATGTTAGGACTCGGCGAGTCAATGCCCTGACTCGGCGAGTCCAAGGCAATCTTCATAGAGCAAGAACAGACTCGGCGAGTTGTTCATACAACTCGGTGAGTCTTAGCATAAAGTGTTCATCGGATGAAGATGAACTCGACGAGTTGTTCATACAACTCGGCGAGTAGGATGAAGGAGTTGGATGACAGTTAGAAGGTGAACTCGTCGAGTCATAGCCCGACTCGACAAGTAGAACCAGGGACCCAGGACAATAGTTTGCTAGGGACTCGGCGAGTGGAGATCCACTCAGTGAGTCGGGTCAACTGAAAAATTGACTCTAGCTTTGGCTTAGAGCTAGACCGGGGGTAAAATGGTCATTTTACCTAAAGGACAGTTAGCAGTGTTTGATTGAGTATGTTGTGGGAATTGCAGCCGGAGGACTCCCGGAGCAGCAGCAGTCAGTTAGTTCCCGATCAGTTCAGCATCTACTTTGAGGTGAGTTACCTTCCAGTAGCAGTGGGTCTAAGGCCACAATGCCGACCCACCAGTAGGAGATGTATGATAGATGATTGTCTTTGTGATATCATCTAAGTTTGCTATTACCTGATATGTTCTATGCTAGCATGATATGTTGTATGTGATAGTAGTAGAGTTTGGTTGTTAGGACCGAAGGGTAGTCAGACTCCCCAGATACGTCTGACAGTATGTGATGATATGTTTGCATGCTGACTTGTTATGTTATATGTGATCGTAGTGGTAGGGGGTGAAATAGTCCCCGAGGATCGGTTGTTAGGACCGATGGGTAGTCATCACCCCAGAATGGCTTGACATGGGTAGTCAGCACCCCAGAACGGCTTGACACGGGTCAGACGGCACCCCAGAATGGCCGTATGGGTAGGTCGGCACCCCAGAATGGCCGTATCGGGTAGTCAGGCACCCCAGAATAGCCTGGCAGTACGTATGTTATGTGTTTGTATGGTATGCGGTACGTTGGGGGAACTCACTAAGCTTTGTGCTTATGTTTACAGTTTTGTTTTCAGGTACCTCTGCATCGAAGGGGAAGGAGCCGGCGCGGTAGCGGCACGTCATACACACACTCTTCGGTTTCCGCATTTATGAGATTTACTGGGATTGTACTCTGATATTTTGATGGGATGTATGGTTTGACTTTTTAGAACAGGGTTGCGATGTGTTATGGTGTGAACAAACAATGCTTTTATTTATTAACGTTTTCTAAAGTAATACCTTAAAAATGAAATTTTCAGACGTAAAAATTGGGTCATTACACCTTTACCTTTTCTAGGCCGTGAACTCCTTGATCTTATTTACTTTGGTCGTAAAGACCAAGGGATGGAATATTTCATGGTTTAGATATTGGTCTTTCAACTTATATTAACTTGTACATGCTTAATTCAATCATAGTTTTCAATTGAATCTCATTTACTAGGTTGTATCATGTCCTCATGGCCATAGGAAATATAATGCTCCAAGGATTGCCATGTAGTTTACATTAGTATATGGTTAAGGTTTAGACCATGATAGGTCCAAAATATGGAGTTGTGACAGAGTACGTTGGGCATACAAGCCTGTACGCATAGTGTACAAGCCCTTGAGCCAGTACGATTAGCGTACAAGCTAAGTACACACCACGTTCTCATTTAGGTGGGATTTCTATGTTGGGCTTTAGGTTTGGTTCATGTTTTGGGCTTAGAAGGTGAGGGCTTAGATTGGCCACCTGATTTTAGGATTTTTGGGCGAGGAACATTATTAAGACTTAGGCTAAGGCCCATGAGGATGGGTTGGGCCCAATTAAAATTGGGCCATATTTGGGTCGTGATGGATTATTTGACTTTTTTTCCCATTAGATTGAGAATTTGGTTTTTAGTCTTGGACCATGATAAGTTAGGGGTAAAATGGCCTTTTTCCCCAAGTCGAGATTTTGGTTATAATTTGGATCCCAAATGTTAATTGGTTTTTATTTTTCATCTGATAGCTTGGGGAGTTGTAGGACCAGTAGCCATGGATTATTCAGTTTAATCTGCATTTTGAGGTGAGCTTCCTCACTAGGTTTAGCGGTTCCAAGGCGCCAATGTCGGGCCATGTCTATTCTATGTTAGTTTGGTAGCTGTCTGCATGACTGTTGCATGTGTTATGTACTTATATGTTTATTGAGCTAGAGCATGATGTCGGGCGAGGCCCAATGACCACTTTTTATGCTATGTATCTTTGTGATTATTGCATGTGTGTGTTTACTTGATATATGCTATATGTACACTGGGCGGCGCCCGATCTATTTACCGAGTAGGGCCAGATGATAGCGCAGGGCCCGTTATATGTTTATTTGTATGTATCGTATGTGGTATTTTTGGGAAAACTCACTATGATTTGTGCTTCTAGCTTTACGTTTAGGTTTCAAGTACTTCCGGTTCTAAGGAGAAGATTTTGGGTTAACTGTACGACGCTCACCATATGGATTTTGCTTTTAGGGATACACTCTGATTTTCATGATGGCTAATGTACTTATTTTCTGAGTTCTATGAACAACATTTCTGGTTTATCATTTTATTCACATTTAAAAATAAAAATTCTTGGGTCATATTTTTGGGATATTTCAGCGTCGTTGGAGGAAAATTAGGGTTAGTATTTCTCGTTTCAATCGAAGATGTGGTGTTTGAAACATAATGGATGATGGATATGGCAGAGTTTGGAATAGAGAGGATGCAGGACGTTGGTACCGGTAGAGGTACATTTCCTAGTTGTTGGTCATCCAGTTTAGAGGAATGAACACCTTGGGGGGGGGGGGGGGGAGGAAGGAAAGGCACATGACATACTTCTAGGTTGTATTCATAATGTAAAGAAGTTATTGGTAACAGAGGGCTATAAGAGACTGAAGAGAGAAAAGAAAGAGACGAAGGAGATGTGGTTTGACGACGGCTGGTGGCGTGTAGTGGAGATTAAGGTTTTCAAGATCTAGAAAGAAGTTAATACGATAAGATACATTTAGGTGCGCGTATAAACATGTAGATTGTAATGTGTATACTATAAGCTTAATATAATCGTACATGATGTTCAAATAGTTGTACCTCTTAAATTTTAAGAAGTGGGAAATGTGTTTAATAAGATAGTATATATATATATATATATATATATATATATATATATATATATATATATATATATATATATATATTCATTAAATATCAATAATGTTAAACCATTAAATCGTATAAGAATGATCTAATATATAACTCACTAACACGCACTCCTTAATTTCTATAGTTACATACTCACATATGTCTTAATTATAGTCACTCATTAACTTACTTGATAATAACTCACCTTGTAGTACTTTATTTTGTATATTGTCTATACTTACTCAAAACATAATAATACCTTTCGACGTGTCTAAATTATACTCTCCCATTTATTCAAATATCAATAAAGTACTACAATTCTCAACTACTATAATTAATTACTCATATAAAATCAGACAGCTAAATTTCTTCATTATAAGAATTTTTTAACTCATATGATATTAATAAGTAAAAGTACAGTTATTATACTCTTCTTTGAACACACACGACAAATATCATATATCTTGATATTAACATCTAGAGAAGGGTAATGTTTATCACTTGGAATTATACTAGGGGTAAGACATTCTACATCTTAATGTTCCTTGATAGCCTGTGTGCCATGTACAATCTAATCTAATTCGGAGTTGTTGATGTGTATATCGATCAATCATAGAAGAAAACTTCTACTTGATTTCGATTAAGCTTCCTTCCTATTAAGCTAGAAAGTCTTCTCAGGTAAAGCAAAATGATTCAGTTCTAGAGCTAAAGATCGTAGTTCTCGAATGAACAACCAAAAAGATGTTGGAGCATCTTCAGGCGTCGGTATTCTTCCTCTAAAGATTATAGTACCAAGTGTATAAGTAAGCATCTCTTGTAAAATTTAAGCAATGCTAAACCCCTATATAACACAAAGTACATACTTATGTAACTCAACTCACTAAGTGTATAGATTATTTCCCTAGGTGTCTTAACCCATTAGAAAATAAGCTTAAATTTCATTTCTAAAAATTCTATTAATAGGGGTTTATAACCCTAATTAATTAAATCAATAATTCCCACTATTGAATTCATCTCTTAATCCTACACTTTATTCATAATAGTATAATACTATAAACACTAATATATATATATATATATATATATATATATATATGTGTGTGTGTGTGTGTGTGTATATGTGTGTGTATATATATATATATATATATATATATATATATATATATATATATATATATATATATATATATTGGTTTCTAAAAGTCCTTTATATAATTATGTTATACGAACATAATCTTGTAATAACATTATTAGACGATATATTAATTCACTTGGTAGTTGTACCCTTATATACTAACATCATGATTTATCTAGTCCAGCTATAAACCGCCTGTATACACTTTGGATCTCACTTCTCAAAAAGAACCTCTAAAATTGTCTTTAAACTTTTTAAATAGTGGTTGTATCCAATGAAATTTTGTTGCAATATCACATGTATAATAGTTTTTCCACATGAAATTCTCCTTCCTCCATGTATCTCTCCCTCGCTTTATCTCTCCTGGTGCGTTATCATGTCGCTACAGTACTTATACTCATGTCACAAGTTCTGATTAGTCTTTTGAATATCGCAAACTACTTCTTAAGAATGTCACGTAACTCTTCTCAATCTCATTGTAGACCTAAAGTACATTGCCCTCCTTCTCGTACAATATTTTCAAGAAGTTACTCACACCACTCTCTTTGGTAATGTGTTACATAGCTTCTAATTTATCCTATCAATGGGTTACATCTATCAGAGTATTACATCTTCTGAAAACAGGTGTTACGAACAACTTGAAAGGATATGCCCTATAATCCACCACATGCTCTTGTATATTATGTATTCCTATTATTACAAGATTATGTTTTCATAAGATAATTATAGAACATCTAATTTGTCCCACCATGGGAGGAACACTGCTTTCACCTACACATAAAATACATGAACATAAACTCTCTTTTGTTGGACCATATATGGGTCCCAAACAATCAAGATCCTACCTGATCGACCCTGTGATGCAGAACCAGTAAAGAGAAAAAAATAATTTCCATAGAAAGACCTAACAATAACCAAATACATAACCTCCATATTTGCTCATGAATTCCAAAGAAGTTAACATTATGTTTTTGACACAATGAACTAATCCAAGACTTTTTATCATGGCTCCCCGCACCTTCATTATTAATAGAAAGATAATTCATCTCATAACCTTCATGTCACATGTTCTATCAATTAAACCACAATTATATTTTTTAACTTCATCCATGGAATACCCCACCACTTTTCCCATCTCTATTGTTTTGGTATACTCATTAATCACCGATCATGCCGTTGGATTAGATGACTAAGCCTATAATTATAATTGATATGTACTTGACCCGAGAGAAGCATAGACCATTTGGGTTGCATTTCACCATAACAATATGATAGGATGGATATTTGAGAAAGAGGTTAATTGTGATTTATTAATATATTATAAGTATAATTTATTAATTGTTAAATCATATTATTTAATTAGTATTGATCAAGAATTAATTTGGAATTAATTTAGTGATCAAAAGAGACTAATTAAGTTTACAGGGACTGATTATGTAAATCAGTGATAAATATGGATTGGGCTATTGATCCATGATGGGATAAGTTTATGTATGTGTCCATGAAGAGTTAACCCACATAAGTTATGGATCAGATGACAAGTGTATGGATTAGGGTGTATACATGACTTTTGGTATCCTACAACATATATATGTCACCCCTTAACCTAAAATCAGATTCACTAAGGTTCTTGGAGTTCATATAGCTGATTTTTATGTCTAGAACCTCTCTCTTAACTCCTTCAATTGTTGGTGGTGCTTTGTAAAGCGTTTGAGGCATCACACTTGTGGTGCTAAGCTCTTAAAGGCCAAAGATTACAAGCTACAACAAGAGGTAAACTATCTAACTAGTTTTATGATTCAATTATCAAATTTTGTATGCCTGTTTAGGATTCATGATTTGGAAAACAATATTACATGTATAACTAGAAAAAACTTAGATCTAAAGAATTAGGGTTGTATATGCACCTTAAGGTTGTTATAGTGCTCAAAAACCATCATCTGCATCACATGAACCTCATGATAGGCTTCCATCTCCATCAAAACTCGATGAAATTTTTAGTGAGAAGCCTGGTGTGTGAATCAACAAAGATTGATACCCACCACCCTTATTTTGACTGTCAATAATCACCAAATCAATGTTAAGCTAGAGGGATCACAACCGCCGGAAACAACCCAAACCTTGTAGCTACCAAAAAATCTATAGTCGTATCTCTATCCATCTATGTGGATGTTTCCATTGGAAAAAACCATCCGTCCGTGCCTTTTTCGGCAATCTTGAAGGCCTAATGAACAATGAGTTGTCGGAGTAAAGAAGCCGTTTGAATAGTAGCTGCCAGATTTCTATCTGTCGGCTCGTCCACCCCGTCACCAAAATTTTGTTGTTGATGCTAGCTTGCTTCTCAAATTTCTTCATTTTTTCCATTTTTTCATAAATAGTAAGATGATCTGATGAAATTTACATGTTACCTTCAAAAGAATGAAAATTTTAACCTTCCTCCAAATCTATTAACCCACTCACCTCACTCCTATAAAACTCTTCCTTGTTCTTATCACCACCCGAAGGAAAATATAGAGTCTACATAGAGCCTCTTTCACCCTTATTTGTATTGACGTGCCATTAACCCAAACATTTACCGCATCCAAAGTTGATTCCTTCATAAGTTGTGACTTATGAGAATGAAAAGTAAGATTTTTATATCCATGTACATAATGGTATGTCAACTCACACCAAGCTTTTCAGGACAATTACTTTTTTATTCCATAGAGATTTCTCCATTAACCAAAAATACATAGATTCGTTTGAAAGAAATTGATAAATGTGAGTTGAGCATTTGGATCGTTTTCGTGGCACATTCGGATACGATGGTATAGTTGGATTCAGTAGCATAGTTGGATACAATGGCATAGTTGGATGCGGTGGCACAGTTGGATACAGTGGCACACTTGGATTCGTTGGCATAGTTTGATACGATGGCACACTTAGATGCGATGGCACACTTGGATGTTATGGCACCCTTGGATGCAATGACACACTTGGACGTGATGAAACACTCATAGAAGTTCCATGCACATGAGGTGAGAAAAGGTGCCACTCACTGGCACCTAGACAAGAAAATGGCACCTCAAAGACGTTTTATGCAAATGGGGTGCCATGAAGTGTTAAGTTGCCACTAAATGTTACACTTGTGTACTATGATGGCATGCCGTCGATGTGTCAAGCACTTGAGTTGCTACAAAGTGATGGAAGGTGCCACTAAGTGACAAGGTGTTCCATGCAAAGATACCTGATGTGTCATTAGTAGATTGTTGATGCCAATGCGATATATCTCAGGGATGACGGTTTCAAAAGCGGCAGCATGGTTGATTGTGATTAGTCGATTTCATGTGCTTAGGGGTTAATAGGTTAGCCCATTATGGTTTTAGGTATGATCCCAAATCCATAAATGGGGATACATGCTAGTCATTTGAAAGTGTCTTTTGTAGCCTTAGCGAGTAGGGTGAATCCCTATTGAATTATACTTGTAACCATTGTTTGAGAACTCCATGAATAAATAATACTCCCCTCCTACCTGTATATGTAGGTCACCTTGACCAAACAACGTAAATATTTTTTCTTTGTGTGCATTTAGTTTTGTGTGTTATCCATATTACTTCCTAACAAGGGTCATCGAAACTTGAGAAGTGACATCTGGTTTGTTCTGACTCATGATAAGCATCACATATTTCCCCTAACAAGTGGTATCAGAGTTGCGGTTGGTGTTTTGTTGATTGAAGATGGCATTGTTGGGTTTTCAGCACCAAAACACTCCTATGGTGCACATGCAACCCTAGATGCTTTGGATCTAATTTTTCTGTAATTATACATGCTATTTCATTTTTCCAAAGCATACACCCTAACTATCATGCAATTGGAGATATACAATATAAAACCAAGTTAGATGAATACCTCTTAATGTAGCTTGTAGTTCTTGGCCTTTAAAAGATTTAGCACCTCAAACGTGATGCCTCGAATGTGTCACAAACACCAAATGCAATTGGAGGATTATGAGAAGAGGTTATGTAGATCCAAATTCGGTTATAGTTCTTCTTTAGAATGCATCTTCCGGTTTTAGGGGTTAAGGGGTTGCTTTTATAATGTGGCAAAGACTAGGGTTTCTTTCATGCAAAATCTAATTGACCATGACCCTTCATATTACTTAGGCCCTTTGGGTTTAACCTTCATGACTATCATATAGATTTAGCCGATTCCTAATCTACCATGGATCATTTAGTTGAAACTATAAGTATTCTGATTTACTTAATTAGTCACTGTAAAATTTAAATAGTCTCTTTTGATCACTAAATCAATTCCAAATTAATTCTTGATCAATACTAATTAAATAATATGATTTCTCAATTAAAATATTATACATATAATATATTAATAAATCACAAATTACCTCTTTCTCAAAAGTTCATCCTATCAAATTGCTTCGGTGTAGGCAAGCTAAAAGTACCATGCTACTATCGTGTCATGTACATACTAATTATAGTTATGGGCTTAGACACTTAATCCAACAGTCTCCCACTTGGATAAGTCTAATAACTATAACTACTAATGCAACTTCAAAATACGATTAGCAATCGTAGGTCTTAAAAGCCACTGTCGAACTCTAACCAAGTCAATGACGCGTTCTTTAGATAAAGGATCATATAGTTCTCTTTTCTTCAAGATATCATGAGCACAAATACATGGAACATAGTCATACTAATTGTCCTGCAGTTTGTTTCCCGATTTATGATATTTTTTACATAGAACTTAATTAAACATATCAGTTGAGTCCTGACCGGGCTCGACACACAACTAAAAACATCTTAAATGATTTGAATGGGATTAAGTTTCACGAGGAATTATTGTCTATCGAACGTAACAGTTTCGACATCGTGTTGGGAATGGATTGGCTTAGCGCCAATGATGCTAAGATTTTATGCAAGAAGAAGATAGCAAAAGTAAACCCGCCAAGGAAGTAGACATTTATGGTGTATAGGGATAAATGCAGAGTGAATTCTAGAATCATTTCCCTAGTGAAAGCCAGAAAGTGTTTGACTAAGGGATTTACATCATATTTAGCATTCGTGATCGATGCTATGAAGGAAAAAAAGGTGATGCAGAATATTCCAGTGGTGTGTGATTATCCGGAAGTATTTCCCGAAGATCTTCCTGGATTACCACCTGATAGATAAGTGGAGTTCAGAATAGACTTGTTACCAGGAACCACACCAATAGCAAAAGCACCTTATCGATTAGCGCCAACGGAGATGAAGGAGCTAATGATGCAACTTCATGAGTTATTGGACAAAGGTTTCATTAGACCTAGTTCATCACCCTGGGGAGCTCCAATGTTATTCGTAAAGAAGAAAGACGGGAGCATGAGAATGTGCATTGATTACAGAGATCTGAATAAGGCAACAATAAAAAATAAATACTCGTTGCCAAGGATTGATGACCTGTTTGATCAATTGCAAGGTTCGAGTTATTTCTCGAAGATCGATCTATGGTCAGGATATCATCAGCTAAAAGTGACAGAGCAGGATATCAACAAGACTGCATTCAGAACAAGGTATGGACACTATGAGTTCCTGGTTATGTCGTTTGGACTAACCAATGCACCAGCAACGTTCATGGATTTAATGAATAGGGTTTGTAATACAATCCTTGATAAATATGTGATAGTGTTCATAGATGACATTTCGATTTACTCGAAAAGCCAAGAGGAGCATGGCAGACACTTTCAAGAAGTGTTAGAAGTTTTGAAGAGGTGTAACATCCGGATTCCCAGGTATATTATTTTATTCATTATTTTGAAGTTTGTGGAGGGACTCGTCGAGTTGGTGCTTAGACTCGCCGAGTAGGGTCGCAGATTCTCATCCGTGTTCATGACTGGACTCGGCGAGTCCATGAGTGGACTCGGCGAGTCCACGCTGTTTAATGAAACCCTAATTTCCAAGGTTTGGGACCTATTTAAAGGCCCTTAGGGCCGTCATTTGCGGCTACCAAACCCCAGAGAGAAACCCTAAAAGAGCAGGAACGATTGTGAGAGGAAATGAGCCATTTCTTGATCTTTGTGGTTGATTCTTGGAAGAAAGAGGTGTTTCCAGCTTAGAGGAGACCAAGGAGTTGGTGCATCTGTGGATTTCAAGCTAAACTTCATCTTTGAGGTAATATATCGCCCCTTTATTTGTTGTGCTGAAGGAATCCATAGATGTAGAGTTTTCATGTCCTTTAATGGAAGAAATTGTGAGAACATGGCCTTATTCACCTTGAGATTTCGGATCTGAACCCATAGTGGTCTAAAGAGCTTATCTCAGCTTGCTTTATGTTGAGCTATAGAGGTGTTGATCTTAGGATGTTATTTTTGGGGCTAAATCACCATGTGAAACGTTCTAGACGTCCCATGAGTGTCAAGATTCGAGCTTTACGTGTTTATCAGGCTTGGGAAGGTCATATCTATGGACCAAAGGAACAGATTTGACCTCAGAAGGTCAATTGAGTTTGTGCATGACATAAACTCGCCGAGTCCAAGTGCAAAATAGCAAGTAGAGTTAGGGTTTCCTGTAAATCACTCAGTGAGTAGACCTGCCGATTTGGGGGAATAACTCAATGAGTCAGAGAGGGATTAGAGGACTAGAGCTCAAGGCGGAACTCACCAAGTTGATCTTGAGACTCGACGAGTTGAGTCGGGGTAGCCCCGCAATTCATGCCAGGTGTGACTCGTTGAGCAAGGGGAGGGACTCGACATGCCAAATGAGAGTAGAGAGTTAGCGGACACATGTAGACTCACCGAGTTGCCCAAGTGCACTCGACGAGTCAGGTCAAAGTTTGACCATTGACTTTGGTTGACTTTTAGGGTTTGGTCAACAATGAGGGCCTTTGAGCCAAAAGAGGGGTAAAATGGTCTTTTACCTTTATGAGGGTGCCAAGAGAGGGTTGAGTCTAGTCCTGAGAGTTATATTTATGAGAGTATTACTTTATGTGATTAGGCGGAGGCTTGATCATATTTCTACCGAGTCAAAGATTTACCGAGACATCTAAGGTGAGTCTTCTCACTATACTTTACCTTGAGTGGTAATTAGAGTTATGTGACAGAGTTATTGTATGCTACTTATGTGTTGTGTTACACTGCATCATTTCTATGTGATTTATGCCATGTGTATATCATAGTATATCAGAGATAGAACCGGAAGGTTCACAGAGCTAGGACCAGAGGGTCCACAGAGTTAGGGCCCAAGGGCCCACAAAGTTATAGCCTTGAGTGGCTAGTATGTGTTATGTATGGTGTTTTGGGGAACTCACTAAGCTTTAAGCTTATAGTGTTATGTGTTATGTGTTTCAAGTACCAGTGATGATCTCAGGAAGGCGCCGACATGATTCGTACACACGCATGGGATTTTATGTATTTTGATCTTGGGCAATATTTTTTGAAACAAATATATGATACAATGGGATTTTGTTAATAAATTTGTTTGGAAAATGTGTTTAAAAATGTGAAAAATTGTCTTAAATTTTATGGTGTAACAATTTGGTATCAGAGCCTTGGTTTGACAGATTTGGATGCATCTTCGGGCGTATCTGAACTCAAACTGAGGATTTGAGGAGAATTTTGATAATAAAGTAAAATTTTAAATAGTAAAAAGAGTTTTGAGACAAACAGATGAAAGTCGTGTGTACGATCAGCTAGCCCCCGAACGGTGATTTCCCAAAATACCCTTAGAATAAGTGTTAAAAGATACGTTATGCTATGCTATATGATGAATTATATTATGCATGCTAGAGTAGACTAGGTATTCTTATTAGGACTAGAGTGGCCTGATATATGATGCCTTAGTCTACAGGTTTTGCTGCTAAAGATACTTAAGAGTGTTTAGATAGCAGCGAGGAGTTTTGAGAGATCTGCTAGTGAGTAGCACATGATTAGAGAGAGTAGCATACTTGGGATTTGGGACTCTGGGAGGAGGACTTGGGATGAATGCTGATGCGGTATGCACGGTAGTATTGGGCCGGTACTACTGAAGATACCAGGTCAGTGCGCAGTCTAAGTAAGAATCCTTAGGGGTACCAAAGATCAAGTAGGATTGTGATATCGATTGTGTATACACCCGAGCAAATTACTGATATCTTATGCTGTATTTCAGAGAGGCATCATGGTAGGGACACGCCACAGACCAGGGACCAGTAGAGCGGGTGTGAGCGATGAAGAGCTCTGCCAGATGATACATGATGAGGTGGTTGCTGCCATCTGCGATGAGATTCCAGAGATATTCGGGTCTATCAAGACCACACTAACAGAGACATTCGATGACAGATACACTGCTCTTTCTGAGGCTGCTGTTGCTGCGGCCACTGCAGCTATGGTTGTGACGAGGATGCAGGGTGGTGATGCATTGCTGTTCCGAGAATCCAGCAACATGAAACCACCAGAGTTTGATGGGACCCAGGATCCGATTACAGCGATGAGGTGGATATCAAACATAGAGGGTTGTTTCTTTACTTGCTCATCTCCTGAGCATTTGAGAGTCCGATTCGCGCTGAACCAGCTTCGCTTGGGAGCGAAGGACTGGTGGAAGTTTGTGACAGCGTATTATTCGCCTGCTGAGCTTGCTGAAGTGACTTGGGAGAGGTCATTGCTATGTTCCGAGATAAGTACGTTCCCCAGGTGGAGAGAGAGCGTTTGGCCCAGGATTTTCTGACCCTCAAGCAGGGTACTGATTCTGTCACAATGATTATGAGGAAGTTCCATGAGCAGGTGATGTTTTGCCCAGAGCACGTGTCCTCCGAGAAGGGACGTATGAGCCGTTATTTGAGTGTTTTGAGGAGGGATATACGGGAGTTCGTGGCAAACTCGACATACCGGAAATTTGTTGAGCTTCAGGTAAATGCCCGGAAGAGGGAGATAGAGCTGGAGACCCAGGCTAGAGAGGAGGCTGAGTCTCAAGGGAGGGATCGACGACTGGCACAATCTCATTCAGCATCCAAGCGGGCCAAGCCCGCTGATTTCAGATCCGGGAGCCAGAAGGGCAGCACTTGTGGCAAGTGCAACAAGAGTCACGATGGGGTGTGTAGAGTAGGGTCTTGCTACAAATGTGGCAAGGATGGGCATATGGCCAAGGATTGTCGTAAGGGGTTTACAGTATGTTTTCACTGCAACCAGACCGGACACCGGAAGGCAGAGTGTCAACACTTGCGAGGGACAGCTCATGGAGCATCTCAAGGGTCTGCCCCTGCTGTGGTGAGAGCTACAGACAGTCGGCCCGTGAAGGCCGAGGCACCAAAGGCACGAGGGAGAGCCTTCCAGTTGACTGCGGAGGAGGTCCGCGCAACGCCCGATGTCGTGAATGGTATGTATTCTTTCATATATTTACTTTTATGTTGATATATTGTGCTTATATTATGATATGCGTAGGTACTTTTCTTGTGAGTTATGTACCTGCCTTGGTGTTATTTGACTCGGGGCGAGTCGGTCTTTTGTATCTTTCACTTTTAGTCAGCACATCAGTATTCGTCGAGAGGCGTTGAGTCGACCCCTGAGAGTTTCCATAGCTGACGACAGAGCGGTGTATGTTGCCGAGGTCATCCGAGGGTGTGTACTCGAGATTTTTGGCGTTGAGTTTCCACTTGTTCTAGTTCTTATTGCGATGGGTGATGTCTGTGTCATAGTGGGCATGGACTGGTTGAGCAAATTTGGAGCACTTATCGACTGCGAGAGACAACTGGTGTCCATACGACACCCTAGTGGGGGAGTTCTGACAGTATACGGCGAGGTTACGCGTTCTGGGTCGGCATTTTTTTCAGCCGCTAGAGCGAGGCAGAGTCTACAGCAAGACTGTAAGGGATTTGTAGCGTATGTTATGGATACGAGGGTTGATTTAGAGTGACTGAGGTCAGTAGATTAGGTTCCGATAGTGCGTGAGTTCCCGGATGTATTTCCGGAAGAGTTACCGGATGTACCTCCCAGGAGGCAGGTTGAGTTCAGTATCGATTTGGTTCCGGGGGCTACGCCTATCGCCAAGGCGCCCTATCGACTTGTGCCTCCAGAGATGCAGGAGTTATCCTCACAGCTTCAGGAGCTGCTGGGGAAGGGGTTTATTCGGCCGAGCAGTTCGCCATAGGGAGCACCTATCCTTTTTGTTAAGAAAAATGATGGCTCACACCGGATGTGCATTGATTACAGGGAATTGAACAACTTGGCGGTCAAAAACCGTTACCCATTACCGAGGATCGATGATTTGTTCGATCAGTTGCAGGGAGCATCTTGGTTCTCCAAGATCGATTTGAGGCCAGGATATCATCAGGTGAGGGTGCGAGATGTGGACATCCAGAAGACAACGTTCAGAACTCGTTACAGGCATTACGAGTTCGTGGTGATGCCTTTCGGGTTCATCAATGCACCGACGGTGCTCATAGATCTCATGAACATAGTGTGTAGGTCGATGTTGGATCGCTCGGTGATCGTGTTCATTGATGACATATTGGTGTATTCGAGATCCATAGAGAAGCATGAGGAACATTTCAGAGAGATCCTTGGAGTTTTGAGATCGGTGAGGCTTTATGCCAAATTCTCCAAGTGTGATTTCTGGTTACGAGAGGTCCAGTTCCTAGGGCATCTCGCTAACCAGAAAGGAATATTGTTAGATCCGGCCAAGATTGAGGTGGTGATGAGTTGGGAGGTGCCGAGGTCACCTACAGAGATTAGGAGTTTCCTAGGATTGGTAGGCTATTACCGGAGATTTATCAAGGATTTCTCCAAGATCGCCGTGCCACTCACCAAGTTGACCCGGAAGGGTGTTGCTTTCTCATGGGGCCCTTCTGGAGGGAATGGAGGACTTCGTGGTGTATTGTGACGCATCAATATCAGGGTTGGGAGCGGTGCTTATGTAGAGGGGGCACGTGATAGCATACGCATCGAGGCAGCTAAAGCCTCATGAGACGAGGTATCCAACCCATGATCTAGAGTTGAGAGCAGTAGTGTTCGCTCTAAAGGTCTGGCATCACTATCTGTATGGGGTCCGGTGTACCATATAAACGGATCATAAGAGCCTGAAGTACTTGATGGATCAGCCCAACCTGAATATGTGGCAGAGGAGATGGTTGGACGCGGTAAATGATTATGATTACAAGATCCTGTACCACCCAGGAAAGGCTAACGTAGTAGCCGATGCCCTGAGCCGTAAGGTGGAAAGCGCCCTGATGCGGTACATTTTCATGAGATTGACAGTGATGACTCCGGTGTTGGACACCATTCGAGGGGCCCAGGTTGAAGCTGTGAGACCAAAAAACCAGAAGAGGGAGCGAGTTATCGGGCAGGTATCAGAGTTCATCACCGATAGATGGGGGCTTATGACATTTCAGGGTCGGATTTGGGTACCGTTTGGGGCGGGACGCGTACCATTTTGATGGAAGAGGCACATCGATCGAAGTTCTCGATCCACCCCGGGGCCACTAAGATGTATTTGGACCTGAAGAAGGAGTATTGGTGACCCTGTATGAAGAGGGACATCGCGTGGTTCGTTGAGAGGTGCCTAACCTATCGTAGGGTTAAGGCCGAGCACCAGAGACCGCATGGTAAGTTCCAGCTATTAAAGGTTCCCGAGTGGAAGTGGGAACAAGCTACTATGGATTTTATCACCAAATTACCGAGGACTGCAAGGGGCGTCGATGCAATTTGGGTGATGGTAGATAGTTTGACGAAGAGCGCTCATTTCCTTGCTATCAGTGAGAGCTATCTGTAGAGAGGTTGGCAGAGATGTACGTGAGGGAGGTGGTATCGCAGCACGGAGTACCGATCTGGATTGTCTCAGATCGAGATGTGCATTTCACTTACAGATTCTGGAAGAAATTTCATGAGGAATTGGGTACGAAGCTGCATTTTAGTACCGCATATCACCCACAGCCTGATGGGCAAAGCGAGCGGACGATTCAGATGCTCGAGGACATGCTTAGAGCATGTGTATTGGATTTCGGTGGGAGTTGGGACACGTATTTTCCCTTGGCGGAGTTTTTCTACAACAACAACCATCACTTGAGCATTGGTATGCCACGCTTTAAGCTGTTGTATTGGAGGAGGTGTCGGACCCCTATTTGATGGGGAGAGGTAGGGCAACGTGTGATGGGTAGTACGGAGATCGTGCTTTAGATGACTGAGCAGATACAGCAGGTCAGGCAGAGGTTGTTGACCGCTCAGAGTCGTCAGAAGAGTTATGCGGACAGGCGATAGTCCGAGCTCGAGTTTCAGGTCGGCGATTTCGTGCTCCTGAAGGTCTCTCCTTGGAAAGGAGTGATCCGATTCAGGAAGAGGGGAAAGTTGGGGCCCCGATATCTTGGTCCTTTCACGGTGATCGCGAGAGTAGGCAGGTTCGCCTACCGTTTGGAGCTACCTGTAGAGTTGGTTCAGATTCATGACACCTTCCACGTGTTGCAGCTGAGAAAGTGTATAGCCAACAAGTCGGAAGTGGTACCATTAGAGGATATTCAGGTGGATGTGAGCCTGAACTATGTTGAGAGACCGGTGGCAATTAGAGATCGAAAGATCAAGGTTCATAGGAACAAGGAAGTGCCTCTGGGTGCAGGTCCAGTGGCAGCATTGGAAAGGGTTAGAGCTGACTTGGGAGCCGAAATGAGAGATGCGTGAGCAGCATCCAAAGTGGTTTGTAGAGTGAGACTTCGATGGTGAAGTCTGATTCTAGTGGGGGAGAATTGTAACATCCGGATTCCCAGGTATATTATTTTATTAATTTATTTTGAAGTTTGTGGAGGGACTCGGCGAGTTGGTGCTTAGACTCGCTGAGTAGGGTTGCGGATTCTCATCCGTGTTCATGACTTGAGATGGTGAGTCCATGAGTGGACTCGGCTAGTCCATGCTATTTAATGAAACCCTAATTTCCAAGGTTTGTGACCTATTTAAAGGCCCTTAGGGCCGTCATTTGCAGCTACGAAACCCTAGAGGGAAACCCTAAAAGAGCTAGAGCGATTGTGAGAGGAAAGGAGCCATTTCTTGATCTTTGTGGTTGATTCTTGCAAGAAGGAGTTGTTTCTAGCTTAGAGGAGACCAAGGAGGTGGTGCATCTATGGATTTCGAGCTAAATAATTCATCTTTGAGGTAATATATTGCCCCTATATCTGTTGTGTTGAAGGAATCCATAGATGTAGAGTTTTCATGTCCTTTAATGGAAGAAATTGTGACAACATGGCCCTTATTCACCTTGAGATTTCGGATCTGAACCCATAGTGGTCTAAAGAGCTTATCTCAACTTGCTTTATGTTGAGCTATAGAGGTGTTGAGCTTAGGATGTTATTTTTGGGGCTAAATCACCAAGTGAAACCTTCTAGACGTCCCATGAGTGTCAAGATTTGAGCTTTACGTGTTTATCAAGCTTGGGAAGGTCAGATCTATGGACCAAAGGAACAGATTTAACCTCAGGAGGTCAATTGAGTTTGTGCATCGCATGAACTCGCCGAGTCCAAGGGCAAAATAGCAAGTAGAGTTAGGGTTTCCTGTAAATCACTCAGTGAGTAGACCCGCCGATTTGGGGGAATAACTCAGTGAGTCAAAGAGGGATTAGAGGACTGGAGTTCAAGGCGGAACTCGCCGAGTTGATCTTCAGACTCAGCGAGTTGAGTCAGGGTAGCCTTGCGATTCATGCCAGGTGTAACTCTTTGAGCAAGGGTAGGGACTCGACATGCCAAACGAGAGTAGAGAGTTAGTGGACATGTGTAGACTCATCGAGTTGCCCAAATGCACTCGACATGTCGGATCAAAGTTTGACCGTTGACTTTGGTTGACTTTAAGGGTTTGGTCAACAATGAGGGCCTTTGAGCCAAAAGAGGGGTAAAATGGTCTTTTACATTTCTGAGGGTGCCATGAGAGGGTTGAGTCTAGTCATCAGAGTTATATTTATGAGAGTATTACTTTATGTGATTAGGCGGAGGATAGATCGTATTTCTACCGAGTCAGAGATTTACCGAGACATCTAAGGTGAGTCTTCTCACTATACTTTACCTTGAGTTATAATTAGAGTTATGTGACAGAGTTATTGTATGCTACTTATGTGTTGTGTTGCACTGCATCATCAAGGAGAAGCTTCAGAGAAGAATGACCGAAAAGAGGAACGTTTGGGTAAAATGTTCGTGTTCGGTATGAACAGTCACGGACTGAAGGTGTTCCTAGATCGGATTTGGGTACCTAAGTCTGGAGGAATTAGAGATCTTCTGATGGAAGAAGCTCACAAAACCATGTACTCAATTCATCCTGGCAGCAATAAAATGTATAGGGACCTAAAACCCTACTACTGGTGGTCGACAATGAATCTTGATGTTGCAAAGTATGTGACCGAGTGTGTGACTTGTGCGAGGGTTAAGGCACAACATCAGAAACCATATGGGAGTTTAGAACCTTTTCCTATACCCATGGGTAAATGAGAAGACATCACAATGGATTTTGTCACTAAACTGCCCAGAACAAAGAACGGTCACGACATGATTTGGGTGGTCATTGATTGCTTCACTAAGAGTGCGCACTACATAACAGCCAATGAGAAATGGTCTATGGGTAAGCTTGCAAATTCTTACGTCAAGGAAACTGTGAGGCTTCACGGTGTTCCGTTAACGATTGTGTCGGATCGTGACAGCGGTTTCACCTCAAGATTTTGGAAAAGTCTACAAGAGGAAATGGGTACCAAGTTGTGTTTAAGTACAACTTACCATCCATAGATTGATGGTCAAAGTGAAAGAACGATACAAACACTTGAAGATATGGTGAGAGCATGTACTCTGGAATTCCTAGGTAACTGGGATGAGCATTTTCCTTTGGTAGAATTTTCCTACAATAATGGTTTTCACTCGAGCATAAAGATGGCACCTTATCAAGCTTTGTACGGACAAAAGTGTCGTACGCCTTCTTGTTGGCTTGAGACTGGGGAAAAGCAGTTTATGGGGCCACAGATGGTCCATCAAACCACTAAAAAGTTGAAAATTATTAGAGAAAGGATGTTAGCATCTCAGGATCTTCAAAAGAGCTATGCTGACAAGAAGTGAAGGCCGATAACTTTTGAAGTTGTAGATTCGGTTTTGCTTAAAGTGTCGCGTTGGAAGGGACTTATAAGATTTAGTAAAAGGAGAAAGTTGAGTCCAAGGTTTATTGGATCGTTTAAAGTTCTTCAGAGGGTTGGGAACCAATCTTACAAGCTCGAATTACCCGAAGAACTGAATGGAATTCAATACACTCTCCATGTGTGTTGTTTGAGGAAGTTCACGGTAGAAGTTCCCGATATAATTCAAATTTCTAAATTGAGAATTGACGAAAACAAGAGGATAATTAAAGAACTAGAGGCAAATGTTGACCGAAAGACTAAGAAGCTTCCGTGCAAGATGGTCGAATTAGTGCTTGTCCGATTGAAACATACGAATGGGTCAAATCTCACATGGGAAACGGAGAGCGACATGTTGAGTCGCTATCCGCATTTGTTTGTTGATGTGTGATTCCAGGGATGGAATCATCCTAAGGGGGAGAGAATTGTAACGCCCGCGTTTCCAAGCTAGGCATTATTATTGATGTAATAGTCTAGGTTAACCCTTGTAACTCTTTTTGAAGTATTAATGATGAAATATTTGAGTATTATGTGAATTATGTGTTTATTTTCTTAACTATTATAATTTAATGAATTAAGAATAAAATAAGCATCAAGATTAAAGTATGAGATAAGCCCAATATCTTTGCACGAAGATGTAGTGGTTGAAAAAAGGATTCTGGAGATATAAAGAATGCCTAAATCCAAGTTATAACGAAGAAGTTATGACATGTCGAAGTTTCGCAACAGAACCAGCAACGCTAAATGACGTAAAAAGTGAAATTTGCGTTAGAGAGATATTTAGCCTTAGTGATCTGAACGAAAGTTGTAGAGTTTGTTAAATCAAGAGCATGCATAAAAAGAATGCCCAAATCTGATTTCATATGTGGAAGTTATGATTTTCCGAAGTTTCAACTTACCAGTATGCAGCCCGAATACTCGATTTGAGACCGAGCGCTTTTAAGCCGAAACAATCTAAACGAGTATTGAAGATCTCGTTAATAGTAGTGAAACAATAAAAAGACAGGCGAAAACGGATGTCAGATGAAGAAGTTATGAATTTATACCGGAGTTTTCCTGTCCTGACCTCCTAAAAATAAATAATAAAAAATAAAGTCAAAATTAGCCGACAGAGTCTAAATGAAAGTTGTAGAGTATAGAGAACGTCGACAACAAAGTTTGTATGAGAAATATATGAATTTTGGAAGTTTTTAAATAATTAAAATATAAATTTTAATTCGGATAATATCTGAAATCGAGGAGTCATCTGTCTGATCCGAAGGGTACGCACCGCGTAATCTTTAAGTACGCCCAACGTACTTCGGTTTTGTGCGGTCCGAAGAAAAGATGCGTAGCACCACCAAAATGTCGCCACCTGGAGGTCTGATCTAGAGTACGCCCCGCGTACCGGAGCATTACGCCCAGCGTAATGCGAGGACTCAGCCTCTATAAAAGGCATGCGAGGGCAGCCGACTTATTTTGCCAAAATATGTTCTCTCTCGCGTTTTACCTCGCTTTTTGTGCAAGAAATATCCCAAAGCCCCGGTATCATTACCGAGACCCGAAGCCCCGAAGATCCCGAGAAGTAAAATTCCCGTGTCGAAGATCTGCCCGCGAGGAGCCCGACTTTTTTGAAGATCTTCCAGATCTGCTGAAGAATACTACTTCTACAAGCCGTAGTGCTATCCAATCGTCTTTTGATCAAGTGAGTGTGTAGTCACTTTCTTCTAACGCATAATTATGAAGTATTTTATACGAAATACATGTTATGTGTATATTTTGTTGTTATATGTGTGATTGTATATTCACTTTCTTCTATCTCATAGATATGATTTATTCCCTATGAAATACGTGTTTTGTGTATGTGTCTCATCTGTTGTTTGGAATATGTATTGAATGAGAATGCTATATTGGTTTAAAACTATGTATAAAAAAAAATTATCTACTAATATGTTAGGTAGAACATGGGTAGATAGTTGATGTGTGATAAACAGATGAGAGGCCTCGATGTTGTTTTTGATTTAGTCATCTAGCGGAGTTTCGATGACGACCACAGACTTTTCTAGATAATCCTGTGGAATGCTAGGAGGTTCGATACCTGTAGGTGTTAATGAACTTGGGTGTCCATTCACTGTACACCATCCCCCTCATGGTTGCGTTATTTGACATATATTGTTGGGAAACCCCCGAATGCATATTTTTTTGCCCCGATGAAATATTCTTAGACTGGGTCCCTTGTGTTAGTTATCTTAGGGATATAAAGTGAGAATAATGGAAATGGGTACTTGGGTTATTGTTTGATGAAAATTAATTATAATTATTTATTATGGGTTGAAAACCCTATACGCTCACCAGGCTTCTAAGTCTAACCCACTCAGTTTCTTTGAATTACAGGTAGTGGCGCCATAGCATAAGTTGGATGATTGGTCAGGATATATTGGATTATAGACCTGTTGTTGTAAATAACTGTTGTAAGGTCTGTATTGAAATGATTATGCTTTTGGTCTGTTTATCAGAACATGACATCCGAAGTATTGTAATATAATGAAAAATACATTTCTTTAAGAAATGCTTTGGTAAATCTTACTTTTATAATATTTCGTTTTGGGAACAAATTCCGCAACTGTTTTAATCAAAGGATTACTCTGAAATTATTTTAAAAACATAAATTAAACCGGTCTTTTCTGGCCGTGATTTTGGGGATGTCAGACAAACTCACGCTCTCCATCCAGGAGACTCTTTTCGTTGGCACTTGGATAAGTACTGGAAGGTAACTCTCATAAAGCTATATTTACGGTTACATGTAGAATAAACTAAAGCCTTTTTATACTGATATATTGTATATATTATCCTTTTCGTAGTTGAAAGTTGTACTATGCAAGTTCCCTAAACTATACCTATTATAGTTTATATGTATGTTCTGTGCGTAATGAGAAACTTAGTAGTTTAACAGCTTGTATAATGTAATGAAATAATTTGAGAAAAATACCTTTTGCTCAACATGTTACAAAAGCGTTTAAAGCATTATTTAAATAAGTTTCATATTTATACGTATATAAAACATATATAATTGAGATCAATCAGACTGTCAGATAAGTGATTCTAACCATAATCCACAACCAGACAAGGAGCAGAAGTTAAGGTGGAAAGACCAGTCCCAATCCTGTTGTTTGAAACATTCTTTTAAAATAGTTTAATCAGTTGAAATAGATTGACATGTTGTAAAACTGTCTGAAACATTTGAATGTTAACACAAGATTTCCTTGTGTTTTTACTTGTATTATACCCTAAAACATTGAAAAATAGTGAAAGCATAGGGGTATGAACTCACCTCGAATGTGTGTGCTTCATCGGACTCGAAGTGATTGCGAATGATCCTCTGGTTAGAATACGTAACTATAGTCGTATCCTAGTAATAATTATATACAATATCACATTCAAATGAATAAAATATTAATTTAAAGTGTTAGACAACACTAAAGTATTTAAGAAATACTTACAATAGCCTTCGAAATTAATTGGAGTAATATCTAGGTGTTTTCGGTGAGCAAATAGGGGTTTTCGTCCTAGGATTGAAGACTTGAAGATTGTTCTTGGTGAAAAAGGAAGGAGATTCAAAGGAAAAGGGGCCTCACCTTATGATTTTTGAGAGCAGAATGGGGAAGGAATTCGGTGTGAAATGTGAGAAATAAAGTTGAATTCCATTGAAGACAATTATATAGGCTTGGGAATTCGGTCTTAAAGGGCCATAACCTTGGTGAATTCGGTCCTAATGGGCCTATATCTTGGAGAATTCGGTCATGCCAAGACCGATTTCACCTTTTGGTGTTTGTTGTGGCTGAAAACCTCATCAGGAATTCATTCCTTTTTTAGTTGAAACATATTTCATTGTATTTGGAGAATTAAGGATCGAATGCTCCTATTTATGGTGTATATTTATGTTAAAACCCTTTTTCTTTTGATGTATCTCACTTTATACTAACCTAATCTCACTTTGGTTTCAATCCATGATTATTTATAAGCTTTTAAACAAGAACTAAAGGCTATAGAGGACACAAGGCAACAAAGGGGTCTAATGTGGTTTCACTTGTTCTAGGTTAGGGTTTAGACTTTGCTAGGTCTAAAATTTCGAGTTGTGACAACTTTGATGGTATCTTTCCATCAAATCTTGGTGCATCTCGAAGGGCCAGATTCCTCATAGGACTTATGAAGCTCAGCAGTCATGGTAGCAATCATAATGCACGACACCTTTGCCGAGTCCCTCTCATGAACCCTGTATTCCTCGATTTGCTCATGAGCAGTAGTCTATTCATAAATATCCTTTAGCTATTTATCGAGGACATATTCTTTGTTCTTATAGCGAAGGGCCATACGAATTTTCAAATCCAATCGTTAAATTTTGACCCATCAAAGATAGTTCTCCCAACCAAGTTCATGTGGGAGAACGTGCTAGAAGGATTGGAGCATGAAGCATTATTTGGGATTAACATCTGAAAAAGAAAACAAAGTTTGAATTACATAAGAATCCTTAATATAACACCCAAATGATATATTAAGGCTAGGACCCAACACAATATTCTACAATTCGGAAGAGGGATGCCGTAATCAAATTGTAAAATATTTGAAGGTAGGTAATGGACGATTTACCAATTTCCACCATGAAAAATGAAATTCATTATTATGTTTTAAATGAATTGCAACTCCTAGTTATTTGAGATTCATTGAACTTTTCAATGGCATGTTTAAAACTCGATTATGCCCTTCAAGTTTGTGACTGGGATACTGAGGATTACAAACAACGTGTGAATAACCATGCAAATTGCTTGGTACTATTGAACTTATCACCTAATCAATGATCCGGTTAATCACACATGCTCCATTGATCTATTACAAACATAAGGCTACCCTTTGCCACCCTTGTTATCCCCAAGTTAGTGTGTCAGTTAACCACACACGCTCCACTAATGAGTTGGCAAGGTGCAAAATGCATTTCATGGAATAGCACCATTTTCATTTTTCCTAAAGTAAATAAGATTGGTGAGAGTGGACACCCATTAAACAACCATTTTATAGGTAGTATCCTTATACCCCCTTGTAGGTTGGCTTCGTGAATGAGGCCTACTAACGGTAAAACTGACTTGTCTTATACATATATATGATTATTAAATTTTTAACATTATAGTAGTATAAGGGTTGAAATTTAAAGTTTTAAAATCGTATGGTTTGAAATTAACTATTTCATAAGTGAGACCTTACAAATTCAAAACTTGAGGGCAAATTTTATAACTATTCAAAGCCTTTGGTTTCCATAACTTATGAGTTTTAATGTTCATGAATGAGACTTTTCATATTTCATAACTTGAGGACAAGTTATGAAAGTCTCTTCAATAACAATTTAGATCAGTTATAACTTATTCAATTATCATATAATTTGTTATTCATCAAGTTATCGAATCTAACTCATATAGCAAGGCAATTCAAATCAAATAATACAAATAATCAACTTATTATCATAAAATTCGAAAATTGTCCTTTAATTAGATGAGGATAATCACTACCATATCAGAAAAACATTTTTTATGATACATCACAGTTTGTGGTAATGATGTTAATCCAATTCTTGCCAAAAAGCTTGAAAATTTGCAACAGAAAGTTCTACTCGATGAGTGCATGAACTGGACCCGTCGAGTTGCCATTTTGTGAGTGAACTCGTCACGTCAGATCATTGGACTCATAGAGTTCATCAGTCAGAGGCCAGAAATGTGACTTTTTCAAGCAACAATATAACAAAAAACAATCCTAGGCTTTGATACCACTGTTGGGTTTTTACCACTATAACACTCTTATGGTCCACATGCAACCCTAGATGCTTTGGATCTAAGTTTCTTCTAATTATACATGCTATTTCATTTTTTCCAAAGCATACACCCTAACTATCATGCAATTGGAGATATACAACATAAAACCAAGTTAGATGAATACCTCTTAATGTAGCTTGTAGTTCCTGGCCTTTAAAAGCTTTAGCACCTCAAATCTGATGCCTCAAATGTGTCACAAACACCAAATGCAAGAGGAGGCTTATGAGAAGATGCTAGGTAGCTCCAAAATCGAGTATGGTTAATCTTTAGAATGCATGGGCTGATTTTAGGGGTTACCGGGTTGATTTTATAGTGTAGCAAAGACTAGGGTTTCTTTCATGGAAACCCTAATTGAACATAAGCCTTCATATTACATAGGCCCTTTGGGTTAAACCTTCATGGACTATCATATAGGTTTATCCCATCCCTAATCAACCATGGATCATATACCCAAACTATATGTTGGATTAATGTCTAAGTCCATAACTATAATTGGTAAGACTTGACCCGACCCGGCATGGTCCATTTGGGTTGCATGGCATCATGCACTTGGATAGACTATAATGAGACAAATAAGACACTTATGGTTATTAATATATTATAAGTTCTAGTATATTAATAATAAGAATAATAAGATTATTTAATTATTATTGATCAAGAATTAATCTAGGATTAATTAAGTGATCAAAAGAAGACTAATTAAATATATGGGTTGATTGTGTAAATCATCCATACTTGTATAGTGGGCTAATGCTCCATGGATTATCTAGTTGAGCCAAAACCCATATGATGCTCCATGTATGCTCCATGGTGTATTTGAACCCATGGATCCAAGGAAATGGAAAGTCATGACAATTAGGGTTTACCCTAATTGTAACACTATATAAAGATCTTATTCTTGACAAAAATCGGCGACTAGTATTATTCTAGAGAGGGCTAGCCGATTTTCATGAAGTGTGGAATTCTCTCAAGTTATTCCAAGTGTATTTGGTGTTGTGTGAACCATTTGAGGTGTCACACTTGGGGCACTAGGCACTCAAGCTTCATGAAGACAAGCACAAATAAAAGGTATGTATTTTATCTTGTTATATCCATTGTTTTGTATGCTAGATTAGGATAATACCTTGGATGTTCATATTTGCATGTATAATAGAGAAAACGTAGATCCAAGGTATTTAGGGTTGCATGTACACTTAGGAGTGTTAGAATGCTCAAAACCCAACAGTGGTATCAGAGCCTAGGCTTGTTTTCTTGTTATACTTGCAAACTGCTTAAAAAAATCAAAATTGTTGTTGTCTGATCATCAGACTCGGCGAGTCCATCAGGAGACTCGGCGAGTCCATGCCTAAAAAGTAATCAAATCGATCCAACTCACCGAGTTGGTTCATGCACTCGACGAGATGGACCCCCAAACAGCATAAATTCGACTTTTTTGGCTGGAATTGGACTAGGAACATTATCCTAAGATGTTTTTGAACTTATAAACTTGTCTTTGAAGTGGTAATGTTCATGCTAATCCAATTTCAAAGATAATTTTCAATAGATTCATGTTTTGTATTAGTTTAAGGTTTAGACTAATTACATGAAAAAGTTTGATTTGAATTATCTTGTTCTTATGAATTGCTTAGATTAATAGGAAATTTGATTGAAATAGTTGTTTTCAATCCAAATTAATCTAAGAGTTGATTCTAAAATGTGGTTTTGTAACTTGTCCTCAAGTTATATGAAAAGTCACATTTAAGTTTCATAAAACTCATAAAAGTTGGCAAAGGTTACAAAATGAAGAGTCTAGTTCTAATTAATTGGAGTTATGACTCCATAATTTGTCCTCAAGTTATGGAGGACCAAGAGTCTCTTCATTGAATAAAAAAAATAATAAAAATGTAACCTTAATTAATTCCATAAGTTATAAAATAAAGAAAAGTTAATTCTTTTATTAGTTTAAAGTCTTCCATAACTTGTCCTCAAGTTATGGAACTTGAAGAGTTTTTGGAATAAAACTACTATAAACACATAAGTTATGGAATTAATTAGTTTTGAATAGTTTCAAAACTTGCCCTCAAGTTTTGGAATTTGTAAAGTTTTCTCTTATGAATACTTTAATTCCATGTTAGCCCTTAGAATTTTAAAAGATAAAATTCAACCCTTATACTTTATAATATTATAAGTTAATAATATATACATGTATAAGAGTAAAGTTGGTCTTACCGCTAGTACGCCTCATTCACGAAGCCGGTCTATAAGGTGGGTATAAGGTTGTTGCCTATAAAATGACAACTTAATGGGTGTCCACTCTCACCCACCGCTTGCTTGACTGGTGGAGGGTCGTTAACCGAACGGGTTTGACAGGACTATAATTCCCCCTTCATTAAAAGTATTAATGATAAATACTAAGTAACTAAACTCTTAATAATACCCAATCTTAGTTACTTAGGAAAATGTGAATAAGGTGCTAATCCATGAAATTACACTTTTCACTTTGTTTAAGTCGGTTAGTGGAGCGTGTGTGGTAGGGTTTCTGGTTGCATAAAGCCTACTAAAAGTACCTACAGTACAAGATAGTTACATAGAAAAACGCCACATAGGACATAGACAGGAAAAACGATTCTTCGACAGAAGGAAGGAAAGTAAAGAATCTCCTACTAGTGACGGTCACCCCTAAGGTGAACCCTTAGTTCAGCCAGTTGATGTTCCATATCAAGCAGGTGTCTTTCGTGCACCCTCTGGCGTACTCGGAGTTCTATGACTTTAGTTTGTGATTCAGCCAGTGCTTGCAGCAGGGTTTTATGGTCTCTCTCTGAACTCTCCCGAGCATCTTCCAGGCGAATGATACGGATCGTATGCATTCTCGCATTGACGGTAACTTTTGTGATTTGATGAGGGGTTGTCCTGCCTTGAATCTCACTTTAGGCCACTCTGCGGACCAGGATTGGCAAGACTCAGTCTGCTGAGCTCCCTTCGCTTAGGTTATAAAAGCTTCAGTCTCCATTAAATGGCATGGGCTGATCCTACACTTGGCTCCATGTTTCCAAGCTTTCCACTCACGGAGGCGTCGGGCCTTGAAAAGCCGGACGAGGGTTAGGATTTGCAACAAAAGCCATCAGGGGTAGGTTCTCCACTTCAGGTTCGGAGTCAGAACCACCAGCGAAGCCTTTAGCTTGGTGACCTTTCATAAGGATTGGGTAATCATACTCTAGTTCATCTCCGAGCCATCCAGCATTGACGTGGTTAGGGTAGTACAGGTCGTCGTGGGGATGGAATCCAGCCATGACATCTATGTGAGAAGAGGGGATATAAGAAATAACTAATAGACATACTAATTAGATAACTATAAGATGATGTTTATCAGATATTTCAATACTTATTTAGTTCATACTAATTATATGTATTTGGAACAGCATAGGCCTTCGAATAAGCGACCCTAACTCTAAGTCCACAACCCAACGAGGAACAGGAAGTAAAGCAAAGATCCACAGATTCTGAGTCTATGACGTCTTAGATACATATAATTTTAATGCATCCACTAAGCAACTATTGACCTATTGATAAAGATCTATTTAGTTTTCAGATAAGTAATTACAGTAACGTCAAACATCCCTATGGTATTTCATTGTGGTAATGTTGGTAAGTTTTTAGATTGGTTGCCACATCACAACCATTCTTGGGCACATGCTAATCACTCCTCAGACTAGCATAGTTGATCAGGCTATGCCACTCCTAGGACTGACCATACATCCCCAAGCCTACTTGTGACATTCAACAATCGTAATTCTTTTGTTCTTGTCGTTATGACACTGATTTTAGTATGAATGGAGGCACGTATACTTTATTAAATATTTTATTATTTAAAAGTATTAACTCTTGGTCTGAGTGTTTTAATCCCATTGTATTTATAGTAAGTATATCTTTTATGGGTTGTTATACTTAATTCACTATAAACAGTGCTCTGATACCAATCTGTCACCCCAAAAACCGAGAACGGCGGAATACATTCTGCGGTGCAGGATGTCATGTAGTGTATCACAACAATGTAAATTAGTAAACAAGCAACAACATCATCCATTGCATTGATAGTATAATTTTAATTACAAGTGTGTTCTTTTATAGCATAAACAACATAATCAATACTTAAAATAAAAGACAAGTCTTGACTGCTTCGTCTTCTCTAAACCTTGCATCGGTACCTATCTATTTGTGACCTGAGAATACAAGTTATTTTGAAAGCAAATATCAGCAATAAAGCTGGTGAATTCATAAGTATTTTAGTGTCATTTCTTGTGAAAAATTGTTATGAAAGATTCGTAAAGTTTGAGAAAACCTCTTTGTATAAGTGTGAAAAACCCTAGAAAATCCCATATTTCCTACTAGTGTAAAAAGTAGTCTTCTACCAAGACTCGAGTGTTTTGCAAACATGAATCTCTACTTAAGTGAAAGTTTACATTGTACAACTATTATTATTCAAACCTAATCTACCTCATCGATTAGGTGAAAGTGACACACAGTAAAGGTAATAAAGAAAAAAAATAATATAATAACCGATAGTGTATACTTTTGCTTCAGGATATTCACGGCGTGGAAACTCGCCGAACAATAAAATCGTAGCCATCTGCCGATGTGCCTTTTCCCTACTGTAGTTAACAGCTTTGGGGCGGAATGGTAAGTCCCGTAGTGTATATAGTAGTGACTACCCATACAATATATAACATTATCTAAGCATATAGAATCTACGTAACTGTATCTATGTACAAGTATCCATGTAGTAATATCTCTACATATAGCATGATAGTATTTATATATACAACATACAGGTAATCGTGTCTAGGTAAAGGTATCCATGTAATAGTATCTCTACATACAGCATAATAGTATTTCTATATACAACACATAGGTAATCATGTCTAGGTAAAGGTATCCATGTAATAGTATCTCTATAAACAACACGTATTCGTATAGACTGATGAATGAACTGAATCTAGTGTGATTCCATGTACTAGGAATGGCAAGTAGTATATCCTAACTATACCTATTGTAGTTACTAGTAATGTATGAGTATAATCGGAAGTATACCTTTGTTACCCAAAGGTATTGAACTGACTCAGGGGACTTTTATGACTCTATATGTATACATGATATATAACTAATAGCTAAACGACCTTCGGACGGATAACTGAAACCTTAAACCACATACCAACAAGGAAAAGGAATTTCAGCCAGTTAGACTTCCTAAGTCCTTTAAACATTACTTATATAACTATACATATACAGTCATGCATATAACAATATAAAAGTATAAAAGAAGTTTTTGTAAAACCTTTGAAAAGTTTAAGAACTAAGAAAAGATGACTTGATGTCAGTTTTATAAAATGATTTGAAAACGGTTTGATCAGACAGTTTAAGTGAAAAACCTTGGTTTGAAACACTGCAGTAACTGGTTTTGAAGGAAAACATACGGAATGGAAGATAGTTTGAGAAGAAGATCTAAACAAGTAAAATCGTTTTGGAAACACCATATGAAGTAATATGTTTGGTAAAACAGATGAAAGTGTAATAAATCTTTTGCATGCAGGTTATTAATCACATGCGATTGATATGATAACTAGCATGATTCAACTTGATTCCCCCCCCCCCCCATAAAAGCATTTAAAATCATTTAATAGGTTAATTAAGCGATATGAACTCACCTGTAGCGAGTGGATTGGATGGAAGTGTCGGGTAGGATGGTAGGTGTCAAGTGAGGACTTGAACACACACATTGATCCTATGTAACATGTAATGATACATACATATATCCAATTAGTTATTTAATCACTAATTAAACAAGTAAAGACATCCTAATGTGTGGAAACACTTTGCTTCAAGTGTTATGAGTGTTAAGGGTTGCATCTAAGGAGTGTATGCCCTCACTATGCAGTTTACACTTCAAATGGTCACCTCTAAGGGTGTTTACGGTTGGAGGACCATTTCCCCCCATGAGTTTACAGCCGTACAATCACGGGAATGGTGTGTTTGTCTGTTTTAAAGTCTCATGTCTCACAAAGAAGTGTCCTAGGGTTGATTCAAGAGCTATGGAAGTGATTAGGGCTCAAAATGGACACTTTAGGGAGTTTATGGTTTCTGAACCACTCCTTGGGGAGTTTACGGTCATAAACACATGCGTTTACGGCCGTAAACTCATGTTTGTCCATTTTTCTTGTCTTTTGGTGGTTGTAGGTTAAGCATGCAAAGTTCTAGATCCAAATATAAGCCATACAAGGTGTTAAGGGCACTTAAACACCCTTTGGAGGTGTTTGAGGTTTTCGGAGATCCACAAACTGTAAACTCATGTTTACCCCCCTTCAATTCTTGTTTTTGGGGTTCTTAGATCAGTCATGCAAGTCCCTAAGCCATTAGCTAAGCATTGTAAGGGTTTTGGAAGGGGTTTAGGGCATCAAAACGCCCTTCTAAGGTGTTTATGGTTTTGGAATGTTCCCAAACTGTAAACTCTTGTTCTTGTGGTTTTTGGATGATTAAACCATGAATTTTCAAGTATGATAAGCTAAACAAAAAGCTAGGAAGGCTTACTTACCGTTGTGAAGCTCAAAAGGGGCGATTGTTGATCAAAACCTGATTTGTAGAGAGAGGAAGTTCCTAAAGTGTGAAAAGGTTGGTATGAAACCCACTCAACCCTTATATAGTGTTGAGTTTACGACCTGGGTGGGGGTCCACCCAACACCAACCGCAAACGGGGTTTTTCGCGACTTCCGTTAAACACGACAAATTTTAAATTATACTCCTTATTTTTGGGTCACTTGACGAATATTATTTAAATATTCCAACGGGATTAAATCTGGCCAAAAATGCTTTGAAATAAATTTGGCTAATTTTTGGATTTTTTAATTGCGGAGTTTATACAAATAAAAATTTCGGGTTGTTACAGTTGTTGTACTTTTAAATAGTATAACATAGTTTTAGTTCACAATAAAACTATAAAAAGAATGTTCTTTGTATTGTTTATGTTTTCCGAATTTTATAATTGTACTCACAAGTACATGTAAGAATCTATGATTTTGTTATATATAAAATCCATGATACTCACTCCATTAACCAATGATAATTTTTGAGATGTCATTACTACCCTTTATAGTCACTATTAGTGTGTCGGTTAACCACACATGTTCGACCAACTAGTATAAGGTATAATGTGAAATTGTATAGATTAACATAATTTTCATATTTTCCTAAAGTAACTAAGAGTGGAATTTTATAAAAGATGTTTTATGTACTTTAATAACATTATACTTATTAATGAGGTTATGTCCTATCAAATCCAGTCGGCTAATGACCCTCTACCATACAAGAGAGTGGTGGTAAGAATGGATACCCAATGACGGCCATTTGATAGGATGTTTCCTTAAAATCCCCTTAAACATATAGTGATTATTAAACTTTTAATTATAAATATAATATAAGGTGTGTTTTATAAAATTTTCAAAATACTAGGTTTAATTGATAAATTTCAAAATTACTAAAATTAATTTAATTGAAACTAAACCAATAACGATTAAACAATTTATTTACTAACAATCAATTTATCAAATAAATTTTAATTCTAATCCATTACCCTCTAATTTCGAATTAGGGTTTGGAATTTACTAAATTTATAATTATCCAACTTTAAGGCATTTAATACAAATAATTATCAAAACAAGGAAACACTAAAGAACTTAACAATTTCGAAGAAAAAAAAAAACAAGAAGCAGGATACGATTTCTAAAACCCTTGCCCAAAATCGAAAATCGAAAATCAGCACAAAAGGGTTTTTGATCTTATTCAATTTTATGTAAGTTCACATAGAACAATGGCTTCGATACCACTGATGGATTTTATATATAACAAAATCATATTTTTAGGTGAAAAAATAAAACCCTAAGTTTGCATATACCCTAAAGGATCTATGTTTTCACTATGATATACAACAACAATTTGAATTCAAGAAACCCATAAAGTACATTTCTATTTTCGAAATTAAGAAGGGTTATTAGAAAAACACACATTTTAGTTTATTGCTGTAAATAAACTTGAATTCCTTTTTTGTAGAACTTCAGAAAACCAACATCAAAAATCACATGCCTCTGATGGATTACACCCAAACACTAGAAGTTGGAGTCTATTAAAAAGAGATGAGAGGGTAGAGGATTTTCGGTTCTTCCTTGTTATATGGGATGACCGAAATTTGCAAGCTCAATGACCCTTTATATAGGTGACTAAAGGGGGTTTGAATAAGACAGGTTTCCTTGGATAAGCCTTATCCATTTTCTTTTCCCCTAACTTTCCTTAGAGCCCAAGAAAGGCTCTAGAAACTATCTAGAACTCCTCCTAGGTTTTATCCAACCTTAGGAGGTTCTAGAATTTGTCAAATGCTTAACTTTTCACATTGTTACATTTAGTCCTTTTACTTTTAATTATTCCAATTTAATCCCAAAATTAATTCCAATTCATTTCTGATTAATTTATAATTAAACAATATAATTTTGTCTTAATATATTTTTCTCAAAACATATTAATAATTTATTTGTTTTGATTTCTAATTAATATATTAATCATGTAATAAATTAATAAATTAGTTTCACTCTTTATAAATAGCATTTCAATTTCTTACTAGGTTTGAGGGAAATATAAAAGGATTTTGCTAATAATTTAAGTTTATAATTATTTAATTATTATCTTAGACACTTAATCCAACAAAAGACCTAAAGTGGAATAGCAAGCTTAACAACCAAACGGGCCAAACCAACACCATAATCGGGCTTCGAACATGGCAAAGGCAACCAAACAATCCTTCCATAACCCAACATCCATCATGACACCAGAAGGCCTACTCTCAGCATATATAATTTCGAGCATATATAATTTTGTGTGTCATAAACGATCACCTGCAAGAAAATAAAACAAATATTATCTTAGTCTTTAATTGCTAGAGGAGCAAACATTTGTTTCTCCGAAAAATTGTAACACCGTAAATTTCAAGATAAAATTTTCATTTAAAATAATCATTTTATTCTTAGAACACTTGTTTAAAATCTCATTCATAGTCGATTTACAAAACATGATTCCATTTTCACTTGCATAGAAAACCAGGATCCTCCAAAATATGACTCTTTCTCTGGTGTGTACAATCAAGCCGGTGCCGTCCCGTGATACTGAAAGAGACCTGAAAAACATTACACAAAACATTGTAAGCACGAAGCTTGGTGAGTTCCCCAAAATACCATACATAACACATATTAGCCACTCGAGGCTATAACTCTATGGGTCCGTGCACCCAAACTCTTTGAACCCTCAGGTTCTAACTCTGGGAACCTTCCGGTTCCAACTCTATAACCATGCACAACATAAATCACATAGAAATAATGCAGTACAACACATCACATACAAATAGCATACAAATACTCTGATCACATAACTCTGGTTACCTACTCAAGGTAAAGTATACTGAGAAGACTCACCTGGCAAGCAGAAAGCAGATATCCCCACACTTGAATCTCGAACTCGCCACCGCCTAACACGTAAGGCAAATAATCTCATGAATATAACTCTCGAGGCTAGAATAAATCCTCTCATAACACCCTCTTATGGGTAAAAGTCTATTTTATCTCTCTCTTGGCCCAAGGCCACATCGCTGTCCAAACCCTAAAAGTCAACGGCCAACCCTTGGTCGAAATCGAAGTCCTCAGTCTAGGTCAACCCCCGACTGACTCTACTCGCCGAGTCAACCCTGTGACTCGTCGAGTTCCCATAATCAGAACTTCCCCAATCCGCGACTCAACTCGCCGAGTCACCCCGAGACTCGCCGAGTCCCACCACTCTGAGTCCACCCACACCCAACTCACCGAGTCATCCCTTGACTCACCGATTCTCGACTCAACCAGGAAATATTTGGGACTCTTCGACAAGACTCGTCGAGTCCAAGAACAGACTCGCCGAGTTTACGGCTATCTTCAACCTACTCGCCGAGTTGTTCATACAACTCGCCGAGTTCCAGGCCATCTTCATCCAACTCGTCGAGTACACCCATGTGACTCGCCGAGTACCACCGTTCTGAATCCATTCCGAGGCATTCCAGGCCATGCAACTGCTCCAAAACCTAGATCTAGTCTCCTACCACTCATCCATCACGTAAAGTGGCAAACTTTACGTGAATCCAAAGAGATCTAAGCCATTTGCACATTGGGCTCGGATTTGGGACAAGATGGCTCCATCAACCACTCACAAACAGGGACTTTCATGCACTCTAGACCTTCTCCCTTCCAGATCTGAGGTAGCAACCTCAGATCTAGCCTCTAAACTCCAATACATCCAAAGATATGATCTCCAACACCCCCAAAATGATGCATCTAAGAAATAGCAACTCAAAAGAACGAGATATTACCTCAAAGGAATGCCCCAATTGAAATGAGACTCGAATCCAAACAAAGCTCCTTGCTCCAAGCCTTTAATCTCCCAAAATTCCTTCACAATTTCTCCTCCAAGCTCCAATCCATTCAACAATGGAGCTTCTTCGTGATTTAGGGTTTTCTGGGGCTCAAGGGGTGATAAAGAGGCTGGGAGGAAGACATAATGATCATTATATAAGGCTCAACCCCCGGAATTAGGGTTTCTCCACTCAGCGCCTACTCGCCGAGTCCAATACACTGACTCGCCGAGTCGCCCACTTAACACGCGACCAAGTCGCGACTCTACTCGCCGAGTCCACATATGGACTCGCCGAGTCGCTCTTTCCCAAATTACTCTTTTAGCCCTTCAGCTCTACTCTTGATATTTCGGGATGTTACAATTCTCCCCCACTTAAATTAGGCTTCGCCCTCGAAGCCTACAGCAACTCAACTCCAGAATTACTCCCACAACGTGCCACCTGGCCTTAATCGGACCAGATCTCACAAGGCATACCCATCGAAACTCGAATACACTTTCCCTTTCCTTACGGTGTCCTGACCATTGTCTCGAACCGGGCACCGGATGTACCCTCTGATGACCACACACAACGATCCGAGAATTACCCATGAAGTATCTCTGCCCCAAATCTCAACAATCACTCGACCCATAAGGGTTAGAAGCCATGAACCATCGAATCCCCGATCCGAATCCCATTCTATCCAATCCGTGACGACGGAAAGACCCATTCTTAAATCCCAGAGCAACTCCCATGAGTCCTCTTCTTGCAATCACACACCCATGCCGCACCAACCTTCGCACTCTCGGGTTAGGAAAACCCGTCATACTGATGATGTCTCCAACATCCCCAGAAGAAACCACCACTACGCACACAACCCTTGATCAGAATCAAGTTGGGAGTCCCAGACTCCATCCCTGCATCCATCCTGAGACTCTTAGCTCTACACCCGCGGAATCCTTCCGCGTCGTCAGCAGACATCCCATCATGAAGTCATTCCATACCACTGTCACAGACACAGTGTTCGACCACCATACTCCAAATCATCCATTCTCATTATAACTTTCACTTCCGCGAATCAACACTTTCCCCAGCAAATGAGGGTCCAACTCTTCCTCCCATACAACAGCACAAAGGGGTGGCATACCAATGCACTAATGATGGTTGTTGAATGGGATAACTCAACCAAGGATAAATACGTGCCACAACACCCTCCGACATCTAATACATATGCCCGAAGCATGTGTTTGAGCGTCTGAATCGTTCACTCCCTCTGAGGTGTCCTCAGACATCATCATGATAAGCTCTAGCTCATCTCATATCCCTCTTTGAGACTGGGCACTAGGTCAGCTTTTGACTCCACAGCTGAGCCTCCAAAGGTCACCCAAATCATGATCCAAACATCCCACTAACTTCCTCCCCGTGACCACTATCCCGGCCCCATGACACACAAGTCACGAAATTCTCTTTCCTTATGCAAGAAAATACAATCCAACCGAGGATCGTTTCCACTCTGATCTCTGGTTTCTGCTGCGCATCTCACCACATTCCCCGACAGAGACGGGGACCCCAGTCTCACCCCTCGTCCAACATCCAGGCTCCAAAGACTCAATGCTAGGGCTACTCAAGCCCAAAATTTTTCCACATCATACACTGATCGGAGAACATTCCATCATCACACTCTCTTGCCATCTAGTGAGCACTACGGCTCCCCGCGGTATCATAACACCCTCTGACTAGTGAGTACTACGGCTCCCCGCAGTATCACAACACCCTCTGACTAGTGAGTACTACGGCTTCCCGCAGTATCACAACACCCTCTGACTAGTGAGTACTACGGCTCCCCGCAGTATCACAACACCCTCTGACTAGTGAGTACTACGGCTTCCCGCAGTATCACAACACCCTCTGACTAGTGAGTACTACGGCTCCCCGCAGTATCACAACACCCTCTGGCTACACTAGCTCGTGCTCTACAGAATATCATAGGCGGCTACCCATACTCGAAGGGCTCTCAATAGATCCATAGATACCTGATATACCACAAGTCGTCTCGCATCAAGATTCACGAATAACTTGAAATAAAGATATCAATACCCGGATACCTCGGAACACCCCCACCGAACATCACAAGATCCTGCCACGACCACAGATTTCCTGCCCCAAGCACCATATAGATGCAATAATACATTCCCTCTGAACCCCATAACTAGATCTTCATTTTTTTTCCCAAGTCGCAACTTCGGTGTATTCAATTTCTCAACTGCAATACGAAGGAACGCTAATGCTACGAAACACGCTGATAGTTCTCCGAAACTCTTTTTCCCGCCGTTCAATATCCAAACAAGGATACGCATACCGACCCGGGAGTTGGCTGCCCAATCATTCTTTATCTACTTTCCCTAACACTGACCAATACCAGATTCCTGACTAATAAACACCTGACGTGGAGACATTCATCCTTCTCAAACAAGTACTTCCCGCATTAACTCACTCTAACCCCTTTCCTCGACCACCGACATCTCTGGTCTCATGATTTCTTACCGTATATCTCTATACTCCACTTATAACTGCTCCTGAAAAATCTCTGCTTCCTTACATGCGGCACCCGGTTCTCTCCCACTTAGGGTTCGAACCGTCACCAAATAGCACACAACTATTCCATAACTATATTCTCCAGCAAAATCGCACCTGCCCCCGGAAACTGCTACACAACGCCCGATAATCCCCCTTACGGAAATGAATCGACCTCATATACTGATGAACTCCTCAAGAACTTCTCGTCACGTCTGCCTCTAGTCGTTCCAAATCTCGTACCAATCTAGTACCAAACAACTCAACTGCTCAATAACATTCCTGGCTCATAGACTGAACCATAAGATCACCGTACCCCTCACCTCAACTCATCAACCAACGCTCCAGCACCGGGATCATCCCAAGAACAAGGACCCACTCCCATATTCAACACCCCATGGATAGAAAACTCTCTGCACCGCTAAACTCGACTGAACTCTCCACTGATACCACTACCATACACCCGACTATACTCAACTAGGTGTAGCATGGCCCTCGACTATTTCAGTCCCAACTGACTATCTGCTCATGATAAATCCCTGCCTCGCGGCACACATGCTACCTGATATTCTGGGGGAAATCATCATCAATGACGACCTGCAGGGTTTACCCCTAAACCCAAAACCAAAACATCATGCCTCTCATATTCTCACACTTACATAATCAGTACCTCCCCGATCATAGGAGGTGACATCTCCTTTATCGATTGATCGCTCAACTCCGGTCAAAATTCTCCCTTCCACTGACTCCTTACTAGAATACTCTGAGGGACTCTTGATCTCCCTCTCAAGGGACGCCTCTTCGAACTTACTCGTGGCCGAATAACCGGAGAACCACAAACATCATTCACTACGGACCATGGTACTCCTTCCACGACATCTCTTCTCAACATGCCCCGATGTATAGTACCCTAACCATGGCATCACTCCCCAATCTGCCCTGCTGTATGGTACCCGAACCATAACATCACTCCTCAACCTGCCCTGATGTGTGGTACCCGAACCATAACATTACTCCTCGATCCGCCCTGATGTATGGTACCCGAACCATAACATCACTCCTCGATCCGCTCCGATGTATGGTACTCAAACCACAGTATCACTCCTCGATCCGCTCCGATGTATGGTACTCAAACCACAACATCACTCCTCGATCCACTCCGATGTATGGTACTCAAACCATAACATCACTCCTCAATCTGCTCTGATGTATGGTACCCGAACCATAACATCACTCCTCGATCCGTTCCGATGTATGGTACTCAAACCATAACATCACTCCTCGATCCGCTCCGATGTATGGTACTCAAACCATAACATCACTCCTCAATCTGCTCTGATGTATGGTACCCAAACCATAACATCACTCCTCACCTCAATCTGCTCTGATGTATGGTACCCGAACCATAACATCACTCCTCAATCTGCTCTTTAGAACCTTCAGAATACTCCATGTATCAAGTATGGGTCCTCTGCTTTCAGTAGTACGGGCCCATACTACCTGCCACATCTACCCATACTTTCCACACGGACTATCCCAGAGCTTCTAAATAGCTGCTCGACCTGCTCCTTCACCAATCCCATCGCGCGCTCTCTCCCCAGCGAAATTCTCTATTCTACAAGCGCACTCATCTGGGTAGGGTTATTCCCTAGGCTCTTCCGTTTTCCTCCCACTTCTTTGCTATCAGATGCTGAAGAGCTCCTAATGATGCCAGCCATCTACCTCCTGAATATCGTCATATTCACTTGGTAGCTGACTCCCATCATCGAGAGTTCCACAAAGCACAAAGCAAGCAGCATTCGAGCATCGAAGAATACATAGGACTCCCTCTCTGTGATAACTCCACCTTCTCATCTCATCCTTGAAAGTACCACCGAACTCTGTAACTCTACCCCGCATGGGTTCTAACTGGATACTCTCACTCATCACATACTCAAAAGCATAACACATATAACAACGAGTCCTAGGCTAAGGCATCACAAATCAGGCCACTCTAGTCCTAACATATGAAATACCTAGCCTGTCTCTAGCATGCAATAATATCTCATAAAGTGCATCATACATATCTCATAACACCAAAAAAAATAAGGGTATTTTGGAAATTCACCGTTCGGGCTCTGGCTGATTGTACACACTGCTCCTTCTTGCTTTCTCATTGAACTCTTATTCACTTTTAGAAAATTATTTCTTAAAAAAAAAAACTTTTCTTACTTCCTCAGTTTGAGTCCAGATTTACCCGAAGGCGCGTCCGAATCCCTCAAACCAAGGCTCTGATACCAACTTGGAACACCGTAAATTTCAAGACAAAATTTTCATTTAAAATAATCATGTTATTCTTAGAACACTTGTTTAAAATCTCATTCATAGTCGATTTACAAAACATGATTCCATTTTCACTTGCATAGAAAACCAGGATCCTCCAAAATATGACTCTTTCTCTGGTGTGTACAATCAAGCCGGTGTCATCCCGTGATACTGAAAGAGACCTGAAAAACATTACACAAAACACTGTAAGCACGAAGCTTAGTGAGTTCCCCAAAATACCACACATAACACATATTAGCCACTCGAGGCTATAACTCTATGGGTCCGTGCACCCAAACTCTGTGAACCCTCAGGTTCTAACTCTGGGAACCTTCCGGTTCCAACTCTATAACCATGCACAACATAAATCACATAGAAATAATGCAGTACAACACATCACATACAAATAGCATACAAATACTCTGATCACATAACTCTGGTTACCTACTCAAGGTAAAGTATAGTGAGAAGACTCACCTGGCAAGCAGAAAGCAGATATCCCCACACTTGAATCTCGAACTCGCCACCGCCTAACACGTAAGGCAAATAATCTCATGAATATAACTCTCGAGGCTAGAATAAATCCTCTCATAACACCCTCTTATGGGTAAAAGTCTATTTTATCTCTCTCTTGGCCCAAGGCCACATCGCTGTCCAAACCCTAAAAGTCAACGGCCAACCCTTGGTCGAAATCGAAGTCCTCAGTCTAGGTCAACCCCCGACTGACTCTACTCGCCGAGTCAACCCTGTGACTCGTCGAGTTCCCATAATCAGAACTTCCCCAATCCGCGACTCAACTCGCCGAGTCACCCCGAGACTCGCCGAGTCCCACCACTCTGAGTCCACCCATACCCAACTCACCGAGTCATCCCTTGACTCACCGATTCTCGACTCAACCAGGAAATATTTGGGACTCTTCGACAAGACTCGTCGAGTCCAAGAACAGACTCGCCGAGTTTACGGCTATCTTCAACCTACTCGCCGAGTTGTTCATACAACTCGTCGAGTTCCAGGCCATCTTCATCCAACTCGTCGAGTACACCCATGTGACTCGCCGAGTACCACCGTTCTGAATCCATTTCGAGGCATTCCAGGCCATGCAACTGCTCCAAAACCTAGATCTAGTCTCCTACCACTCATCCATCACGTAAAGTGGCAAACTTTACGTGAATCCAAAGAGATCTAAGCCATTTGCACATTGGACTCGGATTTGGGACAAGATGGCTCCATCAACCACTCACAAACAGGGACTTTCATGCACTCTAGACCTTCTCCCTTCCAGATCTGAGGTAGCAACCTCAGATCTAGCCTCTAAACTCCAATACATCCAAAGATATGATCTCCAACACCCCCAAAATGATGCATCTAAGAAATAGCAACTCAAAAGAACGAGATATTACCTCAAAGGAATGCCCCAATTGAAATGAGACTCGAATCCAAACAAAGCTCCTTGCTCCAAGCCTTTAATCTCCCAAAATTCCTTCACAATTTCTCCTCCAAGCTCCAATCCATTCAACAATGGAGCTTCTTCGTGATTTAGGGTTTTCTGGGGCTCAAGGGGTGATAAAGAGGCTGGGAGGAAGACATAATGATCATTATATAAGGCTCAACCCCGGGAATTAGGGTTTCTCCACTCAGCGCCTACTCGCCGAGTCCAATACACTGACTCGCCGAGTCGCCCACTTAACACGCGACCAAGTCGCGACTCTACTCGCCTAGTCCACATATGGACTCGCCGAGTCGCTCTTTCCCAAATTACTCTTTTAGCCCTTCAGCTCTACTCTTGATATTTCGGGATGTTACAATTCTCCCCCACTTAAATTAGGCTTCGCCCTCGAAGCCTACAGCAACTCAACTCCAGAATTACTCCCACAACGTGCCACCTGGCCTTAATCGGACCAGATCTCACAAGGCATACCCATCGAAACTCGAATACACTTTCCCTTTCCTTACGGTGTCCTGACCATTGTCTCGAACCGGGCACCGGATGTACCCTCTGATGACCACACACAACGATCCGAGAATTACCCATGAAGTATCTCTGCCCCAAATCTCAACAATCACTCGACCCATAAGGGTTAGAAGCCATGAACCATCGGATCCCCGATCCGAATCCCATTCTATCCAATCCGTGACGACGGAAAGACCCATTCTTAAATCCCAGAGCAACTCCCATGAGTCCTTTTCTTGCAATCACACACCCATGCCGCACCAACCTTCGCACTCTCGGGTTAGGAAAACCCGTCATACTGATGATGTCTCCAACATCCCCAGAAGAAACCACCACTACGCACACAACCCTTGATCAGAATCAAGTTGGGAGTCCCAGACTCCATCCCTGCATCCATCCTGAGACTCTTAGCTCTACACCCGCGGAATCCTTCCGCGTCGTCAGCAGACATCCCATCATGAAGTCATTCCATACCACTGTCACAGACACAGTGTTCGACCACCATACTCCAAATCATCCATTCTCATTATAACTTTCACTTCCGCGAATCAACACTTTCCCCAGCAAATGAGGGTCCAACTCTTCCTCCCATACAACAGCACAAAGGGGTGGCATACCAATGCACTAATGATGGTTGTTGAATGGGATAACTCAACCAAGGATAAATACGTGCCACAACACCCTCCGACATCTAATACATATGCCCGAAGCATGTGTTTGAGCGTCTGAATCGTTCACTCCCTCTGAGGTGTCCTCAGACATCATCATGATAAGCTCTAGCTCATCTCATATCCCTCTTTGAGACTGGGCACTAGGTCAGCTTTTGACTCCACAGCTGAGCCTCCAAAGGTCACCCAAATCATGATCCAAACATCCCACTAACTTCCTCCCCGTGACCACTATCCCGGCCCCATGACACACAAGTCACGAAATTCTCTTTCCTTATGCAAGAAAATACAATCCAACCGAGGATCGTTTCCACTCTGATCTCTGGTTTCTGCTGCGCATCTCACCACATTCCCCGACAGAGACGGGGACCCCAGTCTCACCCCTCGTCCAACATCCAGGCTCCAAAGACTCAATGCTAGGGCTACTCAAGCCCAAAATTTTTCCACATCATACACTGATCGGAGAACATTCCATCATCACACTCTCTTGCCATCTAGTGAGCACTACGGCTCCCCGCGGTATCACAACACCCTCTGACTAGTGAGTACTACGGCTCCCCGCAGTATCACAACACCCTCTGACTAGTGAGTACTACGGCTTCCCGCAGTATCACAACACCCTCTGACTAGTGAGTACTACGGCTCCCCGCAGTATCACAACACCCTCTGACTAGTGAGTACTACGGCTTCCCGCAGTATCACAACACCCTCTGACTAGTGAGTACTACGGCTCCCCGTAGTATCACAACACCCTCTGGCTACACTAGCTCGTGCTCTACAGAATATCATAGGCGGCTACCCATACTCGAAGGGCTCTCAATAGATCCATAGATACCTGATATACCACAAGTCGTCTCGCATCAAGATTCACGAATAACTTGAAATAAAGATATCAATACCCGGATACCTCGGAACACCCCCACCGAACATCACAAGATCCTGCCACGACCACAGATTTCCTGCCCCAAGCACCATATAGATGCAATAATACATTCCCTCTGAACCCCATAACTAGATCTTCATTTTTTTTCCCAAGTCACAACTTCGGTGTATTCAATTTCTCAACTGCAATACGAAGGAACGCTAATGCTACGAAACACGCTGATAATTCTCCGAAACTCTTTTTCCTGCCGTTCAATATCCAAACAAGGATACGCATACCGACCCGGGAGTTGGCTGCCCAATCATTCTTTATCTACTTTCCCTAACACTGACCAATACCAGATTCCTGACTAATAAGCACCTGACGTGGAGACATTCATCCTTCTCAAACAAGTACTTCCCGCATTAACTCACTCTAACCCCTTTCCTCGACCACCGACATCTCTGGTCTCATGATTTCTTACCGTATATCTCTATACTCCACTTATAACTGCTCCTGAAAAATCTCTGCTTCCTTACATGCGGCACCCGGTTCTCCCCCACTTAGGGTTCGAACCGTCACCAAATAGCACACAACTATTCCATAACTATATTCTCCAGCAAAATCGCACCTGCCCCCGGAAAGTGCTACACAACTCCCGATAATCCCCCTTACGGAAATGAATCGACCTCATATACTCTGAACCTCTGATGAACTCCTCAAGAACTTCTCGTCACGTCTGCCTCTAGTCGTTCCAAATATCGTACCAATCTAGTACCAAACAACTCAACTGCTCAATAACATTCCTGGCTCATAGACTGAACCATAAGATCACCGTACCCCTCACCTCAACTCATCAACCAATGCTCCAGCACCGGGATCATCCCAAGAACAAGGACCCACTCCCATATTCAACACCCCATGGATAGAAAACTCTCTGCACCGCTAAACTCGACTGAACTCTCCACTGATACCACTACCATACACCCGACTATACTCAACTAGGTGTAGCATGGCCCTCGACTATTTCAGTCCCAACTGACTATCTGCTCATGATAAATCCCTGCCTCGCGGCACACATTCTACCTGATATTCTGGGGGAAATCATCATCAATGACGACCTGCAGGGTTTACCCCTAAACCCAAAACCAAAACATCATGCCTCTCATATTCTCACACTTACATAATCAGTACCTCCCCGATCATAGGAGGTGACATCTCCTTTATCGATTGATCGCTCAACTCCGATCAAAATTCTCCCTTCCACTGACTCCTTACTAGAATACTCTGAGGGACTCTTGATCTCCCTCTCAAGGGACGCCTCTTCGAACTTACTCGTGGCCGAATAACCGGAGAACCACAAACATCATTCACTACAGACCATGGTACTCCTTCCACGACATCTCTTCTCAACATGCCCCGATGTATAGTACCCTAACCATGGCATCACTCCCCAATCTGCCCTGCTGTATGGTACCCGAACCATAACATCACTCCTCAACCTGCCCTGATGTATGGTACCCGAACCATAACATTACTCCTCGATCCGCCCTGATGTATGGTACCCGAACCATAACATCACTCCTCGATCCGCTCCGATGTATGGTACTCAAACCACAGTATCACTCCTCGATCCGCTTCGATGTATGGTACTCAAACCACAACATCACTCCTCGATCCACTCGGATGTATGGTACTCAAACCATAACATCACTCCTCAATCTGCTCTGATGTATGGTACCCGAACCATAACATCACTCCTCGATCCGCTCCGATGTATGGTACTCAATCCATAACATCACTCCTCGATCCGCTCCGATGTATGGTACTCAAACCATAACATCACTCCTCAATCTGCTCTGATGTATGGTACCCGAACCATAACATCACTCCTCACCTCAATCTGCTCTGATGTATGGTACCCGAACCATAACATCACTCCTCAATCTGCTCTTTAGAACCTTCAGAATACTCCATGTATCAAGTATGGGTCCTCTGCTTTCAGTAGTACGGGCCCATACTACCTGCCACATCTACCCATACTTTCCACACGGACTATCCCAGAGCTTCTAAATAGCTGCTCGACCTGCTCCTTCACCAATCCCATCGCGCGCTCGCTCCCCAGCGAAATTCTCTATTCTACAAGCGCACTCATCTGGGTAGGGTTATTCCCTAGGCTCTTCCGTTTTCCTCCCACTTCTTTGCTATCAGCTGCTGAAGAGCTCCTAATGATGCCAGCCATCTACCTCCTGAATATCGTCATATTCACTTGGTAGCTGACTCCCATCATCGAGAGTTCCACAAAGCACAAAGCAAGCAGCATTCGAGCATCGAAGAATACATAGGACTCCCTCTCTGTGATAACTCCACCTTCTCAGCTCATCCTCGAAAGTACCACCGAACTCTGTAACTCTACCCCGCATGGGTTCTAACTGGATACTCTCACTCATCACATACTCAAAAGCATAACACATATAACAACGAGTCCTAGGCTAAGGCATCACAAATCAGGCCACTCTAGTCCTAACATATGAAATACCTAGCCTGTCTCTAGCATGCAATAATATCTCATAAAGTGCATCATACATATCTCATAACACCAAAAAAAAATAAGGGTATTTTGGGAATTCACCGTTCGGGCTCTGGCTGATTGTACACACTGCTCCTTCTTGCTTTCTCTTTGAACTCTTATTCACTTTTAGAAAATTATTTCTTAAAAAAAAAAAACTTTTCTTACTTCCTCAGTTTGAGTCCAGATTTACCCGAAGGCGCGTCCGAATCCCTCAAACCAAGGCTCTGATACCAACTTGTAACACCGTAAATTTCAAGACAAAATTTTCATTTAAAATAATCATTTTATTCTTAGAACACTTGTTTAAAATCTCATTCATAGTCGATTTACAAAACATGATTCCATTTTCACTTGCATAGAAAACCAGGATCCTCCAAAATATGACTCTTTCTCTGGTGTGTACAATCAAGCCGGTGCCGTCCCGTGATACTGAAAGAGACCTGAAAAACATTACACAAAACACTGTAAGCACGAAGCTTAGTGAGTTCCCCAAAATACCACACATAACACATATTAGCCACTCGAGGCTATAACTCTATGGGTCCGTGCACCCAAACTCTGTGAACCCTTAGGTTCTGACTCTGGGAACCTTCCGGTTCCAACTCTATAACCATGCACAACATAAATCACATAGAAATAATGCAGTACAACACATCACATACAAATAGCATACAAATACTCTGATCACATAACTCTGGTTACCTACTCAAGGTAAAGTATACTGAGAAGACTCACCTGGCAAGCAGAAAGCAGATATCCCCACACTTGAATCTCGAACTCGCCACCGCCTAACACGTAAGGCAAATAATCTCATGAATATAACTCTCGAGGCTAGAATAAATCCTCTCATAACACCCTCTTATGGGTAAAAGTCTATTTTATCTCTCTCTTGGCCCAAGGCCACATCGCTGTCCAAACCCTAAAAGTCAACAGCCAACCCTTGGTCGAAATCGAAGTCCTCAGTCTAGGTCAACCCCCGACTGACTCTACTCGCCGAGTCAACCCTGTGACTCGTCGAGTTCCCATAATCAGAACTTCCCCAATCCGCGACTCAACTCGCCGAGTCACCCCGAGACTCGCCGAGTCCCACCACTCTGAGTCCACCCACACCCAACTCACCGAGTCATCCCTTGACTCACCGATTCTCGACTCAACCAGGAAATATTTGGGACTCTTCGACAAGACTCGTCGAGTCCAAGAACAGACTCGCCGAGTTTACGGCTATCTTCAACCTACTCGCCGAGTTGTTCATACAACTCGCCGAGTTCCAGGCCATCTTCATCCAACTCGTCGAGTACACCCATGTGACTCGCCGAGTACCACCGTTCTGAATCCATTCCGAGGCATTCCAGGCCATGCAACTGCTCCAAAACCTAGATCTAGTCTCCTACCACTCATCCATCACGTAAAGTGGCAAACTTTACGTGAATCCAAAGAGATCTAATCCATTTGCACATTGGGCTCGGATTTGGGACAAGATGGCTCCATCAACCACTCACAAACAGGGACTTTCATGCACTCTGGACCTTCTCCCTTCCAGATCTGAGGTAGCAACCTCAGATCTAGCCTCTAAACTCCAATACATCCAAAGATATGATCTCCAACACCCCCAAAATGATGCATCTAAGAAATAGCAACTCAAAAGAACGAGATATTACCTCAAAGGAATGCCCCAATTGAAATGAGACTCGAATCCAAACAAAGCTCCTTGCTCCAAGCCTTTAATCTCCTAAAATTCCTTCACAATTTCTCCTCCAAGCTCCAATCCATTCAACAATGGAGCTTCTTCGTGATTTAGGGTTTTCTGGGGCTCAAGGGGTGATAAAGAGGCTGGGAGGAAGACATAATGATCAGTATATAAGGCTCAACCCCGGGAATTAGGGTTTTCTCCACTCAGCGCCTACTCGCCGAGTCCAATACACTGACTCGCCGAGTCGCCCACTTAACACGCGACCAAGTCGCGACTCTACTCGCCGAGTCCACATATGGACTCGCCGAGTCACTCTTTCCCAAATTACTCTTTTAGCCCTTCAGCTCTACTCTTGATATTTCGGGATGTTACAAAAATACCATCAATATTTCATCTATATTACATATCACTAAGAATTTTTAGCTCACAATCTCTCTAAAGCTCCTAAATAATCGCTTGAGTTAGAGACGCCCTTAACTTGAACCTCGAAACGTAATCTTAAGCCATGATTACTACTAACCAAGTCTTCCATTGTAGATTTTCCGTTCATGTTCGGGAGAAACACTTAAGTTTTAAAGATATACCAAGTTCTTACAACTCATCCCTTCGTAATCTATCCTCTGCAACACTTGGTTGCACAAAATATTTACATTATGAAACAAAATTAATAGGTTTCAGTAAATATATATATATATATATATATATATATATATATATATATATATATATATATATATATATATATATATAAGGTTCATGCGAAAATATAAATATTCAACGTAAATACGATTATAAAAATCATACACATGTACTTTAGAAATTAAATATATTAACAATAAATTAAAGATAATAAGTTCACATTTAAGGTTGTTATTCTAATATAGATTTAAAGATGGTTTTAACAACTGTTTTTTTTTTTCACATCCTTAACCACTTTTAAATTCAAGTTTTCATAAAAAAAATATCAAAGAAATATGTTTGTCATATGAAACAATTTTTCATGTATATCGATGGTGTAGTTGAAAGTTTGGATGAAATTCTCCAAAATATAAAAATGATGTGGTACAATCTTATAGATTTTCTTTGTTTTCGTAGGAGCTCCCCCCCCCCCCCCCCCCCCCCCCCCACCCACCACAGGCACACACACACACATATATATATATATATATATATATATATATATATATATATATATATATATATATATATATATACTTAAATTAATTATCTTAATTACTATTTAACTAGATTATTATATATTTCAGTATTAATTAAATTATAAATAATTATATTCAAGTGAATAAGTTAATAAAATATTGATTATCAATAATTTGATTTATATTCCTCCAAGATTTTAAAGCCACTCCAATCGTCGGTGAGTGATAAGAAAACTCCCACATGTTTATAGGAAAGTTAAATTTTCAGTTGAATATCAACATTCACATCAAAAAATTGTCATAGTTGTAGTTTTAGCATGAATAAATCAATAATTGAGCATGGGAGCCACCAACCATTCTTCAGGTACATGAACATCTATCGTCGTTCTTTTTTGTTTCTTAGTTTCTTTCGACGAATGTATTATACTATAAATTTTTTTCTTTACTTACACTACAAAAAATTTCTTTCTATTTATCATGGCATACAATCACCGAAGCACATACACCGTCTTTTACACGTATCCAACCAAAACTGAGTGGAAAACAGTAACGAAAAGGTAGAAAAATACATGAAATCATAAAATAACTAAAAGATCTTTAATTCTTTTTATTCCGGTGGACACTTAATTGAAAACCCACACTTACACACGAACAGATAAGAACACTGATGAACAAGGAACACAATCTAACACCACAAAGTTCAATTACTTTCCAGAGTAGCAAAGAAACAGTCTTTATCCCCTATCACAGTAATTACCTTTACTACATGGCCTATTCCCTACATTATACGCTCCAGGACACTTGTTTCCACAAGCAGGATTTCTACGGTCTTGACTAGCCAAAGTAGGTTTTGTAGTTTGGGCCAGAATCCGTCTATGTTCTTCCGTGTCCATCAGAAATTCTTCATCGTCTTTCACTAACATTGGGCATTCACCAAAGGTGCCATTACACTGATCAGCATATTGGTCCCATGATGATGGAGAAGCATCGCAGTGGTTGATCAATAAGAGGATGATTGATGGTAGAAAGATAAGAAAAGTAAAGCAGATCAAGATGGTGCTTCTTGGTGCCATGAGTTGACTTATTTTGGGAAACAAATTGTGTTGATGTTGTTGATGGAATATAAGTTAGAGAAAATTATAAGTTTGGTCCTTGTGTTTTAGCGACAGTTACATGTGGAATCAAAATTTTAAAATTATCACAATGGCGTTATTATATTTGCATTTCATTGAATATAGTTTGTGACTGATAGGGACCATAATTGTAATGAAATGCAAACCAAAAGCGATATTGAAACAATTTGAAGTTTTAAATCAAACTTTCAATTTTTTGAACATATTAAATTTGTATATATTTATTTAAATTATAAAAAAAAATCATTTATCTTGTTTGCAATCAATGCAAAGGAAGCAATGGAAATAATTATAAGCATGTGATAAGTTTCAAAACCGGATGATATTAATTTTGTATATCAAGGTCGACGAAAAAAAGAAATACAGAAAAAATATATTTTGCGACCAATAATATGTTATCTCTGATATATATCAAACTTATCAAAAATTATGTCAACCATTCGCAAACAATAACCCTTGCTGATTCACGTTACACATTTTTGGGCGTCCTTAAAAATGATGTTAGACTTCCAAAATTTGAAGGATAATGGACACGCATTTTTGTGTGCCCTTAAATTAGTATCTCAAGAAAAAAAATTAAAAACACAGAGGGTGCTTTATCTTAAACGTGCGTCTTCTGTAGGTGTCGCTTTATAATTTTAGTGAAAAGCTCCTTGAAAAGATAACGGGGGAATACGAAACCCTGAAATTTTGAAAACCCGCCTTCTTTTCTACCTTCTTTTCTTCATTTTCACAATCGACTCTTCCCTCTTCTTTTCTTCATCTTCACAATCGACTCACCCCTCTACAGCCTTACTTGTAAGTCCACACCACGCATGTTCTTATCTTGTTCTAGAAAATCAAGAAACATTCGAAAAACCTTAGGGTTTCGCTTCTTATCATCAGTAAGGTCGCGTTTCTTCCTATCAGTACTAGGGTCTCGTTTCTTGCAGGTTCGTTCATTAAGTTGCTACCCTCATCGGCACACAATTAAATAAGTACCGGCCAAATATGCTACAATAAAGGATGGTTTCGTGGGTTCTTGCACCTTTACAACAACGATGGTGGAGCTAGAGAGAGAGTTTATGGTGTGTAAAATACAAAGTTCTTAAACCAGGGGATTCAAATAAATAGCATAATCCAAACCTTTTATGGTAATTGGGAGCCAATAAGGGCAAAACGCAACCCTCAGACAACTTTTTCTCTCAAGAAACCTACGGTACGCATAAATTTTCTTTTCTTCCTCTTCCTTTTCTTATCGGTATTCTTTCTCCTCCCTTCCTCTCTGGTGGTCGTCGTTGCTGCCTACTTCGACCAGCCCTACCCTTCCCTTTTCCCCAACCTAGGAGCATCTGTCGACGACTTCTCTGCTTCATCCGTTCAACAGATCGTCGATCACTGCCTCTACGATACCATTAACTGCTCCAGACCTGTGAACAACATGTCTAAATCTCACGTCTACGCAGATGTCAATGTTGTTCGCCCTATGGAATACTAGTATTAAGAAGCACTTAGTGTTCAGTGGGGGTAACCTAACTAAACCCTAGATTTTACATTAATTTCTGTGATTTATCTCATGACATGAATTAATAGACAGAATACTTTGATTTGTGTGTTGCTACTTGGCTTAATTTGATTCAAATTCGTTTCAAATTCTGATTAATCTCTTGTGTAATTTTGTATCTACTAACCCTGATGGTATTTTGTTTGTTTCAAAATAATAAAAAATCCAAACATGGGAAGCTTTTTCAAAAGTGGTATGTTATGTATTTTGTCCAATCAAATCTTTTTTCATAGTAATTTTACAATGTAAATGATGGGTTCTGAGCATTCTAACACTTCCTAAGTGTACATGAAACCCTAATAACCTTGAATCTATGTTTTCTTTATATACATGCAAATTTCTTTTTCAAGGTTATTTCCTAACTAGCATGGCATGGGGATTACATAAAACATAAAAACTAGTAGAAATAGATACCTTGTTGTTGCTTGGATTCCTTCAGGACTTTGTGAGCCTAGCACCCCAAACGTTGTACCTCAAATGCTTCACACAACACTACAACCTTGGAATGACTAGAGAGAATACTTCTACACTTCATAATCGGCTATGCCCTCACAAGAATACTCTAGTGCGTATTTTACATGCTATATGGTTTCTTTTATAGTGTGTCATAATTAGGAGTTACAAATGTAAACCCTAATTGTCATGACTCTTCATTTCTCATGGCCCATGGGTTTGTAACTCCCATGGACTATCCATGGAGCTCCATATGGTTATAACCAAACCCATAAACCATGGATAATTAATCCACCATAAAAGAATTGATGATTGTCATAATCAACCCTATATATTTAATTAGTTTCAACTTGATCACCAAATTAATACTTAAATTAATAATTGATCAAGACTAATTAAATAATACTATTATTAATATATTAGAACTTATAATATATTAATAATCATAAGTGCTTTATTCTCTTATTTTTTTCTATCCAAGTATTTCAATGCCATGCAACCCAAATGGACCATGTCGGGTCGGGTCAAGTACATACCAAATAAAGTTATCGACTTAGACACTATATCCAACAGTCTCCCACTTGGATAAGTCTAATAAATATATTTGCAAATATGACTTCAAAATCCGACTAGCAATCGTAGCTCTTTCAAAGTCTCTCGGAACTGAGATGATGATGATACGCAATTTAAGATAAGTGATCATATATTCCTCTGTTCTCATGATATCAGCCGGACAAACACATGGAACATGGTCTTACTTATAGTCCAACATTTGTTTCTCGATCTCTGATTTTTTTCGACATAGAACTAAATTGAACACATCAATTAGGTTCTGACCGGGCCTGGTACATAGGTCAAAACCAAATCATCGAGGGGCCCATATATCGCGTCTATTTCTAGAAGGAATAGATAAACTTCGACCGATATGTTTGTACTAACTACTTGTTGAATTATTCACAATGGCACGTTTTATAACATCGAGTTACCAATGCGTTTTCATACAATCAATGAATAACCAACTCATAGTCAACAACTCATATCTCTAGGTTTGAAGATTTATATGATATTACCATCTCACGATCACTCGAGATAAATTCCATGAAGTGATGCAAGTGAGCGTGGGTTGAATCCAATACTCAGCCCTTATGAGTACTCATGAATGTTGTAACAACCATTGCATTGTCTAAATCACTTTAGACAAATCATACAAGCCAAATTCATGACAGACTTGATTCATATCTACTTCCAACATATGACTGACTGTGGATGGTTTGAATATCTAAGTCATTCAGAAAGAATGGTCTAGTTATTCTAGAAGTCAAAACATGCAAAGTGAAACACAAGAATGATACTTAATCCTACATGGCCCCAACACATGGGTGTAAATAAAACAGCTTTTATCTAAGCACCATATCGATTACTCATTATTTATGTTTCGATTTATCAACTTAATACTTGAACTAAAACAATAGTCATGCCATGCTCCAAGCATGCACACTATGTTTTTCCAAACAATAGTTTTGCCATACTCGAAGTATGCATACTATGTTTACATATGGTCCTCTCTTTGTGAAATAGATCAATTTACAATATTCCAATGATGCCCATTTCACAATTCCAATCCTTGTTGTAAATGCAAGAATACCAAACTCTTTCCATTTACTGTAATATGTTAGATTCTAAACTTATAAGAAATGATCCCCTTGTAATGACTATGCACAGAAGTCACAAAGACTTGGCAACAGACATTACAAAGTATTCAAATGAAAAACAATTCCATGGAAATGAAGTCTCAAATTCAAAGTACATTCCTTTGAACATCCTTCTTAGCATTAACTTCTTTAATCTCACACAAATTCAAAGAATAACATCCACCTAGGGATACAGTTCCATATTACCATTTCGACCATCACTTCTGAACAAGAGTTTCCTCTTTTCAAAATATGTCAATATGGTCCTAACTCTATACTTCCAATTGTCCATGAGTAACCAATCTTTGGTAAACCTCAAATTGTCCTCGACAATTTCTTAATCATTTTAGTCATATCCAGTTCTAATCCCTTTTCCCTTCTTAATGCCCTAAGAATTAGGAAAATTTAGAATGGATGAATATTATAGTACATGCAATCGATCCTATATCCGAAGCATATGGGACATGATTCATGCTATAAAATTTTTATTTGCCATGTTCTCACAATTCGAACTATGAAAAGGTATGCCATAATCATAATCGAATTTTGATAACGCTACATATATAGAAATTCCTTATGTTAAACAATTCCAACATAACATTCATATATGTCCTTGACTAAAGTTGATAAAACTCAATCTAAGCTGGTAGAATTGGAATGAAGTATGAAATCCTCTCCGTAAATTATAGCAAACAACTTTTCAAAGCAAATTGAAACTTTTGTTTTCTATAATTAACATTGCTAACTTGCAATACTTAACATTATCACCATGCTCCTACTAGCATAATGATTACCAACATAACACTTTATGCTCCCACTAGCTTTGACATGTACTCAGAAATCAACTGGACTTCTAGAAATCAATACTTTATTGACTTTCTTACCAAAGTTCATTTTTCTGATACTAGATTGCTTTGATAAGACTTTATCAAAAACATACACCATTCCTTAGATAGATCACATGTTTGTCTAGACCTTTTGCAATTCTCACTAGTTGGTGTACTGGTTAACCACACACGCTGCACTAACTAAATGAGAATGCAAATATCACAACCGCTATCTACTTAAAATCTTCTTAGTGGAAGCGTTTCCTCGCCATCAATTTCATGAATCAAAGAGAAACCTTATGACACTTTGATTTTATGGTTTTTGTGTTCTTTTCCATGTGAATTTTGTCAAAACCATAATCTCAAGACTAGGTTAGTGACACTTCCAAATTCATATGGACTAAACTTATGCAATCTTAATTTCTTGCCACCCGGCAGCACAAGGGCCTACCATTGCTTCCAGGTTGTTATGCAAACAGTCGAGAACTCTCATAACTCCAATGCAAAGCCAACCTTAACTGGGATGAGCACTGAATATGTCAACACGATAGCTTACAAACCTCAAGTCCTGGGCTAGTGATTAACAAATCTCTTGATTAGTTCTTGAACCTATCTTAAGATCTTTTTAAGACTCCCACTGACCTCTTGACATATATGATTCTCTTTGTCAAGAACCATTCCTTGAAAAAACAAATATTCAAGAGCTAGTGCGGATTCTTATCAAGTTAAACACTTCTCACTATTGGTCTTAGCTGGTCTTTGTTTTATCCAAAACATCACAACTTACCAATCTCAAATGTATAAGAGTAAAAAAAACATTTTACTCTACATTTGACAAGTGTTTTAAACCTTTCTTAAGATTATGTCACTCACGGATCAATCTTGGAGTATAACTCCAGGATTTGTTTTTGGAATGAAGTATGAATTATCTTTTGATTTAACCATTTCAGCAATTCATGATTCCTCTCCTCAGGCAACAAACACACTAAGGTGTCCTTGGAGGATCAATTGTGATATGGTTCCATAATCACTAAGATAATCATAAAACAAAATACACAAGTACTCTCCCATCTCTTCAGATTGGAGAAACTTTTATCTTTCTGCCTTATTTGATTCTTCTTATTCATTCTGCCATATATTAAAACTTTTCCAATGTTTCAGAATTACACTTAAACTCGTAAGCATAACCATATTTACTAAACTTTAGTAAATCATAACGAATAATCTCATCTACCTTTGTGGTGAACCTGACTAGTGCACAACTTAATGTACCCAATCCTTTAGTCCTTCGCTTGACTCACATACGAATGTGAACAAGGAATTAGTCTTAAGTTACCAGAGATGAAAATTCTCATTCATTACACAATACAACTTGCATGATTCCAAGTTTCTATCCAACTGAAACTTGGGTGATGAGAATCTTTCCTTATTTGGTAAATTATGACACTACCACTAATGAAAGAATCAAATCCATTTACCCATATTGTTTATCAATGGAAACATATAAGCAACAACCTTTTTCACAAAAGCCATTGTAAGGATACTTAAAATAAATAAAATCAAAACCAATTTTATTTTATTTTAAAACTTTGTGGAAAACTTATCCTTACAATCTATATGGAAAACTTGTTGTTATCTATTCCTAAGCAATATATCTCAACTCTTAAGTAACAGCTCAAAATTCTGATCACCGAACCATGCGATCGAAATCCATCTTCACGATCAAAATCAACATATACTTCCTTTGAGTTTCTACACTCTTCTTTGATTCTTAAAACATCAATATGTGACCCAGTCACATCATGCAATAAGAATCTTAGAATAGAAACTTAATAAAGTTAGATAATGGACTTTACCTAAAGCAGAGTCAAACATTTGACTTTACTATCTTTATGGACTTTTAGGTAAATTTTGCAGCTTCGCAACCAATGCCCTTCCTTTGGCAACAGAAACATATGGACTCTTTGGAAACGGTACACGGGACTATCACAGACTTACCCTTTCTCTTTACCATTTGGTCAACCGAGTTGACTATGGCCAATCCCTTTCAATTGGGAAGAGAAAGTTTTTCTGGACTTCCGATGTCACCATTGTTAATGTCCATGGAAGTTTGGGAAGTTGATCTTCCAATCATATTTTGCTTTACCAATGCTCCAAATCATTCCTGATTCAGCATCATCAAGAAAATAGGTAAGATCATTAAGGTTCATGTCATGATCTATCATCAGGGAGTGAACAAGTCAACAGCTAGCTACCTTGAGACTTCGAAACCCAACTCTCCCGGCTTGTCAATATGTGACTTAATCTCCAAGATCTAAGCACATATAGATTTCATTTGCCAATAGGGATTCAGTGACTTAGAACTTATCAGGTCTTGAAACTTGTGGGATAGGGAGATTTATTGGAGGAGGTGGAGGAAGTGAAGTATGATTTCCAGTCCCACTAATGCACAACAAAGGGATTGATCTTTCACCTTGGTTGCCATTTGGGGTATCATCTTCATTAGGAAGCTTGTTCCTAAAGATTTGGGAAGACCATAGCTATCTAAACTACACATACATCATGGGAGAAATTCAAGTTAGTTGATTTAAAGTCCTTAATATAACACCCAATATGAAATATTAAGGCTAGGACCCAATAACCTATTTATAATTGGAAGAGGGATGCCGTAATCCAAATTATAAAATAGTTAAAGGTAGGTAAATGACGATTTACCAATTTCCACCATGAAAAACAAAATATAATTAAGTTTTAATTGGATTTGAAACTCCTAGATCTTTTGAGATACATTGAACTTTCAATGGCATGTTTGAATCTTGATTGTGCCCTCTCAAGTTTGTGACTGGGATGCCGAGGATCACAAACAAGGTGTGAATAACCATACAAATTGACTTGGTACCCTCAACAATATTACCTAATCGATGTGCCGGTTAACCACACACGCTCCACCAATCTATAATAAAGTCAAGTTACCCTTTGCCACTCTTACTAGTCCGTGTTAGTGTGTCGGTTAACCACACACGCTCCACTAACGAATTGGTAAGGTACAAAGTGTAATTTTATGGGCTAGCACCAAATTCACATTTTCCTAAAGTAACTAAGATTGGGAATTTATAATGTATAGTTACTTTATAATTCATTATACTTTTAATGAGTATTTAAAGTCGTATCCTAACCGTTCGGCTAACAACCCTCCACCGATCAAGGAAGTGGTGGGTGAGAGTGGACACCCATTAAGTCACCATTTTATAGGCAACAACCTTATACCCCCCTTATAGACCGGCTTCGTGAATGAGGCCTACTAACGGTAAGAATGACATATTCTTATACATATCTATATAATAAAATTATAATAATAGTATAAATGTTGATTTTTAAACTTTTTAAAAATCTAAGATTTAATTTGGAATTAAAGTATTAAAGTGTAAGACTTTTCAAATTCCAAAACTTGAGGGCAAGAATTGAAACTATTCCAAGTCTCTTCAATTTGTAACTTATGAGTTTTAATGGTTCATAAAGTTGAAGACTCTTCATTTTATGAAACCTACTATTCTTTAATGACAACTTTTAAAGAAGTGACTTTTGGTTATCCATAACTTGAGTACAAGTTATGGACACCATCATTGCCATTAAGACCATGAATTAAACACACATGGAGGTTACACATAATTCCTATGATCTCCTAAAAACTCATAAGAACACAAATTCATGTAAAGTAATTTCAAGAAATCATATAAACATATACAATACTTGAAAATTGATAAAAGTCATGTAAAATGGGTTAACATAATCATTATCATTTTAAAAAATATTTTTTCCAAGTCCAAAACAGATTGGGATAATGATTTTAATCCATTTCCAGCAACAAAACTCAAAAACCTACCCAGCACGCTCCTACTCGTCGAGTGCATGATCCTACTCAACAAGTAGGATGAATTTTTTCATGGACTCGATGAGTCCTCCCCATGAACTCGGCGAGTCCAGTCGTTAGTGAGCAGTTTTTTCGATTTTCAAGCAGTTTTGCATCAATTATATAGAAAACAATCCTAGGCTCTAATACCACTGATGGGTTTTGAGCATTCTAACACTTCCTAAGTGTACATGCAACCCTCATAACCTTGAATCTATGTTTTCTCTATATACATGCAAATTTCTTTTTCAAGGTACGTTATTTCCTAACTAGCATGTCATGGGGATTACATAAAACATAAAAACTAGTAGAAATGCATACCTCGTTGTTGCTTGGATTCCTTCAAGACTTTGTGGGCCTAGCACCCCAAATGTTGTGCCTCAAATGCTTCACACAACACTACAACCTTGGAATAACTAGAGAGAATACTTCTACACTTCATAATCGTCTATGCTCTCACAAGAATACTCTAGTGCCGATTTTGCATGCTATAGGGTTTCTTTTATAGTGTGTCATAATTAGGAGTTACAAATATAAACCCTAATTGTCATGACTCTTCATTTATCATGACCTATGGGTTTGTAACTCCCATGGACTATCCATGGAGCTCCATAGATTTATAACCAAACCCATAAACCATGGATCATTAATCCACCATAAAAGAATTGATGATTGTCATAATCAACCCTATATATTTAATTAGTTTCAACTTCATCACCAAATTAATACTTAAATTAATACTTGATCAAGACTAATTAAATAATACTATTATTAATATATTAGAACTTATAATATATTAATAACCATAAGTGCCTTATTCTCTCATTTTGTCTATCCAAGTATTGCAATGCCATGAAACCCAAATGGACCATGTAGGGTCGGGTCAAGTACATACCAAATAAAGTTATGGACTTAGACACTATATCCATTGCATTATAAGTAAAGTTTTAATACATATGTGTTCTTTCATTGTAATAAGACACCAAAATATAACCAAAATAAAAGACGAGACTTGTCTGCTCCGTCTTCTCAAAACCTAGCCACCATACCTGTCTACTGATGACCTGAGAATACACGTTATTTTGAAAGAGAGTATCAGCTTAAAGCTGGTGAATTCTTAAGTATTTAAGTGTCATTGAATTCCTTTGAAAAGTTTTTTTAAAAGTCATGTAAATCTTTAAATGAAAATGATGATGTAAGTATGAAAAGCCCTAGAAAATCCCTTATTTTCTATAAGTGTGAGATGTAGCCTTCTACCAAGACCCGAATGTTTTGTTATGAAAAATGATATAGTACTAAAGTACTTAGTCTAACTCATCGTTTATGTGAAAGTATCACAAAATAAAGTAAACAGGAAAATGTACTACTGTAAGTGTCGTCACTGGGTACTAGGACTAACACAACATCGCGTTAAGCGAAAAATGCAACCTAATGAACATCCGAAGATTGTACAGAAAGTAATAATGTAAGTGTCATCGTTGGGTACTAAGAGTACCAAAACATCGCAATAAGCGAAAAGTATAACCTTATGAACAATCGAAGATTGTCCACTTTTCCTCTGTAGCAGCAGCAGGTGGGTGGAGGGGTTAGCCCCGGTTATCGATCTTCCTAATATAAATAGTAACCTTAGACCTCCGTAGATGGTCATCAACAACTGGTGCTAATCAGTGGGGTTCGGAATGGTAAGTCCTGCCAAGATATCCCATTGAACCGAGATAGGAAAGATAATTTACACAAAAAAGTATAAATAAATCGTCCTCGTAGTTCTAAGTACAAGTATCCAGGTAAGTGAATACAGGATAATGCATCTATGTAACAGTGTTCATGTATGCTATTCATGTATGTGTGTTCATGTATCAGGTAAGTATATGTAAACATGTTCATGTATCAGGTAAGCATATTTATATGTACTCATGTATCAGGTAATGTACTGGTATAGACTCATGAATGAACTGACTCTTGTGTGATTCCTTGTAATAGGAATAATGTTTGATAACTTCAAATTATCCCTATGATAATTTACTGAAATGTAATTGGTTGATCAAGTAGGTTTATACACTCTTACCACTCAAGGGTGTGGGAATCTAAATGAAAGATGTAAACTATAACATCAGTACATATATACAATATAAGTGTACATGCATAGTTTAGTTCAAGAATGTAAAAATGGTTTTGTAAGACATCCAAGGGTTTTTGAACAAACAATAAAGTGACTTGATGTCATTTTGATAAACATTTCAAAAGTAATACATTTGATAACAAAGTATTTTAAAGATAGAAAACCATATTATGCATCACATTTTGTAGTATGTGAAATCTGTTGAATGAAAACACAGTTATAAAATACATATAGATGATTTAATAACATGTTGTTTTCTACTTGTATTCCCCCCCCCCCCCCCACATTAAAGCATTTAAAATCATTCAAAACATTTATTAGGGGTATGAACTCACCTGTAGTTGGTAGTTTAGATGAACTGGATGGTGTAGGATTGTTAGGTGTCAAGTGAGGACTTGTACACACACTACGATCCTAATGAACATATAATCACACATATATGAACTCAATTAGTCTTAAACTGCTAATTGATAATGTTAAGACATCCTAGAACAAAATAAACACTTTATATAAGTGTTTTAAGCCCTAAGGATTGCATCTAAGCCATTGTGGGACAAGGCACTTGTGTTTAGGGTTCCAAGGTATGTGTTTACTCTTCACATACCAACACACATGGAGTTTACAGTTGTAAAATCTTGAGTTTACGGCCGTAAACTCCCAACCATGGGGGTATTGTGTGTTTTGAAGTTCCAAATGATTCCTAGAATTATTCCAACTTGGTGGTTAAATTCTTGGAAGGGTTTAAGACCTATAAACACTCCTTTGAGGAGTTTACAGCCCTAAGGACATTTCCCTTAGAGTTTACGGTCGTAAACTCTCAAGGATGGGTGTTTTGGATGATTTCAAGTTTCACGCACAAGTGGTATAGGTTCTAGGCTTTTATTCCAAGCATACGAAGACCCTTGACACACTTTGGTGCCCCTTTAATGAGTTTACGGCCCATGAACCATGTCATGGACATAAAGTCAATTTGTAAGGTGATTTTGTTGTGTTTAAGGCCCTTGATTTATTGGGAACAAGTGTAGGTAAAAGTTTAAGGCCTTAGGTGCCTTAAAAGCACCATTTTGAGCATGAATTAAGAGTTTACGGCCTAAGATATTCTTGGGCCGTGAACTCCCAAACTTGGGTGGTTCTTGATTGATTTCATGTCCCTAATACACTCATATATAAGTCCAAGGCAGTAGTATATCACGGGGGACAGTCTAGGCTCGGTTTCGGGAGTTTACCATCCAAGAACACCTTGGGGAGTAAACTCCTAAATCTAGTGATTTAGCTTCCTAAATCATGTTATGAACACATATAAAGCTTTCTAACATCACTAGAAAGAGTTACTCACGTTTTGGTATAAAAACCCGAAGATCCGTGAGAGAGAAAATGGCTTTTCTCTAGTCGGACATGCGAATAATGAATGAATTTTGTTCAGAATTCTATTTATAGTCCTGAGATATTTTTGGCAGAAAATATTGTTATTCCTGAAATGATCTCTAATATAATAGAGTGTTGGAATAACAGTGTTGCACAAAACCCTAGTGCACCCACTCTCCTGATATTTCCTGAAGTGTAAACCCTGAATTACTCAAACTTACACGAAGGAGTCTGAAAATTCACTGTGACTGCTATAACTTCTATTGAAGTGATATAGTTTGTACAGAATGGAAATTTCGGGTTGCACATCATCCCCCCGTTAGAAGGAATTTCGTCCCGAAATTAGAATTTAAGCAATTAAGAAGTTACAAATAGCTAAGCGAAAAGGTGAGGGTATTTCAGTTTCATCTGATCCTCTCGTTCCCAAGTGAATTCAGGTCCGCGCTTTGCATTCCAGCGCACCTTCACTATCGGGATACGACTCTGCTTTGTTTGCTTGACCTCTCGGTCCATGATCTCTACTGGTTCCTCCACGAAGTTGAGGCTCTCGTTGATCTCGATCTCGTCGAGTGGACACCCATTAAGCTGTCATTTTATAGGCAGCAACCTTATACCCCCCCCCCCCCCATAGACCGGCTTCGTGAATGAGGCCTACTAACGGTAAGACTAACTTAATCTTATACATACATATATATATATATATATATATATATATATATATATATATATATATATATATATATATATATATATATATTAACTTATGATACTATAAAGTATAAGGGTTGAATTTTAGCTTTTAAAACTCTATGGATTGGAATTAAAGTGTGTGTGAGACTTTAAAATTTTCAAGACTTAAGAGCAAGTTTTGAAACTATTCAAGACTTTTCATTTCTCTAACTTATGAGTTTTAATGTAGGCTTTCAAAAAAACTTTAATGAATAGACTCTTGAACATCCATGACTTGAGGACAAGTTATGGAGTTCATAAGACAATTTATGATGGAAAAAGAATCTTCAATTGTGTAACGTATGAGTTTTTAATGGATCTTTAAAAGAAATGACTTTTTGTAATCCATAACTTGAGGACAAATTATGGACTCCATTAAAAACATTTAGATCAAGAATTAACTAACAAACAATTTGCAAATAATTCCTATGATCTACCAAAACTCATAAGTGTATGAACATTCATATCAACAATTTCAAGAATCATATAAACACATATAAAACTTGAAATTTTGACAATAAACTTTGAAATTGGATTAGCATAATCATTACCACATCAAAAAACAGGTTTTATAAGTCCAAAATAGTTTAGTGTAATGATTCTAGTCCAATTCCAGCTTAAAAACTCGAAAAACTGCACTCTGGGCCTCCTACTCGTCGAGTGCATGAACCTACTCAACGAGTAGGATGAAGATACACTTGGACTCGTCGAGTCTCCCCATGCACTCGGCGAGTCCACTGATCAGATTGCAGATTTTTTTCGATTTTCTTCAACAATTTGCATCAAGTATCAAGAAAATAAGCCTAGTCTCTGATACCACTGATGGGTTTGAGCATTCTAACACTCCGATGGTGTACATGCAACCCTAGAAACCTTGGATCTATGTTTTCTCTAATATACATGCAAATATGATTTGTCCAAGGTTCTCATTCGAACTAACATACAATGGGATACTTGTAATACAAAAATTAGTAGAATGACATACCTTTGTTGTTGCTTGGATACCTTAAGACCTTGTGAGCCTAGCACCCAAAATATGATGCCTCAAATGCATCACACAACACCACAACACTTGGAATAACTTGAGAGAAGAAAACTTTGAGCACAAACTCAGCTAGCCCTCTCTCTTATAGTCTTAGTCCCGATTTTACTCCATATAAGGTTCTTTATATAGTGTATCACATGTAGGGTTACACCATGTAAACCCTAATGTGCATGGCTTTTCATATTCCAATGATCCATGGGTTCATAATCTCCATGGAGCATCCATGGAGAACCCAGTGGGTCCTAGCCCAATCTAGTGAATCATGGACCTTATGCCCACTACATAAGAATGAAAGATTTATACAATCAATCCTCATATATTTAATTAGTCTCTTTTAATCACAAAATTAATTCCAAATTAATTCTTGATCAATACTAATTAAATAATATGACTTCATATTAATATATTAGAATATATTAACAAATCATAAGTGTCCTTATTCTCATTTTGTCTATCCAAATGTTGAGATGTCATGCAACCCAAATGGACCATGCCAAGTCGGGTCAAGTACGTACTAAATATAGTTATGGACTTAGACACCTTATCTAACATATAATCCATACACGGTGTGGTATACAACCTGTAGGTGTTGATCGATCATGCATGGGCAGGTTTGCAACCTGTAGATGTTAATGAAATTGTTTGCAAACAGGTCTACGACCTGTAGACATTGACAAAACATATGCGGATAGGTCTACGACCTGTAGGCGTTACTGAACTATACATGGGCAGGTCCCCGACCTATAGATGTTAAGGAACCTCATATAGATAGGACTGCGAGTTGTAGGTATGAAGGAATTATTCATGTGGGTACTCTATTCACCCCCATGGTTGTCTTATTAGCAAATATTGCTAAGGAATCCTCGAAGCATTATTATCCACTTAGAGATCCCTTGAGATCTTCAGTTGAGGATTAGAGAGTGAGAATAACGGGAATGAGTAATCGAGTTATTTGTTTGATGTGAAATATATATAACAAATTAGTTATAATATTGTGGGTTGAAAACCTTATGTACTCACCAGGTTTCCTAACATGACTCACTCAGTTTCTTTGTATCACAGGTAGCGATGCGAAGGTATATGATATTTGGAAATGATGAGAGATTCGAGAAAATATTGGCCATAGACGTTGTAAAGCCAGTAATGATTACGTTTATGCTTATGTTTCTTGTATCATTTATGATATCCCAGGTTTTTAATAATCAAATAAAAATATTTCTTCTAAAATACTTTTTATGGGACAAATTCCGCAATAAATAAACTTTGTTTTAAAATAAGCATAAATAAAAAGGTCTTTTCTTGTCCGTGGAAATGGAGAAGTCACATAAACCATCACCAACATTCCTTTTTACTACCATTAAATCTTTCATCTCTTTCTTTCTCTGCATCAGAAAAATCCTGCATCAACCACCATTTTCATGCCGAAAGCAACCACCACCACCAAAGTTTTCAGGGATATCTACAACAAGAAAGAACCATCGCCAGTTGCATAAGTTTGATTTTGATTTGGTTCACTGGATTCGATTGGAGACTTCAATTTCTGGACTTTGGTTTGGAGGTTCATGTTCATCGGAGCAAGGTTTGAGTATTTAAGTCCAGCAGTGCCAGGTTTTTGGATTTGGTTCCTTTAATGACCAAGCTACCATTTATGGATTTGATTTCTTGATTCAAGTTCATCCATGTAAAGCTGATCAGGTTCATTTTTTATTATGGTTTAGTTTTGATTTCATCTACAGCTAATTTGGTTTTGAATACTTTGATTTTGAGTTCATCCATGATTTTTGGGTTTTGACTAATATTATTATTATTATTATTATTATTATTTGTTTAATTTTTAGATGGAAAGAAGGGGAGATGATGGTGGACGATGTTAGTGTTGTTGGTGTTGGTGTTGGTCTTTGATGATGAAGGTGGTGGTGCCGATGTGGATATAGAAGGGTGGTGGTGGTGTTATGACAGTGGTGGTGAATGGTCAGATTTATGGGTTTGAGTGGAGATGTCAGTGGTAGTTGAAGGTAGATGTTTATGGCGGAGATGGTGATTAGAAGAGTGTGAATGATGGGAGCCATATCATTTATTTAACAATTTTTTTTTAAAAGAATGGTAATAAATGAATATTAAATAAATAAGGGTAATATAATCTTTTTATGTTTTTTAGGGACGGAAATCGCAACAAATAAATACCACAAAGATGGAGAGATAGTCCAAGTGCACAAAAATTGTTAGGATGAACCACATAATTTTGAGCAAACCATAGGAAGATTTCAATAATCTACTCTAATTAATATCAGTTCAAGAATACAATATGTTTTTTAAATTCAACATGTTGTTAAAGAAACTTTTTTTTTTTAATAATTCTAATATAACAACATTAAAATTTAATCATACAACCATCTTATTTACAATATTTATTGAAAATTAACTGAAAAAAAAAAAATAGTAAGTTACTTGATGTTTTTAGTTATTGTTATAAAAAAATCGTTAGATAAATATTCGTAAAGTTTTTTGATATATGAATACCAAAAAACTTTGTTAACAAATAACAAGTTTATTAAGCTAAAATTATTAAAATAATACAATTACATGTAGATTTAGAAAATTTTTTAAAAAAATGTGAATTATTCTTAAATAAACTTATTACGATATGGCAAAGAACTAAAAAAGAAAATTACAACCTATAGTGGTTTCTTTTGTTTTTATTTTCTTTTTGCCCACAGATGCAATAGTCAAAGCATGAGATTTTTTTTCCTTTAGAATTAATAGAATCGCTACCAAGACATATTGCTTTATATACGTGCCAATATCCAAATTTTTTTAGATTTGCAGTCTTATAAAAAATAGTCTTTGAGGACCAAACTACATGTTGTCTGTGGTGTGGAACACACATAAGAGGTCTAAAAGAGCTTTTATAAAAATAATAATAATAAAAAAATTGCCAAAAAGAAGATGTGCAGACGTTTTTAGGTCTGCAATCTTATAAAAAACAATATGCAAGATCAAACATCTGCATGTTATGCATGTTGTCTATGGTATGGAATAGATATAAGAGGTCTAAAAGAGCTTTTACAAAAACAAATGTCAAAAAGAAGATATGCAGACTTTTTTAGGTCTACAGTCATATAAAAAAACATAAGAGTTCTAAAAGAGCTTTTATAAAAAAATATGTCAAAAAGAAGATATGCAGACTTTTTTAGATCTGCAGTCTTATAAAAAACAGTTTGCAGAACCAAACATCTGCATGTTGTCTGTGGTGTGGAACAGACATAAAATGTCTAAAAGAACTTTTACAAAAAAAAATGTCAAAAAGAAAGATATGCAGATTTTTTTAGGTCTGCAGTCTTATAAAAAACAGTCTACATGACCAAACCAAACGTCTACATGTTGTTGTTTGTGGTGTGGAACAAACATAAAAGAACTTTTAAAAAAAAATAAAATAAAATAAAATAAAATAAAATAAAATAAAAAAAAGACACCACCGTTATCTCTTTCACACCAATATTAAAAAGCCATCTACTTTGGGAACAAACGATAATTAGCAAATCTCTTCCACACACAAAAACCATACAAAAGTAACAAGATTCAAAATCTTGCAAAAAGCACAAGCAAAGGTACATTCACAGAGAAACAGAATAGAAACAAATGAATAAACAGTTTTGCATAAACACATCACTTCATTCTATTTTTTCACATCAATTAGCAAATCTAATGAATACATGAACATATCATAAGAAAGCTATTAGTGATCAACAAGAAACACAATCTAACCCCACAAACTTCAAATACTTTCATAATAGCAAAGATACATACATATGATCATATGAACCACTTATTAACGTCCTTTATTGCAGTAATTAACACACCCTCTATCTTTCCTTACATTATACAATCCATCACAGTTTTTTGGGTCGCAAATGGGAGGTTTTTGTAGACCGTTATAAATAAGATTCTTATTTTCAATCAGAATCCGCCTATGTTCTTCAGTGTCCATTAAGAACTCTTCATCCTCCTCCATTAACGTTGAGCATTCATCCATGGTGCCATTGCAGTGACTAATGGCAAATCCTTCACAGACGTTGATGATTGATGGTAGAAAGATGAGAAAAGTGAAGAAGACGAAGTTTGTGCTTCTTGAAACCATGATTTTGAGTAAGAAATTGTGTTGGTTTTCTTGATGTATATAAAGGAATTCAAATGGGTTGTGTTTTAGGTTTTCACTGTTTTTGACTCTATTCAAGATAATGGTTTAGAATTTAATGTGTGATTCTGATTCAAGCTCTTTTGAATTATTTTCCCCATAGTAGAAGGCAACTGTTTGTCTGGTTCCTTTGCTTTTTATAAAATGTTATAGTACTATCATGTTGTGAACCAAAATACTTTGTTGTATTGTAGTAGTCCACAAGTTTTTGTTTTTTAAATGGTTTCATTTAAGTTATCTATTTGTTTGATTTCAATATTTTGTTAAATTATGATCAATCCAAACAAGGGATTTTTCTTATTTGATAAGATCGTAGAGTTGTTTTTAATCTATAAAAAAAAATTGAAATGAAATAGGATTTGGTTAATTTCAATGTTAAACGTTAAAACTAAAAGAGTAAATCATAGTTAATTAACTAAACGAATGATAATTTAAAGGAAATAACCAAACTTTTTTTTTTTTTGCAAAAAAAACATGATGTCTAGAAATGAGCATTCGAACCGAAAGACTTTTTTAACAAAAAAATATATTTCGGATTGAGATTTTGAATTCCAGACCAAACTTTTGGATTTCAAAAAAAATCTAAAAAAATGTTAAACTAACATAATAAATAAATGTGAAATATTTACAATATAATAGCTTAAAATAAGACTTATGATTGAAAAAAAAAAAAAAAAAAACTATAAAATAGACATTTCGGATATAAACGATTTTTTTTGGAATAAAATTGTGAAAAAAAAAAAAATTAATATCAAGAACAAAACATAAAATGGTTATTTTTCAAAAATTTTGAAAAAAATGGTTATTTTTCAAAAAATTTGAAAAAAATGGTTATTTTTATTTAAAAACTCGTTTAGTTAGTTTCCTACAAACCAATCATTTTTGTAGAATAACAAAAGTTATTTTGTATTTATAATGAAAATATCTAAATAATTTTATCAAACTGGACCCTCCTCACATGTTGTCCACTAAATGTTCTTGATCTCGTGTTCACTGGGATAAATACAAACGACATTATTCACATCTTTTTCTTTTAACTATGATATCACAATTTTAACTTATTAAGACTATAATGTTTAGATTCATCATTAAACATACTTGGATCATAAAAAACTCTTGAGTATAGAAAATCATCATGCCCCATAAGTAGTGCCTCAAAATTAATATCTAATATTTTGAAATTTGTTTGTTGCAATTGAAAGGTAAATTTGTTACTATTCATTTTAGAAACCATACAGAACCCTAGGAGTATTTGTTTTAGGGCTAACAGACTATTTGATATAGTAAGAGGTTGAGTCTACTAGGTCTGATTTAAACCTCTTGATATCACAATTAAAAGTAGGGATGAGCATCAGAACCGGGTATCCGCTTTTGGAACCGGAACCGCCTCGGAACTGCTGGTTCTGGAACTAGAACTGCCTTAAGCGGTTCCGGTTCCGGTTCCTAAAGTTATGGAACCGCCTTAAGCGGTTCCGGTTCCAATTCTCATTTTTTAGGAACCACTACCCGTTGGGTACCCGCCGAAACCGATATATATATATATATATATATATATATATATATATATATATATATATATATATATATATATATATATATATTAGTATTTCATATAAATATGTGTGTTGTTTAGACCGGTTTAGAATATATTGATCTGATTTTGTCCCTCTTTTGTCTGAATTGATTCGATTTAGATCGAATTAAGTTGCGGTTTTATCGACAAAAGTTAGCAAAGTTAATATAACCGGGTTACCCGCTCCCGGAACCGGAACCACCGGTTCCAGGACTGGTTCCAAAATTTTAAGAACCGCCTAGAGCGGTTCCAGTTCCGGTTCTAACTTTTTAAGAACCACCGGTTCCGGTTCCGGTACTCGCCAAATGAGGCAGGTACCCACCTATGCTCATCCCTAATTAAAAGTCTCTATATAAGCTTTTAGGGCTTCCAGACTATTTGATATGCTTCTACCCGTTTTGATTTAAACTGTTTGATACCACAATTATAAGAATCTTTGATTTTGTCTATGTTATAGTATCTAATATCTGATAAGCTTTTAGGGCTAACAGATTGTTTTATATGTCTTACCGGTAAGTAAGAGGTTGAGTGTACTCGGTCTGGTTTAAAACGTTTGATATCACAAGTAGAAGTCTCTGATAAGCTTTTAGGGCTTAAAAGATTGTTTGATATGCATCTACTCAGTTTGATTTAAACTGTATGATACCACAATTATAAGCCTCTGATTCTATCTCAGTCTGATAGTATCTAATATTTGATAAGCTTTTAGGGCTAACAGATTGTTTGATATGTCTTACTGGTAAGAGGTTGAGTCTACTCGGTATGATTTAAACCGTTTGATACCACAATTTGAAGTCTTTGGTCTCAGTCCGATAGAAAGATGGTCTGAGTCCGATAGAAAGAAGTTAGGTCTAACTGAATCAGACCCGACTCAACCAGCAACTATCAAAGAGTCCTAAGCAGTCTCTACTTAAAAATAAAAATATATTCCATGTTAACGTAATTATAAAACACAAACTCAAATTCAAGCTCAATAAAGCATATGAAGCTAGAAGCCATAAGTAAACGTAGCAAAATATCTTTCCTTAATGCAAAATTCCTCATCAATCACACAATACAAAAAGAAAATACAAACTACAAGTTAAAATGAATTAGCTACTAGAAACAAAAAATTTCAAAATGTGAATTGAAAGCAATAAGAATAAGAACACGAGTTTTTTGTGTGTGTGCGCACCTTTGTTCTTGAATCCTGAATTGAAATGTCTCGGGAGTAGTTCTGATAATATTTGGGAAAATGAAGCAAAATTTCAACGAATTGCCAAACCTTGGATTGCTTGTGTTGCATCTTCGGTTACCTTGTTTGCTTGAATTGTTGTTATCACATTTGATATGTTACCCTGAAAGCATAAAGTTTGTAAATATTTTAAAATAAAATATTTAAATTTAGAAAAGTCACAATAAAAATATTTATTTACCCTCCATGTTGCCAGCTTTTCCCTAAGAGATAGCCACTGCTGCTGCCCAAAAACACGCTCTGTGTATCGACTACAAAAATATGTAAACTAATATTATTAGTTGTAAAATCTACTATAAAGTCCCTATATTTTGACATCATGTTCATTTAAGTCCCTATATTCTTTTTTCTGATTAAGTTTGTTTCGAGTACTATTAGTAGTATTCATTTTGACCTTTTTACCCGGTCAACAGATCATCCTACTCAAAATTTATTTTAAATTTTATTATGAACTTGGTCCAAATTTTACACTTTTGGTCCAGATTTCAAAACTTTGTTATGAATTCAACCTAAATTTAGTTTTTTTTTTTTTTCTAAATTTTGTTTAGAATATGTTGTTTTTGCTTTATAAAATCATAATTATACCAAAAAAGACATTTTTGCTTTCCTTTTTAGTAACAATAACATAATATCTAAGTTGTTTTCGCAAAATATGATTTTATAAAGCAAAAATAGAATACTCGAAACAAGATTTGAAAAACACAATATATGTAAAAAAACTAAATTTAGGATGAATTTGTAACAAAATTTTGAAACCTGGGCAAAAAGTGTAGAATTTGGATCAAATTTGTAATAAAATTTAAAACCTGTTTACCGAGATAAGAAAAAAAAAAATTTTAAAAGAAAAATAAATAAAAGGTTTTTACTTACGTTACTCTAATGACTTCATTCATTTGATCAATTTTGCAATCAATCAGTTTAGCAGTGATTGCCTTTACTACCCATGGCTCCACCTCATCATCCTCAATCTGCAATTAACCCCATTTTAATAATAAATAAATTGGAGGGGGGGGGGGGGTAGGTAGGTAGGTAGGTATACCTGTAGAGTGTCCTTTATCATATGATAAGGAATTTGGCCAGATTCTTTTGAGGCAAGATCCACAATTGACATCAACCTCATCTTTGCTATACAATCTTCATGTACAATACCTACACAAGAGAAGGGCATTTATGTCTTTTGCACAAAAAAGAGATTGAGATCAAGCCCCTGTCCCAACTCCCAACTTATTCAACCTTTTATGGGTGGACATAAAATTGTAATTTTTGTCCCATTGAGATTTGTTCTGTTCCATCTTGGGTAACAAACGGTGGCGAAAAGACAAATTTGACCCTAGAAATTGAAATGGGATGGTTGTAAATTTGGAATCTGTAATTACCATGGCTATTTAGTAATGCAGAATTTGCAGTGTGAAAATCCATGTAAGCATCTAGCCTTTGAGTCAAAAAGATGTTGAGAAGTTGATATATTAATGCATATTTGGTGTCTTTCTCCAATTGTGCTACAGCAGGCATATCAAGCAAATCATGCTGCCATGTTATTAAACAAGAAGATGGTCAAATTTTAAAAATATCCCTTTTTTAACTTTTTTTTTATAATATTATAAAATTATAATTATATAACACCTGAAACATGTCAGGTGATTTGACAAATTCAATGATAGTGTAAGCAGCTTCTTCCTTTGCCTCCTCCATAGTATGTGCATCCTCATCAGAAAATGTTGCAAGATACTTTGTTAAGAACTTGAAGGTTTCTTTTGGGGAGCTGAATTTAGTGAACAAATTGAAATATTAAAGAGAAATCAAAGGGATGATGAATGTAGAAACTATATTGAGTACCTTTTGTGTTCCTTTAAGATATTAGAGATTGTCAAGAAAAGCTCTCTTTGATCATGAACTCCAAGATTCCATTCTTTTAAGAAACTGTCTATCTTTTTAAAAGATGGTATGATATGCTCTATGACCTTTCCATTCATTGCCAATTTAAGGGCGTTCATGTAAACGTAGAATCGGCTGTAAGGGTTCTCTAACAGGTTGTAGAGATTGAACAAGCTGAATAGAGGAGAAAGGTAGACATGAGAAATGTTACAAGATATTAGTACTTGTTATGTGATTATGAGCAGAACTTACATCTTCAATCGGAGTGCAGGTTTATCATTTGGTTGTTGTGCAACTTTGGTGGATAAAAGCTTTGCCATCTCTAACATTTCGTCAAGGCTTTCAGGCTTAATGACAAGATTGCAGATGATGGTGAAGATGCACTCAAGATCTTAAAGGAGAAACAAAAGCCAGATTGAAATTTCATTAGTGTATAAACCTCGGAGTGATATGATTTGACAGAGACGATGTTGATGATCTTAATAGGTATTGAAGATTTATGTTATGTAATGTGATAAAAATCAAATGAAAACAACTCAAATGTGATTCAGAGTTTAACCTAGCATGATCAGGAACAACGGTGTGTTATAATTGCAAATTTACAATTTACAACCACAACATGTAAGCGATAAAGATTAATGAAAGTGAATCACCAGAGTGAGTTTAACCTTTATCCGAAGCTTTAGGAAATACCAAATCAGCCGAAGTAAGCATCAGTGAAGCCAAATCGAACCATCTGCCAGCAATCATGCAGTCTTGAGCCTCCAAGCATAAACTAGCAACTTGTGGTTCAGCTACCTGCGACAAATTTCACAGAATTGCTACAAATTTTGAGTACTGTTTCATGTCAATTAGAAATTAGAAACTCCATGCGTATGAAACGCCAATCTATTGAAAAAATATGTTAAAAAGAGAGATTGTTTTGGTACGTGCTGATGGTAAGGAAGATGTTAGGGATACCTCGGGACCGGCTTCAGCCCAGGACATCTCGGCGGTGAATCGAACGACGGAGAGGATGGGATCCTCCTCGGATGTAGGCACGACCGTCGTCATTGTCGCGATTGGTGGTTGAACTGGAAGCTACTCTCTGCGACGGGGAACTCGCTCGATGTCTTCTCCGGCACGCAGATAACTATCGGGCAAGCTAAGCAAAAACCCTAGACGATTACTGGTAAATACGGTAGATAAAAAATGTGGATAGTCCGTACCCGGTCTATTAAACGGGTGGGGGTATTATACTATCCATTTTTTTTCATTTACATATATTTAAAGAAAATCAAGTAAAGTGAGTTTTTTTTAAATAATATTTTTTTTTTAAAATGCTTATTCTTTATATTATGGATTTATTTTTTTTTCGATTTTTTTCAAAGAAATCGTTTTATTTATGTCTGAAATTATTATTTTGAAGTGTTTTATGTTCGTATTTCAATCAAAGTCTGATTTTCATGCCATAATATCAATTAGAGTTTATATTTATTATGTATGTTTAAATTTTTGTTAGATTTAAATAAAAAATGGTTTTTTTCTCGAAATTCCTGACTAGTTCGTTGGATTCACGGTTTGTTCTTTAAATTCCGTAGTTTTTTTTTTTTTTTGAACTCAAAAATTTAATCCAAAATCCAGAATGTTAGTTTGGAATCCGGAATGTTAGTCGGAATCTAGAATATAGGTCCGGAATTCTGGAATGTCAGTTTGAAATGTACTTTTTTTTGTTAGAAAAAGTGTTTTTTGTAGTTCGGAATATCCATTCCGGACCAAGTGGTTATTTTTGTCAAAAACAATTTTATTTTTTTGTTATTTTTTCAAATATATATTAAATCGTTGTTAGATTACTTAATTTCCCATATTTATATTGTATTCTTAATGAAAATAAAGTAAATAAATTTGCCTAACCTCGGGAGGAAATGGAAAGCAATTGATGTTTAGGTGAATTTGTTAGAGCTTTGCTAGACAGGATATATGATATAGTTATAAGAAGTATGTTGGGTAGGGGTGAGCTCGACACCGAACCAAAATTACTGAGAAACGTAATGGTCGAGATGAAGGTACCGAATCCCAAACCAAATAGGTTGTATCGATATTCGTTTGGTATTGTACTTGGGTATTAGTACCCTTCAGTCCTAAAATTTTAAACAATCCCGACTAACCATGTTTGAGACTTTATAACTCAACCAATACTTATCCCATTATATTTTGTAGCCAAGACAACAAAAATATGAAGGAATAAAACAGCTCATTTAAAGATTGTACGAAAAAATTATGAGCGTCGAAATATGGTAAAAAGACAATTACAAAAGCTGAAATAGCCCAACATCATAAGGTTTGAGGCTCTATAACTCAACCAATACTTATCCAATTAAGTTGATTCTTAAGTCCAACTTGCAAGAAAGACAACAAAGAATATGTAGTAAAAATATCAATTTGGATTCCGAGCTTGTACGAAAAAGTTATGATGGTCATAATATAGTAAAAAACACTTTAAAATTTTGAAACAACCCCAACATCCCATGTTTGAGGCTCTGTAATTCAACCAATATATATCCAATTTAGTTGATTCTTAAGCCTATATTGTATCCAAGAGAACGAAATATGTGCAAGAAAAAAAATCAGATCATTCTGAGTTCATACGAAAATTTATGCGGGTCGGAATATGGTAAATAAATAATAAAAAGTTGAAACAGCCCCAACGTCCCATGTTTAAGGATTTGTAATTCAACCAATACTTATCAAGTTTAGTTGGTTCTTTAACCTAACTTGTAGCCAATATAGAAAAATATATGTTGTAATATTGTCTTAAATTTATGAAATGTGACAAATTTAAATGATAAAAGTTTGATAGCGATCTAATTACTTTTTGCATAGAGATAAAATATAAATAAAATATATTGTAAGAGTCAATGAGCTAGTTAGAGTTATGGAGTCTTACTATTTTGTTGGCCCCGTTTTCTTTTTCTATTTTGGATTTTCCATACGCTCTGGATTTATGATTGTTGTGTCAGAGTGCTAAAGAATATTCACCAATATTAGGTCGCGTTTGATAGTTGCTGACTAAGAAAGTATGTCTGGGTAAGAAATCCTGACTAAGTAAGAAATCATATTGTTTGATTATACATCTGACTGAAATGTGTTGATTAATGGAAAACTAATCATTTTACCCTGCTACTCTATACAGTGATGTAAATTACACTAATCCTTTAAAAATCCAAATAAAAATTATAAAAGGAATCATTGTTTTTTATAAAGTTATAAATAAATTCATTGTTTTTCAACAATTCATTCATTGACCAAAATTGATACAGAGCAACAGTAAACATAAGAATAACACTTTGACCAAATTGTCCCTACTCCATTTTTATTACAAACAGGCCATTCCATGTGCGCATAACTTTGAAAAATCTTGCTTTATATGGAATTGAAAGAAAAAGATCGGATTGTCTTTTAGACAAAACCGTATAACTCCAGCTTTAACGGATCCTCTCATCCATATCTTCAATAATCTGCTGATTTTGAATTTCTTGATCCAGAGAAGCCAATTAAGAACCAACAAACCTGGTTTACTTGTTAATCTTGAGATTAATAAATAAATAAATAAATAAATAAAACTGCCCTTTTCTTGAAAAAAAAAAATGAATCAGTAACCAAAAAACTTTATTCAATCTGTCATTGTAAAGATCCCACTGAACTGAAAAAATTAACATCAGAAAAACCTTCAAATTCTTTTTCCCTTCTAACTTCATTATCCGAAAACTCTAACAAAGCAAAAAAAATAAACTAAAAGAGTTATAAAAAGATAAATCATCATATTAACCATTATCTTTTTCAATGGGAATTCCCTATTTCCTCCTCACCTCATTATTAAATCCTAAGTATCCATTCTTAATCTCGATCAATTTAAGACTGATGTCTTCAAAAATATTCATAATCACCTTATTTTGACTATTCTTCCCTTTCTTAAACAATATGTTATTTCTCTCCTTCCAAATGTGATAAACAGAGGCACCGAGAGCAATCTTCTTCAAAAAAATACCAATACTATTTCCTTTTAAAGAATTATGAAGGTTTTCAATTAAGTTAATCCAATTTCTAGGAACATCCAAGAATAGATGATGGTCTATCTCTTGTTGAACCTATAACTTTCCTTGATAAAAAACTTAATTTATAACAAGCTGGAGAACAATTACACAACATATATAGAGAATGAATTCAAAACAGATGCTAACCTTGAAACGACTTCAGACCAATGTTAATAAAGCCTGAATAAGAGCAATAATCCAAAACTAAAGAACACCAAGAGGATGAATCAGAGCAATAATCCAAAATTAAAGAACAATCGCAAATCGACTGAGATAGGGAGAGACATACCGACAGATGTATGGAAGGAGGAGGAGGCGATGTCGGTGGGTACGACGGCGCCAGACAGTGACGATGAAGGCGTTGGTGAGAGAAGGAAATAGTAGTGTTGATATTTGTTTGCCTTTGCAGATGTCATAGGTAGGCAAGATGAAGGAACGCGTGAGAACTTAGAATGAGAAGGGTAAACAAGGGAACGAGTCTTTCTGTTTTAGTCAATGACTTTTTTTTGGATGATTGGGTAAGACCTTCAAGACCGAGTAAGATGCAACATATTAGGGTATCAAACACAATGAGCTAACCAAGTCAGCCAAATAAGTCTGACCTGACCGGGTCAGCAACAAATCAAACGGGGCCTAGTTTTCACATGATATCCAATTTTGATGATGATTTTTCTCCTCAAGTTCACCACCTATATTCGGGGTCGTCTTAGACGGTGGACAATATGGGCGACCGAACAAGGCTTTTCCTTTAAAGGGACCACACAAATTTGGCCTTACGTAATAGCAGCCGGATAGGACACATTTTCCTAATCTCCAAACCAAAAATTCATAAAATAAGTGTTCAACTACATTGTGAACAAAAAATAAAATCACTGGAAGTCCAAAATATAAAAGAATGTGAGAATGGAGCCAAAATGAAGGAATAAAAAAGAAAATGGAAATCGAATCATCCATATAACACTATAAAAGCAATCCATGATAGAGAGTCATCTAATACAAGATTGTGAAAAATATAAATAAATGGTTTTTGGTCTTAAAGGTTGCCCTCATAATTCTATTTGATATATATATATATATATATATATATATATATATATATATATATATATATATATATATATATATATATATATATATATATATATATTTGTTTTATTACATCTCCATTTTGAATTAATAGACTATTTAGGTTTTAATTCTTGGATAAGGTTTAATTATTTATATTATGCAATGTTTTGGGAAATAAATTTTACTTATTTTATCTTTATATGTTTGTATATGTGATTGTTATCATAATATGTCCTTGTTATGTCGTGGGGCTTTATAAATAGTTTCAAATTTCATTAAGATTTGAATTAGATAACAAGAATATAAAGTTATATTAGTTGTTTCAATTCATAAGAATTTTTAGAGTCACTTTATAAGGTGTTGTTTATTTTTAAGAGGTAAAATGTCTGCCGTCCGTGGATCATATATGTAGACATCTACAGAAGAAAATAAGGTGGACCAAATGTATACATTCCGAAAGAAGAAGAGTGTTTGTTTTTAAAATCTGCATGCTACTAAAATCAATTAAAATTTAAATAAACTGTTTTTTTAACTTAAAAGAGTTATTTTCTCAATTATTTTTTATCAACATGTGATCTTTGGATACTTCTCTCATGCTAATGATATACGAACATAAGAACACATATTCTACAAAATCGTAAGATTCTCGACCATAAATCACAAACTATCACAATTACAAAAGAAAATCCCAAACTTCTATAAAATATAAAATATTTCATCATTAATACAATAAAATAAACATGTCAATTATAAATTCATGGAAACTATTGTTATAAAAATATACATAAAACCTACAGATCAAATGGACAATTTTCAAAAATTAACAAATCAAATGAACATTTTTTAGAATATAATTCATATCCTAAGCAACCAAAAATCCAATTTAAACATTCTATAACATAGAAACAAGATTCAATCAGCAAAAAGGAAAGATTCAAAGTATAGATCACCTGTCGGTACAAACATTTCAAGTAGGCCTTTGTTTGCTTTTAAACCCTTGTTTCTTCAAATTTTTCATAAAGAAGAGCTTGGACTTAATCTAGATTACATTCCGGTACAAACATTTTTATATCAAAATCAAACAAAATTTCAAAAAAAGAAAGCCAATCCACTAATGATCATAAGAAGTGTTTTTAATTAATGACATACCACAAACACAGTTTCAACTTTTAAAAGAAATAAGAATGATTTCTAAGTAATTTCAAAGAAAGACCAAAGGAAAAAGAAAGGCATCTAGTGTTACATGATAGAAGGCTCTGACGAAGGTAGAGGCACCGTTTGGGGGGGGGGGGGGGGGGGGGTGCGGGGGGACGACGATGGCAATGGGAGCAGGAAAAGGAACAAAGATGTTAGTGCTCGGGGAAGAAGCTTGTGTGTGGAGAAGAATATATCAATTAGAGGATGAGACACCGGTCTTTTGTAAGGAAAAGGTGTGACCTAATTTAGGTTTATATATTTTCTTTTTTTGTTTAATATAGGTTTGTGAGAAAGGTCTTTCCACCCGAAGACATTGGTCCAAAGTCTTTTAACGCGCAAACGTTTTGACGTTTGCAGACTTTAAAAAACAAACACACGTCAAGACTCTGCAGGCGTACATGTCTTCTCACCTACAAACATAAGTACTCTAAAAGATATTTTTCTAAAAAACAAACATCACCTAAGAAAATATGAAATACTAGCTTTGTAAAAGTTAAAAATTAACATCTTTTCATGTTTTTCGGTTAGTAAAGTAGTTATTGATTCATAAAATTTTAACTTTATTTTTTAACATTAAAGACAAAATTTGTAATTATGAATGGTTTATGTTCGAGAATAAGACATATAACACACTCACAATATGTTTCTCTATAATTCCAACTTTTATGGGCTTTAAATTTATAGTAAGACTTTATTTCTTATTATAACACGTGTTTGTCATGATTAAAAACAAATAACCCTTACGCTTATCAAGCCATTCTTATGAATTGATTTATCAAATTAAAGATTGGAAATGTGTGCTAAGCATGTAAGTTTTAAGTGATATGATTAGTTTTAAGGTTCTAAAATCACAAATTTTGTTTAAAAATGAGCTAGTTCATAACTTGAAAAGCAAATATTTATATATTATGGTGTATCTTTTTTTTTTATGAGTGTTATATGGTTATCATGTTCATAGTAGAGGTTGACAGGAAGAATGTGAATTCATTTTTTGTAATACCCGTGATTATGAATATCAATTAACAAAATTTGATGAAGAATTTAATGAAAGGGAAACATCTCAACTCCTCAACATCATGCTACCTCTATCTCAAACAAAATTTACACAAGTCTCTGGATGGTTCCTCTTATTATGAATATCAATTAACAAAATCTGATGAAGAATTTAATGAAAGGGAAACATCTTAAATAATATATATCAAGATTAACATTGAAAACAAATAAGCGGAACCATCCAGAGACTTGTGTAAATTTTGTATTAAATATCAACTTTAGAATAAATTTATTATTCCAAACAAGAAATCTTTTCTACATATACATTGCATTTAATAGGAAAAAAAATGTGTAATTTTTTGTCACACTTGAAAAGATTAATACCAACATGTATAAAGTATACAACTCCTCAACATCATGCTACCTCTCTCTCAAACAAAATTTAACTAAAACTTATTGGGTTTTCCGGTTAATATCAAATTTTGATCAAATTTTATTTGATTTTTGCGATTTCAACCAACAACTTATGTAAGGCTTGAGGCTTGGAGAAAAACGGGCAATGATCAGAACCTTTTAAACGAAAAACTTTTTCGGGTGGACTTTGATTTATCATTATTTGTTGGAGACTAATTGGTATTGCGTTATCTTCAAGAGTTTGTATATAAAATCGTCTCACGGATCCATAATTTGAGTCTGAAAGGGAAAGCTTCTCAAGAATGGGTGCAAATGGAATTGGCCTCATTGAGACCGATGCTAGTGCTATGTCCTACACATATCAACAAATAATATGTTTAGAAACAACTAATGAAGATGGGCAAAACAACCGAAAAATGATTGTCATGGCCAGTTTAAAATCAGACTAATCTGGTTTCGATACTAAACCGATTAATATCATAATTTAATAAAAAAAATAGTCTAAAATCAAATGGAAATCAATCGAAACTATTGAAAATGTTCTAAAATCGAACCGAAAACAGTTCTGAATCGGACCAATTAGTCTATCTCTTTTTTCATTGAGACGTTTTTTTTTTTTTTTTTTTTTTTTTTTTTTTTTTTTTTTTTGGTTTAAAGGATGATATTTCAGTAAGTTTTATAAATATTTTTATATAATCATCTAGTAAATATTCAGATTTAAAGAACTTTCTAATAAAATATTATTAATTTTCTATATTTTTTACAATTAAAAACTACAAACAATTTTTCTTCCTTTGGATGTGTTAAAATGCTAAGTTATGTTCATATGTTGTAGTTTGTCATAAGGTTATAATAAAATGGTTTGTTGGATTATATATATATATATATATATATATATATATATATATATATATATATATATATATATATATATATATATATATATATATTAGTAAACAATTATAAAAAAAAAGTTAATTTTTTTGACAAAAAGAACTCCATGAAGATGAAAAAATATCGGTCTCAACTGAAACTATCATCCTAAAAAACTCGATTTGGCTTGATCCAGACCTAAAAAAGATTTATCTTATTTGTTTCGAAAAACATAACCATATTGGATCAAAACTAACTAGTGTTTGTCTTGTTGAAAACTCTTTCGATTTAAATCCAAAACCATAAAAGATAAAATACCATACAACTTATTATGTGATATGTGTCATACCTTTGTGGTACTTTGGTTGAATAAAAGGTCCTTCAAAAGCAATTTGTCAAGATCTATAGCACTTGGAGGTTGATTGTTCCCATTTCCATATAGAAATTTTTGAGCTTGCCTCATTAGATCATTTGTATTTTCCTGAAATATTGTTATAAACAATTTACCACCTTCATTTCTCTCAATTAAACCCAACCCCATTCACCTTTTTATCTTTACATATTACGGAAAATGCTCATTTGAGGAACCAGATTAACATTTCTGCAAAAAAGTTATTCTTTCGCCAACTTTTTTAATCTGACCCATAATATTCCATTTTACGAGCATCATATGAGATGTAAACCAGAATAAAAAAAATTAAAAAAAAAAATAATTTTATTAGACAAACCTTGTGAGAGAACATATCAAGAATGCTTTGTCCACTTTTCAACATTGAAGCAGCAATGAAGATAGCTTTTGCAACTTTATTTGGAAATAACTCCATTGCATATGATATACATGCACCACCAAAGTCATGTCCAGCCAAAATCACCTACAAATTCCAAAAGGGTATGTGATTTTAAGCAAGAAAATAAAGATAAAAACTTGTATATCCAATTATCGATCTTTGAGATCTATCTTTTAAACCCATTTTTGACAACTTGAAAGAAGTAAAAATAAAATATGTTCAACATCCAAAACTAACCTTTTCTCCATCTTCAAGCTTTTCAAGAAAATCTGTGAGTGGCTTCACATATTGTGAGAGACTTTTGATATCATTTGCATCAAACAAATCAATCCCACAACCACTTGAATCGATTGTAGTCACTTTGAATTTGCATTCTTGTAAAAGTGCCATGGTTTTATACCAACACCATGCTCCAAAACCACCTCCATGAACAAGAACAATATGGCTTGTCTCCAGTTCTTCATGGTTTATCTCCTGTTATCGAAAACAATGTTTACAACTGAGGAATGAATGAAGAAATATAAAGAGGTCTAATCGATTCAGATAACCAATTATATGATCGCACCAGTTGTTATAAATTTGAGATTCATATACGAGAATTTGAAGCCGATGGATGCATTAGTTTTCCCCAATTCTCGATACAACGATCGAATTATCACAAAATGTATAAGATTGAACTCCAAATTCATCAATCAAGCATAACTAATTAACCAAATTATTCAATCGATAAACAGATAACAAACCTGATTAATGAGCTGTTGAAGTGGAAGCATAGGATCAGCAAGCGAACGACGCCTACTACTAGAACTACGAGGAATGCCCTGATGGCATTTGGAATTTGCGCCACCGGAAGGATGCCGGAGAGAAATTGATCGATCAAAAGCTCCGTTTTGCTGCTGGTGTTGCTGGAAGAGGAGAGCGGCAGCAATGGCTTGTTCGTGAAGAAGAGCGTCGTCAAACTTTTCCTTCTTAACTGAAGAAGATCGAACGCGGGACCATCGATTAAGAGAATTTTTGTTGATTGATGTAGTGGATGATTGATTTGATATGCGTTTTGAGTAGATTCTCGTTGATCTTGTTGATTTTCTTGAGAAACATATTCCCATTTTCTGTAGATGGATTGTTTACTGCATTAATGGATATAAAGGTAGAGTTTAAGAAAAAGTGAATCAATAATGGCGGAAATTGAGAGGGTGGTGGAGGAGGAGGAGACTGGTTCGCTGCCGAAGTTCGGAAGAACCGCCCTCTTAAAAAGGCTGCATTTAACGACGTCAACATAGCCGAATGTCCCATCTCAAAATATCGAAATTATTTTATTTAAAAAACTTTCAATGTAAGTTTTTTTTTTTTTTTTTTTTTTTTTTTTTGACATGATATTTAAAAAGGAAAATCGTATTCTTTATAGCTGTAAAAATGATTTTATATTTAGATTACATTTGGTATAATACGTTAGATGTTTTAAAATTTTAAGGTTGTAATAGAAACAGTAGTATATTATAATAAATCAATCAATAAAAATATATTATTTTTTAAAATATGTGAGATAGATCATGAATGTATGTTTGTAGCTCATTTTTATGAATGAGGATAAGCACACTCATAATTTAACACTTCAAATGCTCATTCAACGTTTTTTTAATAGCATCATGACATATCAAAGAAACATTATACTTTTTGTTTAAGTATTAGTTGTGTAACAATTTATCTCAAACTCTAATTAGACAACTAAACAATGCAAATATATACACAAAAATAAAAAGAATAATAAAAGCATGCCGGTCTCTAATTCTGTCATACATACGCATTAGGCAAAAAAAATAAATAAATAAATTTTATGATCTCTTAAGAAAAAAAACTAAGCTATTTCCTAAACAACTTAATAAAATATATGTAACTAATAATCATATGTAATGTAAGTATCTATGAAAGGATAAAAAAAGTCAGCAACTATCATTGTAGTCTGAGTGAGTGATTGTGATGAGGCACAGGATAGGATAGAGAGGCACAGGGTAGGGTAGCATAGTCTGAGTGATTGTGATGAGACACTAGGTAGCATAGAGAGGTACAAGTGACCAGAATCTACTAATGTACTATACCCATCGACAAGTAAATAAAAAGCAATAAAGAAACCTTAAAGCAACTCTAAATCTCTAATAAGAGAAAGAACAAAACACAAGACAAGAGGGAAAGAAGATGTATGGTGTTCGACTTACATGTAAAGCAAGGTTGTAGAGATTTACCGAAGTTGGTTGGTGCTCCCACGATCGAAGTCGCGAAAGCTAGAGAGGTAGAGGCAGAGAGCCCGAACATTCGATGACAGGGGTTTATCAACTCAAATACTTTGACAACCATGTAACATGTAACAGAGACTACAAGAAGAGAGGCACCGATGACTGATGATTAAGGTTTAGGTTTTGAGTTTTACTTTTTATAATTTAATGTTTAAATTTTCTTTCCATGGTTATTAAAAACTAAAATTTTCCAATATTTTCATTTCAGAGGATAAGTTTCCTCCAAATTAGGAATTATAGATATCGTCAAATACTTTAGATTTTTACTTTTGTGGCGATTTCCTTTCAAGTTTCTATAATCATGTTCTTATAAATTGAATAATTGTACATAACATATATATATATATATATATATATATATACACACACACACACACACATATACATACATACAGGTATTAACATGTTAAAAACCAGGGGGTCATAACCTCCCCTGGCCCCTTAAGAGTTCCGCCCCTACTTATGTTTCTAAAGTTGTGGACAATTTACCCATGATGGATATATGATATTAGTGAGATAATATGCCATATTATTTTCCTGACCAAATGTAACTTACATTTGGTGCTCGACCTAACATGACATCACTAAAAATAGGTAATCATAGAGAACGTTAATGTCATTGCATGAACATGGTGTTTCGAAGATTATGTGTCATATTCATAACTCATGAGAGACAAATACTTTCAAAATTATTTTTGGTTTACCATCTATACCCTCATATTGTGTAGCCCAAGCGGTGGGATACTTTTTTCATTCCTAGTGCATGTAGTCAATACTAACTATCATACCTAAAAATACATGTTCTTCCCCAACATCATAAACACACATTCTTTTGAAGTTATGGAAAAGTTATTGACTTGACAAAGTCTTGCCAAATAAACTTCATTAGGCCTTCGAAATTACTTCTCACTGAAGCACGAAATAACACTCTTTACGACCTTTATAACAACACCCCTTGTTATAGTTTCACTCGTTTTCACATATCCATCTTGTGCATCTTTTGATGTCCTATAAGCTAATATTTGCATAACTCTGGTACATATCTACAATGATGAAAGACCTTGTTTGCCTGTAGCATGACATTTTTATTGAAAATATATTTCATTGGTTGTAACAATTGTCACTATATAGAGAATTTTTTTTTTTTTTTTTTTTTTTAATCTACGATGCTAGGTTGCTTCATCATATATTGGGTTGTCAACAAAGTAGTCTTCCATCAAATATGCTTACCCTGATCATGTTCCTGATCATAATACATTCCCCATGCTTTAGGTGGATGATCTTATATGATTATATTTGGCATGCTTATGATTAAGTCACTAATGATATCATCAAGTAATCTTCTAACAACCTATGCTTCTATAACGTTCCAAAAGTTCATAGTAAAATTTTAATTTTAAAAGAAATAACCATACAAACGAGTTGTTCCAAAACCAATCCAAGTGAATATATCATTATAACATCAGAGCAAAAATCCCAAATAACCAATGCGAAAAACTCTGGGGGGTGTTGTGCAGTACCTTTCCCTTTAGAACCGAAAGTACCTAAAAATGTTTAAACCACAAACCGTAAACACAAAGCTTAGTGAGTTTCATAACATATTACATAACCATACGGGTCTCACCCAACACATAACGGGTCTCACCTAACAGACCTCGCCATCACAAACAGGGGTCGAGCTGTGAAACTTCAAAATATGAAACTTAGATTTTGTTTTCTATTTTGATCGCTTGTTTTTAATCTAGCTTTTCTGCAAAATTTTAGGGTGCTTAGTGGTATCTTGGAGAGTGTCTTTATCAATTCATTGTTTCCCATAACTTGGATTTAAGGCGAGTCCTTCTTGTTATTTTTTAAGTGCATGTATGGGAATTTTGCATGCTTTAGTACAAATGTATGGTGTAGAATGTGATGTTACAAATGAGTTTTATGTGATGTTTGGGTTCTGGATTTGTGATGAATTGAAAATAAATTAGGGGATCTTTTGTATGCCAGACCCCTTAGTTTGGTTAATTTGTGCAAGAAAAGGGTAGCATGCTCATTCAAGTGGTGAGGATTTTATTTGGTGTTAAAATGTGAAGTTATGCATGCCATGATTCTATTTGTAACATGTTTTGTATGGAATTACGGAATACATACTAGAAAGTATGTTGCTAAAAGGTGTATCTTTTTACAAGCTTATGTGTGTTTATATGTGGTGAATTTGAATATCTACACCTATAGTATGACATGTGATGTAATATGGCTTGGACTAATAATTAGAATACACGCATAAATACATAATATTGAATGGCAAGGTGTGTATATGACCCATGCAAGTGAACTAGTTAATTATAAGATTAATTAAAAAGGGGAATGCACATAGTAGGGTAAAAGGGTTGTAACCTAAACTTAGGTGCATGTCCTATTGGATGTCACAGTGGAAGGATATCGTTGGGGAAATGGGATTAAGTCAATTCAATGTCGAGTGGTTTTCTAGGTAACCATTTCAAAACATGGTACTGGTGCACGTCGGTGTACGAGGTGGGGGTTTAGGTTTAGAAGGACCATTACACCACCTTTGAATGATAAAACATCGTGCTCATACATGCAAAATCGGAGTAGTGAACACAGAGAACCAGAGACCATTTTATAGGTGGGAGTCATGCTCCATTTGGTGCAGTGGGTCGTCAGGTCACATTAGTAGCAGACATGGTCATTCTTTAGGGATTTAGTGACATTATAGACCCTAGTTAGCGAGGGACATTAAAAGTAATTATTGCGAAGTAAATTATATCATAATTACTGTGATGAATAAAAGGTCTAGATTAATATATACATTATATATTAATTATAATAAGTGGTGTATGTTTATTGGTATTAACTGAATGCAATGAATAACCATATTTTTTGAAGTATGTTTGTTTCCATACCTATGTGCTTGAGATTGACTCACTATGTTGATGTTGATGCTTGTTTCTTTGTGTGTTGCTTTCGCCTTGCATTGGTACTAGTAGCATGATTTGATGACCTGGTGAGGTTGGGACTCTTTTGAGTAGTTACTTATAGTATTACCTTAGTGATGATATCAGTTTGAGATTTTTCAATGAGATTTCTTTCACACTTGTTTTTGGTATCGATTTTTCAAACTTTAATTTTGATGGGTTAATTTTGAAAGGTTTAAATTAAGTAATGTTGGTAATGTTTTCAAATGAATAAATCAAGAATTCAATTTTAAAATCTATTAAATGATGTTTTTAAATAAAAAAATAAATAAAAAATCATGGCGTTACACTCTCTATTTGATCGACTCATTATGCTTTTTATTTCCTTGACTCTATATGCAGTTGATATCGAGCCTCTTAGCTTCTTTGGTGTCCATGAAGTTGTAGAAGCCCCCCCCCCCCCCCCATGCCAATCAATGTTCATGTGACTCATCCGCATATACCAAGGTCTGATGTTTGATATTGGAAAAAAAGCACCCCTTTAGTCTTCTTTTTCTTTCTTTGGGAGTGCTTCGGCCAATGCTATGAGGTATTGTAGTGTTCCTATTTGTATTTTATCTTTTTCTTGTTTATCATTAATCTTTTTCTATCAATGCATTCATGGCCTTCTTTTATGGTCAATGTTGTATCCAGTTCCATTCATCACATATCAAACAAGGATTTGACCGCTTTGATTTAAATCTGTTCGATCAATCTTGGGTCCGATAATTTTTCCCACATACAAAGAATAATCTTGGTGACTTTGATAGTCTTGACTTGTACTTCTCTCATCTTGGGGAAGAAGGTCATTTGTCTCTTTCATCCTTTGGTTATTCATCTTCTCCCTTAGTTGTATCATGGATGGTCTCTTTTAATGTTGATGTGTAGTTTGTGATTTATTCGGCCATGATTATAACATCATTGAGGTTGTGTACTTTGTGTCAATTTATTTCTAACTTTGCTCAATCTGCCAACCCATAAGAAGAAGAAGAAGATACCATCGCCATCTGACAGATCATCACCTCTTTAATGTAGTTGGGGATGATACCTTTTTAGAGAATTCGACAAAGTTTTCCTCTTGCTTCTAATCCTGCATTGTATATGACAAAATGCCTCTGCATTTCTAATTTGAATTTTTCCCACATGTTGATAATGCATGATCCCTTCACTCGTTCGGTATGCTTCTTTCTTCATCATAGTTGGGCTAATTTTCATAAGAATGTTGGGCATTGTTGATTTTAGTGTTGTCATCCATGATGTCTATTTCTTCAAAGTATTGTTCAAGACCAAAGAGAAAAATTTTCCACCTTGGTTTCATTTCTAATTTCATTGAACATAGAAAATTTATGGACTTTCAGACCTAGAAAGGTCACACCATAGTTGTTGTTATTTCCTAGACTTGTTGCTCACTTGAAGATCTTATATTCTCGACTCATAATATCCAATTCTTCATGCGTTCCTTTGACTTTTTTTCTCTAAAAATATTCATAGGTCTTTTAATTATCACTTGCCACTTGTTAACCATCCTTAAACTTTTCTTGAAGTTTTTTTATCATGGCCTTGGCGGCTGTGGCGATCTCGTCATTTCCTAGGTGAGTATGTTGATTGTTTGTTCCATGTCTCCAAAATGAGCCTTAGGTTTATCAACTACAAGCTTGAATTTGGAGATGTGAGGCTCTATCACTTCATCGGAAGTACTTTGCATGAGGCCTTGATTGTTGCTTGACTATGATTTTTTTTCTTATATCATTAGGGGGATTATTCTCACCCTCGTACATTCTCGTCACGCACCTTTTCTCCATATATCATTGTACCTTGTCTTCCCTTAAAGATCAAATCTTGAGTTTGGTTCTCTGGACCCATGAGGCACTCAGTAATCGTACTCTCAAGGATCGAGTAAGCCTAAAAATGGGGATCATAAGTTTGGAACACAAGCTTGTAGATACTATCAAGATTAAGAATGAAAATAAGGGACTTCAAAACTTGGAAAATGATTAAATTTATATTGCTCTCAAGGATGGAATTATGTTAAAAAAAAGTTGTGGTTTTTGGTTAATAAGCCAGTTCAGGGATGTTATAGTAGAAAAGTGGTCAATATCCAATTTAAAATGTTTATTAAAACCTATTCTTAATCAGCAATTCGGTTTTAACCTAACCAGTTTGGTTTTTTTTCCTTCGATTAAAAAACCGATTTGAAATGTCCACCTCTACATGTGGTTGTTTTCACAAGATTGAGTATGTTTTCAAATGTTACTCCAAGGTTATTTTCACAAGGTTTGATGATATGTTTATTTTAACAGTGTACCGTGACAGTTTTGCAAGTAAGTTGATATTTTTTTTTACCTTTAAGCACATATCATGGCGGATCTCAAACATTAGCTATTTTTTACCTTTGTAACCTCCAACATGAAATTACATCTCTTAGACATGGTATGGATGGATGATCTCATACATTAGCTTCATGTTGGAGGTTACAAAGAGAAAAAATAGTTAATGTATGAGATCTTCTTTAACACTGCAAAATCACAATAAATTTAAATTTTGTAAAACCAACCATGAATAAATATTGTTTACAAAAAGAGTCATTGTTTCAAAAGCATTATTTCAAATCAGAGTTTTTCCCAAGACCGAAGACATAAAAACTGGAAGTTATGTACGATCACGCATTCTACATTACTAGATGTTTTTCCATACTTTCCAATTCCCACGATCCTCGGAAGTACCTGAAACCACAAACTAAAACTGTAAGCCAAAGCTTAGTAAGTTCCCCCCCAAAGTACCAACACACCACATAACAAGCAAGGATGCAAAAATGAGCAGACAACCTGACTAGACCGCCTCGCAGGGCCTACAACCTATCTGGACTGGTCCATAAGCAGCCAACCTCACTGAACCGCCTTGTAGGGCCTACAACCTATTCGAACCGCTCAACAGGGCATCGGCGTGACTGGACTCCCTCTCATGGCCTACATCCTATCCAGTTTTCCCCGAGTGTCTTGACCTACATCACAAAGCAGGACCGCCACAACCCAAACCAACATGTCAACATATGCAAAAAACAAACATGAACACAAAGCCGACAAATACAAATAATCATACAGATGTAACAGATCACAACAGTATAGAAACATCCTATATACCAGGATATAGATCTAACAGATCACTACAACATAACTACATCCTACATACCAGGATACATATCTGAAATATCACTACAACATAACCACATACACTAAAACCAGGATATCAATCCCATGGGTCGGCCTTGGTGCCTTCGACCCATAAGTATAGTGAGGAAAACTCACCTTACAGTCTGACAAGTAGCAATACACTTCTCCGAATACCAACTCTCCATGTCACCTGTGTAACAGATAGAGACCAAGGCTTAACTATAACTCAAAATGCTTAAAATGCCCAAAATACCCTTAAGTCAAACTTGGTCAAACCTGTCAACGATCAAGGTCTAAAAGTCAACATTCCTCCCCAGCGGAGTACGCCCAATGTACTCTGAGTTAGACCAAGAAGCGGGGTGTTGACCGCGTATGTGCATCGTACCTCCGGGTACGCCCAACATACGTTGTCCAATCCCAAAACTCCATTAAGAGCATATTCCATTAAGCCTTTCAGCCCAACACTCAGATCCAAGCCCAAAAAGATGTCCTAAGTCATAAATTTTCCAACTTTATGACTTTGCTTAGCTATAAAATGCTTAGTGTCCAAAACCCTATGTTCTTAACCCAATAAGATCCTCTAACACATGCATGAGCTAAATATCACATCCAATATCACATTTTTGTGCTTCAAGACACTCCCAAACGTCTGAAAGGACAGCTCAAAAGCATTAGAGTACCCCATACTCATAATACCAATCTCATAGGACCAAAATAACCACAAATCTAAGGTTAACAAGTTCTAAATGAAATCAACATCAAGTTCAAAGCTTTATATCTCTAAAGGGTATCAAAAGATGGTAGTATCTCGGATCTAAGACGTTCCACTCTTCAAGGATGATCTTCTCTTCTAACTTATTCTTCAAGGACACCAAAATATACACAAAATGTAACACCCCGTTCTTCAAGTCTTTAATTATGAGTCCCTGAGAATTAAGAGAAAGGTAATTCTGGTCCCTTTCGAGAAATGAGTTTCATCCGAGAAGGTTTCGGACGGGTGTATGTGTTAGAAGTTTTGGACTTCTCGTCACCCTCGTTTGAATGTAAAGTTATTTGAGAGTGGGTTTAGATTAGAGGAGTTGTGGTGCCTTGAAGTTGATCATTGTTTATATCTCTTTGTGGTATAAGTGGAAAAAGGATCCCATGCATGCATGGCATGCATATAAGTTTTGGAAGGTGGCTAGGTACGCCCAGCGTAAGTGGGTGCTTGATGCGAGTTGGCCGGGTGAGTATGCCCAACGTACCAGGGAGGTACGCCCAACGTACTCTCAGAAACCCCAAACCCTATTTTTAGGGTCAGCCACTATACAAGGAACATGTTGGTTCACCCCTCAGCCTCCATATACTCATCTTCAACCTTAGAGAAACCCTAGATCTCGTATCCTCTCATTTTTGGGGGTGTTTGACATTGGAAAGCTCTTGTTGGCAAAAGAAAGGCTTGAAGGAGAAAAGGGAAGTTGTCAAAGAAGAAGAAGAACGTGTGGAACTTGTGGATCTGAAGAAATACCACCCCTTTGGAGCTGGTTTAAGGTATAAAGCTTCTTGCTTGACCTTCATATTGCATAGATCTATGTATTTTGAAGCTTTGTTATCATTCTTGTCCCAAAAGTCCTCATCTTGTTGCATAGTTCGATTTGGTCAAGAATATCTGTCCTTTCAGACCTTTGGAGAGGTCTTTAGTGATAAAAATGAGGTCCCAAGGGTTGTAGTTGTCCCATGTATGAGTTATATAGGTCTTAATGGATTAAGACCTTGGATTAAGAGCTTAAGGACGTCCCAAGTGATAAAGTTTGAGACTTTATGATTTCTAATCATATTTGGCCTATGGATCTGAAGTTTGGGCTTAAGAGCTTAAGCCATTAAGATGTTAAAAGGACTTAATGGATCTCGCAGTTACGCCCCGCGTAACCTTCGAGTACGCCCCGCGTAGCGGGCCAGTGCCCCGTTTTATTTTGGTGATCATTGCAGTACGCCCAGCGTACTCCTCCTGTGGACTTTCCTTTGGGCTTTTGTGTTGGGCCATTTGTGGGTTGTTGGTGTTTGGGCCAAGTCTAGAAATTATGAATAGAGTGAGGTGGGCCCAATTTGGTAAATTGGGCCAATGTTGGACTTTGTGTGAGATTTGGACTTTGGTCGTGGCGCGATAAGTGGAAGTATGTTTGACCTAAGGCTTATGCTTGTTATGATTGGTTAGTTTGGGATTTGCGGTGAATTGGTGGTTCGAGAGTCTGCTTCTTCCGTTCAGAGTATCGGCATTCGCGAGGTGAGTTATCCTCACTATATCGACAGGGTGTAAGGCACCAAGGCCAGCCCTTTATTGGATTAAGATTGAGATATGGTTATTATGTTATTGCTTGATATGTCTGCATCCTGGTAGCTAGGATGGTATATGCTAGAGACCTGGTTAAGGTCGGTTTTCTCGATATGTAGAGTGATGCCATGCTAGTGACCGGTTAGGTTGGTAACCTGGTTAGGGTAATGATATGTTATGTGATCTGCTTGATCGGTTTGTTGTATATGACTGTTATATGATTGTATGTTATGTGCACACGGACTGGAGATGGGTTGAGGCGAGTCCTGCTTTGTGTTGTAGGCCAAGATACCCAGGGCGGACCGGTTGTTCCGAAGGCCCAACGAGCGGTCCGGATAGGCTGTAGGTCCCACGAGGGCGGACCAGACGTGCCGAGGCTCGGAGAGTGGACCAGACCGACTGAAGGCCCGATGCGGGCGGACCAGTCGTACTGTAGACTCAGAAAGTGGACCAGGTGGGTTGAAGGCCCGGTGCGGGCGGACCAACCACACTGTAGACTCGAAGGACATGACTAGACTCGGAGGGTGAACCCAGCGGACTGAAGGCCCGATACGGCGGACCAGTCACACAGTGGACCCGATATGCATAGTTGTTCTATGTTCTATTATGTTATGTATGCTTTTTATGCAATGAGCCGGAAGGCAATATGTTATGGGTCGGAAGGCAATATGTTTTGGACCGGAAGGTCATAGCCTGGAAGCGCGTATATGTGGTTGGTATTTTGGGGGTATCTCACTAAGCTTTCGGGCTTACAGTTGTGGTTTAATGTTTTTCAGGTTCTTCAGGAGACTGTGGCAAGGCAAAGGCATGATCGTACCGTTCCTCGCGTTTATGTTTTATGAAATGGACCTAGGAATACTCTGATAAATAATGTAATGAAAATCTTTTTGTAATAATGTTATTAAAATGGATTGTTTTGAAAAGTTTAAATTATGTTGAAATTTTTGGTCGTTACAAGTTGGTATCAGAGCCTTGGCTTGAGTGAATTGGAGGGACACTCGTGTGACTCCAGTCTCAAATCGAGGAGGGTTTTAAAAAGAGAAATTAAAATGGGTTTCAAATTAAGTAAAAGAAGGATGCGGAGGTACGATCAGCCGGAGCCAGTAAGTAACCCCAAATTACCATTCATGATATTTGTTTTATTGAGCTTGATAGAACAACATGCTAGTGTTAGGCTAGGGATCTTCAGGATTTCATGATAATGTTGCCTGTTTTGTGATGCCTGCTAACCTAGGCTTTTCCTCTGTTGAGAGTTCCAATGTTCCTCTAGGAGTGAGGATCGAGCGCTTGCTATGTATATTTGTCGCTAGGTGTTGTGGTAGTACTTCATACAAATATGGGTAGGTGTGGAAGGTAGTATGGGCCCGTACTACTGAAAGCACAGGACCCATACGCGTATCAGGGAAACCATGACCTCTAGGGTTGGGTTAAGAGTTGGTTCCCGGGATAGTGGGAAGTGTCTGAGGTTTTGTGGTTTATTTTCAGTATGGAGATTTCGAGGCATGCTGGGAGTGGATCCGGGTCAGGATCGGGTGCAGGAGAAGGAGTTGCGGACGGGTTAGTACTGCCCAAGGTTATTGGTCAGATGAGTACGCACAAGTTGGATGCGAGGATTCGTGAGATCCTGCATGATGAGGTTGCTGCATTGTTCCGGGCCGAGCTGCCGGAACTGTTTGGGTCGATCAAGACCGCCATGGTGGAGTATTTTGATGAGCACTATGCGGTTCTCACGGAGACGGCTGCCGCAGCGGCTACAGCGGCTGTAGCAGCGGCAAGGGGAGGAGCTAGTAGAGGTTTTCAGTATCGGGACTTCGATAATACGAAGCCTCCCACCTTTGATGGAGTTCAGGATCCGATCGTTGCCATAAGATGGTTATCAGACGTGGAAGGGTGTTTCTTCACGTGTTCATGCTCTGCTGATCATAGGGTGAGGTGTGCTCTGAACCTGTTAAGGCTCGGGGCAAAGGATTGGTGGAGATTGACCATGGGGTCATACTCGGATGCGCAGAGGGCTGCGATTTCATGGGATCAGTTTAGAGAGATGTTCAGCACTCGTTATGTTCCGCAGGTCGAGAGGGAGAGGTTGGATCAGGAGTTCCTTGAGCTGAAGTAGGATACGGAGTCGGTGACGGAAATCACCAGGATGTTTACTAAGAGGGCGATGTTTTGCCGTGAGTTCGCTTTGGAGCAGGCTCAGATGTCCCGATATCTGAGTATGCTAAAGAGAGATATCAGACAGTTTGTGTCTGCGCAGAGGTGCGAGACCTTGTTGGAGTTGCAGGAGGCCGCCAGGCGGCGTGAGTTAGAGATTGAGTTGCAGTTGCGTGAGCTGAGGCAAGCTCCGGTTCAGTCGCAGCCGGCGACGAAACGGTCTAAGACTGTTGATTCCAGGATGGGAGATCAGGGCAGCCACGTTTGTGGTAAGTGTGGGAGGGGTTACGCCGGAGTTTGTCGGTCCGGTGGTGCATGTCGCAAGTGCGGAAAGGAGGGGCACTATGCGAGGGATTGTCGACAGTCAGTGCCAGTCGGGATTTGAGGATATGTTATCATTGTCATTAGGTTGGACACTTGAGGGTTAACTGTCCACAGCTTGTTGTAGGACTGGTGTAGGCTCCAGCACCGTCCACGCTGAGGATCACGAGTGGAGGTCAGAGTGGAGCGGAGCCCCCAAGGGCTTAGGGTCGTGCTTTTCAGCTTGCCACGGAGGAGGTTAGAGCAGTGCCGGATGTAGCTGCGGGCATGTTTCTTCCTTGTTGTCTTGTTTATTTATGATTATTGTGGAATATCATTTATCTGCTAGTCTCGTTGGGTGGTTTTCATTTTGGTATCCGTCGTTCCTTGAGGGTTCGGCATGGTTATGGGTTAGTGTTTCGGGTTTTCGTTTTGGTATTCGTCGCTCCTTGAAGGTTTGGTATGGTTATAGTTTGGTGTTTCATGCTATCGTTGGTTATCATTTGTGAGGGTTATTAGTGGAGATATGGCGTTGGTTGAATGTAGGGTAGCATCTACTGTCTGAGGAGTGGTTAGCTGAGGAAGGAGTATTTTTTGAGCGGATTGATCAGTGTGGAAATGTGTTTTTGCGAAGGTTGCTAGTGCTAGTGGGAATCAGTCTGCGTGTAAGCATTGGGTTTTGTGCAAGGTTATTTTGGGAGGTCGGTGATAGCGGCCGGTGGTTGATAGTCAGTGCCCTAAGTGGGGGAGAATTGGAAATTCTCCGGATGATCGATAGACTTGAGAGGTTGTTTAGTTGCTTAGGTTTCGGCGGTATTTCTTTCAGCCGAGAGCAGGCTGGTATGGGTGAGTAGCAGGCGTTCGGGGCGGATTACAGACCTATGGCATTGATTGTGTAGGGCCTGGAATCAGGCTGGGATCGAGTATGTATGGTGGAGATAGAGCTCGGAACCCCTAAGGGGCTAGAACAGTATGCAGGGGAGGATTTCCCGGAGAGATAACTCGGAATGATGAATGCTAGTTGAGCGGTCCGGATAGACTAAAGGCCGGTAGGCATACCAGTCAGGCCGAAGGCTCGGGAACGATCCAGTCAGACTGAAGGCCCTGTAGGGCGCCCAACTTTGCTAAAGGTTTTGGAGAGTGGTCCAGATTGGCTGAAGACCTGGTGAGGTGGTCCAGTCATGCTGAAGACTCTGTAGGTACTATCAGATCGGTTCGAGGAAATGGGTTGGGTGTGTTGTGAGGTGTTAGCATTAGAAGGTCTGGCCCCGGGTATTGATTGTGAGTAGCAGAGGTGGTGCATGGACTCGAGAGTCCATGCGAGCAGGTTCAGGACATGTATGTCTCATGGTTAGCGGTCATGCTAAGGGAATGTAAATCCACGGAAGTGGAAGTAGCAGCGTAGGGTTATGTTGGGAGTGGTCCAATTAGGGTCATTGATCAGCGAGATTACGGCAGGGGTATGGAGCACATCCGGGTGGGATGGTTGTTGAGGCTTGTCAGGAATGCATGGATGGAAATTTCGGGATTCCAGATAGATTTGTTTATGTGGTGAAAATGCATCCAGAAGGGTGTTTGGAAGTGTCAACAGTGTATCGGGGTTTTCCTAACCCGAGGACACTAGAATCAGTTTGGTGCGCTTATGAGATTGCGGTGGAGAACTCGTGAGAGTTGCTCTAGGGCTGAAGCTCGTTTCATTTTGTCGGCAAGAAAGGTAAAGTTGGGTTTCAGATCTCAATGGTCGAGTCTTGGGAAGCCTGGTCCGGTGAGTGCCAGGCGGAGCATTGCAGGGATAGTTTTGGAGTAGAGTTGTCGCAGGCTTCGAGGGCAAAGCCTAATTTAAGTGGGGGAGAATTGTAATACCCCGTTCTTCAAGTGTTTAATTATGAGTCCCTGAGAATTAAGAGAAAGGTAATTCTGGTCCCTTTCGAGAAATGAGTTTCATCCGAGAAGGTTTCGGGCGGGTGTATGTGTTAGAAGTTTTGGACTTCTCGCCACCCTCGTTTGAATGTAAAGTTATTTGAGAGTGGGTTTAGATTAGAGGAGTTGTGGTGCCTCGAAGTTGATCATTGTTTATATCTCTTTGTGGTATAAGTGGAAAAAGGATCCCATGCATGCATGGCATGCATGTAAGTTTTGGAAGGTGGCTGCGTACGCCCAGCGTAAGTGGGTGCTTGATGCGAGTTGGTCGGGTGAGTACGCCCAACGTACCAAAGAGGTACGCCCAACGTACTCTCAGAAACCCCAAACCCTATTTTTAGGTTTAGCCACTATACAAGGAACATGTTGGTTCACCCCTCAGCCTCCATATACTCATCTTCAACCTCAGAGAAACCCTAGATCTCATATCCTCTCATTTTTGGGGGTGTTTGACCTTGGAAAGCTCTTGTTGGCAAAAGAAAGGCTTGAAGGAGAAAAGGGAAGTTGTCAAAGAAGAAATAGAACGTGTGGAACTTGTGGATCTGAAGAAATACCATCCCTTTGGAGCTGGTTTAAGGTATAAAGCTTGTTGCTTGACCTTCATATTGCATAGATCTATGTATTTTGAAGCTTTGTTATCATTCTTGTCCCAAAATTCCTCATCTTGTTGCATAGTTCGATTTGGTCAAGAATATCTATCCTTTCAGACCTTTGGAGAGGTCTTGAGTGATAAAAATGAGGTCCCAAGGGCTGTAGTTGTCCCATGTATGAGTTATATAGGTCTTAATGGATTAAGACCTTGGATTAAGAGCTTAAGGACATCCCAAGTGATAAAGTCTAAGACTTTATGATTTCTAATCATATTTGGCCTATGGATCTGAAGTTTGGGCTTAAGAGCTTAAGCCATTAAGATGTTAAAAGGACTTAATGGATCTCGCAGTTACGCCCCGCGTAGCGGGCCAGTGCCCCGTTTTATTTTGTTGACATTGCAGTACGCCCAACGTACCAAGGAGAGTACGCCCAACGTACTCCTCCTGTGGACTTTCCTTTGGGCTTTTATGTTGGGCCATTTGTGGGTTGTTGGTGTTTGGGCCAAGTCTGGAAATTATGAATAGAGTATTTTGGGCCCAATTAATATTATGGATATTGGATCTAGGCCCATTTGGTGAGGTGGGCCCAATTTGGTAAATTGGGCCAATGTTGGACTTTGTGTGAGATTTGGATTTTGGTCTTGGCCCGATAAGTGGAAGTATGTTTGACCTAATGCTTATGCTTGTTATAATTGGTTAGTTCGGGATTTGCGGTGAATTGGTGGTTTGAGAGTATGCTTCTTCTGTTCAGAGTATCGGCATTCGCGAGGTGAGTTATCCTCACTATATCGACAGGGTGTAAGGCACCAAGGCCGGCCCTTTATTGGATTAAGATTCGGATATGGTTATTATGTTATTGCTTGATATGTCTGCATCCTGGTAGCTAGGATGGTATATGCTAGAGACCTGGGTAAGGTCGGTTTTCTCGATATGTAGAGTGATGCCATGCTAGTAACCGGTTAGGTTGGTAACCTGGTTAGGGTAATGATATGTTATGTGATCTGCTTGATCGGTTTGTTGTCTATGACTGTTATATGATTGTATGTTATGTGCACACGGAATGGAGATGGGTTGAGGTGGGTCCTGCTTTGTGTTGTAGGCCAAGATACCCAGGGCGGACCGGTAGTTTTCTAAACTCAAAATTTGTTGGAAACACCACCCCTATAAATGAACAAACCCTAGCTTCATGCCTTTAGCCATTGAAACATCCAACCGTTGCGGCTGAACTAAACGCTTATACACCTGCTAACACAACCTCAGCTAACCACATGGTTCAAACCAATTAATCACTGAGCCTTAAGATTCCCTTCAATGTACTGTCATATGCATCGGGTCTGCAGCTTATGTCTGGAATACCTTTGCAGGTCCTCAACATAAGTCTGGATTACCCTCGGATACTATACCGATACTGCTCTCATACCAACACTAACATGATGACCCGCGACCAAAACCATTGAGTCTAAAGATTCTCAACCGCCAACCTGTTAATCCATAGAAACCTGAAAAACCTTTCCTTAAACATAACCCAAGCACCACACGAGCCACCCGAACCCTTATAACACTTCATCAGCTAACTTTACTAGTCTACCCCCCCGGTCCCCCCGTTTAATGCGTCTCTAAGAACGATACGTGTCGAACTGATTGACCATATTTGACCTGAACTGTCCACTGATATCCAAAACATAACCCCGAACACTCCTTAATGTTGAACACCCAACTTCCAGAGAAAACCAAACAAATTGGGGACTCTCAGTACTATAATCACAAACCATCCATGTCATTATCCTTCCCGAAACTGGGAACTCATCAGTCTATTCTCAGAATCCTTACCTTAAGACCGATGATCATCCATTTGGTTAACCTACCCCTAGTCCTTGCCTAGGGACATCATCAAAGCATGTTGAAAAGATACTCGAAACATTCCGATAGAGAATTCCGCCCAAAATCTTTAAATATACTCCTGATTTCCTGACAAGTCATCCCCAACCCACTGCCCTCACAGGCATAAGAATGGTCAATCCAAGAATTCACACATGGCATCGAAATCCCTCATCAGCTCAGGTGTACCTCCACCGGAAAAATCACTTGAGATTTTAGATCTAACTCCTCATACTGGAAACCAACTCCTAATAGATAGCCCACGAGAAGGTGGGGTCCACCATAACAACCATTCATTAAGTGATTTCTAGTTCACAAATAATATACTATTCTAAATAACGTTTCCTGACCACAACATCCAAGCCATCACCACAGGGCCTAAAGATACTCGACCTCATTCTACCATCTTACAAGAACCCAAATCAACTTCCCTCTCAACGCTAACCGAACACAACAATGCCATACTCTTTTATCACAATGAATTACTTTCATATCTCGGGCTGCTACCAACACAAAATTTGACGAAACATGGTCGCACACGACCAAAAAAGAGATAGATGGTTGCACTCTTGTTCTAATTCAAAGGCTATAACCTATATAAGCACCACACATATAATTCGAAGCAAGTACTCCACTGCTATTTTGTCCAACCCACACAATCCCCTGAGGACGATATCCAATGAACTTACCGTTATACACACCATTAGAGAAACACACTACCTTACCGAAATTTGAAGTACCAGAAGCTCTAATGAGATAACGAACCTCAATCATTAACAAAAAACATTCTCATGAATGATCAAAAGAAGATCCCATACCTCGATTGAGACTGAATAGACCCCATTAATATGTAACTAGCTCAAGAAGACTTCCAAGGTGATCTAGAAATGATGCCAAAACTTGAGCCTGCTATGAAACAAAATTCCACCTCACAATGGAGGGTGTGATGGGTATTATGCAAAACATATAAACCCTATGTGTGTATGAAACCCTAAATAATTTGATCTATGTTTTCACTAATTGAACATACAACTTTGAACAAAAAAAATAAAAACTGTAGAACTCTAGTATATAATCGAGAAATACACAATTAGGGTTATAAGAATCATACTTTGATTGCTATATAGTAATAACAATGCAAATCCTTGTGTTGTTGAAGCCTTGAGAGCAAGCGTAAAAAATGTCACGCCTCTAATGGTTCACACCCAACACTAGTAAATGAAGACAATTGAGAGTGAGGAGGGAGGCTCAAATTTTCGGATGGCTCTAAAGGATTGAGTTGGCCAAAAATCATAGGGTTATGCCCTATTTATAGTGCAGTCTGGAAATCCTAGATAAGCCCAAATCCAAGATCAACTTAAATCGGGTAATTATCCACCTTCATGTTTATCCCCCTAGGACAATTATAGAAACCCTTATGCTTCAAGAAACCGTCCAACCCATATGGAGGTTCTAGATTGCCTCTTGATCAACTATTGAACAATTACATTTTAGTCCCTACACTTTTAATTATTTCATTTAATCCCAAAATTAATTTCAATTAGTTTTTGGTTAAATATTAATTAAATATTACTATTTCTAATTAATATATTATTTTCATAATATATTAACAAATTATTTATTTCAATTTATTAATCAAATAATAAATCAAAGTTCTCTCTTCAAATATCATCATGTTTAGTTGCTAGTCTTAAGGGGAACCTAAAAGGATTGTGCTACTATCAATTTAAGTATAAATCAATTGTATTTATGGTCCTAGACACCTAATCCAATAGGGTGAACATATCCAGAAACCAAATAAAATATAAAACATATGGAACTTGATGATAGGTTGATACATCCATTAATTTTAATTAGTTTTTGGTTAAATATTAATTAAATATTACTATTTCTAATTAATATATTATTTTCATAATATATTAACAAATTATTTATTTCAATTTATTAATCAAATAATAAATCAAAGTTCTCTCTTCAAATATCATCATGTCTAGTTGCTAGTCTTAGGGGGAACCTAAAAGGATTGTGCTTCTATCAATTTAAGTATAAATCAATTGTATTTATGGTCCTAGACACCCAATCCAATAGGGTGAACATATCCAGAAACCAAATAAAATATAAAACATATAGAACTTGATGATAGGTTGACAGATCCATTGAACTTCAATTGAAACAACACTAAACTTTCAAAGAACTTCCGCTTGATGATGAACAAAACCCCCAATGATTAAGGATGCATTGAAACTTAATCCAATGAACCAAAACCCGCACGGAGCTGAACATACCCAACTTTGAAACTTATTTCCCGATCAACAACTACCCAATCTAGACTGTAAATAGTAATCCATACAATGAGTTGGCAAATCCCTCAACAACCGATACTCAACTTGAGTGATCCTAGAGGCTCCTTATCTATTCATTAGCATCCCAAAATGAACCAATGGATACAATGATCTCCTTGACCAGCTACTTTCTAATGATAGACAACTCAAGTATTCCCTAAACACATACCTTCGATAACCACTTACTATACACCCCTGACTTGATCAAGTATTGCACCGAAATCCTGCATACCCGCACTGTAGATCCTTATGAACCATTCTTCTAACACCACAAAATCAAACAAATCAATTATCCTCCAAGCAGAATACCTAGTTCTCCCTCACTTAGGGTTCAAACTACCACCCACTGGTGTCTCATCCAAACCGTATATCAAACCGGCTCAACCAAGTACAAACCATCCTCGACTTTTGGAAAATGATCTTCCAGATAAGTACCAAGCAAACCCTAAGAGATTCTGAATTTCAGATGAAGACCTCAAATTATTTTTTCCAATCAAAACCACCTTTAACATTAGGATTTCATGCAAATTCATAAGAAAAACACCGACTTACTATCCCAAACATACACTCCTTGCCTACACTCCCAACCGTCAATCTGTTACCTAACCTGACTAAATCCAAGGAAAACAGACCCTTGATCACATCACTAAGCATCCATACCACATCAATCCTCCTGCATATTCCCACACTGTCATACTTCTACCAAACACCATAACCAACTAGCCCATATGATGGGTTTACATCCCAACTCTGAAAGTCACAAGCTTGCTCACTCTTTCTCGGAAAACTATCAGGACATAATCCTCACCATATATAGCGACATTTCAATCCATATGTCAACCACTTAGCTTCCAGTTGCAATCCTCAAGCCGATCATAACAATCGTTTTCTTATTGAGTCCCACGACTCAAATGCACGACCTTAAGCAAGGTCCTAGAGACCTTAAAACCAACAAAACACCTTGGTATGCACCAATCAAACTTATCTAGCATCGCCCCTGAGGCCCAAAAAAATTACCAGAACCATCCTTATACCTGAAAAACCATAACCAAAAGACTAATAGATATGAAACCACCGCTATAAATCATGGAGTCAAACCATGCTATCTTCCTCAACCTGCTCCTTAGAATCCCCAAAAATTTTCACGGTTCGAGTATGGATCCTATGCCTCTAGTAGTATGGGACCAATACTACCATCCACACATATCCATACTTTCCTCAAGAATTATCTCGAGTCTTCTAAGTCATCTACTCATAATAATACTCCCAATACCTGCTCAACAGCGTAACAACCACACTAAAGCACTTCCTAGGACCTTCTAGGTTTCCCCACCTCCCCTGTCAACAGCTACTAAAGAACCCCTATTTATGTCAACCAACCACTTCATGAATACAGTTACATACAACACAACATAAATATTATTTTGACTAAAAGACTCAACCCTACTACGGTTAGAATCAAACGAGAGCTGCACTATAGGACCAAATCCTTCACTCTAACATTAAATTAACCTTCATAACATGTAATTTAATATATTCATTTGATAGTTAACTCACATCGATATGAGTTCCAAAAAGCACAGAGAAAGAAACATTCGATCAGTGGAGTCGATTGGCACTAAGACACACTAAAATTAGGTAGATCCTCATACGAAATTCCCAACATCTAGGCCCTAGAATCTAGGATACACACTCATCCTATCCTCACTCTCTCAAGAGTGGCTAATCATTCCTCATGTTATCCTGCTATGAACTACACCCACCCATGAAACTTCCACTAACCTGGCAGCCACTCGTTCATGCTAACGCCGGATCCCATAGACAGTCGAATACTTGACTCTACCCGAATCCCTTAGTTATAAAAGAATAGGAAATAAAGCCTAATCAATCATTTTCAGGCTATAGAACTTTTGTTATGTACAACTATGATGCACACACTAAGATACCACAATAATGATGTCAATTTCATCTAGTAAATAAGAAGTCCTCCTAGGCTATCATGCATCATAAATCAGGCAATTCTATCATACAATTCCTAAAGATACCTAGCCTATCACTAACATGCAATTTTAACATATCATAACAAATAGCAGTGTGGTCACTTGGGGTATACTTACTAGCTCCGGTTGATCATACACTTTGCACCCTTCCTTGGTTACTTTTAAAAAGAATTTTGAAAATTGATGTGACCTTGTGTCTGACCATCTGATCTAAGGATGTGCTCCTACATCGGAAGGAATCTGTGAGGTCACAACAGACAAGGCCATCATCCGTTCACTAGGAGGAGTTCCAGGAAAATGCTTCGATGGTCAAGTTAGAAGGAATATCTGAGAGTGAGTAGTGAGAATAGGGTGAGATAGTTTGCCTCTCAAAGCAAGATAAAGTTCCTTTTATACTAAGGACACTCGTTGGTCCGTACAAGGAACATGGACTGTAGCTCTGATAGGATCTGCCGTCCTGATTGGTTAATTATGTTCCTTGTTGTGTTAGGGCCAACAATTGGTTCAAGTGGTAATGCTCTGAGCATACTCCTTATCACCTGGAGTCGTTACACTTAACATGTAGCAGAAAGTGTCCTTGGCGAGGCCGAACCTTTTGTGTGGAAGTCCCACTCCGAGTGAACGGTCGGGGGGCTAGAGGCCTGTTGGGGCGGCTATGCTGGGCCTAGCCAAGCTAGCTGAGGGTTCCTTTAGCCTAAGGGATCTCTACTCCTGGCCCATGCTAAGGGGCACGCTATCAAGTCCCCTAGTCCATTAGTTGTAGCGTTTGATAGCTAGTTATGATGTTCTAGACTTAACTGTCATTACACTCATCAAAGCCTCGTTCGCTTGGAGCTTCGATTTTAGTGATGTGACCACTCATGATGTTTAGCGGTTAGGTCACTCGTGTTAGAGTTTTGAAAAGTCTTGTCTTTTATCTCCTTCCTTATAGCTCGAAAAACTCTTTCGCCTTTTCTACTTTCTTTCTGCATTTCATCTTCTTTCTCTATCCTAGGGGATCTCTACTCCTGGCCCATGCTAAAGGGCACGCTATCAAGTCCCCTAGTCTAGTAGTTGTAGAGTTTGATAGCTAGTTATGATGTTCTAGACTTAACTGTCATTAAACGCATCAAAGCCTCATTCGCCTGGAGCTTCGATTTTAGTGATGTGACCACTCATGATGTTTAGCGGTTAGCTCACTCGTGTCAGAGTTTTGAAAAGTCTTGTCTTTTATCTCCTTCCTTATAGCTCGAAAAACTCTTTCGACTTTTCTACTTTCTTTCTGCATTTCATCTTCTTTCTATCTTTCTAGTAATTTTCTGCTATGGCGATTCTGATGGGTCTTTTTCTAAATCCTTCTGATTTTAATACCTTGTAAAACACGTACGGTTTATCTCCGACTGAAGAAGTGGTGTTTCCAACTTCTAGTGTCGTGATCACCTCACCTCTTTCTAGGAAGATTGGATTTTATTTGAAAATGTTCGACTCCGGTCTCTGCCTTCCTCTGACTGATTTCTAGGAGGAGCTCCTCTGCCACAATGGATGTAGCATCCAAATGTTGACCCCCAACGTGGTTTACAAGATGGTGACTTTCGAGATGATCTGTTGGGCTAATGGTATCATCCTAGACTTCTTCATATTCAAGTACTTTTTTTGGTTTGGGGACACCGATGACAAATATACATTATCCGCTCACTGTGGAGGTCACATCCTTGTTCCCGATGGCAAGATGCCGAAAATCTGGAAATATAAGTGGTTGTGGGTCAACCAGGAGCTACTCGGTTAGGAGCACCGCCGGGTGAATACTCTTTCGGATGTTACCCAGAAACTGTTTCCTTACAATTAGGCCACTGCTGACTTCTTGAGGTGGACACCGATGAGTATTCGGAGGTCTTTCTTCCCGGAGTCGGGATGAGTGCATGTTGACGTGCTTGTGGTAAAAAGTTGGTTTTCTTCACCGTGTCCAGTGGTAATATTGTTATTTCGTTACTCCTTCTCCACCCCCCATTTTAAAGAAATAAACACGTGACTGGTTTCCATGCTTGTAGGTATTGAGTGCTCTGTTTCCATGGATTTATTCCTCTGGAAACAATACCAGGGGAATTTGGAGCATCGTGTGGTGGATCTGCATGAGACCCTTCCCCCGCCTAGTCGTCTCAACATACCGCCAACTTTGGTGGTGCAGCCACTGGGGAGTTCCTCTACAACGGAGAGTGACCCAACTCTAATTATCCCCTTGTCTACTGCTCTAATATCTCGGCCTTCTGAGGAGCCCTCAAATGAGATAGTGGAAGACAGCAAAGAGGGGATTGTCTCAAGTGTCCACCATGCCGTGGCGAAGCAGAAATCTGTCCAGGCTATGGGTGAGCCCTCTTCGGGGGGGGGGGGGGGGGGGGGTCTCTGCATCATGAAAAGATGTAAATATGCATGCCAGGTTTCTTTGATCTCTTTCGATCCTGGAAGTGTTGTGGTGATACCCGATGACAATACGTGATAGTCTGAGGGTTATCAAGGGGGGTTGAAGCAGACCATTGTGCCAGTGACTAACCTGTCCGAATTTCTTTCTAACCCTTACTTATCGGAGGTTGGTGTAAAGGTTTCATACCGTGACCTTTCTTCTCGGTGGGGGGGGGGGGGGAGGGTTACATAGGATTACTAGTCCCAATGCTTCTCCTTTTATCCAAGGGTGGAATCTTTGCACTAATTCTCGGTTATCTGTTCATGCTAATGCTCTAGAGTTTTCACAAAAACATTCCCTCCAATGGAAGTGGGTGATATGGATGCCATGGGCAACTTTGCCCTTTCATAGAATATGGCCTATGGTTTTGCCCATGCCATGTTCTACCTGGTTTCCGGTTCCCAATAGGTTCAACAATTTGACGATCTTGAATGATCCCATTCCAGCCTTACGACTAGCAAGGTTGATCTTAAGTGTCGAGTTGCAAAACTAGAGAGAGCTGGCTGAGGTTTCGGTCAGAAGTATAACTTGCTCATGGCCAAGAAAATGTATGCGGAAGAGGTGTTATCGTCACTGGAGGCCCATGTGGATTCCTTGACTCAATCCAATAAGGGTCTAATGATCCAAAATGAGAGTTTGGATTGTGACCTTGCAGATCGTGAATGAGAGTTGGAGGTGATGCGGACAAAGCTGGAGTTGTTGCAGGATGATCATGACTGGTTGTTGCATGTGGGGTTTGTGCTTGTTATGGAAAAACTTATTGAGCATCCTGAGTTTACAAGTGGTGTTATCAAGACTCATCATGTTGTGTTTGTTGCAAGTGAGGAGTCCAGCTATGCTGGTATGAAAGCTGAGGTGGATGTTGGGACGTACAACCTGGAGGCTAGCGATTCTCGCTCGAGCCACACGTCTAGTTTGAAGGATGCTCTGTTGGGGTTTACCATGATGGATTATGCCTCATTTCTCTGTTTGGGTCAACAGGATATGGCGGGGTTGAGGCATTTGTGTGCCTTTGATGATGTTGATTATCCTTTAGACGGATCTTGTAGTGAGCATGATGATGGTGAGGTTGGTGTTGGTGTAGGCGAAACTGTTGTTGGTGGAGTTGGAAATGTTGTTGGTGGAAGTGTCATTATTAGTGGTGGGCATGCTGATGGTGATGATGGTGCAGTTGGTGGGGAAACTAATGCGGGTGGTATTGGATTCAGACATATTCTATGGAGCTGCCCTTCGGGGTGTGAAAGAAAATTTTTAGATGACTTGGTGTCTCTTTTACTCATTTTTTTTTTCTTTTTTGTTGTGTTATTGGGTCTTGTGTGGCTTATATCTTTTGTGATATGTAATGAACTATGCCGTTTCTGCATTTTATGCGTTGATGCTTTGTGTGCTTTGCTACTTGTGCATTTGAATCTGTTTGCCATTGTTAGCCCCTTTGTTCTTAGTTGGCTATGTACTTTGATTTGGTTGTATTAGGGCTTTGGGCTTTTAGCCATCTAAAACTAGAAGTGTCTTAATTCGGGATGTACTGTGCTCTAATGCACTATGAGCGTCTAGAATACACTAAGTATTTTGAGAACACACTAAGGTTTTTCTTTGGATACACTAAGTATTTTGAGAAAACACTGAGGTTTTTCTTTGGATACACTAAGTATTTCAAGAACACACCAAGGTTTTTCTTTGGATACACTAAGTATTTCAAGAACACACCAAGGTTTTTCTTTGGATACACTAAGTATCCATTGCATACTGAATTTTTAAATAGGAAACACACAGAGCGCTTGTATTATTTAACACAATGAGGTTTTAATTCAAAATACACCGAGTACTTATCTGTAAAACTTGATTACAGGTAAGAAAGTATTTCCAAATCTTTTCATGTTTCTCTTTGAACACAACATGGTGAAGCCTCACCACTACGCGTTGGTAGGCCTTTGGCTGCAAACTTTACTGGACCAACACGACGTGTTTGTGTCGCAACATGGCGTGTTGGCGACTTGTGGAGAAAACCTAATATTTAGGGTGTTGCATCCTATATAAAGGCCATAAGTCCTCATGGATGGCATCCTTACCAGCCTCCATTACCACTAAAACCCTAATTCATCCCCTAAGCTTTCTTGGTGGTTTTCTTGAGCCTTGAGTGGATTCTTGTGGTTATTTTTCACATTTTGAAGGAAGCTTTGAAGATTGAAGGTTCTTAGCTTGGATGGAAGGTCATAGATCTAGAATCTCTCCACTTGTTACAGTCTCTTTGAGGTATCAAGTTCATACCGTGACTTGTAGATGATTATATCTCCTCATAGTTTTTTTTGTTATGCTCTTGGATCCTTTTTGGGTTGTTTGAGGAGTTATGTCGTTTTGTTATATCTGAGCTTCATATGGTCTCCTTTAGCAAAAATGTGCAAGCTTTATGAGATTCCTGGTCACATGCATACATTAAATCCCTTATTAACCCCTTCTCAATCATAAGAGGTTCATTTAGGCATGCATGAGCATAAAGTTGGCAACTTTATGTGGTTTCCCAACTCAAGGGCTGTATTTTGGGGCTATTTTTATAAAGATTAAGTGCTTATTGGTTAATCTATCACTCTCTTAAGCCTAAGGTTTGGGTTTTGGACCCATTTTGGTAGTTCTTATGTGTAAAGTTGGAAACTTTACCCTTCTAAATCTCCTTTTGGTCTAGATCTGAGCTTTGGAGCTCTTAGTGTCGAAGAAGGCAGCTTAATGTGTTAAGCTGTTGGAAATCAGGCAAACACGGTGTGTTTGCAAGTCAACAAACACGTGTTGGCTAAGGTTTTCCCCGACTGCTTAGATGATGGCGAAACATGACATGTTATCAAGGAAACATGGTGCGTTGGGTCAACATGGATTGTTGACATTGACCTTGACTTTTGTCTTTGACCAAGTTTGACTAGGGAAGGGTATTGAAGTATTTTTGAATTAAATCTAAGGATTGGTTGCTATTCAGGTGTCAAGTAGAGCTGATACTCAAAGTTGGGACCTATTCATCTATCTTTCAAATTTAGAGGTGAGTTTCCTCATTGGGTTTAGCGGGTCCAAGGCACTAATGCCGACACTTTTTGTTATGTTAGGAAACTACAAGTCTCTGTGACCCTTGCATGTGTTATACGTTGCTATGTATACCGAACGGGGCTCGATGTCGGGCGAGGCTTGATGATTGAATCGTATGCTATTGCTATGACCATTGTATGTGTTAGTATGATTATGTGAAATGTACTGTATGTGTATAGTGGGCGGGGCCTAATGTCAGACGGGGCCTAAGAATAACAGATTTGTATACCGAGCAGGGATCTATGTCGGGCGGGGCCCAAAGTAGGGTGGGGGCCCAATATGTGATTTATTATGTATGGTATGGGGTAGTTTGGGGAACTCACTAAGCTTTGTGCTTATGATTTTCAGTTTATGTTTTAGGTACTTCCGGTTCCAAGGGGAAGAGCTTGGGATGACTGCATCGCACACACCATGTGAGTTCCACTTTATAGATATTACTCTAATCGATATGATGTTTGATACACTTATCTTCATTTGCATTGTATGGAACTATGGACAATGTTTTGAAATACTGTTTTATTAAATTAAAAATGAAATTTTTGGATCATATTTTTACGACGTTTCATTATCGTCATCATACTAAGATGTTGGTACATATTTAGTAGTTTGATACACTAAGGTTCCTGGTTAGATTACACTAAGTATCCGTCTATCGGTCTAGATGATTAGTTCGGCCGAGGATTGCTACAGGATGCATACTTCCCCTTCTTCATAGGGGTTTTCTCTATGGTAGCTTGTGGTGTCCTCAGAAATGGAACTTCTTTAAGTGTCTTGCATTCCATACTCTTAGTATCGGTCTCCCTTCAGCTATTTTGAGTGAGTAGGATCCATTACGGTGTGTCTCGACCACTTTGTACCGGTATTTCCCATGTTGGGCCCAATTTTTCGCATGGTTGTGCGTTACTGGCCTCGTTCTTTCGTAAGACATGATCTCTTACTCGGAAGGCCTTATCTTTTACTCGTTGGTGGTAATATCCTTCCACAACCTTCTTATATGCAACTTGGCGCATGATGGAGCGCTCCTAACATTTTTCAAGGAGGTTTAGGTTTTGCCTTAGGTCCCTGTCGTTTCCTTGCCCCTAGAAATGTGGCATGCGTATTGATCCAACCATCAATTCTGTCGGTAGCATCGCTTCTGCACTGTAAGACATGTTGAATGGGGTTTCCTTCATGCTTTTGCGGGGTGTGGTCTTGTATGACCATAAGACCCCTGGGAGCTCATCTACCCAATTGCCTTTGGATTTCTCGAGCCACTTCTTTATTCCATTCTAAAGCGTTCAATTGGACACCTCTATTTGTCCGTTCGCTTGAGGGTATGCCATAGATGTGAATCTTTGCTCTAGGCCTTTCTTTGTGCATCGGATTTTAAACGAGTTCTCTTCGAACTGTAAAAGGTTGTCAATGATTAAGACATTGGGTGTTCTGAACCTTGTGATTACGTTTTTCCATAAAAACTTAATCATTTTTTTTCTTGTGATGCATGCCAATGGTTCTGTTTCTACCTATTTGGTAAAGTAATCCATTGCTACGAAAAGGAATTTTACTTTACCAGGAGCTTTCAGTTATAGTCCCACGATGTCTATTCCCTATTGGTAGAAGGGCCATGGGCTGGTAATGCTTGTTAGTGGTGTCAGGGGAACACCTTGCACCGAGGAAAAGGTCTGGCATTCTAAGCATGTGTGTGTTAGCTTATTTTCATCGTGGTAGATGTCTGGCCAGTAGATTCCCATGTGGAGTATTTTGCCTTTGAGGGATCTTGCTCCTTTGTGGGCTCCCGTCGGCCCAACATGGGCTTCTCAGAGGGCCTTTTCACCATAATTTCTGTTTATGCATTTAAACATGGGGCTATATACCCTTTCCTAGACAACACCCTCCTAGGATTGCATATTGTGGGGCCCGTCTTCTTGTCTTGGGGCTTCTGTATGGCTATCTGGAATGATGTCATGATGTAGGAAGTCTATGATGGCATCATCCAGTTAGGTTATGTCAAGGGTAAGGAATAAATTTGGTGCTCTCCTATGCTTCGTTCTTTGAGCATCTCTACTAGGACTTCTTTGGAAAGGTGTCCAAAGCATGTCGATGCAAGTTTGCTTAGGGCATCTGCTCGTATGTTGCTTCCCCTTGGTATCTATTTGATGATGAAGCTTTTGAGTGGGCTTGTGATTCTCTAAATAGTTTTCACATATTTCTCCATCCTTTTGTCATTCATCTCAAACTCCCCTGTGATTTGGTCGGTGGCCAATCGTGAATCGGTCAAAGTTGTCGCCTTTTCTGCCCCCATTTTCACTGTGAGTATCGGTCCTTCTAGTAGAGCTTCATACTTGGGTTTATTGTTTGTGGTGTAGAAGTCGAAGTGTATGGCGTAAGTGACTTCCTCGCCAGTAGGGCGGGTCAGGATGAGGTCCGCTGTTGATCCTTCTTTGTTGGAAGCCCCATCCGTGTATAGGGTCCAAGTCTAGCAGTCTTCTTCGTGTTGTACTTCTTTCTGGGCGCTCTCTTGGATTTGTCTTTGTAATTCTCCTAGTATTTCTAGAAAAAATTCTACCAACACCTGTCCTTTCATGCTTGTTCGGGGTGGTAGCTAATATCTTGTTCCCCTAATTCGATGGCCCATTTTGCGAGGCGCCCTGAGGTTTCTGGTTTCAAGAGTACTTGCTTGATTGGGCAGCTGGTTAATACCTCTAGTTGGTGGGCTTGGAAGTATCGTTATAATTTTCAGGCTACGTAGATCAGGGCTAGTACCAGTTTTTCTATGATGGGATAGTTGATCTCCGACCCTTGCAAGGATCAGATAACGAAATAGACTGGAAGTTAGCTTTCATTTCCACTTCACTACCAAAATCGATGAGATGGCTTCATTGGATGCAGATAGGTACATTTGGAGCGTTTCACCGGGGGTTGGGTTGTCCTGCGTGGGTAGTGTGTGTAATGCGTGGGTAGTGTGTGTAATGCCTGCTCTATCTGATGCAGTGCAGCTTTGGCTTCTGGCATCCATCAAAATTTTCTTTTCTCGATGCATTCTTTGAGTGTGTTGAACAATGGCATGGCCTTCTCGGCCGACTTAGAGATGAAACAACTTAGTGTTGTCAGTTTTCCATTAGGGCCCGGGGCATCTCTTAGAGTGTGTGGTGATGACACTTCCTTAAGCTCTTCTATCTTTGTGAGGCTAGGTTGGATCACCTCTTTTGTGGCATAATATCCCAGGAACCGTCCTTCTTCTACCCCAAAGGCACACTTGGTACGGTTCAATTTCATCTTGACTTTTTCTAAGCTTTTTAGTGTCTCTTCAATGTTGTCTAGCAGCCTCCGTTCGTTTGGACTTTTTATGACCATGTCGTCTACGTAGACTTTGATGTTCCAGCCAATTTGGTTGGCAAACAAAGAATCGACCAACCTATGGTAGGTTGCCCCCACAATTTTCAACCCGAATGACATTTTTTGGTAATAAAAGCGCCATGGTCTGTGTAAAAAGCAATATTCTACTCATCTTTCTTGCTCATGAGGATCTGGTGACAACCTTTGTACGTGTCTAGGAAACACTTCCACTGGAACCCGTGTAGAGACTTTACCTTCTGGTCAATCTATGGGAGTGGATAACAGTCCTTAGGGCATGCTTTGTTCAGGTTAGAATAATCCATGCACATGCGCCACATTCCATCATGTTTTTTAACCATGACTGGGGTAGCGATCCATGTTGGGAAAACTTTCTCCTAGAGAATTCCGGTCTTGGTCAGCTTGTCCACTTGTACGTTGATCGCCTTGTTTGGGTCTCCCCCTTGGATGCATTTCTTCTGTTTTATCTCCTTGGTTCCAGGTTTGATCATCAACTTATGTTCTATGACCCCTCGATCGACCCCTACCATGTATGTGGGTGTCCATGAAAATACATGTTTGTACTTATTTAGGAGTTATATCAACGCCTGCCTTGTTGTCTGGGGGAGAGCGGTCCCTACACTTACTGGTTGGTCTGGGTGCTCCTTGTTTAGGATTTCCTTTCCTCCTGGTAATTCTGATCGAGGTCTCTTTGATTCCTTGGAAAATTTCTTTGGTTCCATGATCACCTAGCATTTTAGAGCTCGTGGGGGTGTGGCCAGGACCGTCCCTGGCCCCTGGATTGTGTCGAATTTCACTATCATGTGGATAGTGGATGATATTGCTCTGAACTTGAGCACGACGGTTCATCCAAGTATTACAATGTGTTCGGATGGATGTCGTACGACAACGGAGTCTATGATGGTCATCCCGTGCTTATTTTTTTCATGACTAGTGAGTGTAAATGGTAGATAAATTGTACCTAGGGGCCACAGGTTGTGTCCCGTGAAGACTGTCAGCTGGCCTGTTGCCGATTTTAAGCCTTCCTTCCATTTGTTTGGGAACATTTGTAAGTAATGCTCATATATGATTTCTGTCGAGCTTCCCATGTCGAGGTACACACGGTGAATGATGGTGTCTCGGTTGGACCTTTGGATTACTAGTGGATCATCTCCTCTCCAACTGGCTGGGCTTGGGTTGGATGTCGAGAAAGTCAGGCCTCACATTGCCTCAATAATATTTCTACATTGTTCGTGTGTTCCGTCCTTCCTATTTTTGGTGTATTATCAAGATCTCTTGGCGATAATTTGCTCCACTTGTGTTTTACTTAGGGTTATATGCATCAAAATTGGCTCGTAGGCTTCGAGCAATCTCTACTATATTTCCCTTTAATTGTTTTTCCTCCATCTCTCGCTTCAAGATTGAACAGTTTATTATGTCAGGATTGAACACTTGAGTGTTTCTCCTTCTCTTTGTTTGCATTCGATGATGGAGTGGGAGTCGCTTTTGTATTTGTGCAACTACATGAAGTTGGTCAAGAAAAGGTACTTTAGTTAGAAAAAGTTGTAAATACTCCCTGGCCGAAGTGTTTTAAACCACATCCTTGTGTTTCCATCGGGGGTTGTAAATACGTGCACCGGAAGCGTTCGTCGAGTTTTAGGGATGTCATGGTCCACTCATACGTGTCGATACAGTTGTACGGGTTTATGGTACCATTACAGGTTTTGAGGTGAGGCAACTTTGGGTGTTGGGGATCTCGTACTCTAGGAGTTATTTCACAAATGGAGATGTGACACTTCTAGAGAGGCAATCTTGGTTTAGGGTTTGCTGGATATAGTGATAGTTGGGTTGTTGCATTGTCAACAATGAATGAATAAGTTATGGAGAGTTGTTGGTATTGTGGTAATGGTGGTGGTAACATAGTGTCGGTGTGAACGTCGGGTAGGTTGACACCTGGGACGTGGTATGTGGGTCGTTGGTAGCGTTGTTCATCAGGGATGCCAATGTTTTTCCATTAACGATTTGTGGTGTTAGTAGTGGTGTTGCTTGTGTAATTTTTTGTGGGCCACTTGTTGTTTGGAAAATCGGTGGTAACAGGGTTTGGGTAAAAACATTTGGTCCACCGACGGTGTAGAGGAACAACGGTGTCGTACTACTGAGGGTGGGTGTTAGGTGTTGGTTGTGGAGTGTGTTTTGGGATGGTACCGTCGTGAACGAGGATGTTGGACCACCGGATGACGGTGTGTCATTGATGGTTCTGACCACTTGCTCTAAAGGCGTTGCAAGAGTGACAACTGGCTCCAGTGATATCATCGGTTGCACTGGGATTCTTGGTGTTCTGAGGGTTCACCGGCGGTTTTGGTTCGTACTTATGAAAGTAAGTTGGAATGTTGTTTTGTGCATCATTTGTCACACAAATGGACGACACCAAATGATGCAACCTTGTCTCCGATCACCTGCTCTAAGGATGTGCTCCTACGTCGGAGGGAATCTGCGAGGTCACAACAGATGAGGTCATCAGCCCTTCTCTGGGAGGAGGTCCTAAGAAAATGCTCTAACGGTCAAGTTAGAAGAAATATATGAGAGTGAGTAGTGAGAGTTGGGAGAGATATCTTACCTCTCAAAGCAAGGTATAGGTCCTTTTATACTGAGCCCTCGATGATCCGTATAAGGAATAGGAACTGTAGCTCAGACAAGATTCTCCATCCTGATTGGTAAGTCGTGTTCCTCGTTGTGCTAAGGCCAAAGAATTGTTCAGGAGGAAATGCTCTAAGCATACTCCTTGTCATCTGGAGCCATTATGCTTGATGTGTAGCGGAAAGTGTCCTTGGCGGGGTCGGACCTTCCGTGCGGACGCCCCACTCTGAGGGAACGCCCAGGGGATCGAGGCCTGTTGCGGCTATGTTAGGCCTAGCCAAGCAAACTGAGGGGTCCTTCGGCCTAGAGGATCTCTACTCCTAGCCTGCGCTACGGGGCGCATTATCAAAAAACAGTTTAAAACCTTTGCAGTTCCTTAGTTTGAGCTTGGATCCACGCATATGTTCCTCCAATTCGCTCAAACCAAGGTTCTGATACCAACTTGTAACACTCCTAAAATCAAAATAAATTTAGAATTTTTTAACCCAACCCTAAATCAATATTTTTTACAAAAAGTTTCATTGTTTCAAAAGTATTATTTTAAATCAGAGTTTTCCCAAGACCGAAAATATAAAAACTGAAAGTTGTGTATGATCACGCCTTCTCCTTCCCATGATCCTCGGAAGTACCTGAAACCACAAACTAAAAATGTAAGCCAAAGCTTTGTGAGACCCCCCCCCCCCAAAAAAAAAAAAAGTACCAACACACCACATAACAAGCAAGCATGCAAACATAAGCAACCAACCTCGCTAGACCGCCTTGCAGGGCCTACAGCCTATCTAGACCGCTCCACGAGCAGCCGACATGACTGGACCACCTTGTAGGGCCTGCAACCTATCCGAACCGCTCTACGGGTCACTGATCTAACTGGACCCCTCGTAGGGCTTACAATCTATCTGGTCGTCCCCGGGTGTCTTGGCCTCCAACACAAAGCAAGACTGCCTCAATCCAAACCAACATGTCGACATATGCAACGAACAAACATGAACACAAAGCCGACAAATACAAATAATCATATGGATCTAACGAATCAGAACAATATAACAACATCATATATACCTGGATACAAATCGAACAGATCACGATAGCATAGCTACATCATATATACCAGGATACAGATCTAACAAATCACTACAACATAACTACATATGGTAAAACTAGGATATCATTGCAATGGGCCAGCCTTGGTGCCTTCGACTCATAAGTATAGTGAGGAAAACTTACCTCACAGTCTGACGAATAGCTGAACAAAACACTGCTCCGAATACCAGCTTTCCATGTCACCTATTCAACAAATAGAGACTAAGGCCAACATACCTCCAAGTACGCCCATTGTACACTGTCATGTCCCAAAACTCCATTAAGAGCTTATTCCATTAAGCCTTTCCGCCCGAAACTCAGATCCAAGCCCAAAATGATGTCCCAAGTCATAAAGTTTCCAACTTTGTAACTTTACTTAGCTATAAAATGCTTAATGTCCAAAACCCTTTGTTCTTAACCCAATAAGACCCTTTAACACATGCATGGGATAAATATCACATCCAAGATCACATTTTTATGCTTCAAGACACTCCTAGACGTCTGAAATAGAGTACCCGATACTCATAATACCAAGCTCATGGGACCAAAATAACCACAAATCTATGGCTAACAGGATCTAAATGAAATAACATCAAATTCAGAGCTTTATACCTCCAAAGGGTGTCAAAAGATGGTAGGATCCTGGATCCAAGGCGTTCCACTCTTCAATGATGATTTTCTCTTCTAACTTATTCCTTCAAGGACATGAAAATATACACAAAAGCTCAAAAATGCACTTGAGAGGATTAGGGTTGGCTAAGGAGCGATTTTCCAGTTGGAGGTTGAGGAGGGAAAAGGGTCTTGAGCCATAAAGATGAATATATAGTGCTCAAACCCTAAATAATTAGGGTTTGGCCTGGCCGGAGTACACCCAACGTACCATAGGAGTACGCCCAACGTACTCATGCAGACATGCCTTTTTCCTAAATTCCCACATGGGACCTTTTTTGCAAATAAATCTTACTTAAAGGGTCAAAATGTAACATTTGAAAATCGAGGTATTACATCTTTTGTATATTCAATGCCGAATAATTTTAGTACTCATTGTAAAAAAGATTGATAAATACTTGAGATAAAATGGCTTAAAAGTAAAAATATCAACTTACTTCCAAAACTATCACAATACACTGTTAAAATAAACATACCATCAAACCTTATGAAAATAATCTTTGAAAAATATTTGAAAATAGACTCAATCTTGTGAAAAAACAATCTTAAGATAGGAGCTTCATCATCACGATAGCATAATTTTATTTCAACATTTCTTACTAAGTTTATATTCTTAGTTTGAAGAAGAACCCAAAATGGTATACAACAACAATAAGAAGAAGAATAAATGTGACCTAAAGTATTAGAATCATTTATTCTTTTAAGTGATCAAAGCATAGGACGTACATAAGTTAGTGGGATATATGATTATTTGTTGGTAACCGACTCTATTAATGAAATAATAACATATATGTTAAAGTTGAGTTTATTTTGAAAAAAATAAATATAGGTTTAAAATGAAAAAAAAATGCAAAATATATGGTCTTATATAGAAAAAAAAAATCAATTTACTTGTTAGGGGATGGAATAACAAATAATACGTAAAAGTTTAGTTTTTTAGAAAAGAAAAAAATAGGTTTAAAATAAAATAAAAATAGGGTTTTATGAAAAAAAACCCTTAAAATTAATATTTTTAATGTATTAAAATACCATCCAAATGCTCAAAGTTTATTTATATCACAAAAGCAAGGATGTTACATATATTATACAAGGGTAAATTGGATAGCATGGATGTTACATGTATTATAAAAAGGTAAATTGTATACGACGACACAAGTCAAACAGATATCAGAAACGATTATATATTATAAATTGGTTAATCACATGACACCAACAATATTTTTAAAAATAACTTCTTTTGAACCCTACGACATTCATTTCTCTAGTGCAACATAACATTCATTTGTAAATTGTACCAACATAACATTTATTTGTGTAGTGAAAAGTCAAAGCTCTAAGTAGACAATTTCCTTGTATGAAGTTGTCACGATAAGGACTTAGCTCAGCCCATCTACAATGTCATCAATTCCTTCCGCAATTAATATAGATTGAGATTTCATTAAACACCTACCTTAATTAAAATTAAAATCATATCGACAAACAATACTTAGTACATGAGACAATGCCAAAAACACAAATTAAAAGATATTTAAGAATAATATATCATTCGAGAGTCTATAAATATGATAAGTGTTTTACAAAAGGAATTATTGAATGTGGCAAAAGTAGTTGGTTTGACGCATGGGGGAATCGCATTAATTAGGTTTAATGGACAACCAACCACTCGTTTTCTAACTGTCGCACGTCTTTCCTATATGAAAATAGGTCAACCTTAATTCCTATAAAAGAAGTTCAGGGTCCAATCTGTACTTTTCAAAATCTATAGGGCCTAATACGAAACTATCATGGGACCATAAGGAAACTAGAAGTACATTTTCATCATTACCATCGCGTGTTATCCAAAATGCAAAGTTATCCCAACTCTTCAAATTTAAGCTATAATATTTTATTGGTTGTTATTTGATATGTAATAAAAAAATATTTATTAATGCGTTTTAAATATAATGAAATTGATTTTTCACTTTTATTAAGCTCATTACAGATTGGACTCAAAAGCTATGAAATTGCTCGTTTAAAAGACTCAAATCTTTTTTTTTTTTTTTTTTTTTTTTTTTTTTTTTTTTTTTTTAATCCATCATAGAAACTTTTAACATTAATCAACTCATTCAACATACCATTTTGCCATATATAATGATAAAAACACAAATCCAGAAAGGCTGAAAGACCCTTATCAATTATTAAAATACATAAAAAATATTTCAACTAAAAGTAGTTGTAAATCGTCACAATCATATTGACAAAAGAAAACACAGGAATATATTGCTATGGAGTGGAAGCGATCCTATTGATTCTCTTACAAGGAAACACGTACAAAGATTCCTTGGCATGCTCCTCGTTCCAATTTTAATTTAATCTAAACTTATGGTTTTAGTTTTCTTTTTCATCATTAAAAGTATATTTATACTTTCGGAATATAATGTCAAATGCAAGGCTTCTTTGAATTAAAATTTCAAATAAAGATGGCGAAAAGAGGGATGAGGATATTGTTAGCGTATCTCGTATCGGTACGCTACAATCCAACAAGTTTGTATATATGTTGGAGTTTCTTCTCTCTCCGCAAGGGCTTTTTTTGGACAAATAATTATGAGCTCAACATATATCTTACATGGTATCAGAGCCGACTTCTCACAATCCCATGGTTCAACGTATCTGTGTTTATCCTCATCGGACCTCTGACTCTAAGACAGAGTGTTATTGTATCCCACATCAGTACGACACAATCCAACAAATGTCAATATATATTGGAGTCTCATCTCCTTCCACAAGGGATCTTTCATAAAGACAATTGTGAGTTCCACATATGTCTTATAGATACCCTTCATCTCCCTCTTAGAAATACAAATATTTTATAACTTACTTAGAAACCTTAAAACTTCAAGAAGAATATATAGATATCTTAAAAGATAGTGCAACCCAAAAAAATGGACAAATTCAAATGAACTTACCGACCGGATATCATCTAGAACTAAACATAATATCTTCCACAAATCTTTAAATGACACACTTTTTTTTTTTTGTGTTGGAAAATAGATTCCACATCTTTTCACCCATATATGATATATTATACACGGTGTTTTATCCTTTTGGATTATTCCATATTATTCATTGAAGTTTGCCTCAAATGCAGATGAAATTGCCCACTTGATAACCTATACAAAAAACGAGTGTAATGTCTTCTATATCTCAAAATGACTCACCATTTCTTGTGATGGAAATTAGACTTCAAGAAGATCTTCCAAACCATACAATATACATAATTTTTGGTTTCCTAGATCGTTCCATATTTCTCACAAAAGTTGATCTAAAATTCGGAGGTATCTGTCCACTCGACAAACAAAAGAAAAACGAGCACGATGTCTTTTAGAAATCTCCAAATAACTCATCTTTTTTTTTTTTTTTTGCATTGAAAATTAGACCTTTATACCTCTCTAACCATATGTTATACTTTTTTTTTTCTTGCCTTATGGATCATTCCATACTTCTCATTGAAATTGATCCAAAAAATAGATTCTTGAGTTGAAGCATTCGTAAGAGCATATCTACTTTATTTTAAATGATTGGCTTTAAAATTAATAAAATTATGTTTAGTTAGTTACAAAATTTTGAGTTTCCATCAACAAATTGTAATGGGAAAAATCTTTATTACCCCGATAGGGACCCTATTACCGGATGATGACGGGGATGGAGACACATATTTATGCCCCCGATGGTGATGGAGGCAGGGATGTGGATATAAGCGGGGATTCGAGTATGGAGATGGGGATTGTCCCTACTATCCCCAATATGGTTTCTATCCCAAATTTCATATCACAAATGACTATCATTGACTTTAAATGTTTTGATAAAATCAAGGCTTTAAATGAATAGAACGAACACAAACGATTGCTTATTCATATGCGTTCAACTTAAGTAAAGAAACGAACAAATACACACACATAAACGAACGATTTTTTGTACACTTTTTCATTTGAAATTTTATTTTGTTGATCTTAGTTTATTAAGATATTAAAGGAACATACACAAACATAAATGAAGATGATAATAACGGTCGCTAGTTTGAGCCTTTAAGTCATTCGAACTCACAAGTCTAGTGAATGTTTTAGCTTTTAAGGCTTTTGACATTTTATCGTGTTGGGATGATACATATATTTTTTTATCAACATACTCATTAAATGAACATAAATCAACGAACAAATATAAACGATTCAATATGTTTTCCCCATCTTCCATTTCTATTAATATGTATTGATTTTCTTTGCTTATATTTTTTCATAATTTACATAAAATTTTATCTCTAAGTGTACTTTTTTTGTCCATCTCCGTAAGAGACGAAACATTTGGAGATAATTTTTGCTTCACATTTAGGAAGAAAATGAAAATGAAGAATTTTTGAAGTTTCCAAATGATGGTCACTATATCTAAATGTTTCCTTTCCATCTTTCCATTGGACTTTTTTTGTTTCCTAAATTTGGGGTTAGAAGGTTTAATTCTTAAATAAAATTCTATAGAAAAAATAAAAAAGTATATAAAATTTCAATGTTAAAAAATATAAAACTTAACAAAATTAAATTTAGTTAAAATGGTTTAGATGAAAGTTCAAGTTAAATATCTTCAAGATCAAGAACTAAGGAATAGTTTGAGTAAATTTATTTTAATTAAGATATGGAGTTATTTGTTTGTGTAATCATTTTTTAAGGTTGGATTAGAAGTTATGAAACTAAAGATGTTGATTAAAATGGTAAAATGAGTTTGATAAAATTTTTGAATATTGAGAGACCAAATATGAAAACTTAACTATTACCACTTAACTGCGTTTGGTTATAAACTATTAAAAAATTAACTTATCAATAATCGATGTTCAAGTATTAAGACTTTTTTGTTAAATGGAAGTTAGTTAGGAAACAAATGAGAAAGTTAAAAGTCTAGCAATATTGCCATTATGTTAAAACATTCCTATTATGTTAAAATTATAAGCTAAAACCCTATTTCCATCTCTTCTTCATCATGCAAACCTTTAGGAGCTATCAATAGAAAGAAAAATATTGTTTTTGAAGTAGAAACTTATAAAATAGTCTTTTTCTCATTGTTGTCTTCTAGGTTTAAGATTGTTCTGTTGAATTGAATTTTATGATGAAATTCATAGTTGAGTTAAGTTGTATGTTGAATTTTAAGGGGGAAAATGACTTATCAAGGTAATTAATTTTTCGGTATGTTCACATCTAAGTAACTATCTTTTTTTATACACATCTAGGTAACAAACTTGTTGGAAGTGTTTATAGGACCATTATGACTTGTTATAACAGGTTAAATCCTAAATTTGAACATTTCAACAAATTCGTTACCTAGATATGTACAAAAAAAAATTACCAAAATATGAACAAAACGAAAAGTAAAAAAAAAAATAGACAGATGGTCCTTATGGTTTGGGAGAATTTGTGTTTTTGGTCCCTAACTTATTTTTTTAACTTAGATGGTCCTAATGTTTATTTTTGTTACACGTTTGGTCTCTGTCTTACCTAAAAAAACTATTGTGCCCTTATTAATTTATTTTTTAATTAATTTTCATATTTATGTATTTATTTTTTTATATGTTTACAAAAATTAATAGACCTCACATATCTGTATCTCCTCACCATAAACCTCAAACCATGTTTGAGAAATTTAATTCGGATGGTCCCTACTGTTTATTTTTGTTGCGCGTTTAGTCACTGTCTTACCTAAAAAGACTATTGTGCCCTTATTAATTTATTTTTTTAATTAATTTTCTTATTTATGTATTTATTTTTTTTATATGTTTAAAAAAATTAATAGACCCCACATATCTGTATCTCCTCACCATAAACCTCAAACCACGTTTGAGAAATTTAATTTGGATGGTCCCTATTGTTTATTTTTGTTGCGCGTTTAGTCACTGTCTTACCTAAAAAGAATATTTTGCCCATATTAATTTTTTTTAATTAATTTTCTTATTTATGTATTTATTTTTTTATATATTTAAAAAAATTAATAGACCCCACAAATCTGTATTTCATCACTGTAAACCTGAAACCACATTTGACAAAAATTTAATTTGGGTTTTACCAGTCACCATCTTATCTCTCATCCTCCGCAACTTCTATTTCTTTTCTATCTTTAGTAACATCGATGTCTTCACCATCCTTCTTTTTTGGTACTTCAACTCTGGCGAACCAACACTATAACCTACTGTCTCTTCATCTTTAGTGGGTTGTGGTGTTAATTCGACGGAGTTGAAGGACCGAAAAAAACAGGGATGATGAAGATGTCAATATCACTAAAGATGGAAAATAAACATAAATTGAGGAGGATGAGATATGGGATGGTGAGGAGATACAGATATGTCGGGTCTACTAATTTTTCTTAAATATATAAAGAATAAATACATAAATAAGAAAATTAATTAAAATAAATAAATTAATAAGGACACAATAGTCTTTTTAGGTAAAACAGATCCAGCTCGTAACAAAATTAAACAGCAGGGATCATCCGAGTGAAAAAAATAAATTAATGAAAAAAATAAACATTACGGATCATCCGGGGAGATACAAATATATGGGGTCTATTAATTTTTTTAAATATGTAAAAAATAAATACATAAATAAGAAAATTAATTAAAAAAATAAATTAATAAGGGCATAATAGTTTTTTTAAGTAAGACGGAGACTAAACACGCAACAAAAATAAACAGTAGAAACCATCCAAGTTAAAAAAACATAAGTTAGGGACCAAAAACACAAATTCCCCCAAACCACATTCGTGTAATTTAGTTTTACTTTTCGTTTGTTCATATTTGGTTAACTACTTTTTTTGTACACATCTAGGTAACGAACTTTTTGAAAGCGTTCATATCTGGGATTTAACCTGTTATATCAGATCATAACGATCATATGTGAACAATTCCAAAAAGTTTGTTACCTAGATGTGTATAAAAAAAGATAGTTACCCATATGTGAACATATCGAAAAGTTAATTACATTAATAAGTCATTTTCCCATTATAAGGTTATAACATCAATCTTCTAATGATGTAAGTTTGTCTTATTGACTAAAAATGGAGTTATGAAGCTTTAATGGTGGATTTAAAACCCTTGCTTCATGAATTCATCCATGGATTCATTAGAATATGATTTCTAAGGATGGAGTAGGTTTAGAATTGTTTTTAAATATAACTCCAATTATTTCAAGTTCAAATCATGTGTTCTCATCTCATATTTTGTCAAACTTGATGTTATGAAACTTCAATGAAGTTAATGAGCTCAAATAATGATGGATCATCGTTGGTCTATCCAAATTTAAGTTTCACTCCAAATTAAGTGGTAACTCACATTCCTTTGGGAAAGAGATGACAAGAGATCAAAGGAAATCCTTAAGAGATGGTGAAAAGAGCCATAACATTAAAGGGCTTTGGTTGAGCATAAGTTTCATCGTCATTTATTTACATTTTTTTAATTTTCTTTGTTTTATCTAGTGTTTAAGTTTATATGTAGAGTTTTCTCAAAAGTATATGGTTCATATTTGCTGTGAATATTTTGATTCTCAGAAGAAAACTTCCGAATATTACTTTCCTAAAAACATCTAGAAAAAAGATTTTGTATATAATACCGACGTAGTTTGTAGAACATATCATGCTCCTTCGGTATATGTTTATCACACATGGACTATTATGCTCCTAACAAAATGTGTAGATTAGTGAGAACAATTAGTCAGTATTATGAATTATTATTTAGTGAATGACTATTGAATTGTCACACTCCATAATTAATGGGCGTTATAGCAAATATTATTATGGGTATTATGAGTGTAGTTATGCACCACTATAACGAGCATTTATAACATAGCTCAACTTTAATCTTCTTTGTCTAGTATAAATAGTGAATATTATGTATTGTAAAGTTTGATGATTTCAGCACAAGTATTGGAATGAAAGTTCTCTCCATTCTTATGTCTTTTTTTACTTTATAATTTATCTTATTGTTTGATCATATTTTATAACGCGTTATCAGCATGACTCTACCATATAGCTCTAACTCCATATTGTTCTTATCATTTTCAGGTACGTATTTTTTTTTTAAGTTCACATGTATAATGCTTAAAACTTACTTTATGAAATTTCGTAACTAACAGTTTCTTAACATACAAGTCTTTATTTTGATTAGTATTTTCACTATGGAAAACCATGCTAGATAAAACTTTCTCTATTTTTCATGCCACTAATATGCTCCTGTAGTAGCAATATCGTGAGAATCACCAAACATACCTGACCCGTTCTAATCCATTCCTTAAAGTGAATGCAACATCATATAATCATAATAACCATTGGTCTAACCAAGGTCGTGTAGGTCGTCATAATTATCGTAACAACAATAACAAGATTGCAATTAACCACTAGAAGTTGGAAAATAAAAAAACTCAACACCTTAATGATAAAAGTGGTCAAGGAAAAATGAAAATTGAAAATATATGTCCCCGATGTGGAATGACCAATCATTGTTCTCGTACATAAAGCTCTTCAAAGCATTTTATTGATCTTTATCAAGCTTCTCTAAAATCTAAAGAAAAATAAAATATCAAAACAAATTTTATTCAAAATGATTTTGACGAAGATCAACCATAAATAACACATTTTGATGTTGCCGATTTTCTTATATACCCAAAAGAGACAAGTAGTGTTGTGTATGGTGATGGAAGAATAATATGTAGTTTTGTTTCATGTCATTTATTATGTTTTTATGTCATATTCTTTTCATGAGAAATGATGTCGTCGCAATCTTCTCAAATTATTAAAATATGAATTTATCTTTCTAAGTCGAATGTTTCTTATATTTTATTTCTTTATCGAAGAGAAATATGGATATTCGCAAACGAAATGAGAAATATATATTCTTGCAGACAGTGCAACAACAGTATCATTTTTAATAATAAAAAAATATTTTACTTATTTATCAATTGGAGAAGCAAAATGATAATAAAATAACAAGTAGTGCAAAAATGATTGAATGCTCCGGAAGATTAAATATAATATTACCACAAGGGACAATAATTACAATTAGTGATGCATTACTTTCATCAATATTACCATAAAATTTATTAAGTTTTAAGGATATTCTATCTCACGGATATCATGTTAAAACAACTAATGATGGTAATAAAGAGTTTCTCAATATTACAAAAATGGCATCGGGTAAGAAAAAGTCTTTTGAAAAAATTACCCGTATTGTCCTCCGGATTGTATTATACAAATATTACAATGATTGAATCTCATGCTATTGAAAATAAAATGTATGATAACACCTTTAAAGTTTGGCATGACCGGTTGGGCCATCTCGGATCAATTATGATGCGCAAAATAATTGAAAATTCAAGAGGTCATTCCTTGAAAAACCAGAAGTTTTTTCAAGCTAATGAATTGTTTTATGTTGCATGTTCTCAAGGAAAATTAATTTCTCGTCCATCATTGAATAAAGTTGGGTATGAAAGTCCTAGTTTCTTGGAAATAATTCAAGGGGATATATGTGGAACAATTCATCCACCATGTGGACCATTTAGATATTTTATGGTTTTAATTTATGCGTCAACTAAATGGTCACACGTGTGCTTGTTATCTAGCCGTAATCTCGCTTTTGGAAGATTACTTGCACAAATAATCCGCCTAAGGGCACATTTTCCCGATACCCGATTAAGAAAATTTGACTTGACAATGCTTGTGAATTTACATCACAAGCTTTTAATGACTATTTCATGTCGATTGGGATAACCATTGAACTCTTATTGCATATGTTCATACACAAAATGGTTTAGCTGAGTGGTTAATCAATCGCCTTCAATTAATTTCAAGACCATTAATAATGCATTATAAACTTCCTAATCGACATAAGGGGATGCAATTTGATATGCGATATCACTTATATGCATCATGCCAACTAGTTATTATAAGTTTCCCCCTATTTAATTGGTTTTGCGGTCAGTATCCAAATATTTCCCATTTAAGGACATTTGGATGTGCAATATATGTACCCATTTCTTCACCTCACTGCACAAAAATGGGTTCTCAAAGAAGAATGGGAACTTATGTTGGATATGAATCTCCATCTAGATTGAATTATTTATAACCATTAACTGGAGATTTATTTACAGTTAGATTTGACGATTGTCATTTTGATGACTCGGTTTTTCCAACATTTAAGGGAGAAATATAGAAGCTGGAAAATAAAATCTCTTGTAATGAATTATCACTCTCATTTTAGATCCCCATTCATGTCAATGTGAACTTGGAAAAAGATAATTCATTTACAAAATGTAGCATATCAGTTGCAAGATGTATTTACAACCCTAAGTAAGTAACAAAGTCTTATGTACCAGCTGTAAATGCTCCAATAGAATTGATATCCCAGAAGGAAAAAAAAAATACAACTGCAAATGAATCTTAGGCATGCCTAAGACATGGATGATCAGCCGGTTCCAAATATAAAAATCCTCGAAAAATGAAACGGAGCAAATATAATTGATGACCCAAAAAGAGAAAACAAAATCTCTTGAAAAGATTAATGAAGCTCTAGAAGATCCCAATGCCATAACAAAAGAAACTAAGGTACTTAAAATTTTATGAAAATGAAAAGATCTCAATAAATTATGTCATGACAGGAACAAGATGGAACCGAAATAAGACAAACGTCGATGATAATTTTTCATATCATGTTCCGCGCGAGATTATAAAGAAAATGAAGATCTTGAACCTAAATCTATTGAGAAATGTAAGAATATAAAATAAATTGGCCAAAATGGAAAGATGAAATAAATAAAGAGCTTAATTCTCTTACTCAACGAAAAGTTTTTGGACCTGTAATCTGTACACCAAACGGGATAAAAGCAATGGTACATAAATAAGCATTTATGCTTGGTAGAAATGATAAAAATGAAGTTGTGAGATATAAAGCAGTACTCATTGCACAAGGTTTTACCCAAAGGCCGATAATTAATTATGAAGAAATGTATGCTCATTTGGTTGATGCAATTACATTCTTTTATCTAATAAGTCTAGCAACACATGAAAAACTGGAGATGCGTCTAATGGATGTAGTTACCGCCTATTTATATGGTTCACATGAGAATAATATTTAAACGAAAATCCTAGAAGGGTTTAAGGTTCTAGAAGCACAAACTTCTAATTTTCAAGAAGTATATCCAGTAAAATTAAAATAAATCTTTGTATGTAGCACCTGGTTCTTGATACGTAGTTCTTTTTAATTTTATCTAAGTATTTTTCATTTTTGGCCTTGGACTCAGCGAGTTGAAGGACCAACTCACCGAGTAGAAGCAGGATGGGATGCGGGGTTTAAGCATTGGACTCAACGAGTCGGGTCCCGAACTCGACGAGTAGATGTTGTCTGGACAAAGGCCCTAATCTAAAGGTTTGCACCCTATTTAAACAATGTTATGTCGACCACAACGTCCCTTATGCTCCCAGAACACCTCTCATTGAAATCCTAGTCGTTATTGAAGCAATCTAAGCCTTGTTGGTGGATTTTGGTGCTTGTGGTCTTAAGAAGGAAGGATAAAAGCTTGAGGAAGCAAGTAGAGACCAAGGGAACTCGAGTTTGTGCACCTTCTACAGTTCATTGAAGGTAAAAAGTTGTAACCTTGCTCTTTCATTTGTTAGATCCCCCTTTTAGGAGATTTAGGGCTTTTATAAGCCATTTTGATGACCAACCATGATTGCGGACATGGTTAGGGGTTGGGGCTTCTAAATCAAGTCATTAAGGGAGTCACAAGGCAGTTGGGGGTTGCTTTTGCATCCATGAAGGGTCCCATGTATCTTAAGAGATTGTTTTATGTCTTTTTTAGCTCAAAGTCCCATGCAAGCACGTAAAGTTTGTAACTTTACGTGCTAGATCGATTGTAGAAGCTTGGATCTATCTTTTGATCAAAGGTTGTACATCAGAAATCGAGGATTTAGAGTGTGGACGTAATCGACTCGGCGAGTCCGTTCTTGGACTCGACGAGTCCAAGGCTTTGAGTCCCCAAATATGTTGGGGGTCAAAGAACTCAGTTGAGTGTTAGAAGGGTTTTAATCGGACAGAAAGAGTGACCCAACGCATTGGACATAATTTTAGACCTAGTGTTCATGGGACTCGACGAGTGCTAGAATAGACTCGGCGAGTCCAAGGCAATCTCCTTAAGATTGGAGATGAACTCGAAGAGTTGTTCATCAACTCGGCGAGTCGAGGACAGGACTTGTTCATCAGATGAAGGTGGACTTGACGAGTGTTCATACAACTCGGAGAGTCGGATGAGGTTCATACGATGTTCATATGAGAGAGGCACTCGTCGAGTCGATTCCAAACCCGACGAGTCGAGTCATGGATAAGGACGAGTAAAGGGTTAGGGACTCGACGAGCTGACGGCCCAACTCGACGAGTCGGGTCAACTTAAAGTTGACTTTGACTGGACTTGGACTAACCTTGTTTAGGGTTGCACATGCTGTGTGTTGACTAGAAGGTTGTCGTGTAGGGATCGAGGAGCCGAAGGGAGTCGACTTGTGCGTCGAGGATAATTCAAATACTGCACGACATTGAGGTGAGTTACCTTCCAGTAAGGGTGGGTCTAAGGCCACAATGTCGGCCCACCAAAAAGGAGTATTTAGAATGATTGTCTTTGTGATAATTATCTTGGTCTGGTTATGTGCTTTGGTCATGAGATTTATCTGTATGAATTGTTTTGTGTATGGTAGGGATTAGTTTCCCGGACAGTGGTCCTTAGGACCAAAGGGTAAGTCAGTACCCGGATATGCCTGACTGTATGCTTATATCTATTGTTGTATGCTAGTAGTAGGGGATGAAATTGTCCCTAGTTATTGGTTGAAAGATACCGATGAAGGATACCGGTTGAAAGATACCGATGATTTTGTATGGTATGTGGTATGATGGGGGAACTCACTAAGCTTTGTGCTTACAGTTTTGGTTTTGGTTTCAGGTACCTCTTCGTCGATGGGGAAAGAGCTGGGGGTGTAGCAGCGTATCACACACACATATAGTTTTCCGCTTTCAGTTTCTGGGATTGTACTTTGATTTTTATTACTTTTGATGTCATAGTTTGGGACCCAACATTATGATTTTAAAACATGTTGTTATTTGACCATATTTTGGTAAAATGTTTATTAAATTATTAATTTAAAAATGAAATTTTCGAGCTTGAATTTTGGGATGTTACATTATATGGATTGAAACAATCTCGCTATATGTTGTCTAATTGATTAAGTACATTTTTATTGAAAATGGGCTACAAAAATGATCCAATAAGTCCATGTGTATCCATAAAAATATTTGGATCAAAATTTATCATAATTGATGTTATTGTAGATGATTTGAATATAATTGGAACTCCTAAGAATTGGAAAATGCCACTTCTTGTTTGAAAGAAAATTTTGAAATGAATGATCTTGGTAAGAGATGAAATTATGTTTATGTCTTCACATTGAGCACACCAAAATGGAGTTTTTGTACATTAATATCTAGAAAAGGTGCTTAAAAGGTTTTATATGAATAACTCACATCCATGAGTAACCCAATGGTGGTAAGGCAAATGACCAACTTTAGCATCATAAAAAAAACATGAAAACCTTCTTGTTCCCGAATAACCATATCTTAGTGCTATTGGTGCACTAATATATTTTCCTATTAATACAAGATCTGTTATATCTTTTGTTGTAAACTTATTAGCAATATATAGTTCTTGTATAACAAGAAGACACTAGAATGGAGTCAAACATATTATTTGGTATCTTCAAGGTACACCAGCTATGGGCTTATACTAATCAAATTCATCAAATGTGGAGTTAATTGATTATGCAGATACTGTATATTATTCTGATCCACGTAAAGCTTGATCCCAAACAAGTTATTTATTCACTTGTGGAGGTACCGTAATTTTTTGGCGTTTTGTTAAATAAACTTTAGTTGCTGCTTCTTCTAACCATGTAGAGAATATAGCAATTAATGAGGCAAGTTGTGAATGCATTATGTTGAGAAATTGAACTCATCACATTCGTGAGAATTATGGTTTAACTTATAACATAGACGTTCCAACCATACTATATGAAGATAATGTGGCATGTATAGTCCAATTCAAGGAATGGTTTATCAAAGAAGACAGAATCAAGCATATATCACGAAAGTTTTTTTTACTCTCGATCTTCAAAAAGAGTGTGTCATCAACATCCAAAAAATTCAGTCAAGTAACAACTTGGCAGATTTGTTCACTAAAGCGCTTCCTACATCCTAATTGGAAAACATGGTACGAAACATTGGAATGCAACGCTTTAAGGAAATCAAGTGATGTGATGATCAATGGGAGTTGGAAATATATTGTACTCTTTTCTTTAGCTATGTTTTTTCCACTGGGTTTTTTTAACAATGTTTTTAACGAGACAATTGTTCCTACTATCTATTATTAATCATGTACTATTTTTCTTTAATAAAAGGTTTTTTCCCATGAGGTTTTAATGAGGCACGACGCAATCGTCATTCAAGGGGGAGTGTTATGAATTATTATTTAATGAATGACTATTGTATTATCCATATTCCCCCATTACACACTATAATTAGTGAGCATCATATCATACATTATTATGAGTTCTATGAGTGTAGTTATACACCACTATAATGAGCATTCATAACATACCTCAATTTTCATCTTCTTTGTCTATTATAAATAGTGAATATTATATATTGTAAAGTTTGATGATTTCATCACAAGTATTTGAATAAAAATTCTCTTCATTCGTATGTCTTTCTTTACTATATAATTTATCTTGCTATTTGATCATAGTTTATAACAATTAGTACTCTTCGTATGTGGATGTTCATATGTTAAGATATCATTGTTCTTAACTACATTTGTCTTTTATACGTATAAATATTCACACACGTCTTAGATTTGGGTATGCTTTTTCTACATATTTTGTGCTCATAATCATCTGGATTATTCGAACCTATTTTCCCTTGTACTCAATTCTGATCAATCAAAGAGCTGAATGTTATATTTAGATCATTATTCAAATATTTTATTCCGCGTTACATTTGCCATTTAGATTCCTAAATCATCAAAAACAATGTTTTAAACTATTTTGTTTAAAGATGTAAAGGTGAAGGGTTCGTTACCTAATATATAACGTGTTCATTTATATGTGCAATTTATTGATTTTTTAAGTTTAACGTGTTCCTATAAATAGCATAAAGAATGAAGAGGATTGAGAGCTTAGAAAACATTAGAAATTTTAGAACATGAGCATGTACTACTTAGACTATTGCCATTGATAAGTCTATTATCATTTGAGATGTAACCTTAGTACATACTTTTAACATTTTAAACTTTTTTAGGGCTTTCGCATTTAAAAATATATATACATTTCATATATAAAAGTTTCACTAAGCTATTTCTAATAGCCCTATGTGTTTCAGCTTTTATTATTATTATTAAATATTAAATTCTATCAAAATTCTCTTTGGTATTTTATTTGCTAAAATTAACAAATAAATAAAATAAAATAGGACGATGGTCCAACCGTCCAAATGTTTAGAAGCACAAGCACACTATGGAGTTTGGGCTTTTTGGTCAGTGGACCAGTCGTTATACGGATCTGTGACCAGTAACTTTTGTTTGGACCACTTCATATTATATTTTAGTCTTTAAAGTTTAATCTTAGCATAAGAGTCTCATCATTTCTCTTATTAACTTTAAGAAATAAAAATATGTGATGAGAGTATATTGTCTTTTTCTAGTGCCATTATTATCTATAAAATAAAATAGTCATATAATTTTAATCATATTAGAATTATTGCAATTATTACATACCTATATCTTAAATAACTATATAGCTTTAATCATAAATATGGAACTTAACTGACGGTAAGGATTTCAGCAAACTTATTATTTGTAAAAAAAAAAAAAAAAGTTATAGTTTTGATACAAAGTGTTTTTGGTTCAAACTCCATCCAATCCGTTTTAAGAAACCTTAAAAATGAATTATTCTTTCTTCTAAAGCATCAAAATTAAAGTACAATAATGTCCTTACTTGAATCTAATTGTTGGAGAGCTATTAGAGTGTCGAAACAGTAAATAGATTGAGAGATTTTGATTCTATCCGACCAATTTAATTGTCGTGTCATATTAATCAGTTTATTTTTGTGTTGGGTTTCTGGTTAAGATTAGACTTTAAAATGTGGTTTGTCATATGAGGTTAAAACACTATATATGTTGAAGGAGTTGGAGTTATATAGGCACAAAAAAAACACACACACAACTGAAAAAGCATTTGTTGCAGGAGGGTTGAGATTGTCAGGAGGGAGTAACTGGAAATGAAGTTTTGACCTAAACAACTAAATTTACATTACAAAACGATTTAACTCAAAGTTTTTCTACTACATATGGTTTTGGTTTTGAGTTTTTCTAGTTTATCTATAGAATTTAAAAAATTTGCATATAAATAAAAGGGTCATTTACGAATTAAATTCGAGGTGAAATTCTGAATCCTAATTTTACCTGTTTAATTTTCACGCTCTATCATGTCAACCTGTTTAATTAAACGGGTTAAAATATCTAATCCAAACTCATTTATTTTGTGTTCGTGATAATTTAGACTGTCGTGTCATTTTTTCGCTTATAAGTTAGATGTTAGCGTGGGTAGGGCTGTAAACGAACTGAACGTTCGGCGAACTGTTCGGCGGGGAGTTCGTTTATGTTCGTTTATTTAATAAATGAACGAACATGAACAAAAATTATCGTTCGTTTAGTTAAATGAACGAACATGAACAATGGTCTCGTTCGTTCATTTATGTTCGTGAACGTTCGTTTATGATATTTGTTTACGTTCGTTTATGTTCGTTCGTTTAAGTTTATTTATATTTATATATATATATATATATTCAATTATTTTTTTATTATATTGCTATATTATATGTTCGTTTATGTTCATATATATATTCAATTGTGTTTTTTTTTTTTTTTTTTTTGTTCGTTTAGTATGTTCACGAACATAAATGAACGAACATGAACAAAGTAATTTGTTAAACGAACGAACATGAACAAGAAAATCTCGTTCGTTTATCCGTTCGTGTTCGTTTTTTGTTCGGCTAACTTAAACGAACGAACATGAACAAAACATTGTTCGTGTTCGTTTGGTTCGTTTACAGCCCTAAGCGTGGGTGAAAACAGAAAGGATAAATTAGTCATTTGGTTTTCTTGGAAAACCTTTTGTATGTGTGTAGATTGTAGACAGTCGAACTTTTAGGACTTAAATTTGAGTTTAAAGGGAGTTTTGAACAAACTTGCATCTTTTTATAATCCGATTTTTTTTAACACATTTTATAATCAAAACGATGTTATTAGTCATAACACAATTTTATATTTGAGTCCTGGAACACATAATATAGGCCCAAACGGGAAATGTAAACTTCCATAGTACATAATATTGTTTGCAGGGCTTCTGCAATCTTATTTTTAAATGTTTTAAGTCTTCAATTCATATATCAATATCATTATAAATAAATGAACCCAAACACTACGGGTGAATAAAATCTGTCCTTTAAGTTTTACATGTTTTTTTTTAATAAATTCGGTTGTGGTCTAGACGGATTCCATTCGGTGATTCTGCCAACCATCCAAGAAGTTTAAACTTTAAAATCATAAATTAATCCATTAATATAAAAAAAAATTGTCTCATAAATTAAATAAGTGGTAAGACATACATATAACTGAAACAATATAGGTGGGGAAATTCCAATAATTGAACTTGTCAAATACTCATCTATTGGACGATGTAATTGGGTACTTTAAACTTCCGTCAGCAATGAAGTCTTCACATGTTTCTAAAACATAAGTTGAATAAGTCATTTTTTGATATGTCATTTTACACATATAAACTAGCCAAACATTTTTTAACTTATTGATTTTTCCCACTACCAAAATTAATCCATATGTTTTTTTACGAACTCATTTTGACAAAATCCATAAATGCATATAAGTCATGTTAGTAAAAGTCCATTTAAAGTTTAAAACACACTCCCAAACACCCCCTAAAAGAGGCCCACGACTCTTTGAAGTCAAAATCGCGGGGTCTATTTTTCTTTATACTTATGTAAGTTGTTCTTATAAACATATTGAATTTATTAAACAATCTGAACACTTACATATCTGGTCACCCAATCGTTAGTGTAGATTAAATCTATTATCAAATTCTAAACGAATGATTAAAAAAAAACATGAAGTGTAAGATAGAATCATTTGGATTTACGTAGATAGTGTACCATTAAAATCCTGCACAAAAGCAACATTTAAAAAAGAGTAATTTTAACTCGGAAGGTCCCTATTGTTTGTTTTTGTTACGCGCTTGGTCCCTGTCATACATAAAAAGACTATTTTACCCTTGATTTTTTTAATCTATTTAAATAAACACACCCCCAACCCCACCCCTCTCACCTTACCTTACCTGCCCCATCATTTTTTTCTATTTAAATAATAGTCGTTTTGGGTAAGATAAGGACCAAACGTGTAACAAAGACAAACATTAGGGACCAAGCGCGTAACAAAAACAAACAGTAGGGACCTTCCGAGTTAAAAAAATAAGTTAGGAACCAAACGTGCAAACCATAGGGACCATTCATGTAATTTACTCTTTAAAAAATTGCATGGAAGTGGGAGAGCTCATTTATACGGATGATTCCAAAGGAGCTGATCTTTATAGCATATCTTACGTTGGTTAAAAATCTTATTATGGAATCTGTGAAATTTGTGATTGATGGTAAAGTGTGTTTTTTCTGAGCTAAGGAGACAAGTGGATGGATTCCGATTTTTTTTACAATTTCATCTTCCCTGGAATGTGAAGAAGATAAGAGATATAAACATCTTCTCATGATTGCACAAATCATAATAAGGAGGAATTTATGGATAAGAGATTGCGGATATTTACGAAGGTGTGTCAGATACGTACTTGACATCATTTGTTAACATGAATAAGGAAGATGGTAAAATAGAAAATTAATTACCATGAAGATGATACATTAGAATTGGACCCATTATTTTTTGAAGCTTCTAAAAAAATGTAAAGTTGGTGTGCAAGATAATTGTTCGAATTGTCCCATGTTCCCATCGACTTTTACTCCTAAACAGCTAAACTTGAGATTACGATTGATAAATGGTCATAAAATAATGATTTTCCTTCAAATTTTCTTTTGGCATGTCCAACGAACAACAAATCTATCATCCAACAAATCTATCATCTCTCATTTTCTTTTTCATGATGGTGGGGATGGTGAGCCTTTAGCAATGGAGCATGTTGTTCGGATTTTAGGAGCGGAGATAGTTATGATAAGACTAATTTCGAAAAGATAATGATGGGATAGGTGATACAAAAAAGTCTTATGATGTGTATAAGTGCGGTGATTATAGATTAAATTATATGTAATATCCATATATTATATAAATTAATTTAAAAAATTAAATATAAAAATCTAAATATTTAAAAACTTTGGATTTATAAAGAAAGATAATAATGAATTATTAAAATTGATTCTTTTATCTTTTAAATTTAAATAAATAAATAAAATAAACTAATGAGCTTTACTTTGAGATTTTAAAATAAGAATGTAAGTCTATTAAAATTCATATTTATTTATTACTATATTTATTGTAATTATTACATTAAAGTATAATGTGAAATTTATTAAAATAGAAAAACTTATAAAATGATATGTAGAAAAAAAATTAATTCAAAATAATCACAAAATGACTTTGGCAAATTAAATGAAAGTATGACGATAAAAAAAAACATTCATTTATTAGAATAAGTTATAATGAGTTGTTAAGGGGGGTTTTACATACTTGATATTGCCTGATGTGGGCCAGGCGATGGTTTATGAAATGAAGGACTGTGTGAGAGATATGAGTGTTATTATTCAATATTATAGTGATAAAGAGGATATTAGGTGATTCTTTTATCGCTTCTATTATTGTCGATTTGGAAAATCGACAAATCAATTATCCAATTATCCATGGGGTAGTCAATGACTAGTGAGGGTGATTCCTTGAGATAGGAAATCTAGAGAGTTGTTGCGATGTGGTTCTCATAAAGCTATAGGTTTGGTGGTTTTATTTTTTAATTTTTAAAAGTTTTTGGCACTTTGTTAAGTGTTGTAAAACTTGGCTTATTCGGCCGAGTAATTTGGAATCACGTAAATTAGAAAAAAAAAAATTGAAATCGTCAAATTCAGTCAAACTCGGAGTAAATTGGTCTGACGTGGTCAACTCTTAGAACTCAGTAAAAAGGAAAAAAACTCGGTCAAATTGGTCAAACTCGAGATTATTGACTTATTTTACTAAAAAACTATAATTGCTAAAAGTAGTTAATATATATATATATATATATATATATATATATATATATATATATATATATATATATATATATTCCAAGATTAATTTTCTTTTTGATTTACCTAATTTGAATACTCCCCGTCTAGACGGACTACTTGCTACTCACTAGTTAACCGACCTAGAAACACCACGCATAGTGGCTTTTGCAACTTTGTTTGATTCACTATGTTGTTGCTCGGTTGGTGTCAAATTTCTTTTCTACTAGTAAGTTACTTAAGTTGCTTAGGGGTGGTAACTATTCACTTTATAGCCTTGATCCCTAAGGTTAAACATATCATGTTTGTTAAAGATTTCTGTAATATCAATCTAATAAGCCGCGAATGTAATATCACCGGGAAACAATTGGCTAAGAGATTGAGCTTAGTCAATGGTATGTTGGGCAGTAATGAGCAATCTATTTTTATTGGTGGTCGATTGTTTGATTCTAACTAGGTAGTTGATTGGTGTAAAACTCGCCATAAAAAGTATTGGATTTTCAAAGTTGATTTTGAAAAATCCTATGACTCGGTTTGTTAGTTTTTTCTTTATGATATTCTAGAGAAAATTAGTTTTGGGATTAAGTGAAGAAGTTGGATTAAGGGTGTGTTTGTAAGGGTGTGTTTTGGAGTCTTCATATTGGCCCAATAGAATTGAAGATCACTCATCTTTTGATAAGGATGCAATGTTTTTAGGTGAATGGTATACATGTAATATTCAAAATATTGTTAATATTCTTCAATGTTTCTTTCTTGTTTTTGGTTTAAAGATTAATCTGTAGAAAAACAAGTTGTTACAGCTTGGTGTGGACTAGACAGACTGTGTAGGATTTAGGTAGTAGTGTTGGGTGTGTTTTTTTCTTAATACACCTTTTACTTATCTTGGGTTAGTGGTGGATGATGATGTGTAAAGTTGATGCCCGGAAATAAGTGATGAAAAATATTACTTTCAAGCTCTTGACATAGAAACATTAAACTTTGTCTATTAGGCTGAAGGGAATGGTAATATTCTTAGCACTTTGTCACATCATTTTTTTGACTACCATGTTAGTTTTTTGTCTGCCACATCGCTAGTATCTTTTTATAGCATTTCACATAACACACCTTTTTTTTATTTATCAAAAATTAAATAAATTATATTTTTAATACACAAATATTTCATATGAAATAAATTATACTTTTTATAAAACACAAAGATTTAATATTAAATAAAAAGGTTTATGTTTTTGGCAAAAAAAATACCAAGTTGCTAAAACTTTGGGGACCAAATGTATAATTTCTTTATCTTCTTCCCCAATTCTACGATTAAAAGGAAGAATGCAACATAAAAAAAAATTGTAAAATATGAAGTAGTCAAAACAAGAAGCACCGATCACACAGCCCTTGAAGAACACCTCTCTCTCTCTCTCTCTCTCTCTCTCTCTCTCTCTCTCTCTCTCTCTCTGGCAAGCTATGGACGGAAAGTTGCTTAGCGACTTCAATGGGAGTGGTGGAGACGAGGCTAGCAAGCCGGAGGCGAGCTTGGCTAGCAAGCCACTCCCTCCTGCCTTAGGGGTTGATTAAATTTGATAAGACCGGTTTTGAGCTAATGACGTTCTTATTATATGTCAAATTTTAAAGTCCATGTCTTGATTTTAATCAGATCAATTCTTTGAAAAATAACCTCTTTATTGGCGGTGACTTGGAAAAAGGAAGATCACGTGGGTCACATGGAAAAAACATGTATGACAAAAACTTGGAAGGCTTGGAGTTAGTAGTGTTTTTGAGTTTAACTGAGCCCTTATCGACAGGCCCTTTGCCGAGGGCAAACTCGAACACTACTTGGTTAAGTATCTTTAAAGTTTGTTATAGTTTAAAGGAGAAACATATAGATTTATTTTCTTTTTGTGAAAAAAAGAATCGGTGGTTGTGCTCTTTTATCTTTCTGGAAGATGTTTGGTTGGGTGATGTGCCTTAAAATTTTAAATTTCCTAGCGTTTTTTCTTTGGAGTTGGATAAACACATTTCCATAAGAATAAACGGGCTCAAATGGGTTGGTCAAAATTTGTATTGTATAGCTAGAGGTGAAGGCGAAGGTAACCAATGGTTTAAATTGGTTGCCTTGTTGGAGATTGTGTCTTTTTCTACTAGATCGAATCATTAGTGGGAAGCTAATCAACGATATATCATTGATTTAACTAGAAAGTTTATTAACAAGAATAAAACAAGGTTTAGTGGCACATAAAATGCCACTATAAACCAAAAAATGGTAACTAAAAGCCTTATTGGCAATCCGCCACATAAGAAAATGTTACTATAAACGCTGACACTAAAGGCTTTTAGTGGGGTTTTCATGTGTAACACAACAACATACTATACCGACACAACTAAGAAAATGTTATGATTGCATCAGTCGTAGTATAGAGTTATAGTAACAAACATAAACATGGGTCAATGAATATTCCATCATGTTTTACTGAGGTAAGTATCTAAAAAGCTTTGAATTTTCTTGGACATGTCTTATTATTAAATATACACTTAACATCCATATTAATTCTTTCTCAAAAATGAATTCACACGTAAAGTAACAATTTCAAAAAGAAATTTGATCCATCAATTTGGAATTAGGAAATAACATTCAAAGTCAATTGTACCTCCGTTGTATTGAAACAAAAAGAGTCCAAAAACATAGTTTCAGACTAATCAATAAACAATTAAAAGTGAAGTATTATTGATACATTTTAGAGACAATAGTACAAGTTGATAAGAAATGAAATTATGGGTGAATTTATAGAAAATAATATAAGAGAAAAAGAGAAAACTGAGAAATGCCAACGAGTGAAGTTAATATTTATAGGAGGTTTATTGGAAATAACATAATGTGGAGCTTGGGAAACAACGTAAGAAGGCTTGAAATTAGGGTTAGTTGATACGATTGATGTTAATCCTCTTGCATACCTCCATTATTGTTGCATCTAAGGGACGTGTTTGGGATAAGTTTTCTATCATCGGAGATGGTAGACCTTGAATGAAATTTCCAATAAATATAGGTAGCCATGATCGATGGTCTAATGTCGAACAAGTTAAAACAATTAAATGGTCCTCTCATCTACCTCCATTTCTAGTTGTATCTCCCACGTGAAAAAAGTTTGGGTTTTCTGGCAGAGTGGGAGATGTATTATCGATCAAAAGGAAAAAGGGTGGTATGACCGCAATTGTTTTTATGCTTTATTTATTATAATATTAATATAATAACTTTAGAAGGAAGGGAGTTATGAGTGGTAAAATAAAAATTGGAATATTCTAGATAAAACAAAGACACAAAAAATAAGCCACTAAAAATATAATATAGTTGTATAAAAAATCATGTCGTTAAAAATTTATGCTACTAAATATAATTTTATTTGAAGTGACTTATTGTTGATTACATGTTATAAAATGGAATAACTTGGTTCCCATTAAAGTAATTATGCTTGTGCGGCCTTTGTTCATTAATAAACTTTCAACCATATCTAGTTAAGAGAGACATTGATGTTCCATTGGTTATTTCCTTAGCTTTATATATGTATTTAGACTCTATCTTCCATATATTTTTCTCTTGTATTGTGGCCTGTTCGTTGTAGATTCTTCTCAAAGAATTGTCGGTGTTTAGATATCCCTAAGCTCAATAATTTTGATCATTATGTGTCATGGTTTTCTAGTATTTGGTTGAAGCATGTTGTGAAGTCTTCTTGAAAGTTGCTTTTGTATCATGTAAGATTTGATCTTATTGGTCTTAGGAGTCAATTGGTTGCACTCAATGCTCACCAATTACAATATATATATATATATATATATATATATATATATATATATATATATATATATATATATATATATATATATATATATATATATATATATATATATATATTAAAGTTAATTACTTTATAATCTAACCCTAAGATTTGGTTTATCACTAGTCATAACAACCATAATGATCATAAAAGAGTTATGATTCAAGCAACACAATCAAAATGATTGTCGAAACTATGTTAACTTAGCAATAGGTCATAAAGATAAATACTTTAACACATATAAATCTTTGATCAAACAAACATGACGATTAAACAATTATTAATATCCATATAACTGTAATCAACCCATACAAATTAGGGTTCATCTAATATAAGTGAAGTCAAAGGGTAATTAGCCCATAATCTGACGACATAAAAGTTATGCGAAACATGATTGACATAGCAAACCGAATGAAGTCCTAACGATTCAAATTCCGATTCTTCAAATCCTTTCTCCCAATATGATCTCCAACCTTGAAATTTCCTAAGAATGGTTTATGGTCGCTCAAGAATGCCTAAAAACAACTGCCATCCGTTGTTTATCATCTAGGTATGAGTGATTTTAGTGTCACAATGTCATTTTAAGTAACTGGAATCAACATGTGAGCTAAGGGGTTTCATGATTTGTACTCTAATATATGTATGGGGTTGTGCGGAGTGCACGCATGTATAAGATCGAATTAGAAGCCGGTTCGACCATTAGTCGAGGGTCCGGGAGCAACGCCCCCGGGTCCGGGGTTTCCAAAGGGGCAACACCCCTTTGGCGGGGTCCAAGGGGCAGAGTCCCTGGTTGGGGTCCCACTAATCCTCATTAAATCCGGATTAATATTACTTGCTTCCAAAGCAACTAATGACGACCCAACCCTAATAAAACCCTAATCGTGTTTAATATATAAACAACTCTTCCTCTACAGAAGGGGGTTACGATCTTAAGCTCTCGTTTTCATCAAACTTTCACAAAATCCTCTAGCATATTGACTTACTTTTTTTGTGCCTAGAAACGTAAGTGTCCACTTTGATTATCCTAGGCTGAATTTCTTGTAACTCAGACATAGGGTAAAAATATCAGTTCGAAAAGTGATATCACGATCCAAGTTGGTATCTAGATCTCCACCATAAACCCTAAATTTTCCAACACTGTGTAAAAAAAATAATGCTTTATTTATTATTTTATAATCGACGAAAGATGCACCATGTTTATGTTATGGAGTGTCACGTTCTTCAAAACTCTACGATGTACCCGAATTCCTCAGCTTCAACGTGTTGCGTGATTCTCTATTGACACATCACGTTCTTCATTATACTTGTTTTTTTTTTTGCTTCCTGTGATCCAACTCCGCCTCCTTCTCCTTTTATCCGGTTGTGTCTTCTCAACTACAAAACGGAATTTCATACTTGATCAATACCATTTATCTTATTTTACACCGTAATAAAGCTCAAAAGATTAAGATATTGTGCGAATTACATATACAATAATAGCGATATCAAACCCACTTTTTGTTAGGAATCAAGTTGTTAGGCTCAACAATACTTTTCATTTGTTAGGAATCAAGTTGTTAGTCCCAACAATACTTTTCAACACTACACATGTATTAAATCAAATATGGTCAGCAAAGTAATCTAATAAATATTTTTTAAGAGGGGGTAACGAGGGAATGATCTAGCGGTACCCATGACCATAATGTGAATATCCAACTTTATGTAATACTTAGCACTTGATTCTAACAAACAAAAACAAACTTCCACCCAAGTAAGAGATATGGGCAATAGTATGACATCAAACTTTTTCTTAGCCCATATGAGAATTGAAGAATTTGAAAACTTAAATATTTTAGCTTGTTTGAAATAAAATGAATTGCAATTTTTGATCTTGACAGTTATAATTTGTGATTTACTAACCATCCAAACTTCTATGATGATTTTAGAATTTGTATTTTTTTTTTCTCTTATAAGGAAATATCAAAGTCAAGAAATGTTCAGACTAGAAAAAACAAGGTTTTCCCATTTTAAATTAAATCAAAATCGGATTTAAAAAGAAAACCGGATTCGGTATAATCCGACCCATATGAAGTTATACACCTCTAAAGTCTAAACGGACCTAATCTACAATTTCCAAACGTACTTGTGTTGTGTTGGTTTCTATGCCCCAACGCCTAAAGAATATTTATAGTTGGGCCATGAAAGATACGAAGTATACCTAACTAAAGCGCATTCGCAATTTCCCAATTCCCATATGACCAAATATATGAATTAGGGGTGTCCATCAAACCGCACAAACCGTATAAACCGCTCGCATCGTACCACACCGCACCGCACCGCATAATGCGAGTTTGGACGTTCGTGGTATGGTTTGCGATTTGTAGTTTTTATAAACAACACTATACGGTGCGGTTTGTGGTTTATAGTTACCAAATCGCAGTTCAAACCGCACTGCAACATATATATATATATACACACACACACAAACACACAACACGCTAGATGTTTACCACTTTTAATACCCTTAATAATGTTTGTGAGATTTTGATTGATAAACATGAATCAAAATGGAAAACCAACTATATCAAAAATATATGTTTACAGTACCATAAGTTCATATTATAATTTTAAAATATTGTAAAATATTTTGATGTTATGCATAAAAAAGATGCTTATATAGGCAATTAATCTTTTCTTAATAGAATATAAAGCACCACACACTTATTATTTTTGAAACTAAATTTAATATTTATGTTTATGAAACCGCACAAAAACCGCAAAACTGTCTGCACAAAACCGCACCGCATAACGCGGTTTATTACCTTTGCGGTGCGGTCTGCGGTTCCCGAAAATAACAAACCGCATATGCGGTGCGATTTGCGATTTTGAGGATAAATCGTACCAAACTGCACCGCGAACACCCCTAATATGAATAAGTGAATATCAAATTATAGAACATCATTTGAATTGTAAAAACTACATTGGCAAATACATTACTATAACCACCAAATCTTTAAAAACGACTTCATTTAATGATATTTCCATCTGTTCACGGGTGCTCATCGTCAGGCTGTCCGGTGTGGTAGAAGAAAAGACACGTGGGGCTGACCTGGAAGCCCTTGGAGACACGTGAACACCGCCCCAGGCGTGGGTGGTTTGCGCCTGACCAAGGACGAACGAAGACGCATGTTGTGATTGGTCGATTCTTTTTTACCGTTGTTTGGACCGTTTGCATGTTAAAATTTTTTTTTTTTTCAAATTCTCTATATATTCAATTATTTTATACATAACTCTCCACTAAAACACACCCATTTTATTTCAAAACAAACACACACATTTAACCAAAAAAATGGATAATTCACACAATGATTCTGATGACAAGTTGGTGTTGCACACATTATTGTCTGCGGCACAAGACATGGTTCGCGAGAGAGGCGAAACTTCACACGGCGAGAAGAAACGTAGAAATCGGATCAATCGGGATCGAGTGACGGCAAATGAACTTTTGGTACGTGATTATTTTTCCCTTGATGGCTAATAGTCTCTATGACCTAGCGAAATTCGGAGATCGTTTTTGTATTAGTAGAACTTTATTTTTACGTATAGCTAGAGATTTGGAACATAATTATGAGTTTTTCCAATTACGATGGGATGCTAGAGGTAAACATGGTTTTACTACAATACAAAAATGTACGACAACTCTTAGACAATTGGGGTATGGTATAACTGCAGATACATCAGATGAGTATCTAAAAATGTCTGAGAGGATGGGTCGAGACGATCATTCGAAATCAAACCAACATAAGGAACCGATTCTCAAAAACAACACTCATAATCAAGAATTTAACCAATTCGATTCGTCCCCAAACCACCGATCACCGAATCCTGATTTCAACACAGGTTCGTCTTTTGCTAGTAAACCCAATTCATCAACATCGTTGATTCTTAACATCTCGTTCGTTTTCGTCATTAATCATCGACTCCAACTGTTACTCAACCCAATACAACGATTTGAATATCAAGTAAACTGCTCCAAACAAATCTATCATTCAAAATCAGCTATGACCTCTAATTCGATATCAAATACGAAAAATCAACACCCCTTCCTTGTGGATTCGAACATACATCCACCATTGAGTTCGAATTGTAACATTCTGTTGAAGCAGATGTAACAATCAACAGTCAAAAGTCGACTTTGACTTTCAAACATCAAATTGAAGATTAAAACATCAAATTGCAGATCAAAATCATGTGTACACAACTGGTTTACACATATCCATGAGTTCTTGACCAAGATCATCAGGATCAAAAACTCAGTTGTTCAATTTCTTAAACTTCATCTTGAACAAAAACCGATTTCATCATATGCCAATCATTTGAAATCGAATCTCAATACCAATCGATTGATTAAATGACACGAGAAAATGAGAACAAGAATTCAAGACCAATCGATCAATTAAGAACAGATTATCGTAAGAACACGATTGTACAACAGATGAAGCATGTGTACAAGTTAGATAATGAACATCTGTTGACGATTCAGAATGATTCAAAGAGTAAAAGATATTCACGATTTGGGCTCAAAATATTAATATCGGATGAATTCTTGAGAATTGAAACAAAGGAATTTGGGCTTATCATGATACATTGATGAACAGTATCAGACTATTATCTCTTTGGGCTCAACTTTATGAATCGATAGGATGGGATTAACCACCAAATTGTATGAACAGTAATAGTTTTAGATTTAGACTCAAACATTTCAATATGAATATAATCGGATTAAAACTTTAGGCTAAATTAAATGTAATTGAGTCATAACGAATTTTGACTTAAATCAAACGAACAACCACAATTTGAGAATCAAATCGAACAAACAAATATGAGATTGGATTAGGAAAAAAAATTATTGGATCACAACAAATGGGTTTTGCAAAGAAAATTTGATCCAACGAGTCAAATGATCACAAATCAAAAACGTAACGCATGAATTCAATGAAATTAAGAGAGATCATAGATAGAGACTCACTAAAATTGATCAAATTGCGATAAAAATTGCCAAACCGAGAATCGTTCTTCAAATATCACCTTGATCTTGAAGACCCGCTCTGATACCAATTGTTGTGACAAAGAACATGGTTTGGCATGCAGAATTAAAGTTTGCACAGTTGAACATAGTGATTTGGGTGCTAAAAGATATATTCAGTCATAGTAAATGAGTACAAAAAGGGATCTAGTCTAGAACTTCATGAATATCTCACTCACTAATCACTATGACTACATCTCTCAAGCACACCTCTACAAGTGGACAAACCCACCTTATATAGAGGCGTTTACATGTCTATCTCTCTCACTCTCATTTACACATGTGTCAAAAGGCTAATACTCCACATGCAAGTGGATTTTACAAAAGTCAAACATTTACGAAGTCAATCATAAATAAATTTGCACCCCAACACGTGTTCCATTTGCTTTGGGTACAGGATCGATTGCATGTGCTATAATATTCATCATTTCTAAATTTTCCAAATGCCTAGGGCATTAAGAAGGGGAAAACGTCTAGAATTGGATATTACTAAAATGATTAAGCAATTGTCGAGGAAAATCTAAGGTTTAACAAAGATTGGTTGCTCAGGGACAGTTGCAATTATAGTGTTAATTCTGGAAGGACCATATTGACATGTTCTGAAAAGAGGCAACTCTTGTTCAGAAATGATAGTCAAAATGGCAATATGGAGTTGTATCCATAGGTGGAAGCAATCTGTGTAAGATTAGAGAAAACTTAATGCAAGGAAGATATTCAAAGCAATGTACTTTGAATATGAGACTTTATTTCCATGGAACTGATCTCCATTGGAATACTCTATAATGTATGTTGACACGTCTTTGCAACTTTGTACATAGTCATTACAAGTGGGTCTGTGCATATAAGTTTAAAATCTAATAGATTTTGATAAATGATAGGAATTTGGAATTCTTACGTTTTCTATAAGGATTTGGAAGTGTGAAAAGAGAGTCATTGAAATTATGTTCAATCGATCTAGTTCACAAAGTAAGGATCATAGACAAACATAGAGTGCATATGTAAAGCTATTGTTTAGAAGAACATTGTGTACATGCTTGGAACATGGGACAACTAGTGTGTTTAATTTAAGTATAAAGTTGATAAAACCGAAACAATGAATAATGAGTAATTAGTATGGTGATAAATAAAAGTGTTCTACTTATATTCATAGGTTTTGATACCATACTAGATTCAATTATTCCTATGTTTCATTTTGCATGTTTTGACTTCCAGAATAAACTAGGTTATTCTTTCCGAATGATTAAGTTATTCAAACCATCCACAGTCAGTCATATGTTGGAGGTAGATATCAATCAACACTGTCATGATTTGGCTTGTAGATGTCTAAGATGTTGGACATAGCAAAGAGGTGTTACAACACTCATGAGTGCTCATAAGTTTTGAGTATTGGATTCAACCCACACTCATTTGAATCAATTCATGGATTTTATCACGAGTGATCATGAGACGATAATATCTTATATTCTTTAAACCTAGAGATATGAGTTTTTATTATGAGTTGGTTATACATTGATAACACGAAAACGCATTGGTAACTCGATGTTATAAAACGTGCCTTTGTGTATGATTCAACAAGTAGTAGAACAATCTATATGAGTCGAAGTTTATCCATTCCTTTTGCCTTCACGATAAAAGTGATATATGTGGTCCCCTCGATGATTTAATGATGACACATGTGAGTGCTTGGCCAAGCCAGGACTGATTTGATATGTTTAATCGGTCAGTCATCATGAATCGGAAATCGGGAAACAACAAATGGACAGAGAGAATGATTAATAATCCATGTCTCGGTCCATATGATATCTAGAATGGAGGAATATATGACCCCTTATCTAATGGACAAGTCATTGACGAGATCAGAGTTCAGTTACAACGTCAGAGTTCAACAGAAGCTTTTGAGAGATACGATTGCTAATCGGGTTATGAAGTTATACTTGCAATAATAGTTTTAGACTTATCCAAGTGGGAGATTGTTGGATTAATGTCTAAGTACATAACTATAATTGGGAAGACATGACCCGACCCAACATGGTCCATTTGGGTTGCATGATATCTAAACACTTGGATAGACCTTTTATGAGAAGAAGATATTTGTGACATATTAATATATTATAAGTTCTAATATATTAATATGATATCATGTTATTTAATTAGTACTGATCAAGAATTAATTTGGACTTAATTTAGTGATCAAAAGAGACTAATTAAATATATAGGGATTGATTGTGTAAATCATTCATTCTTATATAAGTTGGCTTATGATATATGATTCCTTATGTTGGGTTTAACCCATTTGGTGACCCATGGATACTCCATGGAAGTTAAAACCCATAGAGCATAAGGAATGGGTAAAGTCATGGGTTATATGGTGTAACCCGAATGTGCACACAATATAAAGACCCCATTGGTTGGAAGAATTGGCACTAGTGCATAATATGGAGGGTAAGCCAATTTCCAAGTCTCATGTCTTCTTCTCATGGTTATTCCAAGTGTTGATAATGTTGTGTGAACCATTTGAGGTGTCACACTTGGGGCACGATGCTTCCGAGCTTCATGGAGTCAAGCTACATCAACAAGGTATGTATTCTATCTATTTTATTACCCAAGTATCAAAGATTGTATGCTAGTTAGGGTAATACCTTGGAATATTCATATTCGCATGTATAATAGAGAAAACATAGATCCAAGGTATTTAGGGTTGCATGTACACCATAGGAGTGTTAGAATGCTCAAAACCCAATAATTATACCATGCAACCAAAAACTCTGTGAACCAAGGTTGAAACCCTAGGTTAAATAAATCGATATAATGGATAAAAAAGGGCTTTTGAGTGATAGAAAACATATATAAGGATGAGCTAAAGTAGAAGAGAGATGAAGAGACCCACTAAACATAAAAATACAAATTAAAGTTTACCTTAAAATCAAATATCGCCAATTGTTAGGGTTCCTAATCTAAATTCGTTAATCTCTGCCAAAACTGAAGATCCATGGATCCCTATCATTTGTTTTACATTGACCCCCTCTCATAATCTCTCCTTTGTCCCTCATTCTCGGATCCAATGGTTGTCCGATTTGTGATACACAAGAAACCAAGTAGGAAAATTTACGATATCAAAAAGGAAACGAAATTTTAAGTGTGTAGGTCCGATTAAAATTTAAATTTTTTGTGTTGGCGCAAGCATTTTAATCTTGGGGGGAATGAGGAGAGGGGACATGAAAATTAGAATTTTCAATCATACAGTGGCATAAAATGATAAGTGCCACTAAAAACAATAAAATAGTGGCACAAAAGGCTTGTGCTATTAAAAACTTTGGCCACTAAATGTAATTTTGTTTGTAGTGTGGTCAGTAATGTTGTCCTAATAGAAGCATCTAGATAGTCAAGGGTTGGAAGCGTTCGATTTAAATCGGACTTCAATGAGGATTTGGTCTGGTAGTGGTTCGGTGTGGGCAATATTTCAGGGATTCAAACCAATTTGAGATTTCAGAATTCGGAAAAGTGGAGGTAGTTTTATGCATGCTGTTAAGATTTATTTCTTCAGTAGGTTGGAGAGTTTCTGCTAGGGTTGGGTTCGATCGCCCTTAGGGAGGCCGTAGTATGTGTGGGGTTGTGGTTGTATTATTCGAGTTGTATAGTTTGTCAGGAATGATTTTGAGGAATAAATCTAATTCAATTGGGGGAGATTTGTAACGCTCTGTTTCGAATCGTTTCTCATTTAGAGTCAGGTGATGTAATTTGGATGATCAGGGTGTTTAGTTTGTGTTTTGAAGTCAATGGGTATGTCGGTAAAGTGTCAGCTCGGGTTTTATGGAAATTGGATTCTTGTTCGAGATATTTTATGGAAGATGTGAGTTAGTGAAAGCGTAGAGCTTCTCGTTACCTTTTCATGGATATAAGGATTTTCGGGAACCAGATTTGTATCAAAGAAGCTATAGCCTTCAGAGTGTTCTAGATTTTACAAGGGAACCTTAGTACATGAGGTGTACCTAGGGAGTACATGGGGCGTACTACTACAGAGGATAGTACGCAAGGCATAATGTGGTGTGCGCTTCACATAATGCGAAGGGGTATCGGGAGTGTGAGGCCTCATAAGTTGGGCATGCGGGGAGTGTATTTGGCGTATGAGGGTAAGATAAGAAAACCCTAATTTTTCGAGTGTACCCTATGTAAGCCTTATGTTATCCTCTTTTGTTCATTTCCAAGCCAGCCCCCATACCTTAAAAACACTAACTGTCCTTTATCCCATGTTTGGTGATCTTAAGCTATTGTGAGGTTTTTTGTGGATCTAGAAGAATAAGAAAGGATTGAAGACTTGTTCCTTGGAGGAAGTCTTTGAGATCTAACATTAACATCTTCTTTTGGTGGTTTGGAAGGTATAAAGTTCAAAGCTTTCCATTTCATTTCGTGGGTCTACTTCTTAGCTCATTTTGGTCCTTTTGGTTGGTGATTGGGAGTTAAGGTCGTTTTGAAGCTTGTCTTTAAAGATCTGGATATTTTATGGGTTCCTTGGGCATAAAGGTGCAAAATTTATGGTGGTTTTGGTCCCATGCATGTATTAAGTCAAGTATTAAGCTCCTTGGAGCTCTAGAGTTCCATTTAGCAATGCATGCACATAAAGTTGGCAACTTTATGTGATTAACCACCTTGGGGTAGTCAGATCTGAGTTTGGATCAAAGTCTTAGTGGTTAAGAATTGATTTGGAAAGTTGGCCATGGCCGGTGAGTACGTTGGGCATACAAGTTTGTACGCAGCGCGTATAAGCCTTTTGTGTTGTATGTTGAGTGTACAGGATGAGTACGCCCTGCGTACTCAATAGGCTTGGAATTCTCTGTTTTGGGGATCGATTTTGGGCTTGGTTGTCTTGGGCCATGTTGGGCTATCTGGATTTTATGGTTGGGCTTTTGTGACTTTATTGGACTTTCGTGGGTGAAGGCCTATGAAAGGAATTAGGCCCAATTTGGAAATTTGGTCAATATTTGGGCCTTAGATGCTTATTTTGGATTTGGGCTTTTGGTCATATGGTTTGGGCCTTGGCCTTGGGCTAAGTTGGAGGAAGGGTAAAAGGTTTTTTACCCTAATTTGGACTCATGGTGTGAGTAAGGAGCTAGTTATTAATGGGTTTTTATTTTGGTATTTAGTAGTACGTGGATTTTAGCAAATCCGCAATCAGAGTTTTAATCCTGGGTTCAGCTGTTGAGGTGAGTCTCCTCACTGTACTATGGGTCGAATGCACTAATGCCTAGGAATGGAAAACGGGCGGGTTCGGGGCGGGGCATGGTTTCCCAAACCTGCCCCGATATTTTTCGGGTATCTTATCGGGGTGCCCCATCGGGTTTTGGGTTTTCCCTTCGGGTTTCGGGTATCTTATCGGGTTTATAACAATTCATAATGAAATAATTATTCCGTTTTAGGGTACCCCGATGTCTTATAAAAAATACATGTTCTAGCCTCCCTTTTAAATTAAAAATCTGATCCATCACTTTAATAAAATAAATTGGACATTATATTAAAAAGTATTTGATTTAAGTTTAGTATAATACGTCAAAACATAAAAAATTGTTAATAACTAAAAAGATTATTTGAATATTAAATGACATCTATTTTTCAAGAACATTACCATACCATATTAAGGGGGTGTTTGGCTAAGCTTTTTTAAAACAACTTATTAGGTTCCACATCATTATAAGTTAAAAAAATGTTTGGCTTAAAATAACTTATTCCGGTGGGGAACCTCTAATACGTCATTTTTTCATAAGTTACCTTACATTTACTTATTAACTTATAAGCTAATAAACTAATAAGCAATAAGTTTTTTTGCCAAACACCCCCTAAATTGTTATTACTTCCATTTATACATACCCAAACCACTTGTACTGTTTATCGTCCTCTTTTTTTTCTTCCCTTAATTCCTTTATTAATATAATGTCCTAATAAGTAAAATGCTAAAATATATAAATAATAGTTTATAAAAATAAACTTTTAGAATATCAGGTGTTGTGATTCAAAAGTCGATAAATAGGCATTTGAGAAGGCCAAAATACTTAGGTGTCAACTTGTTCATTGTGATTTTAAACCAAGTTTGGTCACAAATTAAAACATTTTCAACGATTGTATATAATTCAATGATTCATATTGATTTAGGTTCTCGAAACCTTAAAATATTGAACAAAATCTATTAACAACCTTATAATAATGACAATAATCACTGTAATCAGGAAGTCTATGTGATGAAACTTGATATTATAAGGACCAATGATGAAAAATGTTTCATTTTTAGACTAAACAAGATGAAAAATATACAAACTACCTTAATCATATCAAATCTTGTGTTTAACCATTATTTATTACAAAAGTAAGATGCTAAAATATACAAACTAATGATAATACAATGCTCTAACTGATCCTCTTGGTTGAGTTCTTTGAACCTGCAGAGCCAACACATTAAAAAAAACATAGTAAAAACTTTTTTAGGAACAAACTTGATATAATAAAGCTTTCACCAAATATATTTATAAGATAAAAATACAAAAAGTTAAAAATGATGAAATCAATTACAAGTAATGATTAAAATAAAAACCTGTTCAGAAAAAACCATTTGTAGGAGGGATATTTGAATCAACATGTATTTTCTGATGGTTTCAAATTTTGAATTATCCGAAATTCAGGGAAGGAGATAGAATTTGTTGAGAAATATAAAGATTCAAAACACAGGTTAAAATTTAATATTATTTTATTGATGACTACTTGTACTATTAGCTTAATGATTTGAACGTCTTAAAAAAATAATATTATTATATTCAATCTATTTTTAGAAATAGTGAGATTTCTTTTATAAGATAGTAAAGAAAGATATATATATATATATATATATATATATATATATATATATATATATATAATCAGGGCGGGGCTGGTCAGGGCGAGGAGAACCCACTCCCTGCCCCGAACCCGAAAAAAACCCGATAACGACCCGTTACCAAACCCGAAATGATCGGGTTTTGGGTTTCCCCATCGGGTTCGAGCTTTTTTGCCATCCCTACTAATGCGGGTCCATTTGGTTTATTTATTATAGGAAGACTAGGAGGTGGCTCCTGGCATATATGTATGCAAGACCAGAGTTTGGACTCTGGCAGTTAAGTGGATAAGTAGTTGTAGATTATATGCTAGTTGTCTTTGTGATGCTTGCATGGAAGACCAGGAGGTGACTCCTGGCACTTGTGTGTAATACCTAGGGTTTTGGTCCTCGGTTTGGCAAAGAAAGACCATGATACAGCCTGCGGCATAATACCAAGACTATGGTTGGCACATAGCATCCGCTATTGCATGTTTGATTAGTATGACTCGTATGACATGTATGGTATGTGATATTTTAGGAACTCACTAAGCTTTGTGCTTAACGTCGTAATGCATGCACCTATATTTTCCACAACATTGAGATTTTGGTATTGTACTTTGATAACTGTTTTATTATGAAATATCTTTAAGGATTTGCTTAAATAATAAATGAGTGTTTTGATTGTTTTAAAAATAAAATTTTTACCATCGTATTTTTGGATGTTACATAGCTTTTAGTTTGCAAAACATGGATCCGAATAGTTCAAATTAAATTTAAATCCGATCTGATCCAACCAAATTACAATTCGGTTTTCAAGAGGCAAGACATTTTGAAAAATATATAAATTGAATATTAGCAAAATCTATAAAGAAACTAATTTTCTTTATAATTTATAAACAAATACTAAGAAAATATATTATTAATATATTATTAACAAAAAACTTTTGATAAGAACTAATTTTAAAATATTAAATTGGATGAAAATTTCTAATAACCAAAAATAATAATTTAATAAATTTATAAATAGTTAAAGATACATATGAAAATATATAATAATTTGTTATTTGGTTTTTTTAGACTATTCGGTCCTTAGTTTATAAACAAAAACCAATCCAAAATCTAAAATATAATTCAGTTTTGCTGAAAATCAATCTAAAAATCGGAACATCGGAACCAAATAATCTTATCCAAATTGTCCAATTGAACAAATTGGTGTTATCCACATAGTGAAAAACCTTACCTATAGTCGTTTTATTCATTTGCATTAAACTATTAAATTTCATTTTTATGACAAAATAGAATATGGATAATATTTTTATAAGAAAACGAACTGCCACAAAATATATATATATATATATATATATTAATTTGGTGTTCCTTAGGGAACAGTGAATTATTTCTATTAGACAACTTAAAATTTTATTATTATTATTTTCTTCCACCTCCATAGCCCATAATACTCGGCGCCTCAATATATTACATATTTAGTACTTAAACTATTTAACTATTTACAATAATAATCCCCGATGTAAACATTTTGCATATTTGCTAAGAATTAGAGTATTTTGCATATTTGGTAAAAGTAACAATGTTTTACATATTCGGAAATAATTAACTAACCGTTGGAGTTTTAAATGTATAAAATATAAGTTTTTAAGAATTAGAGAATTTTGTATATTTGGTAAGACTAATAATGTTTTACGTATTCGGTAATAATTAACTAACCGTTGGAGTTTTAAATTTATAAAACATAAATTTTAGGTAGTAACAATTAATGAAAATAACCGTTGTATTTTGATTTTAATGCTTTTGAATTCTTACTCTTGACAATTTACCGTCAAATTTGATTTATTTATAATCATAGTTTTGATTTTTTCCATACAAATCTAATTTCATTTTATTAAGTGTTATAAATAACAAATAACATATTTGAATTGTGTATTTTATAAAACAAATTTAATCAATTAAAGTTTGATATTAGGAAACAACCTGTGGAATACATATTCACTAAAGAGTTTCTAGCCAATCAATATCTAATGTTGGATTCGTGTTTTTTTTAAATCTTTTTTTTTTTTTTATGTTCGGTAGTATCTTTATAAATTACTTACATATAAAGGAGCCTAAAATGACGTAAATGAAAGAATAATAGATCATATGTTCTTACCCAATCACATCCTTTGCAAACAATCTATGGTCTAGAACCCCGCTTTTGTCTGGTTTCTTCACTGGTTTAACATAAAAAATAATTAATTTTAAAGTTTTCATTTAATTTCATTGACTTGTTATTGCACGTAAATAGCATACCTAATACAATGCACTTTCAATAAAAAAAACATGAAGTAGCAGAAAAACAAAAATATATAGCCATAGTATGCTACCCTATTATGCAAAAACACCCTACAAGTGACAAAACCCCAAAAGAACGTTTACAAAAATGATAACCACTTAAAAAATTAACTGAAACCACTTGTGTGAAAAAACATATAAAGGTTCCGTGTTTAAAAAATAAATAGAAATAGTCCGTATCGAAAAAGAAGCATAAATGGTCCATGTATTAGAAAAATAATAAATGGTCCATGTATATATAATATTAATTGAAATGGTCTCTGTTTAAAAAAATTAAAAGAAACTGTTCATGTTTAAAAAATTAACATAAATTGTTCCGTATTAAAAAGAACACATACATGTTCTGTATTTATAAAATAACAAAAATGGTCCATATCTAAAAAAAATGTATACATTATCCCTATTTAAAAAATATTGACCGGAATAAAATGATCCATTTAAAAAAATAATTAAAATAAATGGTCCCTGTGTATAATACATTGTCTGAAAAATAAACATGTTTATATTACATTGCCAAATGTTGGGTGTATTTTATCAATCCTAAAACCATGTACGTTAAAATTAATTTATAAAAATAACTTAAAGTACGTTATCCTTTGACTACATATTTAAAAACAATGAAAGTTCATTTCCCTTTCATATACAATGATATTAGGTGATAGAAAACCAAATAAATAAATAAATTAAATTCCCTTTTCATGCTAAGAAACATACCAGATGATTGGAAACCCAAAATAAAAAGTACATTGCCCTTGCCGGAGAAAAAACCATACCAAGTGGGCATATCAGATGCAAGGATCTCTCATTTGAAGGATATGTCAGAAAATCTCGGCCTCCCCTTCAAAATAATGGTTAGCTACTACAAACACAAACACAAGTAGGACCAAAATAGACACAAATAATCATAAACTTTTGGCATTTGGACAATTTTACCCTTCTCTTCATTTTTTGTCCAACTTTGCATTTTGGTATATTACACCCCCAAACCAGACGACGGAAACGTCCGGGGGTGGATGACTTCATTTGTAATATCACAACACATGTATCATAGTATTCAAAGTACAAACAACCATTGCATAAATAAGTATAAGTTTTTACATGTGTTCAATCACTGTATATTGACACCAAAATAGTTATAGCAAAATACAGAAGATATGACTCAAAACGGCTCCATCTTCTCAAAAGTTCGGGGAGTACCTACTTACTGATTCCCTGAGAATACAAGTAATTTGACAAGAGAGTATCAACATAAAGTTGAATGAGTGCATACGTATTTATGTTTGAAAGTATGTTTTATGTTATTTGAATAAGTAAATTGTTCTAGATTATCCTATATTTTCTGTTGTATATGAAAAGTAGTTTTGATCTCATAAAACCGTTCTATTTGTAAACCATTGTTCTTATTTGTATTCCTTTGTAAAACCTGTAAAAATGAGGGTGCATGGCTCCACCAGCTGTTACTGCAAACTGTAACGTAATACTATAAATTGTATCATTGTAAACTAGTACTTTGAAAATGTACTCATGTTTAGTTAATTATACACTAACGTATTGTTAATATCTTTTATATGAGTTATTATAACCATATTATGACTAGATGGTCTGAAACAACGCTTTAAAGGCATTAGATTGTTGATAACAATTGTCACTCGAAGGTGTGTATGCCCGATTATAACTAGCACTCTGAGTGTGGGTGATTCAAATGATGATTTGATATAGGACGTTTACTTCCACAAGTGAAACTCAGTAGTAAAACAAGTCTTATATAAAAATTTGTATTGCATATATGCAACCAATTAGCTAAAATAATCATAGGAATGATTGAGAATTGAACTAATTTGTAAGTATAACTTACAAATAGTAGTGTTAGAGGCTAATTTGGAGTCTGAAATGGGTTCACGGTCAGGGTGTTCACGATCATGTGTTCTTTGATGAATGAAGAACACCAGAAGATCCTAAGAAAGTTTTTAAGAAGATTCAAAGGTTTTCAGGTGGTTATTCTCCGTGTTGTTCACGTGTTCTTCGTGTAAAATAGTGAAATTACCGAGTTTTCAACCAAGTATAAGAAGATTGAATGATGTTCTTGAAATAATAACAAGATCAAGAAAGGATACCTGTTAGATCTTATGAAGAACTAATGATTAACACTTGAATATGATGAGAAATGATGAATTTAGCATGTTCTAGAGGAGAAAGGATGTTCTTGGCTGATGATACTTGAGAGAAAAGGGTTGGATTTTCGTGTAAAATGTGTAGAAATGAAGGAAAATATTTGATATATATATATATATATATATATATATATATATGCGAGGGTTCACGGTCCGAAGGGTTCACGGCCGTGAACATCGTACACGATCCGATGCGATTATGGCCGAGAAGATGATTACGGACCACAAGCGGTTCGCGACCGAGAACGAGATCCAAGCCGATAAGGATCATTTTCCAAGGTGATAAGATCCGATGAGTTTGCGGCCGAATCCTGATCACGGCCTCGTTCACGGTCCGAGGGTTTGCGGCCCTCATATGCGGCCTGAAGGGAGAAAAGAAAAAGAATGTGAAATTTCTCGATTCTAATAACTCCCTTATTGAACAAATAACACTTTGAATACAAGGTGTAAACACTTATAAAACATTATTCTAACTTATTTAAGATTAGAATAATATTTAAGTTAACTTTACAAGTAGAAAATAACAGAGTGTCACATGGTGTTTCTGAGGTGAGTTGAGTCAAGGAATGTTACCTGCTACATATATAAAAAAGTGTTGCTAAAATTTGTTGTTTGCATTCCAAGTCACCAAAAAAGGTACAAATACATACATATATATATATATATATATATATATATATATATATATATATATATATATATATGAAAATAACAAACACATTAACAAAAGCATGTGTAAATGTATATATATATATATATATATATATATGTGTGTGTGTGTGTGTGAGAGAGAGAGAGAACGATAATATATGAAGAGATGCAAAGTTTGCTTTGCTTGGGCCTTCTGCAAGAAGTATGACTCATCCCAATCACAACATGTATAAAGAAATCATTATTAGCAAAAAGTTGTAAAATACAAAATCTGAAGGGATGCAAATGTCACACCCCCAAACCAAGGATGGCGGAAACGTCTGGGGGCGGAGGACTTCATGTACAGTATCACAACGTGTATAATAGTGCTCAAAGTAAAAACAACCACCATATATATAATTGCAAAAGTTACACCAAAGTATATGTTTTTATGTTTCAAAAGCAATTACATTATGATGACAAAATAAATTGTTGACGGTTTAACGTCCCATCCTCAAAGCGATGAAGTTTTCCTGTTTCACTGATTTCCTGGGAATACAAGTAGTTTTAAAAAGTGTCAACACAAAGGTTGGTGAGTTCATAAGAGTTTTGTCTGAAGTAGAAACCGTTTTTCCTTGTAAGATCGATATAGTTTGATTTCCAGAAAATCCAATATTTTCTTATTTAAGTGAATAGAAATATTCCTATATGATGCATTAATGAATCCTAGAATGACCCGTAGAGTTCCTCTATAATCGTCCAGCGTATATAAGTTATATAAGGTTTAAATTAGATTAAACGTTGAATATAGTGGGTCTGCCCTAAGTCCACAACCAAACAAGGAACAGGAGATGAGGCGGGCACCACCAATTCTAGGCCAATCAAGACTAAATTCTTATATGACTCAAACATGTACGGTCAGCGATTATAGTTGAAGTCTAACAGTTCTAGATGAAAAATAGTTTGTTAATACATTATATATATATGTAGTCCTAAATTAGAGGACCGAGTAATAACAAGTATTGACCATACTTAAAAGTATAAATGTGGTTTCAAACGATGTGTAGTCGTAACTACCAAAACCAAAAGTGTACAGTAATATCTGTACTCATAGAGATAAAAAGGTGATTTTAAATCGACATAAAACTCATTTAGGTTTTAAAAATAAAATCCCGTAAACTTATGGGTTGTTATATCCCTATGTGAGTCGCTATAATCATACTATGACTATGTGAACCTGCCACGACGTTCTCAGTGTCGCGAAAAATAAAATGACATTTGTCACCCGTAGACCTGCAGGTCCAACTGTAGCTAGCAGCAAGGTGTGGGGTGTCAAACCCAATATAGATCTATATACAAGTATCACGTTCTCCCTCAAGGAGATTCTGATTATAACTACCATGAATTATATCCCGCACTCGGACGTACGGGGAGAGAGAGAGAGAGTCTCACAATATAGGTTAACAAGTTTACATGAAATGTGTGTGGATATAAATCTTTCTTGTATGAATGTACCCTTTTTGTACGAGTGTGTTGAGTGATGTAACATAAACTATACCTATTATAGTTTATCTAAAATGTATATAATATGTATGGATTCTTTTTATGGAAATGTATTAGTGTTGTGAATTTATCCAACTATACTTTTTATAGTTACATAATACGTGTTCTAAATGAATGAATAATATTTAATATGAATGACTTAGTTTCAGTTCACAATGATAAACTAACAAGGAAGCACATTCAAATATTAGAACTTATGATTATACACTTTGCTCAACATATTACAAAGTGTTATGATATTTACATGCTGTTGGCTAACTTTAGCAATTCTGCCCAGTTTTGGAAAAATCATAGAAAAATCATACGAAGTCGAAAACTAGATCCGTAAATTCTGAGAGTTCACAAAATGTGTCTAGTTTGCTCATAATTTTTATCACAATTTATAATGACCTCTAACTTGGGTGAAAAAGTCCATAATCGCAGACTGGTCCGGATTGTTGTTTGAGATGATAGGCAGTTTTGTAAAAATCACCATAAATTGTAGAAAAATCGTATGGAGATGTGCAAGTCGTCATTTTAAAGCTACAAACTTGAACTATTTGCACCTTGTACAGTTTTGAAAACAAAAATGTTTAAGATGCCCAAAACAGTCCGTGAATGGAGTTGAACTTTTCTGATGAAGGCTGTTAGAAAAATTTAGTTATGTTCTTAGTGTTTTAACTTGTATTCCCCCCTTGAAAACTTGAGAAAACATGAAAATGTAGGGGTATGAACTCACCTTAAGTGATTTCAGTAGGTAAGTGTTGAAGAAGATAAGTGTTCAACCCAAGAACACTTGAAGAATCACTTGAAGATTCGAAGATCTAACACGATTATGAGAGAGTTTGTGTAAGATATCCATGATTTGAGTGGAAATAATTGAGATAATCATAAAGAGAATGGATTATTCTTACCAAATGTGGAGGAAAAACTCAAGATCAGCCCTTGAATCTCGAATTTCTAGAGAGAGAAAGTGAGAGAGGAAAGAGTTTGATCTTCTTGTGAAATGAGAGCAAATGAGAGAAGTGAGGAGAGAGGATGAATATTCAGCCCTCAAAAACGTGGGAAAGAGGGATAATTGAGTGGAAAAGACATTGATGTGACCTAGGTAAGGTGGGGAGGTGTGGTTAGTCAAAGAGTGGGTGTGGGGTAGTTGCTTGTGACATTGGATAAGACAAAGTCAACACTCCACCTTTAATAATTCACCCATTTGATTTTTATTATTTAAATAATGATTTTCATCAAAATATGTTTAAATTATGAATATTTAGGGTTTATTATGTTAAAATATAATTTCTGGAGAAAATCCCGCTTTAAAATCACGAAAAACGGGCTTAAAATGTTAAAAATATCAAAAATGGGCTAAAAGTGACAAATATGCGAAATCTGGCCGAGGCTCGGCCTTCTTATGCTGAACCGAGAGAGAGGGAGGCAGCAACCGAGAGAAGAAGAAGAGAGAAGGGAAGGAACCGAGAGGGGAGAAGAGAACAGAGGGCGCGAAGAGACAGAGCGAGAAGCGAGAGAAGGCGAGGGTTCGGTTCGGGAATAAGAGGCGAGACTGTGCGAACCGAACGGACTGTAGTGAACAGTACCTTCGGTTCGGCTTGGTGAACAGTACCTTCGGTTCGGTTCTTTGTTCTCGGTTTCGGTTCTCTGTTCTCGGTTTCGGTTCTTTGTTCTCGGTTTCGGTTCTCTGTTCTTGGTTTCGGTTCCTAAAGCCTATTTTTCTCGTTTTCGCCTCGTTTTGAGCCGTTTTTGACCCGGTTAAGGGTCGGAATGACCCGAATGATTCCAAAAAGTTACGGGAAGATTTTGAGAGAGATTTGGGAGAGATTTCTCACACTTGGAGAGATTTGGGAGAGATTTGACATTCTTGGAGAGATTTCTCATACAAAGAGATATTTGAGAGAGATTTCACATACTTGGAGAGATTTAGGAGAGATTTGACATTCTTGGAGAGATTTCTCATACAGAGAGATATTTGAGAGAGATTTCACATACTTGGAGAGATTTGGGAGAGATTTGACATTCTTGGAGAGATTTCTCATACAGAGAGATATTTGAGAGAGATTTCACATACTTGGAGAGATTTGGGAGAGATTTGATATTCTTGGAGAGATTTCTCATACAGAGAGATATTTGAGAGAGATTTCACATACTTGGAGAGATTTGGGAGAGATTTGACATTGAGAGAGATAGAGTGAAAACGATTGAGAGAGGTTCCGTGTGGGACAGTTGTGAGTGTCCGGCATCGCAATGCATGGTTCGTAAACCCTGTTAAGCCTTGTTTAAGGATCTTACATACTCCCGATGAGTAAGCATCATTGTTTTATCGGTTTGGCTTGCCACTTACCGCAGCTTTTAGGTTAAAGAGATCTAGTTGCACGTACTTTTCGATTTATGTTTTCTTATCAGAATAGCGAGTTGTTTAGTAAATACTGAACGTAAGCCCAAGTACACAAGGGTTAGTTGAGCTGACCGGTTTGACTTGTTGACTTTATTTGACTTTGAATTGACCAGAATTTGACGGTTGTCACAGCAAAGCAAATAGACATGCACATGTTACTTGTTTTTCTTAAATATATATTTATTGATCAAACAAATTTTTAATAAGATCTCAAAATCTTAACTCTCGTAATATTGCTATCAATATGATTTATCTTGGAAAAGTAAATGGAGAAACTACAAAGTAGCTAACAGTATCTTGTGGTACAAAATCCCCTTTGTATACATAAATGTAATAATCAAACAACGACAATTTAATATTATTATGAAATAAAAATATTGCAATTGGTAGTCCTGGAATTGTGTGGGATTACTTTAAAACCTGAACACATAAGACTTTCTTGAAGCTTAGGCACATCCTCATACGATACAATGTTGAAAACCACATCTAGACTTATATCCCCATTCATGCTTGATCTTTTTGTGAAACCACCCTTGTTTGACCAAGTGTAATTAGAAAAAAGCACCTGCAAAGAAAAATCATAGCAATGCTTAGAAATGAACAATAAAAAAAGAATATTGGTAGAAGTCCATTGAAGTCGTAATGAAGATGGAGTATGAACAAGAATATGCCATGATTCATTAGCAAAAGAGGCTACGACAATAACCTGCAAAAATAATTAAGAAGGTGAGTTCAAGTGAAAGTTTAAGTGATTTCATGGTGTATACCAAACAAAAGAATCAAAACCTAATGGAGTTTAATCAAGAATAATTCTCTTAACCATTTCATTGAGCACATGGTAGGCTAAAATTTGTGAATATAAGAATCAACATCAAAGGTAGTCTTTAAAATCCTAAGCTAAAAAAATACCAAAGATAATGGTTATATAAACAAAGGTTGCTCAACTTACCTTGGCATAATATAAGAAACAACAGGAAAGCGATGAACCTAAATGGACAAACTAGAGGATAAAATATGAAGGTAGGGATGAAGTGATTCAATTAACATTTAGAAACTAAAAGTAATTAGTACTTCTCACGTTTTGAGGATAAACATTGTCGTATAGAGGAAATACAACAGAGGAATAGATTGACGGATATTCGATGATTCGGGATACGGTGGTTTGATAAGATGTGAGGTCCGAGTGGTGCGATAGTGTGAGATGGATTGTCCAGTGGTGGTGATTGGTCCGATGGATGGTTGTGTCGATGCATCGGGAAAAGAGATTGGGATGAATAGGGGAAAAGAATGGCAAAATTTAGGATGCCAATTGAATTTGAAATGTTGTGAGCGATAAATAGGAGAAGACAAAGAAAATTTCAAAAATATTGAAACCCTTTATTCTCTAATTTCTCTCCCAATCGTTCCTCAAATCACGCAAATTGAAGATTCAAGGAGATATGTATGCAGCATAGGGGCGAGATAAAGAAAAAAATAAACAATTTCAAAAAAAAAAAATCAGAATCAATTTTAGAGCAAAGTGGTGGTGGAGACAATGGTGTGTGGTGGTGAATGTCACCTAGGGGTGCTTGGCAAAAAAATTTATTGCTTATTAGCTTATAAATTATTAGCTTATTAGCTTATAAGTTAATAAGTAAGTGTAGGGTAACTTATGAAAAAATGACTTATTAGAGGTTCTCCACCGGAATAAGTTATTTTCATCCAAACACTTTTTTAACTTATAGTGGTGTGGAACCTAATAAGCTATTTTAAAAAAGCTTAGCCAAACACCCCATAATACGGAATAAAGAAGGAGAAGAGTGGTGGTAGTGGTGACTACGTTAGCTGTCGAAGGATATGGAAATGATGAGGAGCGGCACATTGGATTGTTTGTGTTTAGGGTGTTAAGAGATGTGGTGTTAAGAGTGGTGAGTGGTCTTAGGGTTCTTCGATTGATGGAGGAAAACATGAAATGGTTTCAACAAAGGAGACGAAAAGCCCTCATATAAGGGAATATGAACTAGAATTGAACGATTCTTGGAGGGACCTACGGCTTCAAAGACAACTCACTTTCAACTGCTGACTTTTTCAGGGTATTGACTGGATAGGATTTGCATGTATTAATTGATTGTAAATATCACAATAATATTTGTATGACTTAGAATTCAACATTCGATCAAATATGTTTTATAATGTATTATATATATATATATATATATATATATATATATATATATATATATATATATATATATATATATATATATATATATATATAGAAGGTATGACAAATATGATATTTAATAATTTATTTAGGTCAAGTTTCATTCTGTTGTTCGATAAAATATTCCAAAGCTTTCGTATGTTATCCGTTACAAATACAGAACCGTAGGTGGGATTGTCATTTCATGCTTCTCCCCCTTATGTACTTAATGAAAAGCAAGACTATGTTAAGTGGTGAGATGATGTATAGAGTTTGACACCTACCCGGTGTTGGAAAGTCGGAATGAGAAATGTTATACGAATGAATAGAATTAATATGGATTCATAAAACCATAATGTTTGATCATTAAAAACAAATGTATTTCATGAAAGGTAAAAATAATCTTTGATTCAAAATGCTTTTCGAGCTTTTTAATTTTGTTCTTATATTTCATGTTATATCTGTTGGAAAGTTGGTCTTCAATCTTCTCCAAAAATTTCACCACAATCAGTCAATCATTTTTACCCTTGAACATCAAGATTACACCATCTCCAACCCATTTTCATTTGTTTCCTAAAGAATAGAGTAAAAAATAGGGTAAATAGTGTTTTATCTCAAACTCAACTCCATTTTTTATCTTATTTTTTACCCCCAAAAAAATATTCCTAGTATATTATATTCTTCCAACTTACATACATTGTAAAACACACATTTCTATTAATTTGGTTTTAACAAATATATAATCTATATTTTTTCTATTACAATAATATTATTAAATAAGATTATATTTATAACACACTTATAAGCATTTGTAAAATACGTTATCGTTTTTTAAAATTTCAATATGTATTTAACTTTTTATATGAATTTGATGAACAAAAATACAAACTTTATATTTATAATTAATTAATATAATTTAATATATAACAAAATATTATAAGTATTAAATATTATATTTAAATTATAATTATTTGGTAAAAATAAACTAGAAATGTATAAATATATAAATAGAGGGACTAAAACCGACAACACAAAGTTCATCCACATTTCAGAAGAAATGAATAGCATAACACTATATTTGAGGTATTATTATTAATATCCTCCAAAATGAGGGGATAAATGGGAGAGGGTTGGAGAATAATATGGAAAAAATAAGGAACAAAATGGAAAATGAAAGAGGGTTAGAGATGCTTTTAACATGTTCAAACAACTTGAAACTTGGTCCTCCATCCATCCAAGAAACACAAATGCAAGTTCACATTTTCCTCAGGATCGGTCCAGACGGTGGGCAACCCAGACGACCATCTGTGGCCCACGTCTCCAGGGGTCCAAATTTTTTGAGTTATATATATATATATATATATATATATATGAAAAATATTACCTAAATGATATCTAGAGCATAAATATGGTTTAAATTCAAATTACCTCAAAAGATAAACAATTTAGCTTGTTTGTTACTACTAATTGAACACATCTATAGTGAAAAATAATCGATATTTTTTAATCTTTATTATGTTTGTCTTAGAGGGGCCCTTTTTTCCCCCCTAGCCCCATATATGTTTGGACCGGACCTGATTTTCATCAAACTAATCAATGCGAAGAATAACATTTTAATTCTTATTAGCTGGTGTAATATGTCTTTCTATCACTGATTTCATCCACCTAAAGTTCATAAGCCCGATCTCTTAACTTTTTCAAGAAGCCTTTATATCTTATTCCATTTGATTTCATGTTTCTTGACTTTTTTCCACCAAACTCTTATATCATGATTCAAATTTTGCAATGTATTTAAAAAAGTATATACAAAAATATATAACAATGGATTGAAAAATTACCACAAAGGTGTTTAAAAGATGTGAAAAGTAACTCGTTTTTGAACGAAAACATACAAAAATTATGTAAAAATTACCATTTATTTTAGAACAAACTACACGAATTGTCCTTAAGGTTTAGTTTTTTCCCCTAAAGTAGTCTCTATGAAACTTTTTTTCCTCAGATGGTACCTACGGAGCAAACCTTGCACACAAAAGGCTCATTTGACTAACTTTGTTAACAAATTCTGTTAAGCTTGGTTAAATAACAAAAATACCATTTGTTTTATGCTCATAAATGGTCCTCTCTCTCTCTCTCTCACTCTCTATCTCTCCCCCTCTCTCTCTCTTGCAGTGGTCATGCTTTGGTGAAGAAATCAATCCCACTATCATCATCAAACGTACAACCCAACTGTGTACTGAAGCAAAAAACCTCCATCATTTAATAGGTGAGCACAAGCAAAAGAAAATTATGACAAGGCCTAATTACGAAGATGTTTTGAAAGAGATTCAGATTTGAATATATAATTCTTTAGATTTGAAGAATGAAACACAAATTTTCTACAAACTTACTCATAAGAGCAAAGAATGAAACACAACTTTCTACAAACTTACACAAATTTTCTATAATAAACAAACCAACGAAGACTCAGATATGTTGTAATTTAAGGAATTTAATGTTCAAAATCCGCCATGGCTGCAATCACAGTTGCAGGTGAAGTTTGGAAAAGAAATTTCAAGAAACAAGCACATGCCCTCTGGATTACCCTGCCAAGATACGAATTAGATCAACAAGAACATCGCCGGTTGAGAACCAAGGGAACAAGTCTCCGTCTTCATCTGATCGGGGAGCAAAATAGAGAAATGGGGAGGTTCGAGGTTGTGTAACCCCATGGAAGGGAACGAGCAGTAACAATAGCGAAGGAAGGGAGGTTTGTGGGTTTCTTTAACAATCGGATGGGAGATTAGAAGCGGTGGTGCCAGCTCCTGGTTAGCCGAAAACTTTTTTGATAAAAGGAGCCCTCGACGGGATTGCTAAGTGACGGAAAGAACAAGAAATTCAATCTCATCATATCTGAACCCATTAGAGGAGGTGATACTTCGACTTCTTGCTTTGTTTTGGTCTAGCGTCTGGGAAAGGGATTGGTGGTGGTGGAAGGCGGTGTCTCCATCAACGATTTTGTTAGGGTTGGGGTTTAAAAGGGTTTAAAAGGATCCATTTGATCCAAATTTAAAGCATTTTTTTGTTGCAAATCAAAAACCCTGAACTTTTTTCTGAATCTAACGATCTTCCCTTTCGTGAGATTTCAAGAGAGAGGAGAAGATGGAGGTGGCATGTCAGCGAGCGACAATGTAAGGTGGGGGAGAGACATGCCGGAGAAGATGAATTGGGTGGTGCTTTAATGAGAGAGAGAGAGAGAGAGAAAGAGAGAGAGAGAGAAAGAGAGGGGGGGGGGGGAGGAAGAGGGCCTCACTTTTTTCTTTTTAATTTTAAATTAATAAAATATTATAAATAAATAAATAAATAAAAGCAAAGGGCATTTTTGTTATTTTACACACACTTAACAGAGTATGTTAACAAAGTTAGCCATAAGGATCATTTGTGTGCAAGGTTTGCTCCATAGGTACCATATGAAGGAAAAAAGTTCCGTAAGGACTACTTTAGGGTAAAAACAAAACCTTAAGGACCATTCGTGTAAATTGTTTATTTTACTTTTTGAGTAAATTACATGAATGGTCCCTATAGTTTAAGGTAATTTACGTATGTGGTATTTAATTTATTTTTTTTAACTCGAAAGGTCTTTATTGTTTGTTTTTATTACGCTCTTGGTCCCTATCATATGTAAAAAGACTATTTTTCCTTTAATTTTTCAATTTAATTAAATAGACACCCCCACCCCCACCCTCACTCCGATCCCCTCACCCTATCTTACATATTCCACAAACTTTTTTATTTATTTAAATAATAGTCTTTTTAAGTAAGATAGTGATCAAACGCGTAACAATAACAAATAATAGGGACCAAACACATAATAAAATCAAACAATAGGACCTTCTACGTTAAAAAATAAATTAGGAATAAGAAGTACAAATTATCCAAACCATAGGGACATTTCGTGTAATTTACTCTTGTATTTATATATTTCTTTTTCAAAATGAGTTGGTAGGGGGCGTGTCGGGGTTGAGGGTATATAAATCCAGCTTGAGCGACTTAGCGTGCTGTTTTAGGCTTGTACTTGTAGTATCACGAACGAGACTTTTTATAAACATATGTTCGTAGACTACAAAGGTTGACGAAGACGAACAGTTTTTGCATCTACACATCAACAGGTATGGATTCTATTCCTTCAATCTCTGTATTTCCATCGAAATAGCCGATAATTATCGTTTTGTTTCATGTTTTCGTTTATCCGATGTTAATTTGTGATGTTTTGTTTCGCTTTTTCGTATTCGTTTCCGTCTTTCCGATGATTTTCACTCCGACCGATGTGTGAGCTAGTTAGGTATATTTTTAGGTACACAAATCGCTGTAAATCCCACTCCATGTTCATGCAGAAGCTAAGATTTTAAATTGATGTTAAAATTGATTCGTTTCAACTCCGACACTATGTTTTTAGCTTGATTTTGTCATCGATTTTGTTTATCATCAGTCGATTTCTATTGAGCGTAAAGTTATCGTAAAGTTCTAAGGTGAAATTTTATTAAAATTCGTCTCTGATTCGTAGCTGAAATCACTCTGTTTGATAATCAACATAAACGGAATCGTTATCGCAATGGAAGGAGAAATGCAGATGGTGATGAATTTTTGTGATCGATGATATTGTGATTGATTATCGTTGAAATGTGAAATTAGGGTTCTTAGTTATCATTTGTGCGCATCTTACTATTGATTTTGTTGTTTAATATTTGGTCAGTCTTTTTAATCAATGGAAATTGATGCAGCCTACAATAAGCTGAGAAATCACAAAAAGGGGAATCACATTCAAAAGTGAGGTGGAAGTTTAGAATCAGGTTTCTTAAGATAAGCTACTGGAAATCTTCAGAGGTAAGAACAAGAAGAAGAAGATACAGCAAAAATTATAATCTCACAATTCGAAGATACAACCAATGGTGCTAAAAGCAGAAAGGTACTCAGAACTCAGTCAACTCACCAATGTTGCTAACACTGCAAGTCATGAAGCATCAAGAAAGAGAAAAAGGCGAAAAGCAAAGGGTAAATGTGTCATTTTGAATCTGAATGATAATACTTCATCAATTCAAGATCTTCCTACACAAATGGATACATTTATCACTAAATCTCTTTCTGAAAAACTCATCATTGGTAGCATACAAATCCTCATTGATTATTCCTACCTTAATGGAATCCAAATCATGAAAACCCATGTTGCCACATCAGCAAAAAAGCTTCTGATTCTTGATGTAAATGGATTGTTAGCGGATATCGTTTCCCCCCCTCCAAAAGATCTCAAATCAGATAAAAATATTTCAAGAAGAGCAAGTAAGATTTTCATTTTCTCCCACTTTTTAATTACCAATTAAGATTAAAAAAAAATCTTTTTATGGTTATTTAATTTATTATCCTTTTTATTTATATTGTAGTATTCAAGAGACCTTTTTTGGATGACTTTTTAAGATTTTGCTTCCAAAGATTTGATGTTGCGATTTGGTCATCAAGAACAAGGTATTAATAAATAAATAATAATTTAATATCATTAAATTTATGGATTTTATTCCTCTTTGATTTATTACTCATGGAATTACAAACAGGAAAGTTCTAGACCCTGTGGTTGATTATTTGTTAGGAGATTTGAAGAAGAAGTTGTTGTTTCTTTGGGTAAGTATTCTTTACTTATATTTTTATCAAGGGCAATATAGTCAATTCACTTTATTTATACTTTTATTCTTCCAGGATTTGTCACATTGCACAAATTCAAGTGCTAGGAGCCTTGAAAACAGACATAAGTTAATAGTTTTCAAGGAAGTCAAGAAAATTTGGGAAAAAATTGAATTTTATGATGAATCAAATACATTATTGTTGGATGATTCTCCATATAAAGCGTTACTAAATCCCGTAAGTCAATCACCCTTTTATTTAATTTAACATTTTTTTAATAAAAATTTATGATTTTTTTAATTACTGTTGTTTATGTTTTAGAAGCATACCGGAGTCTTTCCCTTGTCTTACACCTACAAGGATACAAATGACAACTCTTTAGGTGAGAAACAACAATATATACTTTTAAGAGTAAATTACATGAATGGTCCCTATGGTTTTGGGTAATTTGCGCGTTTGGTCCCTAACTTATCTTTTTAACTCGGAAGGTCCCCAACTGTTTGTTTTTGTTATATGCTTGGTCCCTGTGTTTACCTAAAAAGACTATTATTTAAATAGGAAAAAATAATGAGATAGGTAAGGTAAGGTGAGAGGGGTGGGGTTGGGAGTGTGTTTGTTTAAATAAATTAAAAAATCCAGGGCAAAATAGTCATTTTAGGTAAGATAGAGACCAAACGTGTAACAAAAACAAACAATAGGAACCTTCTAAGTTAAATAATTAAGTTAGGGACCAAACGTACAAATTACCCTAAACCATAGTGACCATTCGTGTAATTTACTTTTTTTTTTTTAATTATTATAACATTATATGTTGAAAATTCTATCAAATATAATGATGATTAAAATTTTCAAATAAAAAAAAGTACAACACTTCAAATGTACCTAGTATAATACAAGGTAAATTTTTTTAAGTTTAATGATTTAATAATTTTTTTTTTTAAAGTACAAGAATATAAGGAATATAATTGGTTAGATTTTTGAAATAAAAAAAAGTACAATGCTTAAAGTTGTACTTGTTGCAGGTCCTAATGGAGATCTTAGAGTTTATTTGGAAGGTGTGGGGACCACTGAAAATGTAAAAACGTATGTAGAGCAACATCCATTTGGTCAAAATGCCATTGATAAAAGAAGCCCACGTTGGGCCTTTTACTCCAAGGTTCTTAAAGATGTATCTTAATAAAAAAAAAAAAAAAAAATTAGATTCGTAAACTTTTTTTGAAATTAAATGGATAAATTTGGACATAATTTTGTTGCACTGAGTGACAATTGTCACTGACTGTAACAAAGTTAGGTTTTGATATCGTGAAACAGGTTATTTGGTTTTCGTTGTCCGAACTGGTTAAATATAATTAAATTGAATTGTCTACAAGTGGATTTTTTTTAATTTTTTGTTTAGTTCAAATGTTTGTAAAATTTAAATATTAAATTTAATTATGTAGTTTTTTTTATTATATTTTAAATTTTTTACTTAATATGTTCATATTTTTTGTACATTATGTTGTTGAAGAGTTTATCACTACCACCAAAGATCATCAAATCTGCGTCCCCAAGAAACAGAAGTTGAAGGTTTAAGGGAAGATGGAGTTGTTTTCCAAAATTGAAAGTAAATTAAAATATAATAATAAATTAAATTAAATTGTAACATAAATATTTTCTATTATGATCTAGAAAAAGCCAAATCATAAATACTTATTTTATATATAAATTAATATGATGTTGGGCATCTCATTACTTTTTTTTAGAACTCTCATAACTTATTGAATATAAAATCTTTTCATCAAACTTTTCTAAAAAGCTATAAAATGTTAATAATAAACCTTTTATTTATTTTTTTAATAAAGTTATGGAATTAAATGATACTTCAAAAATAATTTATACTATAATAAAGTTGAAGGATAATTTAATTGAAAGACGTCAAGTTACGAAAAAAAAATAAAATAAATAAAGAACAAAATCATCCTAAAATAGAAGTGAACTCGAACAAGATAATTAATCCATCTATGATTTCACCAAGCAATCTGCGTACATATAAGTCGCTAAAACACATCCGTACTTTAGCGATTTGTACGTTCGCAGATGATTTTTTTTTTTTTTTTTTATGGTATAAATAGGGGGTACAAGTGACTAAAATTGCAGATGAACTAAGTTAATCTGCGATTTCGGTTTTTTTTTTTTTTTTTCTACGAAATTGATAGGATTTAACTATGAAACAACCATATTATATATAAATTCTTGCAAAAAATTATCACTTTTGTTACAATTTCTTTGAAAATTTTGTTTAAAATCTTTTTAATAAAATGAATTAATATTTGTCTTGTCAAATCGTCCATAGTGCTTCCAGAGAGAGAGTTCTTCAACGAAAAGTGTAAAAAATGAAACAAACAAAAAAATTTATGTTTTTATGCCTGCGAAAAAGATGAAATCGCAGATGGAATGTGAAATAGCAGATGGACTAGTCCATCTGCGAACGTACAAGTCGCTAAAGCATGTATGTGCTTTAACAACTTGTACGTTCGCAAATGACTTTGTCAAATCGCAGATGGACTTAGTCCATCTGTGATTTGTGATTTTGCATGCTATTTTTGTAATTGTTTTTTTTTGACTATTTTCTACAAAGTAATTATTGGTTTTGCTATATTTGTAATTTTCTCTAATATAAATAAGTGAATCTAATCCAACGGTTCTAATTAAAGATTAACATTTAGAATGAGATTAGATTAAAACTGGAAAATTGGACCAGAACCGAAATATATAGAATCAGTTTGGGTTTCGGGTTTAAAAATTTACTTTATGCAAGTTCCGGGTAATTCGGGTTTGGATCCATCGGGTCCGGGTAAATCGGGTCTAAGAACCAGAACTGATGTTAGGAACCAAAACCACTTTTAAGGGCCAGAACCGGTTTCTGTGAAACGTTTAAAACAAGCATATCTTATTTGTTTTAATTTGGATTAACATACAGTTTTTTCAACGTGTAATTTAGAGTTTGTATATATGATTTTAGACTATAAATGTGTCATTTTTAGTGTTATATTCATTAATTTACAGTCCCCAAAGACGATATATCAAAGCTGAAAGTTTTTAGTTTTTTAACTTTTTTGTATTCTGTGAAAGTTTTAAAACATTCATATCTATTTCGTTTGAAGTCGAATTGACACACAGTTTTCAAATTTGTAGTTTAGAGTTTGTACATGATTTTAGACTATAATTTTGTCATTTTTGGTTTAATATTCAATGACTTACATTCCCCCGAAGTCGGGATATCAAATTTGAAAACTTTCAACTTTTTAGCTATTTGTTTTTTGTACTTTGTGTTTTGTGAAAACGTTAACACATGCATATCTCATTCGTTTAAAGTCGGATAAATATGCGTTTTTTTTTTCCCGAGTATAGTTTAGAGTTTGTACAAGATTTAGACTATAATTTTCCCGAAATCGGGATATCAATATAAAGTTTTTTAAAGTTCAACCCACTAAGTAGTAAGCAATTGCCAAAAAATTTCGGTTTTTCAGGTTTTCCGGTTCTAAACCAACTTTATCCGGTTCTAACCTGCCCAGTTTGATGTTTTCGGGGTTTATGGTTCTATACCCACTTTACCCGGTATCATACCTGAAACCGAACCGGAACCAGTTCCTATATACGGGTCCGGTTTCCGGTTGTACAAAATTCCGTTAATCGGTTCCGGGTCCTTGTCCATCTGGTCCGGATTTGGACACACTTTCATCCCTAATTTACAATATCGTATACTGTAACATCAATTTTGGTTTTTTTTTAAATGGCTTATATATCCAACAACACAAATAACTGTTTGATTTGTAAATTCTTATGCTTTTGATGTTTATGCTATTATTTTGATTTGTAAATTGTTATGAAACAAGTAAACTTTTTTGTAAAATGGTCCTTGTAGCTGGTCAACATTTATATTTAGCGGTTTTTCAGGCTTAATCGTAAATAAAAAATAAGGAATACATTTTTCGCTAATAAGATCAAAGTTTAGGAGATTTTTCTGAAAATTTCATTACCAGTAATTTCGTTTATTTTACTAATTTTTTATCTTAAGAAAAAAAATCCATAATTAAAATTTTATTTTGTTTATCCCATTAACCAAACCTATTAAACTGAATTTTATTTTGTTTGTTTATAGTTGGCTTAAAATTATATTAAAAACGATTAAACCTAGTTAAATAAACCAAAATCCGATTGGGCCAGGACAAGAGAGAACATAGGGTAGTTCTTTCATAACACTCTTATATATATATATATATATATAAAAGCACTCATGCAAGGCATTGTGACCACATTTCTGTAACACCGTAAATTTCAAAATAATTTTTCGCATTTTATAAAAACATAATTCATTTAATATTCGTAAAAACACCCATGTTTGAAATACAATTCATGTCATACAAAAATCCCAAGATCTCATAACATAAAATCCTGTGTGTGTGTACTGATCAAGCCGGCGCCTTCCCACGGTCGTCACTAGTACTTGAAACAAATAACACCAAACACTGTAAGCACAAAGCTTAGTGAGTTCCCCAAAATACCACATATAACACATATTAGCCACTTGAGGCTATAACTCTGTGGGTCCGTGCACCCAAACTTTGTGAACCCTCAGGTTCTAACTATGTAAACATGCACAACATAAATCACATAGAATAATGCAGCGCAACACATAACACATATATAGCATACAAGCACTGTATCACATAACTCTAGTTACCTACTCAAGGTAAAGTATAGTGAGAAGACTCACCTCGTGTATCTCGATAACTCGTAAATCCCTGGAATCACTCGTGCTCGATCCCCCGAACTATAATCTTCCTATAATACAATATATCTCTAATTAACACTTTTACAACTAAGGTTGACTAACCCTATCAAGTCAACACTGGTCAACTCTGGTCAACGGTCAACTTTAACCGGACTCGGCGAGTGTACCAAAGTAACTCGGCGAGTCTAACACGTTCACTGACTCCCTCGGATCTTTTCTTGGCACGTCGAGCACTCCCCCAACTCGATGAGTACCACCTGGCTTGAATCGCGGGGCAACCACGACTTAACTCGCTGAGTCTCAAGAACAACTCGGCGAGTTCCGGCTTGACTCAACCCCATATTGACTCTTCCTGACTCACTGGGTTATCCCCTAACCCGACGAGTCCACTCACTGAACATATTACGTGAAACCCCAACCCTACTCGCCGAGTCCCAAGAACAACTCGGCGAGTTCATGCCATGCACACACTTTTATTGACCTTCTGAGGTCAGATCTGCTTTCCCAAACCCTAGATCTGGCCTTCCCAAGCATGAATGTCATGTAAAGTTCGAAACTTGATGTTTGTATAACCCCCACAAGGCATCAAAAGGTGATTTGGTCCCAAAAATAACCACCTAGGTCCAATGACTCCATAATAACCCAAAAAGCTCCAATGGTTAAGGTCTCTGGACCTCTTTGAGTCCAGATCCATGACACAAACTCGAAGAGGGACCATTTGCTTCTCATAATCACTCTCCAAGGGGTTATAAAACCCTAACTCTAAAGATAAACCCTATAACTGAAGGAGATTCAAACCCTTACCTCAAAATGAAGCATCTGGACTCTGGATCTACTGTAATCTCACCTCCTCCTTGCTCTTGCCACCTTCCTCTTGCTAAACAAAGAATACAAAGGCCCAAAAGTGACTTCCTCTCTCCCAAAACGAATTAGCTCTCTTAGGGTTCTCTCAAGGGACTGGTAGCCGCAATGGGAGGCTATAAGTGCCCTTAAATAGGCTCCAAACCCGGGGAATTAGGGTTTCTTTAAACAGCGTGGACTCGCCGAGTCCAGACGCGAACCTTGTCCAAAATCACGATCCTACTCGGCGAGTTCGAGCTCCAACTCGCTGAGTCTCCTGACAAAATACCAAAAAATGAAAGAATGAATAATACCTGGAAATCCGGGCTGTTATAATTTCATATATCACAAAAAGTGTTACAAATGTCTTGTTCATTTAACGCATTGTATCTTTCATCGCCATAGAGGCGGACTTAGATACAACCTCAGGGACGTATCAATTCCTCCACCCTTAAAACTAACATCGTCCTTGAGGTTGAGTATGTGAATGTTGAGACTAAAGAGGGTGAGGAATTGATGGTCAAACAAACGAGGAAAGAGGTTGAGATGTCGGATATGTCCATAGGTATTCGTCAATGGCAGTTGTCGTTACTTTAGTGATGGGGTGACTGAGATGGTGGTTTCATTGAGGCTGGTGGCGACGATGTTAATGGTGGTGATGGCAGGGTTGTTTGCAATGGTGGTTAGGCAAACTCCAGTGTTATTTGCAAGCACGGTAACAACATTGATGCTTTTGGTGACGGTGATAAGGGCATCAAGATATGACAATTATTATTATTATTATTATATTAAGATTGTGAAAAATTTTCCATTGGTCCCTGTGGTTACCATCTGGGTCCCTATATTTTCATTTATTTGCCACTTTGCTTTGTGATTCTTTACTACATTCGTTATCTTCTTTATGTTCCTTCCCATCGGTAAAGATAAGTATATATAGTGTTTTTATAATCGGGTTCCTATTTCGTGTCAAATATTACTCCATTCCACGTGTCTTCTTCCTGTTGTTTTGCTTTTTAATTGCAGATCCTTCTTTCTTTTTCTTTGTCTTTCCCTTTTGTTCGTCATCCGGTTCCATTTCTCTGCTACACTCCCTATTTCTCTCTTAGGGGGTGTTTGGTTTAGCTTTTCAAACCCCAAAAGTCCTTTTTGGAAAAGTTACAAAAAGTCAGGATTTCCTAACTTTTCCAAAAAGTTCATTTTCCTTATGTAAAAACTTCAAAAGTAGCTTATAAAATTAGTTTGCCAAACATGTTTTGCTTTTTTTTTCTTTTCCAAAAAGAACTTTTGGCTTTAAAAAGCTAAGCCAAACACCCCTTAGATAATATTCCTCTACTATCGTAATTTTGCTTGCTTTCTTCCCAATGTGTCGTCGTTTTATTATGTCATGGCTGTTCGGGTGAAGCGGACTGCTGACGACGCCGCTTCGTCGTCGGTTGCTGTCCTTATTGGTGACCGCCGGAAGTGTCGACGTCTTGATGGCCTCTCTGTCCTTCCCTAATAACTCGACTGTGGTCACTGTAGCTGGGTTTGTGAGTTTTGCGGTGCGTTTTCCTGGTAGGTCGAGAGGGCTCTTATGGATCGATGTCTTATTTCAGAATGAAAGGGTTTCAACATCGATTTATGACTTCCAGGTATCTCACTCCTAATTTCGGATTTAAAGAAGGTTACACTTCTATTTGATTCTAACTATCTCGCCCCTGATTTCCTTTCCGGTTTTGGTTTTGGACTTGAGTAGGACCAATTCGTAGCTTATGAATTTTGGAGATTTTTTTCTTTTGTGTGTATGTAGGCATCATCGAACAATGGAGCAGAAGAATCAGCGACTAAAGAAGAGGAAAGGTATGAAGGATATGAGGTAGACATTGAGCAAACTTATGGTTTCAGATTCGTGAATGGTAGAGATATGCACATAAAACCAAGATGTTTACAATCGGGGATAAAGTTGTGGCCACCAGCTATTTGATGAAATGCCCGAATCACTTTTCCTGTTTTTCTTCTCTTCCTTTTAGATGTACTTGATCATTTCACAAACGGATTTCATATCACTTTATTGGATTGGGTTGAGTTTAATTCATTTATTATGAATTTGGAAAACATTCTGATTCTATGCATCTTTTTGAATGATTTTTTTGTTTATTTTGTTATAGGTTTACCAAACTACTGTTGTTGGGCTAGGACAATCCACATGTGTAGCCATTGGTGGGGATCATTTTAATGGGACCAACTTCATTGACTACATGAGAAAATTCATTGTTGATCCTCATACAGAAGGTAACTCAACTTTTCAAATGAATTTCGTATTTTGGTAGTTTTTTTTTTTTTTTTTTTTTTTTAAAATTTGGCTAATTGCATCTATGGATAATTATTGTGTTTCCAACATGAATATCATAAGAAATTTTTCACTTGCTTTTTTGAGTTTTTTTTTGTAACTTTTAATGATTATTCTGTTAGGGTTGCCTTAAAGCACAAGTCTATGGCTAAATTTATTTGTTTCTAAGGTTAAACATAATACTTTCCATATGTAAATTAATGTTCTGTTTAAACATGGATGTTGTTTGTTTAAATGCAACTCTGTACATCCTAATGCAGACGTGTGTACAATTTCTTGGTTTCACTTCAAGGGGTTAATCACAGGTTAAAAGATCGATGCAGGGTATGATTTCAAGGTTGATGTTGTTTGTTTTTGTTGATTGTTTTGCATAGTTTTTTGAAGTTTTGAATTGAGAATTTATTGATTATTTTGATTGCAGAGTTTGTTTGATGCATAAATCCATTTTTATCATAACGATAAAATGGTACAAGTAATAGTATTTGGTCCTAAGTTTAAATGTAGAAAAAAGGAATTTATTTGATATTCAGTGAGTTTTGACAAATTTTCATAATCTAAAAATATGGTAAACTTGATAACCCATGTTGCCCTTGAATTGGTTAGGTGGATGAGCAAGAAAATTGAAAAATGTGAGAAAGAAATTTGAATGATTTCTTGATGAAGACAAGCTTCAAGGGCCGTGGAAATTGCATTATTAAAGAAATTAAACAAATCCATGGAGTATGCATTTGGCGAAAATGGGTATGTGGCTACTTTTCTTATAACTATTTTTTTTTTAACTTTTTTTTAATAAACCCTTTTTACATGCTACAGTCCAATTCCATCAAGCATTTTGTCTCTTCGATCTGCAACAATGTTAGATGGGTTGCTTCGGGGCAGTCGTTTCACCTCCAAATGGTTAGATTGCTTCATATAACTTTTGATTTTTGTATTGTTTTTTTTTTTTTTTTTTTAAACCGAATCATCCTATTTGTTTTAAATCACATAATAATATAAAATAGACGTACGTACTAGATTCGTTAAGATGGTGAAGGGCATTATTGGAAACGTTCCTGTTTTTGGAATTTGCATCAGCCATCAACATGCCTTGGTTGTGTAGACATACGAAACAAAATGTTTTTTTTTAAATACAGATGGTTATGTGATCCTTATTAATCATTAAAATCCTTATTATTTTGTTTTGTTTTTATTTATTGAATTTACAGGTTTACAAATGTTACACAACCTAATGAGAGACATCATAGATACGAGTTCATTAAGATTCCAACATTAGGAAAGCTTCATAAGGTAAGTATTAGAAAGTGTGAGAAAGTTAATATCATACACAAATTGTTAGATCACCATATTATCCATGGCAAGTCTTTGAGTTTCTAGCTGAACGAAAGATTCTTACACTGCAAAATATCTTAAAACCTTCTCCTAATGGGCCAAAAGGTTTGAACAAATCATGAATACACTTATTTTTTTCTATATTAAAATTTTAAATATTTTATAGTTTTGCTTCCTTCGATAATGAAACTCATGTTGGTTTCTTTTTCAGCTCCAAAGAATAGATTTTGTCATTGACCGAGCATAGGGACAAATTGCTAAGGTATTCATATTGGCCATAACCTAGCCTTACCTATTGCTTTATTTAATATTCGAGAGGTAATACTTTACTTTTTTTTAACAGGGTGTTGCTGCCGCACTTGCTATTTACTTTGCAACACAAAGGGGTCATTATATTATAGCATACTACATTATATTTGTGTATTTGTAAATGGGCAAAACGTAGACAATAGCAACATACTTTACTATAGCTACAAATTAGAACAATGTACTATACTTCCACACTAAAGCGACACTTTACGATCCCCGCAATGCGGGGGTCACTTTTCTGGTTATTATTATTATTTGCTTTGGATCCAGACGTTATCGATGATTGTTGCAGCCTCAATTGTTTAGCGATGATGGCATCGAGACGGTTGTTGTTGGCGATAGTTATAAAAACTTGAGTCGATTGGTATGCTATCGTGGCAAAAGACTCTTCAAGGCTCGGTAGAGAATGGAATTGGGGAGGCATTGCGAGGATGAGAATGAAAACAATAATTGATAGAGACCAATTCGAAGTGGTCAATCTCCCAAGCTAATGCCAATTCGAGATGGCTAGTCGCCAAAGAATAAAGATGAACATACTTGAACTTGGATCAAATTTTCTTCATTTTCATTAACATAACATACAACAATTTATATAACAACAAAAAATAGAAGTCCTAGATGAAAACCAGGAAGTAATGGAAATCATGGAGATAATGAACACATGCGCTAAACCAAAAAACACTCGAACATAAAAAATGTAATATACTCTAATTTGGAAAACCTCGGAAAAAATCAACGTATTTTCATTAAATGCTTAAAAAAACATTATATTATTTTTTAGTACACTAAAACCTTTATATTTTCTAAAATTCTTATTGAAGGTTTTCTACCTCAGAAAAACCTAATCTATTTTCATCAAAGGATTAAAAAAAACAATTATATTATTTTTAGTGCATTTAAACCCTCATATTTTTAATTTTTTTTTAATATAATGAACTGTAACAATAGAAACGTTAACCTAACATTTTTTGCTATCTAGGACTTATCGAGCTTAATGCATTAAACAATACATTTTAAAAAATATAAGGGTTTTAACGTCCAAAAAAATAATATAGTGGCTTTTTTAAGACTTTTATGAAAACATGTTGAGTTTTTATACAATTATCCAACTCTAATATATTAAAACATTTTACTCTTTTTGTAAAATATAATAAAAGCGTTATCAAATTGATGAAATATAAAAAGAAAAAAACGAAAAAAAAATTAAAATACATAAAAGAATTACAAATAATACGAATTTAAAAAAAAAGTATAAAATGTATGAATATATTAGAGAAAAAACATTATAAATGGTCGATGTGGTTTCTCCAGATTTCAAGTTTAGTCCATGTGATTTAAAAATTTCATATATGGTTCATGTGCTTTCAAAACTTTTGACAATTGATCATTATTGCTAATTCCATTAATTTTTGTTCGTTAATTGAATGATATTTTCATCATTTCACTACCATAGAGAACATTTATTATGCTTTCACTTATTAATATGCAAAAGGGGTCCCATCTGTATCTCTCTCTCTCTCTCTCTCTCACACACACACATCGTGTTCGTCCTAACATAACCACACATATTGAGTTGAATATTTTAGTGATCATCATTTTTTGTTAACTTTCTTCCTAAAAAAATGAATAACATGCGAGTCTAATGTTGGTTAGGGCAGCATATAAATGCGATGCGTGTGTGTGTGTGTGTGTGTGTGAGAGAGAGAGAGAGAGAGAGAGAGAGAGAGAGAAGGTGGGACCCCTTTCGCATATTATTTCATTTTTTGAAATAAGTGATAACATCATAAATGGTCCTTGTGGTAGTGAAATGATGAAAAATGCCCTTCAGTCAACGGACAAAACTTAACAAAACTTAACAAAGTTAGCAATAAGGACCAATCATCAATAGTTTTGAAAGCACATGGACCATCTATGATGTTTTTAATCCGCAGGTACTAAACTTTAGATTTAGGAAAACCACATGGATCATTTATGATATTTTTTCTGTATTAGAGTATATATATTACTATGGATCAAATTTATAAAAACATTATATTAACCATAAAAAAAATAATAAAAAATAAAAAAATTAGAAATATCATAACTAATTAAAGTATAAAAAAATAGAAAAACAAAATGTCAACAAGGTAAAAAATGTTATCAAATTTTTGAAAAATAAAATAAAAAAACAAAAAAACAAATATTATATATATATATATATATATATATATATATATATATAGAGAGAGAGAGAGAGAGAGAGAAAGAGAGAGAGAGAATTTCAAATTTTCAGAATTGATCCTTAAGGTATATACAATTTTCAGATTTATGCCAATGACATTTTGATCATTTAAAAGAAACTAACTTCCCAAAAGTTAAAGTTAACACCAAGAGGACCATTCATGCAATTTTTGAAACCATAAGAATCAGTAGCATGACGGTTTTTTATAGAAATCCTGAAAGTGCAAAATTTTGCAAACCAACAGAACCAATCATGGAAAATTTTCAATTTTTTAATAATAGTTTCGATCCATGTTGTTTTAATTTAGGAAATGATTGGGTTAGACTTATCGTATTTAACTTCTAAATTACACTTTTGTCTTGTTAGGTTTTCATTATTCAATACTTTAGGTTCAAGTTTTAAATCTTTTAAAAGAATGCTAAATTACAGTTCTATTCCATGTGGTGTGTATAGTTCGACTCTTTTGGTCATTGTGGTTAGCAAAAAATACATGTTTCGTCTAGGTTTAACCCTCCCGTGTTAAATGTTATAACATGAACATTTTATCCCCACTTTAGGCCTTTTCTCATTTTAGTTTTCAGAGTTAATTACACACTTGGTTCTTATGGTTTGCCCAAATTCACACATTTTATTGGATTTTTTTACATGGATGGTCTATGCGGATTGTATTTGTTGCACTAGTGATCCATGCAACTAACTTTGTGTAAAGTTCAACATATGTTATGAGGTGTCGAAGTTCAATTAGGCCTGAGTAGTTTCGAAGTTAGTGAATTGTATTTCAAATATGTATTTCATACGGCATTGTTTAGAGTTCAAAGCGTTGATGTCTAGTCCTCACATTTGTTTTTGTAAGTGTCTGTATGTCCCTATAAATAGGAGTAGATATGAGGGTGAGAGTAACTTTTGTATGCTTGTAAGAGCGAGAGAACTTTACTCTTTCAGAACCCTTCTATTCATACAAATAATCAATAAGCCAAATAGACCATATTTACATCCTTGTTCTTAATTCATTTTGTACTTTGATTACGTTCTTAACACTCGATTTATATGAACTACATTTGGTATCAAAACAGGATTCATTATGTTGTTTTCTAGTTTTCTCGTATTTTCAAAAGTTTTGAATCGCTATTTTTGAATCAAAAATATTCCGCACTTTTGATTTAGAAAACCTGATCTAATCAACTGATTTGATTCGATTATGTATTTCGTTTGACAAATCAAGTGTTCTTTTCTCTTTTTCTGAAAGATTCATATATTAGATTTCATTTTATGGAGTTTTTCATCATTTCATTCTGTATAACAATGGCGAAATTTAACATGAATACTAGTTCTGGTTTCTCTCATCTTCACGGTTCTTCTACCAAAATTCCAATGTTTATCTCAATGGGATTGATGAAGATCTTTGGTGCTGTATTACGAGTAGAGACTATTGACTAGGAAGGCTATAATAAGTGGGAACAGTTGGTTCCTCTGTCGATGTTGCATTGCAAGCGGAAAAACAAAAGGAAAATGACAAGATATATTTGCGTGAACTTCGTGGTGCTCTTCCACCGATGGTTTACAATTATGTTCGTGGTTGCAAGACATCAAAAGAGATCTGGGATACATTGAAAGAGTAGTATCAGGGAAGTGAGAAGAAAAGAAAGAGCTTAGTGGAGTAGTGTTTACTCAAAATAGGAGAGTTCAAGAAGAAAGAAAATGAGACCATCGAACTCTATTACGATCATCTGAACGAGTTGATCTTCAAATGTAGTCGTTATGGAGCCAATCGTTTTACTATCGAGTACAATCTCACTTTCTTAATGGGCCTTCGAAAGGAATGGAGAAACATTAGCTTGATGATCAATACTTATCAAAGCTTCAATAACTAATCTTTGGGAGATCCCGATAATGTTTTAAAAGCTCATGAGAGTGAGATCAACGAAATAGATGATGAGGGGAAAATGAATTTGGGAGGCCCTTTTGCCATGATTTCAAAGGTGTTCGCAAAAGAAGATGAGATCGAAGTAGATGAGAAGGTTGATTCTGATGAAGAAGGTTTTCTTGTGAATTCGGAAGATGAAGTAGTGGCGTGTTACTCCAACAATAAAGTTAAGAAGTTCTTTATGGAAGCCATTTAATCAGAAGTTCAAAAGGACCAATGATTTCAGGGTAAATTTGTCTACTAGGAAAGCAATGAGAGAGGATTCAAAAGTGGAGAAGAAGGAGAACAAAACTATAGTTGAGAACGCAAAAAAGAAACTAAAAGGAGATTTTTGTTTTGACTGCAATTACTGCAATGGTTAGAACTATCTGCCAGTTGATTTCATGTTGAGGAAAAGAGAGGAGAAGAAAGAAAGAGTGAATGATGTGGCCTATTATGTCGAAATATTGGAGAAAGTAAGAGCTAGGACGAAGGAAATGTCACTCGTTGTGAGGGGAAATGGTGATAAGGATGGAACCTATCAAATTTGGTCATTGATGAGGAGACGAGGAGCCCCACACATGGTGAAATGTATGCTAGGTTTGAAGAAGGAAGTTTTGATGAGGAGGAGGTAACTGGAAAGTGCTTCATGTCGACTGGAGAAGAAAAATCTCCAATGACTTTGAAGGTATGTTCTCTTCTCGAATATTTTGATATTCCTTTCAGTTCTTATAATGTTGTTTTATCTGACTTCAATGATACTCTATCTTATGTTAATGACATGCTTATTTTTGTTAGTAGCGAAGTTGAAAAATCAAAATCTTTGTGTTTTAATGAAATAGCGTAACATTTGCTGCAATAGTGCAAAACGATTATATGCTAAACTAACAACCCTTCATCATTCCTATGATATTAGTAAAAAAAACATAGGAAATTATTGCCCATGTTGGTATTCGAAAGGGAGAAAATAGATTTGACATCCTATGATTGTGAGAAAAAGATCTCTGAATTTGATAAAGTTCCAAATGATTCTTATGCATATGGTATTGTTAAAATAGATGAATGTTTAGATGCTAATGATTTGGTACATATTGTGAATGAGACCTTACCTAAGACCGAACAAATCAAAATTTTGAAAAATACTGAGAATTCGACATTTGACTCTCAACACAAATTTGATGATATTGAACATAATTATAATAATATTAGTGAGATTGAGGAAGAGGAAACTGTTGACTATTCTCAGTTATCTATCATTAATTTCACTTCGATGGCGAAGGGTAAAGAAATTTGTAATGATTCATTAGAAAAGGTTAACACTGACCAACGCTCAACATCGAAAGCTCATGATTATGATTATGTGGAAGTTCAAGACTATCACAATTATAGTGATGAGGACAGAACAACTATTCCCAAAGTTGTCATTGATCAAGTTTATGAGGAAACAGAGAAATTCGAAAAAGTGACAACGGAGAAAGGTCCTCATTATATCGAATCGAACTCAGTCTTATATCCGTCTTTCAAGCGCACCGATGATTTGGTGTTTCCCAATCAGGTGTTTGTCACTACAGGAAATGGAGACAAAGTGAATCCAGATATAAACAAAATTGTTGATGAAGACAACAAAGGAGTAACAAAAGAAGGGTTTTTCTCAAACCAAAGCACGGTAAAAAATACTCTAAACAAGAATCCGTCTACTTTTCAAGGGGGAAAACCAAAAAGAATTTGGGAAGTAAAAACTGAAAATGCAAAAGTTGATAAACAAATGAACCGGTTTCTCAAAATCAAAAGACAAAAGCACAAATTTTTAATGAAGAAATTCAAAAAGTTTCAAAAGAAAAAGGAGTTTCGATGACAAAAGCAAGAAAAAAGTCTATTAGAAAAATGTCAAGTCTTTTAAGAAACAAAAATTGACTGAACAAGTTAAGATTTTTCATCAAAATAAGATATTTGATCAAAAGAAAACCACTAAAAAACAAAATGGTTTGTCAAAGGGTCGACCTGAAGTTCAAAAACCAGTTCGTAAACCAATTTTTCCACAACAAAGAAATGCAAATTTTGCTCAAAACTGACGTCCAAGGAATTTTATTTCTAATTCACAAAATGAAAGGTTTTCACAAAACAACTTTCATAGAAATGGTTTTCAAGATAACGTGCATAGAAATTTTCATCAATATGAAGGTCAAAAAAAGATATTCAAATGTACAACAAGGTTTTATTCAAATCTCAGTCGGATACAACAAAAGTTTTCAAAATCGATATCAAAACCCTCTAAAACCATCATTTCCAAAAAGAGATTTTGAAAAGTTGGAGGTTAAAGGAAAGAAAAACGAATCGTTTAAACCAACACAACCTCACTTTCCAAATACTGATTCGAAGCAGAAAGTCAAAGCTTCATTTGTCAAAGGGAAAACTGAAATGAAGAATATAAACCATTGGCTCAAAGGCAAAGGAAAACCATACCAATCAGGAAAGTTTTCTCTAGAGGAAATCAAGTATGCTTATGAAAGATACTTGAATTAGTCACAAACTTGGAGTTCTTCATCATTGGAATCGAATCATTCAGTTCGAAAATGGAAAGAACTTCCCAAAGAAAAGGTTGAGTAACAACGAACTGCTGATGGAAAAGGGAAAGTCAGTGTCGAACCTAAACCAACGAATGATTTCATTTCCATACCTAAGTTTGTAGAAGTTGACTTAGTTGATAGTTTGAAATCAAAGGTTCGAATTTCGGTTGTAGGATCTTCCTTTAACAATGAATTTCACTCTAATAACCAAGGACCTAAAAAGCCTTAGGGACCTAAATTTTTAAATTTATCGCAAGTATTTTGCGACGAGCAATACAATGAACACTAGTATATCGACAGTGGTTTCTCTCGTCATATGACAGGCCAAAAGGAAAATCTATGTGATTTTAGAAGTTTGGAAAATGCTGGAGTTTTGAAGTTCGGAAATAATTAAAAGTGAAAGGTTAAAGGCTATGTCAAGGTTACGAATGGAAAGTTTATGGTCAATCAAGTGACATACATCGAACGTCTTCAACACAACTTGATAAGTGTATCACAACTTGTTATGGGCACTAGTAATCAAGTAGTCTTCAATAAGGAAGGTTGTCATCTCGAACAAAGAAAAAAAAGAGGTCATGCTTAAGTCTAAGAGGAAAAGGTGATATGTTCACACTTGACATCAAGCTAATCGTTTGTATTCCCTCTATTTGCTTACTTTCGAAGGCATCATTTGATTTGAGTTGGTTGTGGCATCGAAGACTTTCACACCTGAATTTCAAGAATCTAAGTAAATTGGTGGTAAATTATATTGTTCAAATTAATAATGATTTGTTATGTGGAGCATGTGAAAAGGGCAAGGAACATCGTCAAGGCCATCCCATCATCATTGACTCGAAGACCATTGAACCTCTAGAACTTCTTCACATTGACCTTTTTAGACCTTCGACTTTTGAGACTCTCAATAAGAAAAGGTACATATTGGTCATTGTTGATGATTTTTCACGGTTTACTTGGGTTTAGTTTCTTTACAGAAGTCTAAAACTACTCAAGTAATGATCGATTTCATTAAGCACATTGAACTTAGTATGTGAAAGAAAGTTAGAAAGATCAAAAGAGATAATGGATCAGAATTCAAGAATCAAGTTCTGGATTCATTTCTGGCTGATCTAGGGATAACGTATATTTTTTCATCTCCTTACACACCACAACAAAATGGTGTTATTGAAAGGAGAAACAGATCACTATGCAAAGCAACGAGGACAATGCTCACTTATGTGAATTTGCCTCAATATCTCTGGGCAAAAGCAGTCTCAATAGTGTGTTTCATTCAAAATCGATAATTCATTCATCGTCGTTTTAACATCACCCCTTATGAAATTATCAACAATAAAAAACCAAATGTAAATTTTTTTCCATGTTTTTGGTTGCAGGTGCTTCATAATGAATCTCAAAGATAACCTTTTAAAATTTCAGTCCAAAGATGATGAAGGGATATTCTTGGGATATTCGTACAATTCAATAGCATATCGGGTGTTAAATAAGCAAACAAGGAAGATTGAAGAAACTTTCAATATGACTTTCGATGATCACTATGTCAAACCTGTCGATCAGACTTTTGAACAGAAGCCTATCATTATATAAACAAATGATGAGTATGCAATTGCTAATTCTTTCGATATTGATTATGAATTAATTTTTTGGTGTTCCAGAGAGGGCAATTGGTGCAGAAGTTCATGCAAATGATAATCAGATTCCTGAAGCATGGAAATATTTTGATGATTTGACGGTACTAGGGTAGATCATGATTCTTATTCAACCTCAAACTCTCAAGGTCTTGTCGAACATCAATATGTGTTGCAAAGTGATGAAGTGGAGGGGTAGCGCTTGAATTCAATATCAAAAAATCATTTCAAGGAGTATAATGTTGAGGGGGATCATGATCCAACTAATCATTCCTTCGAAGGGGAGCATGGACATTCAAATGCTAATGTCGAGAAGGACCATCATAATCCTAATCCAGTTGTTGAGGGGGAGCAAAATGGATTAATACCTAGTGTTTCTAATACACAAACTGATGTTTTTCATGATGTGTATGATAATGTGGTCAATGTAGGTGAAGGCTCTGAAACAAATGAAATGTTCAAAGATGCACCTTTGGATTTTGACCCTGCATATCCACCACTAGACAAATGGACATGAAATCATCTGAAAAAACAAGTTCTTAGTGATCCTCAAGCCCGAGTTTTGACAAGGGCTCAACTTCATGCTAAAAATGAGGTACTGAATGTGGACCATGAATATTGCATGTTTAATGTTTTTATTTTGAAAATAGAACTAAAAATAGTTAAGGCTGCTTTGGAAGATCCCGATTGGATTGTTTCCATGTAATCTGAACTTGCTTAATTCAAAAGGAATAAGCTTTGGAGACTAGTTCCAAAACCTGATGATGTTTCGGTCCTAGGCTTAAAATGGATTTTTAAAAATAAAACAGACAAAGAAGGCAATGTTGTTCGAAACAAAGCAATGCTGATTGTTAAAGGATATTCGCAAGAAGAAGGTATTGACTACGATGAAACCTTTTCCCCAGTTGCGAGACTCGAGGCTATTCGAATATTTCTTGCTTATGCAACACAGAAGGACTTCGATGTTTATCAAATAGATGTAAAGTGCGCTTTTCTCAGTGGCGTATTAGAAGAACATGTGTACGTTGAACAACCACTAGTTTTTGTAAATGATAAATTCTTTAATCATTGTTGTATTCTCGACAAACCTGTTTATGGATTAAAACAAGTACCTTGAGCATGGTATGCAAATCTTACCAATTTCTTGAAACTCTCTAAATTTAAACAAGGATCTATAGATCCCACTCTATTTCGAAAGAAAGTGGGGGATCATCTGATGCTAGTTCAAATTTACATAGATATTATTTTGGGCTCGACCGATCCTTCATTGTCTAGAGAATTTGAGAATATGATGAAAATCCAATTCGAGATAAGTATTATGTGTAAGATCAATAATTTTCTGTTTTTAAATATCCATCAATTCTGAGATGGAATTTTCATCAATCAAGAGAAGTACTCTAGTAATCTGCTTGAGAAGTTTGGCATGATAAATAGTTCTATTGATAGTACCAATGGCAGTCGGCACGCGCTTAGGACCTTCTTTGGACAAGCCTATTGTTGATCTCATATTGTATATGAGCATGATAGGTTCTTTCCTATATTTAATTGCTACTAGGCCTAATATTATGTTCGTTGTTTGCAACTATGCCATGTATTAGTCGAATCCCAGAGAACCCCATGGAACCGCATTGAAGAATATCTTTCGTTATCTCAAAGGAACAGTGTCGTTGGGCTTGTGGTACCCCTCGAAGACATGTTTCTTCATTCATAAATTTTCAGATGTAGACCTTGGTGGATGTCAAATTGGTAGAAAAATCACTACTGGTGGATGTCAACTTTTAGACGGGAAGCTTGACAGCTGGAAATCGAAGAAACAAACTTGTGTTTCAATTTCCACAATGAAAGCAGAATATGTTGCTGCTGTAGTTTGCACTTCTTAAGTCATTTGGATTCAAAGTCAACTTCATGATTGTGCAATCAACATGAAAAAGATACCATTTTATTGTGATTCACAAAGTGCAATACACATCTGCCATAATCCGGTGCAACATTTGAAGACAATGCACATTGCACTCCGATACCATTTCATCAAAGATGATGTAAAGGATGGAAATATCAAGGTTCGATTTGTTAAGACAACATATCAACTTGCTGACATTTTTACAAAGCCTTTAGACGAGAGATCTTTTCTAAGGATCTTGTCTAGTTTAGGAATGCTCGATGCAAATGCTATTCCAAGTTTGTCATCCTCGTAACACAACAAGGAGTCGCAATATTGCTGACAGGTTTAGAAGTTACTGTTCACCATTCAACGTTCGACCCTATTTGCATTCAAAATGTCTCTGAATGGTTCAGATTTAAGTTCATTATCTGAGAAAGAGTTGTCGTTTGAAGTACAATGTTTGGAAGTCTATACTTCTTTCCTCGAATGTCTGGTAACATTTTACTATTTTTGATTTTTTTATAGCATAAAAACCCCAAAAATATTTTCTTCATTTTGCCTTTAAATTTCAAAAACCGAAAAACTCCAAAAAGATTTTCTTCATTTTGTCTGTAAATTTCAAAAATACAAAAACTCTAAAAAGATTTTCTTCATTTTGTCGTTAAATTTCAAAAACAAAAATACCATAAAGATTTTTTTATTTTTGTCTTTCAATTCCAAAAACAAAAATCCAAAAATATTTTCATTGTTCTTGTTTTGTGTGCTTAATATTTTTCTATGTAAATCTCAATCAACATATTATAATGGACATTGCTTCGTCTCAGATGGACATGTACAATTTCGAATCTTTGCACTAGCTAGGTGTCCCTAGAAACATGCTATTGTATGTTGACTATAAGCCGACTCAATGTGTTTTGAAGCCTTAAAGAATCACTCACTACGAGGGTTCTTTCCTAATCAGGCTATATTTGCATTAGTCAATGAGCTACCCTTCTCTTCTCATTTTGAGTTAAGAGATTTTTGCTAAGTCCATATCATTCGCAGAGGTACAAGATGTTTCTTAAACAATATTTTTCACAAACTCTGTTCTTCACGATTCACACACACTACTTGCATATCCTCAACATCTCTGGTAGAAACCAACCAGAATTTAGATATTGCACAAGTTTGTGTTCATGATCCTGATTCATTCTTTCGTGATGATGGTGAAACCCAACATTCCCAACTCATCAAGGAATTGACAGTGAACTTTATGGTCAATATTTTAATGAAACATTTGTTTCAGTACCCTACTTCGATATTCAAAATCGTATTCCTTCGTTATGAGTGATCTTGACAAAATGTTCTTTACCCAATATATTTTTTCCAAACAAGATCAAGTACTTAACTTTTTCAAGGAATAAGATTTCCTTCTGAATATCTATTTAAACCTTAGTCACTTTAAAATTTATCCCATCTCCACTTGTCCCTGACTACACTGGTCATACAGGTAATTTTGATCATTTAACTCACACTTATGTTAAGTTGTGGTTATGAACATATTGAGCCTACCTTCAAAACCTAAGTAAAAAGAAGCCCTTCGATACACATTCACAATTTTTCGATTGTACATCACAGAATACCACACAAGGAGTTCGATATCTTTCTTGTTGTCAAATGAAGTAATCTTTGCCCGGGATCCATATACTTTTACATCGAATGTTTATTTGATGTTACTATACACACATTTTTAAAACCTTGGTTCTCGCTATGTCTTTGGCACACATCTGCATAGAAATCCTTAAGGTCTTTGGTAATACAAACTCAAACCTAGATTTTGCAAGTCTGTATATGATTTTGTTTCTCATCCCAAAAGTGAATGAGCTTTGCCTCGAAATGAAGGTCAAGTGACGACTCTTGTCCTCTTGGGGAAAACGAACAGTTCGGTGGATGTGACAGTTTGGTTCTCTCATGATTTTCAAGGAAAAGTGCACATTATCTTTCAGATGTGGCGACTTTTTCGGAAACTGTGTCACACCCCCGAACCAGACGTCGGAAACGTCCGGTGGCTATTGTGACTCAATTGAATACCATCACAATGAATATACATGAAACATAACATCATACATCACCAAGCATTGGAATAATACAACTGGTAACGTTTACATTTAGTACATTGTTCCCTAACATTACATGCCCAAAAAGTAGATTGTTCGGTGCTAATTAAACAAGAAGCAAAACGTCACTGAGTACACTTATCCCTTCGTTTTATCTGTTACCTGAGAATACAAGTATTTTGAAAAACGTCAACATATGAAATGTTGGTGAGTTCATAAGTAATGTTTGAAATCCAATGTTTGTATTGTTTCGAAAACCACCAGAAAATCCGATATTTTCTGAAAATAGTATAGTGTAAAAAGTGTGAAGATCCGTAGGTATGCTTGTTTGTTTTCTATAGATGTAAGCGTATGGTTTGTAAAACTCGGTATGTAGTTCGTAAGTGTAATAATTGAAAACCCTAGGAAAACCCGACGTTTTCCTATTAGTTTATGTGTTGTCGTTTCGTTACATTAGAGGTATTCGTTGAGCTCCGGAGGCATTGAGCATACAGTGGGTGGTGAATTGTTGTAACGTCCGTTAATGAAAACGTCCAGTCGACAACCGTACTAGCGATCCCTTAGGCATCACTCGCACTTGTTCACACAACTCAATCCTCCCGGACTTGTGTAGTCCCACGACCGGAGAGAAAAAGTGAAGGTGCGAAACCCTCGGTATTTCCCTGCGTCGTTTAAGACCATTGCAATTGCGAAGGGCCCGAAGCCCATCCCGCAATCGTGAGTTACCGACTTTACTATCAGCACTGAAGGACCCTGGGGGACCAGCAGCATGTTTGCCATTGAAAGTCCTCTTACGCGCGGTCGAGTCATATTAGACCCAACTACATGTAAGCAAGTGTCCTTTGGGCCTAAAGATCATGTCATCGGGCTAGCTAGGCGCGACAAGCATGATTTGCAACTTTTGGGCCTAAGGAGTGTACGTCGACGTATTGAGTAATTCCACGAGAGTAAAGAGTTCCGAGAGTTCCATATGTGTATTGAGCGTTGTAGTGTTAGTAGTTTTGGATTTGTTATTGATTCGAGACCGAATCAATTCGTTTGGTAACGATTGTTGGTGATATTGTGTATTGTAATTCATCGAGAGTCGTAGTGTCAATCTTTGTTCACAACGAGTGTATTGAATTATCATTGAAAATTTTCTGTTTACAACCCCTCTTTATTTTGTAAATTTACTTTTTCACCCCTTTAGGTAAAATAATTTCCGGTTTAGTCCTTAACCCATTTTTCTTGACATTTTAACACCAAAAATTATTGAAATTAATATTTTTCAGCATATTTTTCATTGAAAACAGTTTAAGTCCCTGAAATTGCAGTTTTCTCGGTTATAACCCCTCTTTTTCGCAATTTTTACATTTTTGGCCCAAATTGGAAATTTTTTGCAACTTTGGTCCTTTTTAAATTTGAAAAGCATTTTAAACCTTTGAAAAGTACTTGTAACACTAGTAGTCCATTTTTTTACAGAAAAAGACAGTTTTGGCCCTCCAAAACAGAAAATTTCGCATAATGGGCCCTATTGGGCCGAAATTGTCATTTTTAGCCCATTAAGCTTGAAATTTATGTTTTTGATCTTCCAAAAGAGTATATTTTCAGAAAATACATTATGGAATCTGTTTTGACTCATCTCACCCATCAGATTTCGAAATATTTCATTTTGGGCCCTTTAACTTTGTATTTTTAACATTTATGTCAAAAAAATGAGTTTTTAGCCCAAAGTATGTATTGTTAAGCCACTTAGCTATTTTTCTTGGTATACTTTGTATGTAGTAGTATATTTCATGCTAGTATAAGATATATCTCGGTTTTTAGCAATTCATAACTAGATCTAGCATCAAAATCATACAAAACATACATATAAGCATAGAAATCAACCAAAACATACACATAATGATGGATCTACACCTTTACTTGTATTCTCCCCCACAAAAACTTATAAAACCGAAAATAAGGGGGTATGAAGCTCACCTTTGCTTTGATGTTTCAGTTTTGAAGAAGAGGTGAGGAGATTTTTAGTCCTAGCAACACCTTGAAGTAGTTTTCGAGCTTATGAAGTTTCTAAGGTGTGATCATGGAATAAAATTATGTAAGAAGGAGTTCTTAAGGTTACATTGAAAGGAGATGTTGGTGTTTGATAATAACTTACCAATATGGAGATTGTGGTGAAAAATCCTCTTGTAAACACCCTAAATCTCGAAATTTTTGGGGGATGATGGAAGATTTGTTCTTGAGAGCTTGAGAGAAATTTTTGGAAGTGAAGTGTGTGTGTGTGTGCTCTTCTCGGCCAAGAGGAATAAGAAGAGAAGGAGAGGAGATAAGGAGTATTGCATGAAGGGTAATAAGTGTCTAGATGTATGTGATTATCTAGATATATGCTAGATAATCATGTGTTGGCAAATTCTAAATCAACCTCCTTTCATTTGTTTATTTATTTTTATTTATTTTTGTTTTGGAATGATCTTGGGCCGAGATTGGGCTAAGGTAAATTAGGATGAGGTAATTTTTGCCCATTTTTGGTCTTGATTGAATTTATGAAGCCCAAAAATCATTTTTCGGCCCATTGAGTCCTTAAGTGCATTCTTGGCCCACTTTGACATAAAGGAATGGATTTATAGCCCATTTGGGTTAATTGGATTAGTTATGGCCCAATAAGGCTCATTAGTGATAAGATGAATTATTTTAGGCCCACATGGCCCAAAATGCTAAGGTTTTATGAATGTGGTCTATTTAGAGCCCAATTAGGGTTTCTAGGCCCAAGATAGTCAACTTGAAGGTTTATTGGTCCATTAGGCCCAATAAGAGAATCCTAGGCCATAGTGAACTTGAAATGGGATATCTAGGGTTTCCAACCCTTATTTGAGCATATGAGGTATATACAAATAGGAATGGAGCATAGTATTCACTTAGAGTACAAGTTATCACACTAGGTGAATGATTGCATAAGAGTAGAATTTCCTAGTAAAAATGCTAGTTGTGACAAACTGACCCTGTGACAACCCGAAATTTCTTCTGTTATTTTTAACCCATCTCCATCAATAAAAATTGAATTTTATTAAATTTCCCGTCAACTTCTTGGGTTAGAAAATCAACTAAGGTCATAGTTATAATTCTATACGAGTTGGAAAACCAAAAATCAAGCAAAAAACCCACCTTTCTCGAATTGTGAAGTGTTCACGGCCAGGACGAGTTTACGGTCGTAAACTCATGTACGACCGTAAACCCGTTTACGGTCGGTGCCAGGTGGACCCCACCACCGACCATACCCCCAGCCTATAAATACAAGAGACCCGCCCTCATTTGAACTTTCTGGGCTGGGAACACCCTCTTTCTCTCTAACCCTCTTGACCGTAAAAACCAAAAGCCCCTCCTTTCATCCGAAAAACGCCGGAAATTGTCGTTTGGGAGCATATGGAACACATTTTCATCGAAATCAAGCACCCTTGTTCTTGAGTTTACGATCGTAAACCCTTCAAATCTTTAAAGGCCGTAAACTCCTCAAAGGACATTTCACAGCTGTAAACCCTGTTCACGGCCGCAAACCCAGTTCTCAGCCGTAAACTCTATTCACGGCCGTAAACCCTATTCACGGCCATAAACCCTATTCACGGCCACAAAACCAGTTCACGGCCGTAAACTCCTGTTTATGACTGTAAACAGCTCTTAACTGGTGAAAAGCCTGTTCCCTCGATTCAACCAAGTCCCGGTAACATTCCATAACCGAAAACCAATGTTTATCTAACACTTTATCTAATGAAATCTCTAATTTAGATACGTATATGTGTTTATTGATATTAGGATTCCATTAAGTTCCACGTGCATGAACTCGAGGATATTCCGGTTCAATCCTTCGTACCCAACAACTATTGAGTTCATACCCCTACCCTTTTATAGTTTTTACAACGTTTCAGGGGGGGGGGGGATACAAGCCAAACATAAAGGTTTTCACAAGTTAATAACTTACGCAATTTCAACAGTTTCACATCAAACATTTAGATATTTTATCCCTTTTGTAATATGCAGAGCATCAGGGACGTTTTCTAAAACATAATTGCATAGTTTTCAGAACAGTACATGAACAAAACATATCCGTCAAACTATAATAGGTATAGTTTGGAAAATTCATTAACAGTTTTACAGATTTAAACTAAGTACATGGTTGAACACATAAACTATGATAGATTTAGTTTATCCATTACTACATACAGATAACAAGAGTATTTTACTAAATAATTATTTTACGTATAAGTATTTATACTCTACATGGTATACAAATGATTCCAAACATGCAAACAATAGAACAACACATAAACTACTTAATACAGGATTGTGAGACCTCTCTTCATTGTACCCTTCGGGTACTGGTAAATCCTCACCTTTAGTATAACCAGAGTCTCCTAGAGGGAGAGCATGAAATTTATGAATAGATCTATTCGGGACCGACAATCCCACACCTGAACTATTAGCTACAGTTGTCACACCCCGAAACTGACGGCGGAAACATTTCGGGGCGGAGGACGTCATGCGTAGTATCACAATCATTGTACACAGTAAGTATAGTGAACACAACCATTACATTACATAAAAATATTTACATTTGTTTGAAAGTGGAGAAATACATAGTCTATATACATCAGTGTAAACAAAAGTATAGACGAGACTTCTGTATGCACCGTCTTCTCCAAAAGTAAGCGTGATACCTGTCTAATGTGAACCTGAGAATACAAGCAGTTTTAAAAACATCAGCATAAAGCTGGTGAGTTCATAAGTAATTGATTTAAGGTGAAAGAAAATGTTCCTTTGATTTCATGAAAAGTTGTTATCCAAGAAAATCCCATATTTTCTTATAGAAGAAGTTTGGTTATCCATTTGTTAAACAACATGTTTATGAAAAGTTAAGTTATCCCAGGAAAAACCCATATTTTCCTTAAAATTCAATGGTTGGTTATCGATCCGGAAATGAAGTGCACAAGTATCTACCATACTTTTATCGTTAGGTGCAGTTTCTTTGAAAGCTCGGTTACCCTCGATGAAATACATTAGTTTTAATACACACATAAAACTAATAAGTAGGCAGTGAACTAATTCCTAAGGGTATTTTCGATACCCTCTAGTAATCAAAACAATTATTACTTTGAGGTTAGTTCACTAGGTTTATTATTACCAAAGTAAATCTCCATTATCTAAGTTGTGAGTTCTATAACCATACATTAAACTAGATATGGCTCGTAACGGGGGCCAGTATCATTTTATGACTTTGTCACCCGTAGACATGTTGGTCCCACTGTAGCTAGCAGCAAGGTGCGGGGTAGTCAGTCCCGTATAGATCTATACACAAAAGGCACGCTCTCCCTCCAGGAGATTCTGGTTACAGGGTTAGTCCTACACTCTCGTATCTCTGGGGAGTGTTACCAAGGACACATCTCCAATCTTAAGAATAATGAATTTACAAGTAATAATATGGAAAATCCTGTTTTATGATTAAGATGAATCCTTTGTAACATAAAATATAACCTTTGAAAACGAACTCTACAAGTTAGTTTCTTAATCGGTTGGTAAATCGGTTTTTCTGTGTTAAAAGCATGTTGAGCTTGTAAGTATTTCATACGAAATAATAATTTTTGAGTACAAGTTCCCTTGTACTTTTGCTTGTATTCCCCCCTTAAAACATGAAAATCTCGGAAAAAGGTGTAGGGGTATGAACTCATCTGACGTGGATGTGCCGAGTAGGACGCTAGGTGTCAATTTAGGACTTGAACACACGCGAGGATTCTACGTAACATGAAGTGATACATAATTGTATCTAATTGGTTATTGAATCACTAATTAAGTAAGTAAATACACTCTAATGCACGAAAACACTTTATTTTAAGTGTTAAGAATGATACGGGTTACATCTAAGGAGTGTATGGCCTCGTTAAGGAGTTTTACTCTTCAAGTGTGAGCCCTTAGGGGTGTTTACGGTCCAAAGACCATATCCCCCATGATTTTATGGTTGTAAACTCATGGGAGTGGTGTATTTGTGTGCTTAAAGGTCTTATCTCACACAAGGAAGGGTCCTAGGGTTGAATCAAGGGCTATGGAAGTGATTGGAACTTGAAATGACCCTTGAATGGAGTTTACAGTTCTTGAATGCTACCTTGGTGAGTTTACGGTTGTAAACACATGATTTTACAGCTGTAAACTCATGTTTGTCCATTTTTCATGTGTTTTGGTGGTTGTAGGTTAAGCATGCAAAGTTCTAGACCCAAATATAAGCCATACAAGGTGTTAAGGGCACTTAAACACCCTTTGGAGGTGTTTACGTTTTTGGGACATTCCCAAACCGTAAAATCATGTTTACACCTTTATTTTCATGTTTTGGGGTTCTTAGATCATTCATGCAAGTCCCTAGGCCATTAGATAAGCATTGGAAGGGTTTTGGGGCATCAACCCCCCCCCCCCCCCCTTTTAGGGTGTTTACGGTTTTGGGATGCTCCCAAACCGTAAACACATGTTCTTGGGGTTTTTGGATGATTAAACCTCGAATTTGCAAGTATGCTAAGCTAAACAACAAGCTAGGAGGGTTTACTTACTGTTATGAAGCTTGAAAGGAGCAATTCTTGATCAAAATACAACTTTTGTAGAGAGAGAGAGAGAGAGAGAGAGAGAGAGAGAGAGAGAGAGAGAGAGAGAGAGAGAGAGAGAGCTCTAAGGGTGTGAAAGAGGTTTGAGGGTATTTCACGTGATTTTATTGCTTTCAGATGCATATGAAAAATACAACAATAACCCAAATGGATTTACTTAACTCAAAATTTAACGAAAAACTTTAATAAAAATAACTTTTTATTAACGGAAGTGGGTTACATTGACGGAATAGATTTCGAGTTGTCACATCATCCCCCCGTTAGAGGAAATTTTGTCCCGAAATTTAGAATTAAGATACAAATCATGGATTTGGAAAGAGATGCGGATATTTCTGTTTCATTGAATCTTCGCGCTCCTAAGTGAATTCGGGTCCCCGCTTGGCATTCCAACGAACTTTCACTATCGGGATGCGGCTTTGTTTCGTTCGTTTGATCTCACGATCCATGATTTGGATTGGTTCTTCCACGAAGTTCAGATTTTCTTTGATTTCGATCTCATCCAGAGGGATCACAAGAGTTTCATCGGATAGACATTTCTCAAGATTAGAAACGTAGAAGATAGGGTGGATGTTGCTAAGTTCTTGAGGTAATCGGAGTTTGTAGGCTATGGGACCGATCCTAGCAAGGATCTCAAAAGGTCCTATGTACCTTGGGTTCAACTTCCCGTGCTTTCCAAAGCATATCATGCCTTTCCAAGGCGAGACCTTCAACAAGACACGATCTCCAACCAGGAATTCCAAGGGTTTTCATCGTTTATTGGCGTAGCTCGTTTGTCTGTCTCGTGAAGCTTTCAGTTGTTCTTGGATTTGAATGATCTTTTTGGTGGTTTCATGGATGATTTCAGGACCAGTGAGAGTGCTGTCGGGGACTCGACCCTTGGCTAGCTGTGTGTCCCCTACCTCGGCCCAACACATAGGGGATCTGTACTTGCGACTGTAAAGGGCTTCGAACGGGGCAGCCTTGATACTGGTGTGGTAGCTGTTGTTATAAGAGAATTCAACCAAGGGTAAACGAGTGTCACACGATTTTCCAAAATCGATGACACATGCTTTGAACATGTCTTCCAAGGTATGGTTAGTTCTCTCACTCTGCCCGTCTGTCTGAGGATGATAAGCTGTACTCATATCCAACTTAGTTTCGAGAGCTTTCTGAAGGGACTACCAAAATCTCGAGGTAAACCTACTATCTCGATCATAGATAATGGATACAGGCACACCATGCATTCAGACCACTTCTTGAATGTAGATTCGCATGAGTTTTTCCATATTGAACGTTTCTTTGATCGGTAGGAAGTGAGCGGATTTTTTTCAACCGATCGATAGTTACCCAAATGGTATCGTTCCCACCCGGAGATTTGGGTAATTTTGGTAATGAAATCCATAGTAATCATCTCGCATTTCCATTCAGGTATCTCGGGCTGCTGGAGCAGGCCCGAGGGTTTCTGATATTCGACCTTCTCCTTGGCGCAAGTCAAACACTTTCCCACGAAGGTAGCTATTTCGGCTTTCATGCTTGGCCACCAATATAGTTTCTTGAGATTCAGGTACATCTTATCCGAACCTACGTCAACGGAGTATCTGTTCTTGTGAGCTTCGTTCATGACAACCTCCTTGAAACTTCCGAACTTTGGTGTCCAGATTCGATCCATGAAAAAATAGACTCCGTCACCTCTGATATCAAGATTCTTATCCATTCCCTTCAAGGCTTCATTCAACATGTTCTCTGGTTTTAGGGCTTCGAACTGAGCTTCTCGTATTTGGGCGGATAAGTGGGAATGGATGGTCATTGTCAGTGTCTTCGCCTTGTTACCTGAGCTTTCCTTTAGGCTAAGGGCATCTACCACCACATTGGCCTTGCTGGGATGGTAGCGGATTTTGCACTCATAGTCACTGAATCTCTACCCATCGTCGTTGTCTCATGTTTAAGTCTTTCTGATCGAAGATGTGTCGTAGGATTTTATGGTCAGTGAAGATCATGCACTTGGTTCCGTAGAGGTAATGTCTTAAAATCGTCAATGCAAAGACCACTGCTCCCAACTCCAGGTCGTGAGCTATATAGTTGACTTCATGTGATTTCAGTTGTCTTGAGGCATAAGCAATAACTTTTCCTCGCTGCATGAGCACACATCCTAAGCCCTGATTGGACGCATCGCAGAAGACAAAGAAATCCTCCGTCGCTTCGGGCAGGGACAGGATAGGTGCGTTGCACAAGGCTCGCTTCAAGTTTGGAATGCAGTGTCTTGCTTTTCATTCCAACAAAAGGGTACACCTTTCTGTGTCAGAGTAGTTAGAGGTTTGGCGATTCTGGAAAAATTCTGAATGAATCTACGATAATAGCCAGTGAGACCCAAGAATTGAAGGATTTCTGTGGGTGTCTTTGGTGCCGACCAATTCTCTATTGCCTTGATCTTGGGAGGGTCCACATGTATACCCTCCTCGCTTATCACGTGACCAAGGAAGGTTACCTTCCGAATCCAGAATTCGCACTTGGAGAATTTCGCGTACAGCTTCTCCGATCTAAGAGTTTCCAACACTAACCTCAAGTGTTGTTTGTGATCTTCTTCGCTTCTGGAATAGACAAGTATGTAGTCAATGAACACGATAATGAACTTGTCTAGAAAGGGGCGACACACCCGGTTCATCAGGTCCATGAACACCGCCGGTGCGTTGGTTAGACAAAAGGCATCACTATGAACTCGTAGTGACCATATCGAGTCTTGAATACTGTCTTGGAAACATCATTCTCGAGAACTGGAAGTTGATGGTACCCTGATCTAAGGTCTTCGAGAAATAGCTGGCTCCCTGATGTTGATCGAAAAGGTCATCTATTCGAGGAAGATGATAACGATTTTTGACGGTCAATTTGTTCAACTCACGGTAGTCTATACACATCCGAAAGGATCCATCTTTCTTCTTTAAAAATAATACCGGGGCTCCCCAGGGTGAGGAACTCGGTCTGATGAACCCTTTACTAAGTAGCTCATTGGGTTGACTGGATAACTCCTGCATTTCTGCCGGAGCTAAGCGATACGGAGACTTGGCTACAGGATTTGCTCTGGGAATTAGGTCGATGCGAAACTCGACTTGGCGTTCGGGGGGAATTCCCAGGATCTCTTCGGGAAAGACATCAGGAAAGTTGCAGACTTCGGGGATGCTCTCGACGTCTTTAACTTCCTGTTTCTCGTTGATCACATGGGTTAGGAATGCGTAACACTCCTTTCGCAGAAGCTTTTGAGCTTTGATGCATGAAATGATGCGAGGACTGGAACTGAGTTTATCGTCGTAAATCATGAGGGTCTGGCCAAAGGGAAGATTGAGACGGATAGCTTTTTCATAACAAAGGATATCAGCATGATTGGGACTCAACTAATCCATGCCAATGATAACATCAAAGCTCTTTATGGAAACTGGCATTAGGTCGATGGGAAAGGAATGATTGTTCAGGGTAAGGGTATAGCCTATGAATATATCGTTAGCATTCTCTTTCTCACTGTTAGCCATCTCGACGGTAAATGTTTCGGTTAATGGTTGAGGACTATGTTCGAGAAGATGTTTGAATGAATGGCTAACAAAAATTCTTTCAGCACCAGAATCGAAAAGGATGCAAGCATATGAGTTGTATAGCAGGAACGTACCCGTGACGACGATGGGATCGACGACTTCCTCATCTCGTCCCACAGTTAGAACTCTCCCGGTGTTGCCAGTTGTTGCTACCTTGGGGTAGTTTCGCTTGAAATGCCTGACTTCACCGCAACCGTAGCAGGCCTGACCGACACCCACTCCGGAAGCTTGATTGGTGGGTTGAGTTGGTGTTTTATAGTTTCGCGCAAGGTGACCCTTCTTGCCACAGTTGTTGCAGAGCGTCTCACGGCATGGGCTAGAAGTGAGATGATGATAACTACACTTGCTACACCTAGGGAGAGTACCAGTATACCTACTGGTAGGTGCTTGAGCTATAGTAGTGGTGACATGAGTAGAAACAGCGTGGACCACCACTGTTTGTTGTTTCTTGGAGGATCCTTGTGAACTCTAACCCTTCCGCTTGCTCCAGGATTTCTTCTTATTTTCACCGCTCCCTTTAACCGGTTCAGGAGTAGTGGCCGCTTCATCGAGATTGTCCCTATGATCAATCAGAGTTTGCGCCAAGCATTTAGCACTGTCGAAGGTGTCTGGCTTCGCAGCCAAAACATTTCCCTTGGTTGGTTGGGTCAGCCCCCAGATGAATCTTTCAATCTTTTTACTTTCCGGGGTAACCATTCCCGGACAGAGAAGCATTAGGTCATCAAATCTGGAGGTGTAAGCAGCGATATCGGAACCCTTCATCTTTAGGTTCCAGAGTTCATGCTCTAGTTTCTGCATTTCCCCCTGCGGGTAGTACTCAGCAAGTAGAAGCTCCTTCATGCTCTCCCAACCCATAGCATTGGCTACATGCAGGGTTAAGGATTTGACTCGGCCATTCCCACTAAGTCAGGGCTTTATCGGTGAAAGTGTAGGCGGCGAACTTCACCTTGTCAGCTTTAGAACAGACACGGATTTCGAAAATAAACTCGATCTTCTCAAACCATCGAGTCAGAGCAATAACACCTCCAGTTCCATTGAAAGGTGTGGGTTTCGCGTTCATAAAGTCTTTGTAGGAACACTTCTTCCAGTGTCCCTGACCACCTTCCTGGTTTTGGGGATGAGTACCACCTCCTGGCCCGCCTGAACCACCGGGGTTCATTTGTGACGTGGCGGCAGCCACAACAACAGTAATAACTGCTTGGAACATGGCGGGATCAAATGGAGAAGGTGGTGGAGAAGGATTGTTGTTTCTTGAGTTGGGTCTTCTTCTTGGAGGCATCTTGATCTAAAATGATCAGGAAAGAGAGGATGGTAAGTCTTCTGAATTGAATCAAGAGATATGGAACAAGAGATATCTCATTATGGCAGATAAAGTGTTCTACTAAGCGATAATATATAGGAAATCTACCAAAACAAGGGAAATTACCGCTAAAGGAAATGAGTAGCAACACTTGAATGAGGATTTCTAAGATGAAGTTGACTCTAGAGAATACTCCCATAGTATTTTATGTTTCGCTGCGATGATGACTCATTGTTCAGATATTTGGTAAGTTTTAGGCCTGTTGCACACCACAATCACTCCCAAGCACATGTTGGCCGTGTCTCGAATGAATATAGTTGATCAGGCTATATTGACCCTAGACATGACTACATAACTGCCCAGGTTTAACCGCAGTTCCCAACACCCAATTACTTATGTTTTGTTCTACTCGGGTTTACGGTTTCTGGCATTTAGATATTCTTGTATACTTGTAGTAAAAATACTTATATTTTTAAAGTATACTTTTAGTTCAGAGCACTTCAGCCCCTTAGTGTTTATAGTTATATACCATGTAAGGTTCGGTATACTTAGTTCACTATAAACAAGGGCTCTAATACCAATCTGTCACACCCCGAAACCGAAGGCGAAAACATTCCGTGGCGGAGGACGTCATGTAAAGTATCACAACCAATGTACGTAGCAAGCATAGTAAACACAACCATTACATTACATAGAAATATTCACATTTTTTTGAAAGTAAGGAAACACATGTTTATATACATCAGTATAACAAAAGTAAAGACGAGACTTCTATACGCTCCGTCTTCTTTAAAAGAACGCGGGATACTTGTCTAATGAGAACCTGAGAATACACGCAGTTTTAAAAATATCAGCATAAAGCTGGTGACTTCATAAGTGGTTTGTTTCTGGTGAAAGAAAATGTTCCTTTAGGTTTACGAAAAGTTATTTCCCAAGAAAATCCCATATTTTCTTATAAAAGAAGTTTGGTTATCCATATGTTAAACAACCTGTTTATGAAAAGTAAAGTTATCCTAGGAAAAATCCTTATTTTCCTTAAAAGTTGGCGGTTGGTTATCGATCCGGAATGAAGTTTACAAGTATCTACCATACTTTTATCGTTAAGTGAAGTTTCCCTGAAAGCTTGGTTATCCTTGAAAAGTACGTTAGTTTTAACACGTATATAAAACTAATAAGTAGGTAGTAAACTAATTACTAAAGTAAATCTCCGTTATCTAAGTTGTGAGTTCCATAACCATACAATAAACTAGATAAGGCTCGTAACGGGGCCAATATCATTTTATGACTATTGTCACCCGTGGACCTATCAGTCCTACTGTAGCAAGCAGCCAGGTGCGTGGTAGTCAGTCCTATATAGATCTATACACTCAAGTCATGTTCTCCCTCCAGGAGATTCTGGTTATAGGGTAGTCCTACACTCTCGTATCTTGGGGGAGTGTTACCAAGGACGTGTCTCCAATCATAAGATTAATGAATTTTAAAAGTAATAATATAGAAAATCCTATTTTATTGGTCCTTCACTCTCGTATCTCGGGGGAGTGTTACCAAGGATGTGTCTCGAATTCTAAGATTAATGTTATTGGTCCTTTACTCTCGTATTTTGGGGGAGTGTTACCAAGGATGTGTTTCGAATTCTAAGATTAATGTTATTTGTCCTTCACTCTCGTATCTCGGGGGAGTGTTACCAAGGACGTATCTAAAATTCTAAGATTAACAAATTTACAAGTAATGATATGAAAATCCTGTTTTATGAATGGCATGAAATCCTTTGTGAAATATAAAATATAACATTTTATATTGAGTTTCACAATTAGTTTGAAAACTAAATCTGCAAGTTAAATGGTTGGTAATACGGTTTTCTGTGTTTAAAGCATACTAAATATGTAACATTTCATATGAAATAATAATTTTAAGTACAAGATTTCCTTGTACTTTTGCTTGTATTCCTCCCCTGAAAACATGAAAAACACGGAAAATGATGTAGGAGTATGAACTCACTAGATGAGAATGTGTCGGGTAGGATGCTTGATATTGCCATATTTATACTTATTTTTAGGCAGTATTTAAGTACATTTTTATTAATAAATTGATAATATGTTCAGAATAGTGATATTTATGAGTTTAAATTGTTATTTTCAGTCAATACAAAGGATTTTCGAAGAGAGGGACCAGAGGTGACAAAATGGGGAACATGGGAGGCTTGGAAGACAAGAAAATAATAAATTCATAATAATAACTTAATTCACGACGTGGCGGTGAAGCCCACGACGTGGCATGGGTGTTCCAGAAGATAAACATCTCGACGCGGAGGATTTCCTTGAAGGATACGTTTTACTTGAAGCCCACGACGTGGCGCATATGGCCACGACGTGGCGTAGGATTTTGAGGATTATATAAGTCCTCCTATTATTACGAAGGAGGAGGCTTTTGGAAGAAGAAAAGGAGTTCCAGGAGACGTTTCAGAAGAGAAGAAAGGTTCTGGAAGAGAGATTTCAACACCAAAAGAAGTAAAGTTTTATATTTAGTTGATTATAAACATGTTTTTCATTAGTTTTAGCTGTGTTAGTTTAATTACTATGATGAGCAGCTAAATATAGCTACTTTTGCTTAGCTAGATGAAGCTTTGAACTTATGAATAGTTATATGTTTATGGATTAATTGAGTTGGTAAGAATTGTTTGTGTTTGATTTGTATAACCTAGCATGTTAATATTTGTTTATCTAATTGCTAGATTGCATGTTCTGTGTAGCTTAGTGATTATGAAACTGCATGAACTTGTTTACCTAATAATTTAGTGAACATTAAATTGTTAGAGCTAGGATTGACCAATCTTAGTTAGTAATTAGACTGAATAAATCTTAGCTGTGCTAGAGAACGTGAATTGTGACCATAATTGCGTTTATACAACAAATCTTACATAGCATATTTACATTCATAATTAGTTCTGTGTTTAATTATGTGTGAACATACATGGTTTAACATGAATTAATTACTTATTGGTAAGATAGAACTAAATTACTAATATAACTAAAACCCAACTTAATAACCCATAATCATTAGCTAGCCATAAGGAAGAAGTGGATTCAAATAAGCAAGAGTGTGTTTTTATTTAATTTGATTAAGTTCATCTGATCTTGCAAAACCAGATAAAACCCTTTATTAAATTTGTTAATAAATTAGGTTAATTTAATAGTAAGTAGATTAATTAGTAACACCGTTCCCTGTGATCGACACCCGACTTACCTAAGCTATACTGTAATCTGACTAGGTACACTGCCTATAAGTGCATAGTTAGTCTTAGTTTGTTAGGTTATAAATATTAAAATTAGTGGGTACTTTTGTGCACATCAATGCTAAGTGTCATTTTAGGGCTTGAACACGCGCGAGGATCCTATGTAACATGAGGAGATACATAATTGTATCTAATTAGACTTTGAACCACTAATTAAGTAAGATAATACACTCTGATGCACGAAAACACGTTATCTCAAGTGTTAGGAATGATACGGGTTGCATTTAAGGGGGTGTATGGCCTAGTTAGGGAGTTTGCTCTTCAAGAGTAAATTCTTAGGAGAGATTTCGGCCCAAATACCATATCATTATGAGTTTACGGCCGTAAACTCATGGGTGGAGTGTTTTTAGGTGTTTAAAGGTTTTATATTGCACAAGGGAAGGTTCTAGGGTTGATTCAATGGCTTAGGAAGTGACTAAGTCTTCAATTGGACCATTTAGGGGATTTCATGGTTATAAACATAGAGTTTACAGCCGTAAACTCTTACTTGGCCCTTCATTTCATGTTTTGATGGTTCTAGGTTAAGCATACATGTTTCTAGTCCTTTATACAAGCCATGGACGGAAGTTCGGGCACCATTTGACCTCCTTAAGGGAGTTTACGGCCAAAGGACCATTTCCTTGGGGGCTTACGACCGTAATCTCCTTAAGATCATGGTTTCTTTGATGTTTAAGGTCCCTACTTCGATGGTGGTTGATCCTAGACATTAATCCAAGCCATAGGAGGTGTTTAAGGGGCAATTTAACACCTTAAAAGGTGTTTACGGTCTATGAAGGAGTGTTTACGGTCCAAGAATGTTCTTGGGCTGTAAACTCATGTTTACTCCCCTAATGACAAGATTTTGGTGTTCTAAGCTCATACATGCAAGTCTCTAAGCCATAGCTAAGCACTAGAATGGATTTGGAAGGGTTTTGGGGCTTCAAAATCCCACTTATGGGTGTTTATGGTTTGAGGGAGTTCCTTGGCTGTAAACACATGATTTTGAGGGTTTTGAATGATTTAAACACGAATTTGCATGCATAACAAGCCAAACAACAAGCTAGGATGGATCACTTACGAATTTGGAGCTCGAAAGGGGCGTTTTTAAATAAAAATCGGCTTTGTAGAGAGAGAGAGAGAGAGAGAGAGAGAGTTATGAGGGTGGAAAAGCTTCAAATGGAGGTCCACTCACCCTTATATAGGGGTTGAGTTTGTGGCCCGATGGAAATCTACCCGATCGCGATGTTAAACGGGGTTTTTCGTCGTACCCGATTAAATGTTGTAACCCGACGTGGTCGTAAACTTCAAATCTTTTCAAAGGGATATCGAGGGTGTTTCTAAATAATTTGGACACTCATGAAGTCATAATGAAAGTCTTAATTTAATTAACCTAATCCGAAATGTTACCGGAAAAATTTAATAAAAACGAGTTTTATTAACGGAAACAGGTGACAGCGACGGAACAAATTTCAGGTTGTGACACTACTCTACTAGGCTACTAAACATATAGTGTGCCAGGAGCCACCACCTAGTCTTTCATACATAATAGTATATAGTGTGCCAGGAGCCTCCTCCTGGTCATTCATACATATTGCCTAGGGCTAACCCCCAGGTCTTCCTACCATACATAATAACATATTGTGTGCCAGGAGCCGTCTCCTGGTCTTTCATGCATAATGCCTAGGGCTAACCCCCGGGTTTTCCTATCATACATAACAAAATGGGCCGACATTGTGGCTGTGACCCGTACAAACAGCGACGAGACTCACCTCACATTTCCGAAGATTCACTGAACACTTCTAATTGCTAACCGACACTTCTGAACTGCTAACCCTTCGGCATCCCGAAGTATCAATACCCAAAACAACATTTGGACCATAATAATCCAAAAGTCAACCCTGCTCAAACTTGGTCAAAGTCAATGGTCAAAGTCAACATCCAAATGACTTGACTCACCGAGTTGGTCTACTAACTCATCGAGTCCATACTCCTCCAACATACAACCCCGAATCCACTCATGGAGTCTGGAAATAACTCGATGCGTTCTCCTTCTACTGCACAATCATGACCAACTTCATCCGAATCGCTGAGTTCATCCTTAAACTCATCGAGTTCATCATCCACATATGAATGTGTCTAGTCTGTGACTCGCCGAGTTGTATAAACAACTCGTCGAGTCCATCTTCATATCAAAGGAGATTGCCTTAGACTCGTCGAGTTCTTCCTTCAACTCGCCAAGTACGATGAACTTCATGATCTGTAACGACCCAATTTTCATGTCCAAAAATTTCCATTTTAAAGTATTACTTTTAGAAAACATTAATAAATAAAAGCATTGTTTGATCGCATCGCAAACCATATTTTAATATTTAAACCATACAATCCATCAAATATCAGAGTACAATCCCAGTGAATCTCGTAATGCGGAAACCGAAGAGTGTGTGTGTGACATGCTGCTACCGTGCCGGCTCCTTTCCCCTAGCTGAGGAGGTACATGAAAACCAAAACTATAAACGTAAGCACAAAGCTTAGTGAGTTCCCCCAACGTACCACATACCATACAAACACATAACATATGTACTGCCAGGCTATTCTGGGGTGCCTGACTACCCGGTACGGCCATTCTGGGGTGCCGACCTACCCATACGGCCATTCTGGGGTGCCGTCATACCCGTGTCAAGCCATTCTGGGGTGCTGACTACCCATGTCGAGCCATTCTGGGGCGCTGACTACCCATCGGTCCTAACAACCGATCCTCGGGGACTGGTCCCCGCCCGCTACCACTATCGCATAGCATAACAGACCAACATACAAGCATACCATCACATACAGTCAGATAATTCTGGGGTGTCTGACGACCTAGCGGTCCTAACAACCGAACTCTACTACTACTCCATATAGCGTATCATGATAGCATGTAACATAACAGGTAATAGCAAACCTAGATGATATCACAAAGACAATCATCTATCATACATCTCCTACTGGCGGGCCGGCATTGTGGCCTTAGACCCACCACTACTGGAAGGTAACTCACCTCAAAGTAGCTGCTGAACTGATCGGGAACTAACTGACTGCTGCTGCTCCGGGAGTCCTCCGGCTGCAATTCCCACAACATACTCAATCAAACACTGCTAACTGTCCTTTAGGTAAAATGACCATTTTACCCCCGGTCTAGCTCTAAACCAATGCTAGAGTCAACTTTCAGTTGACCCGACTCGCCGAGTGGATCTCCACTCGCCGAGTCCCTAGCAAACCAATGTCCTGGGTCCCTGGTTCTACTCGTCGAGTCGGGCTATGACTCGACGAGTTCACCTTCTAACTGTCATTCAACTCCTTCATCCTACTCGCCGAGTTGTATGATCAACTCGTCGAGTTCATCTTCATCCGAAGAACACTTTATGCTAAGACTCGCCGAGTTGTATGAACAACTCGTTGAGTCTGTTCTTGATCTATGAAGATTGCCTTGGACTCGCCGAGTCAGGGCATTGACTCGCCGAGTCCTAACATGGGTGAGTTCAGCTCTCAACTCACCGAGTCACCCCCTGTGACTCATGGCTCACCTCGACACATGAAGAAGAGACCAAATCGGTGACTCGCGACCAGACTCGCCGAGTCACCTATACGACTCGTCGAGTCGTCGCCATGCATCCACCAAATACATCGATTTACTCGATTTCAGTTCATGAAACTCATAGATCTGGACTACTAGGACACAAATCACACGTAAAGTTTCCAACTTTACGTGTAGATATTCACCAATATGGATTTTAGGGTGCAAAATGCCTCAAAAGGGTAGATCTAGGATGAACAAGCCACATGGGGCCATAAAGCTCACAGATCTGAGCTCCTGGAGCTCAATATTGCTTAGATCTAAAGGTTAATCCACTTATTACGAAACATTAAGCACACACAAGCTTGAAGGATTGCTCAAGAGTGCCCCAAATGAAAACCTAAGCATAGAAACAGGGGAAAAACGAGATATACCTCAAGGAAAATGTTGAAATGACACAAAGATGGCTGATCTCCTTCTCCTCTTCTTGATCTACTCCTCTTTCTCCTCAAAACCTTCAAGAATACACCAAGAACACTTCAATCTCTCAAGGAAACAAGGGAAAACGATGTTGGGGGAAGTTCTGGGGGTGAATGGGGACGAGTTGGGGCGGAATGAGAGTTTAAATAGGGAGCAAACCCCTGAAACTTAGGGTTTCATCCAACAGCGGTGACTCGCCGAGTCCAGGATATGGACTCACCGAGTCGCCAACTTAAACGTGTCCTGGGTCTCGTCCCTACTCGGCGAGTCGGACCCTATGACTCGCCGAGTCCAAGGCTAAATTAGGGCAATGCTCAAATAAAATTCACATACCGGAAACCAGGTGCTACAAATCTCCCCCACTTATCTTAGACTTCGTCCTCGAAGTCTGCTGCCCGGTCCTGAAACATCTCGGGGTAATGCTCCATCATCTCGTCCATCGGTTCCCAAGTCCATTCCGAACCCTTGCGGTGCTGCCATTGCACCTTTACTAGTTCTACCCTCTTGTTTCTCAACGTCTTGGTCTTTCTGTCAAGTATTGCGACTGGGCGCTCAATGTAATTCAAGCTGTCATCAACCTGAATATCCTCCAACGGTACTACTGCTGAATCGTCTACCAGGCACTTCCGCAGCTGCGAAACATGGAAGGTGCTGTGGATCTGACTGAGCTCGGCTGGCAGATCCAGCCTATACGCCACCTTGCCCACCCGGGCTACAACCCTGAATGGCCCGATGAATCTTGGGCCCAACTTACCCCGCTTCCTGAATCGAATGACACCTTTCCAAGGCGACACTTTCAGGAGGACCATATCCCCGACTTGGAACTCCAAGTCGGATCGACGTCTATCGGCGTAGCTTTTCTGCCGACTCTGTGCAGTCTGAAGTCTGCTCCGAACCTGCTGGATCCTCTCGGTCATCTCTAGCACCACCTCGGTGCTTCCCATGACTCTCTGGCCAACCTCCCCCCAACATATCGGGGTTCTGCACTTCCGCCCATATAACATCTCGAACGGGGGTCGGTCAATACTCGCGTGATAGCTATTGTTGTAGGAGAACTCAGCCAAAGGTAGATAGGTATCCCAGCTACCACCGAAATCCAGCACACACGCCCGCAACATGTCCTCCAAAGTCTGGATGGTCCGCTCACTCTGACCATCTGTCTGCGGGTGAAAGGCGGTGCTGAAATGTAGACGAGTGCCCAACTCGTCATGAAATTTCTTCCAGAATCTGGAAGTAAAACGCACATCCCTGTCCGAGATCACCGATACTGGCACTCCATGCCGTGCCACAATCTCCCTGATATAGATGTCGGCCAATTTTTCGGCCGATATGCTCTCCTGAATCGGAATAAAGTGAGCACTCTTGGTCAATCTATCCATGATGACCCAAATCGAATCCACTCCCCGTGCGGTCCTGGGAAGCTTTGTGATAAAATCCATCGTGATATCTTCCCATTTCCACAGTGGAATGTCCAACGGCTGCATCTTGCCATGCGGCCTCTGATGTTCGGCCTTGACCTTCCTGCAGGTCAAACACCGCTCGACGTACCATGCCACATCCCGCTTCATGCAAGGCCACCAATAATCCGGACAAAGATCCCTATACATCTTCGTCGCCCCGGGATGAATAGAAAATCGGGACTTGTGCGCCTCCTCCATCAAAGTCTGGCGCACGCCACCGTGATACGGCACCCACACCCTACGGTGCAATGTCAAAAGTCCTCTGCCATCATAATCAAAGGAGGAAACCTGACCCACCACACGCTCGCTCTTCCGATGCTCCTCCTTGATAGCCTCCTGTTGAGCCTCCCGAATCTGCTCCAACAGGGGAGTCACCACAGTCATCCTCAAACAGACGTCCCTGATCGGCACCGTCTTGCGGCTAAGCGCATCGGCCACCACATTGGCCTTCCCCGGGTGGTAAAGGATCTCGCAATCATAATTCTTCACCACGTCCAACCACCGCCGCTGCCTCATATTCAGATTCGGCTGGTCCATGAGGTACCTCAAACTCTTGTGGTCCGTGTAGATGGTACACCGAACCCCGTAGAGGTAATGCCGCCAAATCTTGAGGGCAAAGACCACCGCCCCCAACTCCAAATCGTGCGTCGGGTAATTTGCCTCGTGAGGCTTGAGCTGCCGCGAAGCGTAGGCAATGACATGCCCCCTCTGCATCAGAACTGCGCCCAACCCTGAAATGGACGCATCACAGTAAACCACAAAATCCTCCACGTCCTCAGGCAGGGCTAAGATCGGTGCCTCACACAATTTCTGCCTCAGCATCTCAAACGCAGCCTGCTGCTCGGGTCCCCACCGAAAGACCACGGCTTTCTTCGTCAGTCGAGTCAGGGGTACGGCTATCTTGGAGAAATCCTGGATAAATCTCCGATAGTAGCCCGCCAATCCCAGGAAGCTCCGAATCTCGGATGGAGACTTCGGGACCTCCCATCTCATCACGGCCTCGACCTTGGCCGGATCAACCAGAATCCCGTTCTGGTTGACGAGGTGTCCAAGAAATTGCACCTCGCGCAACCAAAACTCGCACTTGGAGAACTTGGCATACAAGCTCTCCCTCCTCAGGGTCTCCAATACCTCTCTCAGATGCTCCTCGTGTTCCTCCCGAGTCTTGGAATAGACCAAGATATCATCGATAAAGACTATCACAGACCGATCCAGCATCGGTCTACACATGCGGTTCATGAGGTCCATGAACGCGGCAGGAGCATTGGTGAGCCCAAATGGCATCACCACGAACTCGTAATGACCATAGCGCGTCCGAAACGCAGTCTTCTGCATATCCTCCTCCCTGACCCTCATCTGATGATACCCTGAACGCAAATCAATCTTGGAGAACCAAGATGCTCCCTGAAGCTGGTCAAATAGGTCGTCAATCCTCGGAAGCGGGTATCGGTTCTTCACCGTTACCTTGTTCAGCTCCCGATAATCTATACACATCCGGTGCGACCCGTCCTTCTTCCTCACAAACAAAATCGGGGCTCCCCAGGGTGAACTGCTCGGCCGAATAAATCCCTTGTCCAGCAGCTCCTGCAGCTGCGTAGACAACTCCTGCATCTCGGGAGGGGCCAACCGATATGGTGCTTTGGCTATCGGAGCCGTACCGGGAATGAGGTCAATCCTGAACTCCACCTGTCACTCCGGAGGTATCCCAGGTAGTTCCTCCAGGAAAACATCAGCAAAATCTCGAACCACCGGGACCTCGTTCACGGTCGCCTTACCCGCCTCCCGGGTATCCATCACATATGCGACATAACCCGCGCATCCCTGCTGAAGGTAGCGCCTAGCCCTTGCTGCTGAACATACAGTGGGTCCACACTGCGGCCGCTCTCCATGAATCACTAACTCTCCCCCGCTTGGGGTCCTGACTCGCACTAGCTGCTGTGCGCAATCTATCACTGCCCCATTAGGGCTCAACCAATCCATACCAATAATCACCTTGTTCCCACGCAATGGAATGGGAACCAAGTCTACCAGGTAACGCTCCTCAAACAGTCGCAGAACACAATCTCGAAACACCATCGATGCTCGCACCGATCGATCGTCAGCAATCTCTACCTCTAACGGGCAATCTAACTCGCCTGAAGTCTCATGAAACCTCTTGCTAAGGGCAAAAGAAACGAACGATCGGGATGCACCCGAGTCGAACAATACCTGAACCGGGATGCCGTTCACATGGAACGATCCTAATACACATGTATACATACGGAGCACATATCAATATCATAACCACGTAAAATAAAAGATAGAAGGAAGGAATCATACCCGTCACCACATCGGGCGCGGCGCGTGCCTCCTCGGCAGTCAACTGAAATGCCCGACTCCTCACCACTGGAGCCTCTGCCTTGCCCTGCCGGCCATCCGTGATCCGCAGGGTCGCTGGAGCTGGCGCCTTCACTGGCGCTGAAACTGTCAACATAGGGCAATTGGCCTTCTTGTGGCCCCTCTGGTTGCAGTGGAAACACAGCAACTCCGATGTCTGAATAACTGGCGCAGGAGCAGTGCAATCCCTGCTGATATGCCCAAACTTGCCGCACTTGTAGCAGCCTGATGTTCCCATCCTGCACGCCCCCTCGTGCGGCCTGCCGCACCTCCTGCAGCGGCTCGGTCCCGACTGGCCTTTCAGCCTCCCATCTGATCCCTTGGGCTTCTTCCCCGAAGCCGCTGCTGCCTGACCGTCCTCAAGTTTCCGTTTCCGGATGTGCTCCAAATCTATCTCTCTTTCCCTAGCCCTGGCAATCATGGAGTCCAGGGTAGGGCAAGCCGAAAAGCTAACATGCTCCCGAATGTCAGCTCGTAGCATATCATGGTAACGAGTCCTCCTCATATACTCGTCACCTGCATACTGGGGCACCAATAAAGCCCTCTCCCAAAACTTGGCGGTGATCTCCGCCACGGTCTCTGTCGTCTGCCTCATGTCTAGAAACTCCCTGGCCAGCTGCTGAAGCTCGACCGCTGGTGCAAACTCCGCCCTGAACCTAGCCACAAAGTCTGACCAGGTCATTGCCTCGATAGCCGAGGCTCCCAACGAGTCACCCACTGACTCCCACCAATACCGGGCTCGGTCCCGTAAACACCCTGCTGCGTACCTCACCTTCGACCCCTCAGGGCAGAAGCTGGTCAACTGGGCGGACTCAATATCCGCAATCCATCGCCTGGAGACAATGGGGTCCTTCACCCCATGGAAATCCGGCGCACCACTGCCCCTGAAGTCCTTGAAGGACAGTGTGCGAGATCCCGACTGGCTAGAGGCCAAGTCGCTCCTGAATGCCCGTAGGCGATCCTCCATCAACTCCACGATCCCTTCCTTGATCGACCCAAAGATGATGGGGGTCGACTCAAGGATGCCCCTAGTGATCTCCGACGTGATAAACTCACGTAGCCTCTCATCAATCGGCTCGGTGCCAGATCCTGAACCTGACCCCTCTCCTGACCCGCCATCTGTCGGTCTCGGTCGAAGTACCACCATTCTGCAAAACATCATAATAATCATTAGTGGTACTGCTACTTTCTGTGGGATCTCAACTACTTACAGGTTCCTTGGTCTCGTCTTGGCCTTCCTCGGCTCGGGTACGGATCCTCTGCTTTTAGTAGTACGGGCCCATACTACCTTCCACATCTATCCGTACCTTCTCCGAGGAATTCCTCGACTCCACCAGCTCCCCTTTACTACTGCTACTCTCTGTTATTCTCATCCTAGGCTTGCCCTAGGGAAAACTGAAGTTCAACACGACTGGTCCTCAGCTGCTGTAGGTCTCCTCATAATGCTAGTTAGCCACCACCTAAACACAATCACATGTGATGAGGATTAGATAATCCTTCAAGTAAAAGATCCGTCCCTACAATGGTTGGACTCAAACAAGAGCTGCGCAGTAGGGCCAGTTCCAATACTTTGGGATTATTCAACCCTGATTACATGTGGTGTGACGTGTTTACCTAGTAGCTAACTCCCATTACTCAGAATCCCACCAAGCACGAAGCAAGCAGCATTCGGATAAGGGAAAACAGACTCAAGCCAAAACTATTCTTATAACAAGAAACGACACTTAACATAGGATGCTAAGCTCATACTTTCAGGCATAACCTAAACAGGCTATCCTACTGCTGTCTACTCAATTCTAGCATGCAATATTCATAAAACTGTAACACATAAGCAGGCACATAAGGCATCACCCCTAGATCCTTAGCCTATTCTAGCATGCAGTTCTACGTAAGCTGATAAACATAACATAAACTTGTATGGGTACTATGGGGAATACTTACTTGAGCTCGGCCGGTCGCGCACGTCACACACTTTGCTCTTTCTTACGACTCTTTTCCGGGTTTTAAAGAACAATTTCTTTTGGAAAATCTTTCAATCCCTCGATTTGAGTCCAAACACTCCCGAAGGCATGTCCGAATCCCTCAAACCAGGGCTCTGATACCAACTTGTAACGACCCAATTTTCATGTCCAAAAATTTCCATTTTAAAGTATTACTTTTAGAAAACATTAATAAATAAAAGCATTGTTTGATCGCATCGCAAACCATATTTTAATATTTAAACCATACAATCCATCAAATATCAGAGTACAATCCCAGTGAATCTCGTAATGCGGAAACCGAAGAGTGTGTGTGTGACATGCTGCTACCGTGCCGGCTCCTTTCCCCTAGCTGAGGAGGTACCTGAAAACCAAAACTGTAAACATAAGCACAAAGCTTAGTGAGTTCCCCCAACGTACCACATACCATACAAACACATAACATATGTACTGCCAGGCTATTCTGGGGTGCCTGACTACCCGGTACGGCCATTCTGGGGTGCCGACCTACCCATACGGCCATTCTGGGGTGCCGTCATACCCGTGTCAAGCCATTCTGGGGTGCTGACTACCCATGTCGAGGCATTCTGGGGCGCTGACTACCCATCGGTCCTAACAACCGATCCTCGGGGACTGGTCCCCGCCCGCTACCACTATCGCATAGCATAACAGACCAACATACAAGCATACCATCACATACAGTCAGATAATTCTGGGGTGTCTGACGACCCAGCGGTCCTAACAACCGAACTCTACTACTACTCCATATAGCGTATCATGATAGCATGTAACATAACAGGTAATAGCAAACCTAGATGATATCACAAAGACAATCATCTATCATACATCTCCTACTGGCAGGCCGGCATTGTGGCCTTAGACCCACCACTACTGGAAGGTAACTCACCTCAAAGTAGCTGCTGAACTGATCGGGAACTAACTGACTGCTGCTGCTCCGGGAGTCCTCCGGCTGCAATTCCCACAACATACTCAATCAAACACTGCTAACTGTCCTTTAGGTAAAATGACCATTTTACCCCCGGTCTAGCTCTAAACCAATGCTAGAGTCAACTTTCAGTTGACCCGACTCGCCGAGTGGATCTCCACTCGCCGAGTCCCTAGCAAACCAATGTCCTGGGTCCCTGGTTCTACTCGTCGAGTCGGGCTATGACTCGACGAGTTCACCTTCTAACTGTCATTCAACTCCTTCATCCTACTCGCCGAGTTGTATGATCAACTCGTCGAGTTCATCTTCATCCGAAGAACACTTTATGCTAAGACTCGCCGAGTTGTATGAACAACTCGTCGAGTCTATTCTTGATCTATGAAGATTGCCTTGGACTCGCCGAGTCAGGGCATTGACTCGCCGAGTCCTAACATGGGTGAGTTCAGCTCTCAACTCACCGAGTCACCCCCTGTGACTCATGGCTCACCTCGACACATGAAGAAGAGACCAAATCGGTGACTCGCGACCAGACTCGCCGAGTCACCTATACGACTCGCCGAGTCGTCGCCATGCATCCACCAAATACATCGATTTACTCGATTTCAGTTCATGAAACTCATAGATCTGGACTACTAGGACACAAATCACACGTAAAGTTTCCAACTTTACGTGTAGATATTCACCAATATGGATTTTAGGGTGCAAAATGCCTCAAAAGGGTAGATCTAGGATGAACAAGCCACATGGGGCCATAAAGCTCACAGATCTGAGCTCCTGGAGCTCAATATTGCTTAGATCTAAAGGTTAATCCACTTATTACGAAACATTAAGCACAAACAAGCTTGAAGGATTGCTCAAGAGTGCCCCAAATGAAAACCTAAGCATAGAAACAGGGGAAAAACGAGATATACCTCAAGGAAAATGTTGAAATGACACAAAGATGGCTGATCTCCTTCTCCTCTTCTTGATCTACTCCTCTTTCTCCTCAAAACCTTCAAGAATACACCAAGAACACTTCAATCTCTCAAGGAAACAAGGGAAAACGATGTTGGGGAAGTTCTGGGGGTGAATGGGGACGAGTTGGGGCGGAATGAGAGTTTAAATAGGGAGCAAACCCCTGAAACTTAGGGTTTCATCCAACAGCGGTGACTCGCCGAGTCCAGGATATGGACTCGCCGAGTCGCCAACTTAAACGTGTCCTGGGTCTCGTCCCTACTCGGCGAGTCGGACCCTATGACTCGCTGAGTCCAAGGCTAAATTAGGGCAATGATCAAATAAAATTCACATACCGGAAACCAGGTGCTACATGATCTTTATGGACTCGAGCCGACTGAGTCCCTTTCCAAGCTCACTCATACTCTTAACAGAAGGGTTTTGGGGCAAGAACTGGCCTGACTCGCTGAGTCCCATATCTAACTCACCGAGTCTCTCTATGTCCAACAGTATTTAGAAGATTTGCAACTAGCTTAAGGCATCCAAGACCCAGATCTAGCCTCCTAGGCTCGTGATATCACACAAAGCCACTACATTTGCACCCATGCATGGACCTTTTTGCTCAAGAGGCCAAAACAACTCCTTAAACTTTGCATAGAGAGGTATAATAGGATAAAGCTTCCACCTTTATGCCTCTACTACTCTGAATACCTGTAAATCTGGAATGATCTAGCTTAGGGACATCCAAATCCCACAAGACATCCTTCTTGGACCATACTCTCCATAAAAAGGGACATAAAGAGATCTATCAAACTAGAAGTCAAGGTGAGAACTTGATTACCAGAAAATGAAGATGATGAAGCAAAATTCCTGGATCTACAACCTTTTCCGTGGACCTTTAATCTCCTTCTTCTTCTTCTTCTTCTTCTTCTAGACTTCAAGAACACTCTAAATCCTTCAACAAGGCTCACACACTCAATGAAAACACTAGAGTTTTGTGGGACAGGTTCTGGAAAATGGAGGCTACAAATGAGGCTGATAGAATGAGAATAAGATGCTTAAATAGGGCACCAACTCCCGATTTAGGGTTTTCCCAAAACCTGGCCAACTCCCCGAGTCAGGCCTCTGACTCGTCGAGTAGGTCACTTAACACGCGAACAAAATCATGCTCCTACTCGTCGAGTCACCCATCTATTCGACGAGTCACTCCCTTATCTTGAGGTTTTCTTTCCTTTCTAGGTCTTCTGAATTCAGGGTGTTACAACTCTCCCCCACTTAAACTAGACTTCATCCTCGAAGTCCGCCACGGTCAACTACCTTACCATCCGGTTACTTATTTACCACTTGCTACACACTTTTCCCATCCGATCCAAAACTGGAAGATGTCATCTTCAGGATAACCCGATACTCCTGTTACACTTTTACCCAACCAGTAACCTTACCGATACTCCTGTTACACTTACCCTTGATACACAAGGGGTTTACCCTTTTACCCTGCACTGTCACTGGCCTTTACAAGGTACTTTCCACAAGCAACAAACCTTCCTAATCTCCTTCGAGGACCAATCCTCTACTGAAACCGCAATCTCGGCCACTCCTAGTGCTGACCATCGTACCAATAGTCACAGAATAAACCCACATACAATGTTCCAATACTGAAAACTTCACCCAATGTGAGAATTCAGACAATCCTTCGAGCAACTCAGCACCACCCGATAAGCTCACGGCTTCTTACACCAACTTCCTTACCATTTTTCATGTCCAAAGTCTTGCTGACTCCCATCCGCCTACCGGATGAACCGAGACTGCCCTGGTCCCAACTGATCTACCGTTACCCGAAATACAGGTCCCCCACCGGTTACCGAACGTAAGAACATTCCCCCAGTCGCTCTTAGGGACTTAAGAAGATACATCGACTACCTGAATTGCTCTACAAGCCCAGCCACTCTAGCTCTAGAAGATATAGGATCCCCGATCCCCTACCTTACCCTAAGGTCTTTACCAGGTCTCACCCGTTTCCAAAAGAACACAGGCCTCGCCCACGGGTCTCATCCATCTATACTTCGGTGCGGCCTCTCCCATAGGTCTCACCTATCCAGGGCTATGAAGACCCACTCCTCCTCTAATCTCAACTAGCTAAACTTTCCTGATTTATATCATGCTAACTCGGAGATACGGGCCCCCGCCCACATTCCACGAACTAGGAGATACGGGCCCCCAGCCACACTCCGTCAACTAGGTTCCTAATGAATGATACGACTTACCCACAATCTTACATCACTCCTAGTATCCAATGACCTACATTCTTCCGAATCCAATAATATTGTGTCCTACTCACATTCGAGCGGCTTCCCTACCCTATCTTTAACTATCTAAAAGATCCTGCTAGCGAATCACGCATCTGATACATTCGTACTTTCGAATAGGGACCGACGAATGCTACGGGCCACCCAGTAGTCTTACTATGCTCGTTCTGCCAACTAATGAATGCTACGGGCCATCCTTAAAGTCTTACAATACTTCTACACTACTAGCCAACTAACGCTACGGGCCACCCCACAGTCTCACCACACTTCTATGCTATCTGCTGACTAATGCTATAGGCCACCCTGCAGTCTTACTATAATAATGCTACAGGCCACACCGCAATCTAACTATATTCATATATGATTGCTACGGGCCACACCGTAGTCTTACAACTCCTTTACTTTACCTGCTAACTAGCGAACGCTACGGGCCACCCCATAGTCTTACAACACTCCTACACTATCTGCTAACCGTTGCTACGGACCGCCCCGCAGTCTTATCACACTTCTGTTACTATCTGACCACTGGTGAATGCTACTACTAACGTACAATCAAGCATACAAGCACAATCTAGTTCCCCCAAGCTGTATTCATGTCCTAACTAAAACTCCCAACCAATTCTTTTGCAACCTGCTATTAGACATCCCGAGAATGCGATCTCACAATTGGCAAGTTTTACAAACTTCCAATTCACACTATCCTCAATTCATACAACCGCATGGGCTGTCTTTCTCCATGACTGGTGAGCGGAACTTATCCTAGTTTCAGAACTGCTTCAACTCCCATAACAAGATCATTTCTCCCCCACCTAGTTTCGGCTAAGTCTTTACGGCATGCGAAAATCCAAGGATTTCCATTCCTTCCTCCCTTACCCAAAATGGCATGATAACTACCATCACCTTAATATTACTAGCGACCCGTCACTAGCCTACTCTAAATACCGTATGATTACCGAATATTGGATGAAAATTTCCTGCATCCCCGATATTGATAATCCCCTAAGCTCAAACTGACATCCTTAAGGTCCGAATAACTAATTCTCAGAGCAACCTATTCAGTGATAGACCACTTCCCTTGATGCTTCCGAAAGCTATCCCAAACACCAAGACTAGAACCACCAAACCCTAATGATGGTGGATGACTACTCCATGGACCCTGCCCACCGACCTCTACGTAACACTCCTGGACCGTTTTCGGTCGCAACCGAGATAATACTGGAGACTTCGAACCCGAAGTGAGAGGTGACCTTACACTAGCTACAAATAGTCCCTGGTATGCAATTGGCATTTGACAATTCTAAAAATACAACCGAAAATACATGCAGAGAGACAAATCATACATAGTATCACTCGAGACCGAGGTAAAAACAATCCTAATACATATAGAATCGAAAATAGCCATTGATACACACGTGTAACATTCCCTGCTGTAATCCAGAACTCCCTCATATGTCACTGCAAGGACCTACCCTCTCACCCATCCCTAATACTCAAAGTTGTCAGGGCAGACGCACTCCCTGCTCCTCCCCTCATCATCGGGTAGTCGACCTTCTTATCGCCCACTTGATTGTATTGAAAACATAACGGGCTTGCCCCCTGTGGGTAGTCCCTGCTGACGTGACCATCACTGCCACACTTGTAGTAGCCTGAACCCTGGAACGACAAACTCCCTCATGTAGTTTCCCGCACGTGCTGCACTGACGACCTACTAATCGCTGATCTGAAGTCTTGGGTCTCTTCCCGGGACCCTCCAAAGTATACATCTGATGTGACCTCTTCTTCGCAATGTGCTCCAAATCAATCTCCCTTTCCCGCGCCCCGGGAATCACAAAGTCCACGGTCGGGCATTTCGGAAAGATGACATGCTCCCGAATATAGTCTCTCAACATGTCATGATAGCGTATCCTCTATATCTCTTCGTCCCCTACATACTAAGGCACCAATAAGGCCCTCATCCGAAACTTAGCGGTAATCTCCGTCACCGACTCCGTCGTCTGTCTCATGTCTAGGAACTCACTGGCCAGCTGCTGAAGCTCCACAGCCGACGCAAACTCTGCCCTAATCCTGATCACAAATTCAGACTAGATCATCGCCTCAATGGATGAGGCTCCCAAGGAATCACTAACTGACTCCCACCAGTCTCTAGCTCTTTCCCTCAAGCATCCTGCAGCAAATCGAACCTTCGACCCCTCGGGACAGAAGCTCATCAACTGTGCAGACTCAATGTCTGCAATCCATCTCCTCGCAACAATGGGGTCCTTCACCCTATGGAAGTCTGGCGTGCCACTCCCCCTGAAGTCCTTGAAGGATAATGTGCAAGATTCTGACTGGCTAGATGCCATATCACTTTGGAACGCTCTGAGGCGATCCTCCATCAGCTCAATAATCCCTTCCTTGATCGACCCGAAATCACCGGGGTCGACTCAAGGATACCTCTCGTGATCTCAGATGCGATGAAATCGCATAGTCCCTCATCCATTGGCTCGAAACTTGCACCCGAACCCGATCCTTAACTGAATCCTAATCCTCCTACTCCTTGTCGTGTAATCATCACCATTCTGAAACAAAACACATAATTTTTAGGGTCGTATGCCACCTCAGAAGGTCTCACACACTACAAGTTTCCTGGGTCTATCTCGGCCCTCCTTGACTCGAGTATGGATGCTCTACTTTCAGTAGTACGGACCCATACTACCTTCCACATCTTTCCGTACTTTCCTCAAGGATTTCTTCGACTTTACCAAGTCTCCGCTACTACTGTTGCTTTCTGCTACTCTACTCCTAGGCTTACCCTAGGGAAATGTCTAATCCCAAACCCAGTGCTCAGCTGCTGAAAGAGTCTTCATAATACCAATTAACTACTACATGAATAATATCACATGTGACGAGGCTCGAATAATCCTTCGAGTAAAAGACTCATCCGTAAAACGGTTAGACTCAGACAAGCGTTGCGTAATAGGGTTAAGTCCAACACTATGAGATTATTCAATCTTGATCACATGTGACATAACACATTCATATAGTAGTTAAATCCCATTACTTAAAGTCCCACAAAGCACAAAGCAAGCAACATTCAGACAAGCGGAAAATCTAACCAAACAAGCTGTTCTATCCTCTTATTAGGAATCTACACTAGCATGCCATTTTAGGGCTCAAACAATCAGGCATAACCTATACAGGTCATCCTACTATTGGCTGATCAGTTCTAGCGATCAATTCTACAAGTTCACATAAGCATTCAAGGCATGTTTCTTATATCCTTAGCGATAATCTAGCATGCAATTCCTATAATCATATCATGTCACATATCAAACATGTATTGGTATTTTGGGAACCACTTACTTGAGCTCGATCGAATGCATGCATCACACACCTTGTTCTTTTCAAAGTTCTTTTCTCTTTTCAAATACTTTTAAATTTCCTTTTGAAAATGTTCATATCAAGCCCTCAGTTTGATTCCAGACACACCCGAGGGTGTACCCGAATCCCTCAAACCAAGACTCTGATTCCAACTTGTAGCATCCCAAAATTTGAGACCAAAAATTTCATTTTGATTAATTAAAAACCGCTTAATAAATTTTTCTCTATCATTTACTAACATTCTTAATATAACAATTATCAGAGTTTTAAATCCAAAATATCATCTAGTGCGAAAAACGTGGTGTGATGCGCTGCGATCCCCCCGAAGTCCTTCCTTGGAAAAATATTAGTACCTGAAACAAATAGTTGAAAACCGTAAGCACGAAGCTTAGTGAGTTCCCCAGATACCACATACCATACATATCAACCGATCCATACATGCCATACGTAACCATGAGCCATACATAACAAACATATCCGTAATCAAGTAAGGTGTTATGTGCCAAACATAGTCTTGCTGTTATACTATGGGCCGCACATGGTCTTCCTTGCCAAGCCTGGGGCCACTCCCTGGGTCTTATAGACACCTGCCAAGGGCCACCCCATCATCTGCCATGCAAGCATCATAAAGACAACTATACATACTGCTCTACTAGGCTACTCAGCATATAGTGTGCCAGGAGCCACCTCCTGGTCTTTCATACATAAAAGCATATAGTGTTCCAGGAACCCCCTCCTTGTCTTTCATACATATTTCCTAGGGCTAAGCCCCGAGCCTTCCTACAATACATGATAACATATTGTCTGCCAGGATCCGTCTCCTGGTCTTTCATGCATAATGCCTAGGGCTAACCCCCGGGTCTTCCTATCATACATAAAAAAAATGGGCCGACATTATGGCTGTAGACCCATACAAATAGTGAGGAGACTCACCTCACATTACCGAAGATTCACTGAATACTTCTGATTGCTAACAGACACTTCTGAACTGCTGACCCTTCGGCATCCCGAAGTATCAATACCTAAAACAACATTTGGACCATAATAATCCAAAAGTCAACCCTGGTCAAACTTGGTCAAAGTCAATGGTCAAAGTCAACATCCAGTTGACCTGACTCACCGAGTTGGTGTACCAACTCATCGAGTCCATACTCCTCCAACCCCATACAACCCCGAATCCACTCGTCGAGTTTGAGAATAACTCGTCGGGTTCTCCTTCAACCGCACAATCATGACCAACCTCATCCGACTTCCCGAGTTCATCCTTGAACTCGTCGAGTTCATCATCCACATATGAATGTGTCTAGTCTGTGACTCGCTGAGTTGTATAAACAACTCGTCGAGTCCATCTTCATAACTAAGGAAATTGCCTTAGACTCTATGAGTTTTTCCTTGAACTCGTCGAGTACAATGAACTTCATGACCATTATGGACTCAGGCCGACTGAGTCCCTTTCCAAACTCACTCACACCCTTAATATAAGGGTTTTGGGGCAAGAAATGGCCTGACTCGCTGAGTCCTACATCTGACTCACCGAGTCTCTCTATGTTCAACACTATTCAGATGATTTCCAACTAGCTTAAGGCATCCAAGACCCGGATCTGGCCTCCTAGGTTCGTGATATCAAACAAAGCCACTACCTTTGCTCCCATGCATGGCCTTTTTTCCTCAAAAGGCCAAAAAAACTCCTTAAACTTTGCATGGAGAGGTATAATGGCATAAAGCTTCCACTTTTATGCCTCTACTGCTCTGAACACCTCTAAATCTGGAATGATCTAGCTTAGGGACATCCAAATCCCACAAGACATCCTTCTTGGACCATACACTCCATAAAAAGGGACATAAAGAGATCTATCAAACTAGAAGTCAAGGTGAGAACTTGATTACCAGAGAATGAAGATGATTTAGCAAACTTCCTAGATCTACAACCTTTTCCTTGGACCTTCAACCTCCTTCTTCTTCTTCTAGACCTCAAGAACACTCTAAATCCTTCAATAAGGCGTACACACTCAATGAGAACACTAGGGTTTCGTGGGACATGTTCTGGATAATGGAGGCTACAAATGAGGTAGATAAAATGAGAACAAGATGCTTAAATAGGGCACCAACTCTCGATTTAGGGTTTTCCCAAAACCTGACCAAATCGTTGAGTCAGTCCTCTGACTCGTCGAGTAGGTCACTTAAGTCGCAACCAAAATTGTGTTCTGACTCATCGAGTCACCCATCTACTAGATGATTCACTCCGTTATCTTGATTTTTTCTTTCCTTTCTAGGTCTTCTGAATTCAGGGTGTTACATAATGTTTACAAGGCATAGAATTTCCTAGCTAATTTTGCTAGTTGTGACATCATCCGCCCATTACAGGGAATTTCTACCCGAAATTCTTTTGATACTAGGTTTAAGAATGTGATAATAAGTGAGGGTACTTCTGTCTCATTTGGTGTTTACGTTCCCATGTGAATTCTAGTCCACGCTTTGCGTTCCATCGAACTTTCACAATCGGGATGCGACTTTGTTTAGTACGCTTCACTTCCCTGTCCATGATTTCGACTGGTTCTTCCACAAACAGGAGATTCTCATTGATTTTGTTTTTTTATAAAGTAATAACAAGAGTTTCTCGGATAATCACTTTTTTAAATTTAAAATATGGAACACGGGGTGTATGTTGCTGAGCTCCGCAGGTAGTTGCAGCCTATAAGTGGCTGGACTGATTCGGGCAAGAATCTTGAATGGTCTAATGAATCGCATGTTTAGTTTCCCCCGTTTCCCAAAACGAATCATCCATTTCCAGGGAGAGACTTTCAATAACACTCAATCCCCAACCTGAAATTCTAAGGGCTTTCGCCGGTTGTCAGCATAACTCTTCTGTCGGCATTACGATGCTTGAAGTTGGGCTCTGATTTGGATTATTTTCTCTGTCATTTCACGGATTATTTCTAGCCTAGTTAAAGTACTCTCTGAGGTTTTCCCTTTTTCTAATTGAGTATCGCCTACCTCGACCCAGCATAAAGGTGACATGCATTTGCGACCATATAATGCTTCGAACGGAGCAACTTTGATGCTCGTGTGATAACTGTTTTTGTAGTAGAATTCAATTTAGGGCAGGTGAGTTCCCACGATTTTCCAAAGCTGATCACACATTCTTGGAGCATGTCTTCGAGTGTTTGAATGGTTCGTTCGCTTTGGCCGTCTTTTGTGAGGGTGATAGGCGGTGCTCATGTCTAATTGTGTCCCCATCGCATGTTGCAATGACTGCCAGAACCGTGAAGTAAACATACTGTATCGATATGAGATAATTGGTACAAGTACTCCATGAAGTCTTACAATTTCATTAATGTAGATTTTGGTCAACCTTTCCATCTTATAAGACTCCTTTATTGGTAGGAAATGAGCGGATTTTGTTAGTCTATCTACAATTACCCATATTGCATCCAACCCGTCAGTTGTCTTGGGTAATTTTGTCACAAAGCCCATGGTAATCCTCTCCCATTTCCACTCGGGTATTACTGATTGTAATAATCCCGAGGGCTTCTGATATTCCACTTTCAGTTTGGCGCACGTGAGACACTTGCCCACATAAGTGGCGATTTCTACCTTCATATTTGGCCACCGATAGTGTTGTTTGACATCTAGGTAGATTTTATCTGATTCTGGATGGATGGAGTATCGTGTTTTGTGAGCCTCATTCATAACTGCTTCTTTGAATCCCCCAAATTTGGGGACCTATATTCGGTTCATGAAGTAATATGCTCCATCCTCCTTGACTTCAAGGCTCTTTTCCATTCCACGCAATGATTCACTTACGAAGTTTTCATGCTTCATTGCCTTCAACTGGGCTTCCTTGATTTGTGAGGTTAGGTAGGATTGAATGGTTATGGAAAGGGTTCTCACACGACGTCTTGAGTATTCTTTTCGGGTTAGGGCATCAGCTACCACGTTAGCCTTACCCGGGTGGTACTTGATTTCACACTCATAATCCTTCAGCAGCTCAACCCATCTTCGCTGCCTCATGTTTAACTCTTTATGATTTAGAATATGTTGGAGGCTTTTGTGGTCGGTGAAAATGGTACACTTTGTAGCATAAAGCTAATGCCTCCAAATCTTTAACACAAAGACCACACCTCCCAGCTTGAGATCATGAGTGATGTAGTTTACTTCATGAGTTTTCAGTTGCCTGGATGCATACACAATTATCATCCCACGTTGCATAAGGACACAACCTAAACCTTGATTTGAAGAATCACTGTAGACTAAGAAGTCTTCAGTTTCCTCAAATAAGGAGAGAATTGGCGCGCTGCAGACGGCTTGATTCAAGGGTTGGAAAGAAATCCCTTGCTTCTCAGTCCAGTCGAAAGGTACGCCTTTCTGTGTCATTGTGGTGAGAGGTTTGGGTATCTTGTAGAAGTTCTGAATGAACCTCCTGTAGTAGTCTGCTAGACCCAAGAATTGGTGAATTTCTGTCGACGTTGTTGGGATCGCCTAGTTTTCAATTGCTTTGATTTTGTGAGGATCCACATGTATCCCTTCCTAGCTAACTACATGGCCCAGAAAATTCACACTGCTGAGCCAGAACTCACACTTGGAGAGTTTTTCATACAACTTCTCGGCTCATAGGGTTTCCAAAAGTTGAAGGAGATGTTGACTATGCTCATCTATGCTTCTAGAATATACAAGAATATCATTGATGAAAACAATTACAAAATTGTTAAGGAATGGGTGGCAAACTCAATTCATGAGGTCCATAAATGCAGCGGGGGCGTTTGTTAGACTGAAGGGCATCATGAAAAATTTGTAATGACCGTAGCAAGTTCGGAAAGAAGCCTTAGGAATCTCCTCATCTCGGAATTTGAGCTGATGATAGCCGGATCTCAGATCTATTTTTAATAGTGAGCTTATTCAACTCTCTATAGTGGATACACATCCTGAAGGATCCGTATTTCTTTTTAACAAAAAGAACCGGAGCTCCCAATGGCAAGAAGCTAGCTCTGATGAATCCTTTATCCAGGAGTTCGCTTAGTTGGCTTGATAGCTCCTGCATTTCCGCGAGAGCCAAACGGTAGGGTGATTTGGCGATTGGAGTGAATCCAAGTACGAGGTTAATCCGAAATTCGACTTCCCTTTCTAGGGTTACTCCTGGAAGTTCTTCGGGAAATACATCCAAAAAATCGCATGCTACTGGGATATCTTTTATGCTTACTTCCTCTTTGGTATTGTCCACAACGTGAGCAAGAAATGCGTAGTTCTTCTTGTGTAAGCACTTTTGTGCCTTGATTCATGGGATAAGACGGAGATTTACACCGGGTTTATCTCCATATATTATTAGGGTTTCATAATTTGGGAGATGAAGGCGAACGGCCTTCTCATGACACATAATATTAGCAAGATGGGGGCTCAACCAATCCATGCCGATAATCACATCAAAACTCCTAATATTTACAGGCATAAAGTTTATTTGGAAGGTGTGATTGTTTAGAGTTAGTGTACACCCTACATAGATATCCTTAGTTGATTCAGTCTTCCCATTAGCCATTTTCACCGTGAAGGCTTCATTAAGCTTATGGTTTTATTGTTTTAGTACGTCTTTGAACTTATTACTCATAAAACTTCGCTCCGCCCACTATCAAACAAGATACATGTATATATGTTGTTGAGTAGAAACGTACCAGTGACAACGATGAGGTCATGGAATGCTTCTCCCTATCCCATAGTTAGGACCCTTCCCGATCCTTCGTTTCCTTGGTTATTAACGTTGGAATAGTTTCGGCGGATATGTCCAGCTCTCCCACACCCATAGCAGGTGGGACTGGCCCGAGCATTAATGATGATGATGTTGTTGTTGTTGTTGCGGTTGATGCTGTTGTTGTTGCTTCCTTGCTGCTGGTTCTGTGGAGGATAGGTCCTACAATATCTTGTTGTACGACCTTTTCGTTTGCAACTGGTACAGAGCATCTCCCTGCATTCAATATTGTCTAGGGGAACTCGAGGTAGATGAGGCTGGAGCATGTGGTGTGGTGACTGCTTGAGTAGCAGCATGCAATGTCACGGTTTGTTGTTTCTTTGATGATCCGGAGTTTTAATTTCCCTTCCACTTGTTGTTTCTTCCCTTCTTGTTCCCACCTTCTTTCTTAACCTCCGCCTCTCCTGTTTTGGCTCCCTTTTGTTGCCGTGGTCATACAATCTCTTGGCCAGCCTCTTCGCACTGTCATACATGGTCGGATTCACTGCAATGACGTTTCCTTGGATTGGCTCGGTCAATCCCCAATTAAACCTCTCGACCTTCTTTCCTTCCGAAGTGATCATTCTGGAACACAAAAGAGATAGCTCATTAAACCTGGTTATGTATGCATCAATATCTAAATTTTGAACCGTGAGGTTCCACAGCTCCTGTTCTAATTTTTGAACTTCCCCTCGAGGATAGTACTAGGCTAACAACATCTCCTTATGTTCCTCGCATGGAATCGCATTTGCCACCGGAAGCGTCATGGACTTTATGTGACCATTCCTCCAGGAAAGGGTTGGTCCACAAAGGTGCAGGGCGCAAACTTGACCTTAGACTCATCCGGGCATCCGAAAATTTCGAAAACTGATTCTACCTTCTCGATCCATCGTTTCAAGGCTATTACGCCTCCCGTTCCATTAAAGGTCCGAGGCTTAGCATTGCTAAAATCCTTGTAGGTGCAAGCTTTTACAGTTCCCTGGTTAGTTCCTTGGCTCGTGCTTCCGATTCCCTGTCTGTTGCCTTCTCCATTGTTTCCGTTGCGAATTTGGGCGAGTGCTATAGTGACCACGGAAGACACCGCTGCTTGAAATGCGACCAAGCTAATTTGTGGGGGCGTTGGTGTCTCGGAGTTTCCACTAGTGGGTCGTTGATGCATCTTTCTGTCTTGGAGCAGAGAGATGATGAACATATATTGCATTCCTAGGATAGAATGCCACTGACCCGGTGAATCGATTAGTGTATTCTAAATGATCCCATATATTATCATAAAAAGTAAAACACATAACAGATAACAATGTCACAAACAAACATACAACATTTTCATTCATAGAAATCATTTTTAATACATGAAATTTTTTCCAGAAGGCATACAGTACATAAAAGCATAAAATTCGTCAGCATGAGGACCCTATGAGTAGTGTAGTCACTTAAACATAGAGTCGATAGTACATACCATAGTACACCTAAGAGAAACCTAATACTAATAAGATATACTACTGATCACGATCATACTGAGAAGTGCCTAATGGTGGTAGCGAAATCGAATCCCAAAATGTTGTGCCAACAAATAAGCCATCTCGGTCTTCTCTCTGATGACCTCATCCTTTTCCTGCTCAGCTTGCGCGACTCGTGCCTCCATAGCAAATAGTTGATGCCGAAGTGTGGCAACCTCTGCTTCCAGAGAACGATCCTCATTAACGGGATCCCTTTGTGGAGCAGGGTGGTCCTGGTGTGCCTCATTGGTAGGTGGTTCGACGAGGGATTCATTCGTGTCCCTATCCTCCTCCATATCTTCGTCAGTCCTATTAAACTCATAGTCTGTATTAGTGTACTCGTCAGGCCCAATGCCAGGGGCTCCCCCTTGTTCTTCTTCAGGATTCTCCTCAAGCATCCCATGAGCCACTAAGTCTTGATAAAAATGGACTCCTTTTTGATCGTCGTCCATGGTGATTGAATGAGGACTCATGAATAAATCATATTTTAATTACCCCTAGAGTATATTTTTAATTATTTAAGCTTGGGTTTCCTAGAGTTATTGGAGATTAAGGTAGGCTTTTGGATTCATTTCCCGCTATGATTACTCCCAAACACATGTTGGTCATATTTTGAATAAATATAGTTGATCAAGGTATATTTATCCCTAATATGACTACATAACTGTCTAGGTTTAATCACAATGTTAAATTTCCTCCATAAGGTTTTATTAAATATTGTTAGGTTGTTATTCTAATATGCGCACACAAGTGTGAAAATTTTGTTTTGTTCAAAGTTATTTAGTCCCATTGTGTTTATAGTTGCATTCATGTATGGTTAGACATGCTAGTTCACTATAAACATTTCTATGATACTATGACAACCCGATATTTTTCCAAAAGCAGTGTAACGCTCAAAAGTCAAATACAACGAAAACTATTTGGAATCAATTAAATTTAACCTCAAAAATAAAGTGTTCAAATATATAAGTTGGGATACATCAAATGTTAGATATCGTGCCAAGGTTTCCAAAAACATAAAGAGCGTTCAAAACCGGGTTATATTGAAGAAATTATAAGCACTCGTATATTTACGGCACACCGTTAAAACGCAATTTAACGTAAAAAGTGAAATTTCAATAAAGTGCATTTTAGCCTTAAGTATCTAAACAAAAGATGTAGAGTTCGTTAGATTGTAAACATACATAAAAAATCGCCCAAATTGGACCTCGTATGAAGAAGTTACGAATTTCCTAAGTTTTGTAACAGTAGTAGAGGGCTAAAAACTCAAATTGAAGATTGAGTGTTATTTAGCTATCGCCACCTAAACGGAAGTTGATGATCTCCACAATAGTAATAAAATGATAAAAAGACAAACAAAAACCGACGTCGAATAAAGAAACTATGAATTTTTAACGGACTTCAGTAGTCCCGACCTATTAACAATATATCATTTAATATAAAGTCAAAACTAGCCGACAGAGTCTAAATGAAAGTTGTAGAGCATCATCTCACCTACGCGTGGATATAAAGAACACGAAAAACGGATCCCGTACGCGAACGTTACAAAATTTAGAAGATGGAAGACTGGATTACACCCCGCGTAATCCAAGAGTACGCCCCGCGTACTAGACCCAGTGTCAATTCCCATCGGCTCGAGTGCTCTACGCTAGCTAGACCTGAGTCGTAAGCCGTGACGCATTTTTACGCCCCGCGTAACTGAAGTACCCCACGCGTACCAAGTACGCCCAGCGTACTCCGGTAGTACGCCCCGTGTACGAGGATCCTCCAGCCTATAAATAGAGAGGTTGAACTTCCGGTTTTTGCACACAATTCTCAGATCCTCTCTCACTTTTACACACCCTAGAGCTCCAGAGACCATCCCGACACCTCGGTTTCCGTACCCGATCCCCGACGAAAGATCTACGCTACCGAGATCCCCGAAGAGCCCGAAGACCCAGCTTTCCGCGGTCGAAGTTCTGCTCAACTCTAGCCTCTCTCTCTTCGAACCAAACAAGTGAGTTCATACCCCTACCTTTCAATTCTTTTCATGTTTTAGGGGGGGAATACAAGTACATTACACGTTAAAGTATCATTTTATAAACATAAATGTAATGTCTATCTTTGAATATCGATACAAACATCTTTATGTATAAAAGGGCTATTATATCACCAAGTTATTTTCACCGAATGGAACATACTTTCTGAAAAACTATAATGGGTATAGTTAATGAGTCAATCGTACATTTTACATATACATCTTGAAAAACGAAACACTTTCAAAAGAAGTAAAGTCATTCTTATTGTAAATCTATTTATACTAAGCAATGTGAGGTATTCAAACTTCAACGTACAGTTGTGTATGCATTTCAAGGCCTGTAATATATACCATAATCTCTTGGAGGGAGAGCGTGATACTTGTGTATAGATCTATACGGGATTGACAATCCCGCACCTAAACTATTAGCTATAGTTAGACCGGCAGGTCTGGGGTGACAAATGTCATAACACTACAACACCTGAAGAATGTTGTTACAGGCATTCAGTGTCAATAGTATGGTTATAAAACTCACATAAAAAGTATAAAAACAAGTTTGATTTACGAGATTCATATATGCATTACAGTTTTCTACATTATTCTTCATACAAAGTTATCTTTATCATTCAAGTACGAAAAATACTAACGCATCCCAACTCTGGAAACTTTTCGAATCATTTATAGAAAATATTGGATTTTCTGAAAACCTCATTTACCGATTTGCTGCAAAAAAGGATATACTTTTCAACTCAAAACACTCATGAACTCACCAACTTAATTGTTGACACTTTTTCAAAACCACTTGTATTTCTCAGGGAACCAGTAATACAGGTAACCATCAACTTTTGGAAGAAGGAAATCTAAGAACGTTTATCGTTAAACATTTATATCATCATATTGTAATATTCTTTTGGAAATATGTATAACACAACAATGTACGTTTTTATTATATATATGATGGTTGTGTATTTTGTTTACGATGTTCAATTGTTATGGTACTACGTGAAGTCATCCACCCCTGAATGTTTCTGCCATTCTGGTTTCAGGGTGTGACAGATTGCTATCAGAGCATTGTTTATAGTGAACTAAGTATATCGAACCACATAAGATATACAAACTATAAATACAACGGGAACCAAAAACCATCTAACAAAACATTTTCATAAAAATATATTTTCTTTTAAATATATACATTTTTACCCGCATGTATCAGTCTCGTATCATTTCAAGTTTTCTAAAAAGTATTAAGGCAAGTTGCGATACCACGATTGGGCCTTGGGGTATCTAATCAAATCAAGAATAAATATAGCTTGATCAACTATATTTATCCTGGATTTGACCAATGTACGTCGAGGAATGGTCGTAGTAGTCAACAAGCCAAAAACTTATAAAATTATTTTAGATTCGCTAATTTGAAATACTAAAGGACTATTGTTATAAATAATAGTACAATGAAAAACTTGCACTCTGTAAGATATAATTAAACGTAGGATGTCGTTAAATAGAAATTTCTTTTCTTATAAAAAATCTCATACCTCTATCCCAGTACAGACAAATGGCCGAATTCCCTTCACCGGGAGACCCCTACTACCTAAACCAAGGTAACGACGGCTGGATAGAAGAAGACCCGGAGGAAGACCCAGAGGAAATCGAAGAAGAGATCGAAGAAGAGTTCGAGGAGGAACTCGAAGAAGAATTTGAAGACGAAGTTGGAGAAGAATTCGAAGTTGACGAGGAGATCGTGGAAATTTCTAGTGGGACAGACTCCGAACCGGAGGTGATCAACCCTCCTGCTCCTCATCCTCCCGAAGTCAGACCATATCACCCAGGATGCATCCCCATCTGGGGAAGCCATCTCTACAACTGGAGCCGCCAACTAGGTGTACGCCCTCCTTTCGACATGTGTCGAGATTTTTACAATGTCAGTGGGGGAGGCTCAGTTGATCGAGCACTTCCTGTTATTGTGGGCACTATCGCTACCCAGAACTACCATGCGGACCAGCAAGCAGCCAGAGTTCACGAGATCAATGCTGCTACTCAGGGTAACACCACAGACATCCGTCGTCTGGAAGGACTACATGAAAATACCCAAATCTACACGGGGACGCTTCAGAATCAAATGGTGAACGCACTAGCAGAAATAAGAGAAATGAAGGAACAACAAGTAGATCTTGAAAGGTGCCTGATCGGAGTCAAGCGGTCAGATGCCGAATCTAACTCCAAACGTACAACACCCCGCAAGTAGCACTTGCTCAGCTCCAACAATTTTGATATAGACTAGGACCTCGAATAAAGTTTTTCCCATATTTTCTTTTGTATCTGCAAACAGAGACCTCTAGATAGGTCAAATTTCCCTAAAACTAGAAGCATAATGTAACACACCTTAGGTGTGACATATATATATATATAAATATGAAGTACTTCTTTATATACCTCTCGAAACCCATGGAATTAACTAAATTGTTTTACCTAATTTGAAACCAAAAACTAAAGTCAAAACAAATTACAGGATACAACTAACCCTATAATACACGATTGTCAAAACATTAGAAACTTATAGTATTCGTTCTTATTTTCTCTACCAGAACATGCTTCCTCGTAGATCAACACGCATAAACTCAACTCCAGCACCACCTCCACCACCCCCTCCAACTATGGATGCAGCTATGTTCCAAACTGCTGTAACAGCCCCTGTAACCGCGGCGATGGCTCAAATGAGCAACAATGGGTCAGGAGGAGGAATAAACAGCTTTACAAGTGGCCCAAGCCTAGGCCGTTCCGGAGTATGCACTTACAAAAACTTCACCAATGGAAAACCTATTCCCTTTTATGGGACTGGGGGAGTATTGGATCTGTCCCAATGGATAGAGAAAACGGAAGCCGTATTTGAAATTTGTGCATGCCCTGAAGAAAGGAAAGTAAAATTTGTTGCTTTTACTTTCGCTGAACGCGCACTGACGTGGTGGAATGGCCACGTCAAGACACTAACCCTAGTGGTGGCGAACTCCATGGGTTGGGAAAACCTGAAACGAATGCTTCTACGAGAATACTTCCCAAGAAGCGAGATTCAGAAGCTTGGACAGGAACTGTGGGGCCTTTCGATGGTAGGCTCGGACATCGCAGGCTACACCAACAGGTTCAGTGATTTGATAACATTTTTTCCAGGGATGTTTATTCTGGAAAGCCAAAAAGTGGAGAGGTACATCTGGGGATTATCACCCCAACTTCGAGGAAGTGTGTTAGCTTCCAAGCCCATGACCTTCGACAGCGCCAAGGAACTGGCGCAATCTCTCGTTGATCATGGCATCTTCCAAGGAGTCACGGCTATCGTAGCTGAACCAACCAATGGGAACAACAACAACGATAACAATGCCAACAACAACAGCAAGAAGAAATTCTGGAACAAGAGAAAGGGGTAAACCTTGCAAGAACCTTCAAAGAAACAAATGGTAGCGGTTCATGCTGCTACTGCTCCCGCCACAACTCCTGCTACCCCGACACCAACAAAACAATATGCAGGGAACCTGCCCAAGTGCAACAAATGCAACTACCATCACCACGGTAATTGCCGCGAGATGCACTGTAAGAACTGCGATAGGAAAGGGCACACTGCCCGTTTCTGTAAAGCACCAGCGCGACCAGTCACTCAAGTTCCTGGTACTGGGATAAGCCAAGCATGTTATGGGTGTGGGGAAACTGGGCACTTGAAGAGGGACTGCCCAAGATAAGGAATGTTGCGGTATTGGGAGAGTGTTGGCGATAGGTCAAAATGAAGTAATAACTGATCCAACAGTGGTTACGGGTACGTTTCTTCTCGACAACATTTATGCATGCATACTCTTTGACTGCGGTGCAGAGAGAAGTTTTGTGAGTCATAAATTCAAACACCTACTTAACCAAAGACCCCAACCACTCAATGAAATATTCACTGTAGAAATGGCTAATGGTAAAACAGAAAGCACAAGTGATATGTACGTCGGGTGCACATTAAATTTAAACGAACACTTATTTCAAATCGACCTTATGCCCATTTCGATAAGAAGTTTTGATGTAATCATCGATATGGACTGGTTGAATCTTCACCATGCCGACATTCTTTGTCATGAAAAGGCCGTTCGTCTCAATCTGCCCAACGGTGAAACTCTTATCATATATGGAGACAAACCTAGTTCAAATTTGCAAATCATCTCCTGTGTTAAAGCACGAAAATATCTTCGCAAGGAATACCATGCCTTTCTAGCCCACGTAGTAGACCAGAAACAAGAACCAAAGAACATTAAAGACATTCCGGAAGTCTACAACTTCCCAGACATTTTCCCAGAAGATCTTCTAGGAATTCCACCAAAACGCCAAGTCGAGTTCAGAATCGACTTAATCCCCGGAGCTACTCCAGTAGCAAAGTTGCCTTACCTTTTAGCCCTAGCCGAGATGCAGGAAATGTCCAGTCAATTAAATGAGCTGCTAAGCAAGGGCTTCATCAGACCGAGCTTCTCACCATGGGGAGCACCGGTCCTATTCGTGAAAAAGAAGGACGAATCTTTTTGCAAGTGCATTGATTACCGGGAGCTGAACAAACTCACAATCAAGAACCGATATCCCCTTCCACGCATAGACGATCTATTCGACCAACTACAGGGAGCGAGCTACTTCTCAAAGATCGACCTAAGATCTGGTTATCACCAACTACGAGTACTGGAAGGAGACATCCCCAAAACGGCTTTCCGAACACGCTATGGTCACTACGAGTTTGTAGTAATGCCCTTCGGATTGACAAACGCTCCAGTGGTGTTCATGGACTTGATGAACCGAGTATGTCGTCCTTCCTGGATAAATTCGTGATCGTGTTCATAGATGATATACTCATCTATTCTAGAAGCCAGGAAGAACACAGCCAACACCTCCGCCAAGTTTTGGAAACACCGAGGACAGAGAAGCTATACGCAAAACTTTCAAAGTGCGAATTTTGGATTCGGGAGGTGGATTTCCTAGGACACGTAATAAGCGAGGAGGGGATACATGTGGATCCTTCGAAGATCAAGGCAATAGAGAGTTGGACGATTCCAAGAACCTCTACAGAAATCCGACAATTTTTGGGACTCGCTGGGTATTACCGAAGGTTCATACAAAATTTCTACAAGATTGCCAAGCCACTCACCACCCTAACTCAGAAGAATGTGACTTTTACTGGGGACAAAAACAAGACACCGCGTTCCAAACGCTAAAGAGAGCATTATGTAGTGCGCCCGTCCTAACCTTGCAAAAATGAACAGTGAATTTCGTGGTATATTGCGATGCATCAAACCAAGGACTCGAGTGTATCCTGATGCAACGAGGGAAGGCCATCGCCTACGCCTCAAGGCAACTAAAGACGCACGAAATTAACTACACAACACACGATCTTGAGCTAAGAGCAGTCATCTTCGCTCTAAAGATATGGAGACACTACCTCTACGGCACTAAATGTACGATCTTCACCGATCATAAAATCCTCCAACATATCCTCAACCAGAGAGAACTCAACATGAGACAAAGACGGTGGGTAGAACTGCTAAGTGATTATGAGTGAGAGATTCGATATCATCCCAGAAAGGCTAACGTGGTGGCCGATGCACTCAGCCGGAAGGAATACTCGGGCCGCAGAGTGAAGTCTTTAACCATGACAATCCATTCACACCTGTCCACACAAATCAAGGAAGCTCAAATAGAAGCTTTGAAATCCGAAAATGTGACAAGAGAAGCCCTAAGGGGAATGGATAAGAATCTCGAGACCAAGAGCGACGGAGTTCGTTATTTCATGGATTGAATTTGGACACCGAAGTTTGGTGGATTAAGAGAAATCGTCATGGACGAAGCCCATAAGACACGATACTCCATACATCCTGGCTCCGATAAGATGTATCTCGACCTCAGGAACTTTTACTGGTGGCCGAACATGAAAGCCGAAATTGCTACCTACGTAAGTAAATCTCTGACGTGCGCTAAGGTCAAAGTAGAATACCAAAAGCCCTCAGGATTGTTGCAACAACCAGAAATACCCGAATGGAAGTGGGAACGTATAACCATGGATTTCGTAACCAAACTACCCACGACGACAAGCGGACTCGACACCATCTGGGTGATCGTCGACAGGTTAACTAAATCAGCGAACTTCCTACCGATCAAGGAGACGAATAAATTGGAGAAGCTAACTAGGACGTACCTCAGAGAAATTGTATGACTACATGGTGTGCCCATATCCATTCTCTCGGACCGAGATAGTAGATTCACCTCAAGGTTCTGGCAGTCACTACAAAAAGCTCTAGGAACAAGACTAGACATGAGTACTGCTTATCACCCACAAACCGACGGCCAGAGTGAGAGAACCATACAAACCCTAGAAGATATGTTGAGATCTTACGTAATCGATTTTGGCAAAGCTTGGGACACCCATCTTCCCTTGGTCGAGTTCTCGTACAACAATAGCTACCACACTAGTATCAAGGCTACCCCATTCGAAGCCCTCTAAGGCCGTAAATGCAGACCACCTGTGTGTTGGGCCGAAGTGGGGAACACACAACTAGCAAGAGGACAAGCAACATACCACACGCTCACTGGACCAGAGATCATAAGGGAAACTACAGAGAAGATTGTTCAGATCCGGGAACGGTTGAAGGCAGCAAGGGACAGACAAAAGAGTTACGCGGATAAAAGACGAAAACCCTTGGAATTCCAGGTTGGAGATCGAGTCCTACTAAAAGTCTCGCCCTGGAAGGGATTAATACGCTTCAGAAAGCGTGGGAAACTAAACCCAAGATACATCGGACCATTCGAGATCCTTGCCAGGATCGGTCCAGTGGCGTACAAACTTCGATTACCTTAGGAGCTCCACAACGTACACCCTACCTTTCACGTATCAAACCTAAAGAAGTGCTTGTCCGATGAGACCCTTGTCATCCCGCTAGACGAAATTGCAATAAATGATAATCTCCAATTCGTGGAAGAACCAGTAGAGATCATGGACTGAGAAATAAAAAGGACTAAACAAAGTTGCATACCTATTGTAAAAGTCTGCTGGAACGCCAAGCGAGGACCTGAATACACCTGGGAATGCGAGGATCAGATAAAACAAAAGTATCCACATCTTTTTCCTAACCTGTAAACTCTATCTTAGATTAAATTTCGAGACGAAATTCCCCTAACAGGGGGATGATGTGACAACCCGATATTTTTCCAAAAGCAGTGTAACGCTCAAAAGTCAAATACAACCAAAACTATTTAGAATCAATTAAATTTAACCTCAAAAATAAAGTGTTCAAATATCTAAGTTGGGATACATCAAATGTTAGATATCGTGCCAAGGTTTCCAAAAACATAAAGAGCGTTCAAAACTGGGTTATATTGAAGAAATTATAAGCACTCGTATATTTACGACACACCGTTAAAACGCTATTTAACGTAAAAAGTGAAATTTCAATAAAGTGCATTTTAGCCTTAAGTATCTAAACAAAGGATGTAGAGTTCGTTAGACTATAAACATACATAAAAAGATCACCCAAATTGGACCTCGTATGAAGAAGTTACGAATTTCCTAAGTTTTGTAACAATAGTAGAGGGCTAAAAACTCGAATTGAAGATTGAGTGTTATTTAGCTATCGCCACCTAAACGGAAGTTGAAGATCTCCACAATAGTAATAAAATGATAAAAAGACATACAAAAACCAACGTCGAATAAAGAAACTATGAATTTTTAACGGACTTTAGTAGTCCCGGCCTATTAACAATATATCATTAAAAATAAATTCAAAACTAGTTGACGGAGTCTAAATAAAAGTTGTAGAGCATAATCTCACCTACGCGTGGATATAAAGAACGCGAAAAACAGAGTCTGTACGTGAATGTTACGGAATTTAGAAGATGGAAGACTGGATTACGCCCCGCGTAATCCAAGAGTATGCCCCGCGTACTAGACCCAGTGTCAAGTCCCATCGGCTCGAGTGCTCTACGCTAGCTAGACCTGAGTCGTAAGCCGTGACGCATTTTTATGCCCCACGTAACCGAAGTACTCCCCGCGTATCGAGTACGCCCAGCGTACTCCGGTAGTACGCCCCGCGTACGAGGATCCTCCAGCCTATTAATAGAGAGGTTGAACTTCGGGTTTTTGCACACAATTCTCAGATACTCTCTCACTTTTACACACCCTAGAGCTCCAGAGACCATCTCGACACCTCGGTTTCCGTACCCAAGCCCCCGACGAAAGATCTACGCTACCGAGATCCCCGAAGAGCCCGAAGATGCAGCTTTCCGCGGTCGAAGTTCTGCTCAACTCTAGCCTCTCTCTCTTCGAACCAAACGAGTGAGTTGATACCCCTACCTTTCAATTCTTTTCATGTTTTAGGGGGGAATACAGGTACATTACACGTTAAAGTATCATTTTATAAACATAAATGTAATGTCTATCTTTGAATATCGATACAAACATCTTATGTATAAAAGGGCTATTATATCACCAAGTTATTTTCACCAAATGGAACATACTTTCTGAAAAACTATAATGGATATAGTTAATGAGTCAATCGTATATTTTACATATACATCTTGATAAACGAAACACTTTCAAAAGAAGTAAAGTCATTCTTATTGTAAATCTATTTATACTAAGCAATGTGAGGTATTCAAACTTCAACGTACACTTATGTATGCATTTCAAGTCCTATATTATATACCATAATCTCTTGGAGGGAGAGCGTGATAGTTGTGTATAGATCTATACGAGATTGACAATCCCGCACCTAAACTATTAGCTATAGTTCGACCGGCAGGTCTGGGGTGACAAATGTCATAACACTACAACACCTGAAGAATGTTGTTACAGGCATTCACTGTCAATAGTATGGTTATAAAACTCACATAAAAAGTATAAAAACAAGTTTGATTTACGAGATTCATATATGCATTACAGTTTTCTACATTATTCTTCATACAAAGTTATCTATATCATTCAAGTACGAAAAATACTAACGCATTCCAACTCTGGAAACTTTTCGAATCATTTATAGAAAATATTGGATTTTCTGAAAACCTTATTTACCGATTTGCTGCCAAAAAGGATATAGTTTTCAACTCAAAACACTCATGAACTCACCAACTTAATTGTTGACACTTTTTCAAAACCACTTATATTTATCAGGGAATCAGTAACACAGGTAACCATCAACTTTTGGAAGAAGGAACGCTAAGAACGTTTATCGTTAAACATCTATATCATCATATTGTAATATTCTTTTGGAAATATGTATAACGCAACAATGTACGTTTTTATTATATATATGATGGTTGTGTATTTTCTTTACGATATTCAATTGTTATGGTACTACGTGAAGTTATCCACCCTCGAATGTTTCCGTCATTCTGGTTTGGGGGTGTGACAGATACAAACCTGTCACAGCCTCGAACCGGGCGGCGAAAACGTCCGAGGGCTCGTGTGATTATAAATTGAATTATCATCACAATGAATATAAATAAATCATAGCACGATCATTTCCAAAAATTTCATATTACAACCAACATTGTTCACATCAAGTACATTGTTTAAATATTACATATTCAAAACATAAATTGCACGAGGTTGTCATTTCTCAAAATATGATTCCCATAATACACTTGAAGGTTCTTCGACTTAATGGTTACCTGAGATTACAAGTAATTTTGAAACGGTCAACATATATAATGATGGTGAGTTCATATGCAAGTTTGATTAAAACTTTGTAGTGATGGTATGACCTAGAAAATCCGATATTTTCTGTAAAAGTTTGTTTACGACGTGATGCGATGATCTAATATATGTATGTATATTTGATTTCATAACATATGTAAATGGATGAATCCTAAAAACTTTTCATTGTATTGTATATTTTGAAGTATGTAAAAGAAAGAGAATGATGATATTTCACGGAAAATCCGATATTTTCCGATCTATAATAGTATTGTAATAATTGTATTATCGTATGAATTGGTTTGTATCGCAACAATATATAAATATGAAATTAATTTCCCTTGAATGGTATAGATGCCAATGGATCTCTATGTGAGTCGTTATAACCATCAATGATAAATGACTAATTGGCATGTCTTGGGTTTTTCCATACGCTAGTTTTGATCAAGATTTTTTCACTCTAGACTGACCGAGTCTAACTGTAGCGAACAACTTAGGTGTGGGGGAGTCACCCTCATATAGATCTATACAAAAACTCCCACTCTCCCTTCCTGGACACTCTGATTATAACTAGAGGCTACGACCAAACACTCAATGGTGTCGGCCAATAATTCTCACTAGACCCCAATGATTTTCAGAAGAATATGATTAATTGTTAAATGTGGTTTGATTTACTAACACCTGATGATACTTGAATGTGATGGACACAGCTCAACAAACATGCATAAGGGCAGCTGTGGCCCATTAAGTATGTTAGTTATTTCAAGGCTTGATGGCATGCAAACATGCACGTTGAAGCCCATTAAGCATACAATGATTCTCTCTGGGCATAATTAATCTTGCGAATAGGCCACAAAGGCCTAATAACATGTAAAAATTAACTTAAGCCCATTGAGCATGTCATTGGGTCAATAAGGCCCATAAGATATAATGACTATATTGGGCCCAATAAACATGTGAATGGATTACAAAGACCCAATAAGCATATATAAGAAGTACCAGGCAGAATATTGATACCCACCCTTGTTCAATTTTTGTGTATTAGATGTGGTATTAGTGTTTTTATATGAAATATTTTCTTACGGTATTAAGAAAATCAATGTTTGATCTATAACGATATCATTGGGTTATAAAATATACAAAATTTTAAATCCCTGTAAAAAAAACTTACATTTTTGGTCCTTAAATCACTTTTCATGGCATTTTTGACCCAATGATAATTTGTATTTCAATTTCAGCCCAAAAATATTTTATTTGACATTTCTAGCCCTTGTTTGTAAAAAGTTTACACTTGTAGCCCAAATTCCATGATTTTTACAATTTAGGCCCAAAATCCAAAAACTTTTCATTTTTAGTCCAATTTTAGCAATAAAGTCCTTTTTAGCCCCTGAATTAATTTATTTATGTTTTAGGCTCGTACTTCAATAAATTTACAATTTCAGCCCCAAAAGTCTTCATTTTCACAATTTTCGGCACAAAATCCATGAAGCCCAAATGTAAGCCCGTTAAGAAAAAATTTATATTTTTGGCCCGTTAGGAAGTATTATTATCATAAAAATCAAATTTTATATAAATAAATACCATTTTTATCCTTATAAAACCGAAAATGTCATCTTTTAGCGAAAACTTTGTTATTTTTACAAGGATGATACTTATACAACTTGTTGCCTAGTTTTTCACTTATTATACTTAAAAGCACTTACATATTTGAAGTATGTTGTTTTAATATGTTTTTTTTATGATGTCTCACACCTTTATGTTATAGATCTTGAAATATACAACAATCATTATCACAACTTTTCACAAGAATAACAAAAGAAATCACATATAACATGCATAAACACATAAATCAACCAATAACACTTGTATTCTCGCACAAAAATAAGTGAAAACCAAAAACAAAGGAGGTATGAACTCACCTTGCGGTTTGTTGTTTCGGTTTTGAAGAAGAATGAAAGAAGATTTTTTTTTTATCCTAGCAAGCCTTCTTGAGTAGATTTCAAGCTTAATAAGTTTCCAAGAGTGTGATCATGGAATAAAGCTATGTAAGATGGAGTTCTAAATGTCAAAATGAAAGGAGATGTTAGTGTTTCATAATACTTACCAAAGATTGAAAAATACTTGATGAAGATCCTTGCCACACAAGCCAAATGTCGAAATTATTGGAGGAAGGAGGATGATGTTTGAGAGTGTTTGGAAAGGATTTGATAGAGTGTGTGTGTGTATGTGTGTGTGCTAGCTCTCGGATGAGAGGAAGAAAAAGAGAGGGAGAAAGAGTTTTGGCATGGAGGGAAATGGATCACCTTAATACATGAGAACATCCATGATGTTTGGTGGTTAAGTGTGAGTTTTCAGTCCCTCCTTAATCCTCTCTAAATCTTTTTTTTTATTAAATGGTGTTGGGTCGAGAGTTTAGGTCAAGAAGATAGGAACATAGTAGTTTGAGCCCATTAAACTTTAGTTAGGATTTTTGGAACCTAATCATAAATTTTTCGGCCCATTGGGCCCTTGGAAGTACCTACGGCTCGACATAAGATAAAAGGGATGGGTTTTAGGTCCATCTGGGTTAACTGGATCAATTATGGCCCAATAAGGCCCATTAAGTGTAAGCACATTCATTTTAGGTTCATTATGGCCCAAAATGTTATGTTTCATGAAAGTGGGTCCAATTAGAGCCCATTTAAGGGTTCTAAGCCCAAAATAGTCAGTTGGATGCTTATTGGTCCATTTGGACCAATAAGGAAATCCTAGTCCATAATGGACTTAAACTAGGATTTGTAGGGTTTCCAATCTTTATTTAACAATTTATGATGTTTTGCATGAAGTTTTGGGCTTTACAATTGAATTTTTTTGGTGGAAGTTTGTTGTTATTGAAATAACATCATATACATTCTCAAGTTGGGGTTACAATTGTTGTCACTGTTAATGTTTACAAGGCATATATTTTCCTAGCTAATTTTGCTAGTTGTGACAGATTAAATTTTTTCGTGTTGTTCTTGTGATCATGGGAAGGCTCTATCTTTACTATACTGTACATGTATCACATATGATTATGTTTTTAAACTTCTGTTGATTATCATGATTTTATACATCGTTTTTCCATGACATGATTTGGGTACATTTTAGCACTATGTTGATGAAATTTAAAACAATTTCTACTTGACCTTTTATGAAAACGATTTGGGACACCTTACTCTTTTTCTTAAAAATTAAATGTAGGGTTCAAATATGGGACATTGGAACTTCATATCACAACCTTACTTTGAGGGATTTGGATAACATTTGTGTGATTCCAAACTCAAACTAGGGTATCAGAACTTTTACAAGTTTTTAATTTTTTTTTATAAAAAGAGAATAAGATGTGATGCATACAATCATCTGAAGGTCAAAATGGAGAGTGATTCCTAAAAAATCTATACTTGTTTTATCTTTTGATATCTGATCTATTAGAGGGGCATGCTAGTATGTAGTCTAAGGATATCTTCAAGAATTTCATGTTAAAATTATCTAATAGTTAAGATGCCTTGTAGGCTTTGAATTTTCTCGCTTTGTGCTATTTGAAGTTCATGAAAATGTTACTTAGTTGTTAAATGAATTCCTTAGAGTTGTACATAATTATGGTCGGATAGCCCGCGAATACTTGAATTAGCCTTACTTCATGTTCCTTGTTTGGTTGTAGGATTATGGCAGAATCACTTATTCGGTCGTCTATCTAATCTTTTATTACGTATGACTTGCATTCATTAGGCGATTACTGACGTTATAGTGTAGAATCATTTATTATTGTGACGTGAGAGTGAGGGTGAGTGGAATCCTAGATGTAAAGTCTAGGAAGACCTTTGGTATTTATTTGTATGCGCACTTACATAGGTGATAGAACCTCTAGTAGTGGTTATTGAGGGGAGTTAGGAATTTGGTGAAATTCTTGGCATGAGTATGGATATGTATGAAAGGTAGTTTAAGCCCGTACTACAAAAAAACCACTTGATAGGTATGTGGATCATGATGAATCACAATGTCACACCCCAAAACCGGAACGGCGGAACGTTCTTGGGTGGATGACGTCATGTCAAGTATCACAACACATGCATTATAGTAATCAAAGTACAAAAAAACATTGCATTAATAGTAATAGTTTTACATGGTTCACATTACAATATATCGAAGTATTTTATACAAGTAAATGTAATAAGATCAGCATGGTACTAAGCTATCTTCATCAACAGCTCTGGGGATGTACCTATCTAATGTTGACCTGAGGATACAAGTTATTTGAAAAGCGAGTATCAACATTTTTACAATGCTGGTGAGTTCATAAGTAATTAGTGACATTTTACTCAGATAACTTTATAATGTAGCAGTTTAAGAATTTACAGTGTATTAGAGTTCTTTCCAGAAAATCCTATATTTTCTTTAATAAAAGCAGCCTTCTACAAAGACTGGACGGAGTTATGTGGTAAAAAGTAGTTTTCCCTTAATCGCTATCATTATCAAAATACTGAATTTGATGATTAAAGGAAGCAAGAGAAGTCAGGGAAAATAACATATGCCTCAATAGTGAGGACTGCTGACTAAGGCAAAGGAATCATAGACTCCAGGAGAGTATTGAATGAACGACACACCTGGTTCCATCTAACAAATGAAGACACAGACCCCAGAAGGTACCAAATTAAAGGTACAATTGGTAAGGTCTAAAACAGTGAATACTGACCGCAGACAGTATCAAATGAAAGATACATCTTGCAAGGTCAAAACAGTGTGACTCTGAAAATGAGTTACCACCATACAGTGTAAATTGCCGGTGAAATACCGTTACCTCAAGGCCATGAATTATAAGGCAACCTGGGATACTCGTAACCATACTAACCGATACTAAAGTACCTGACGCCCTACAAGCGTGTATAAATTATGACATTTGTCACCCCTTGGCTTGGTGGGTCGTGGACTGTAGCTAGTAGTCAGGGTACGGGGGTGTCAATCCCGTATAGATCTATACACACAATGTCCGCTCTCCCTACCGGAGACTCTGGTTACCAACTAGACGACAGAGAAGGCCGTGTCCTGAAGATGCATCCCAAATAGTGGGTAGTGTGTTTCCCCATATAAGTGTTGAACTAGGGGTAGAGACTCATAACTGAACTGAATAGAGTAAACCTATATGTCTATGCTCGTATACATAACATATAACAAATGAATCAAATGACCTTCGGACGGCCATCCGATCCCACCAGACCACATCTCAATGAAGAAAAGGAAATAGGGCGGACAAACCTTCCTAAGTCCTTTAATCATTATTTATATGCACCTATACAAGCATAGCCATACATCTAACTACGAATGAGTATGTAACAAGTGGAAACACATTGTGATTATATAACGTATAGTGTGGAATAACCGAATCGTGATGTATAACGTACAGTGTGAGTGAATAGTGTGGAATAACTGAATCATACAGTGTGAGCGAGTAGTGTGGAATAACTAGATCATACAGTGTGAGCGAATAACTGAATCATACAGTGTGAGCAAATAGTGTGGAATAATCGAATCGTGAAGTATAAGTGCACCAAGTATAAGTGTATCATGAAGTGGAATCGACAACTGATGAAGTAGAAGCGTCTAACAAGTATAAGCGAAATGGAGGCAATAACAGGTATAAGCGTATCAGGAAGTGAAAGCGTTATCAAGTAGAAGTTTACAATAAGTGAAAGCAAAGTAGCTATAATTAACAAGTATAAGTATACGACGTGAAAGAGAAATTTGACGAAAACCTTGGAAAACCTTTATACTTAGGAAAATCACATTTTGGTATTCTTTGGTAAAATAAGTTTGAAAACCTATAGAAATCTTTAGAACCTTTATATACCAGTTTGAAATGATTTTAGATACAACAGTACAAGTAAGAGTTTTGAAACAATTGAAAACCTTTTTGAAAACCATTATAGTATCCTACTCGGTAAAACAGTGTACAGTGTGGTAAAATCTTGTGCATACGGGTTATCAATCACATGTGATTGATACGATAACTGGCATGTTTAACTTGTATTCCCCCCCCCCTATAAAACATGTAAAAACATTTAAAAGGTTCATTCATGGGTATGAACTCACCTGGTGTAAGCAGGTCCGATGGAGGTGCCGGTTGGGTGTTTGGTGTCACGTAAAGACTCGAACACACTCAATGACCTATTTAACATATGATAACATATGCTCACATACAATTAGTATATTTAATACTAATTAAACACGTATACGCACTCAAAGGAGCGGAAAACACTTTGGTTAAGTGTTTGGGGTGTCCCGAGTAGCGTCTAAAGGTGTGTATGGCTTAGGAATGGAGGTTACTTTCCGAGAGTAAACTCTTATCACTTAGTTTACGGCCCATGGACTACTCATCATGATTTTATGCCCGTAAACACATGGAGAGGGGATCTAGTGTGTTTTAAGGCTTCTAGCTTGTTCATGGAATTATTCTAGGTCCAAAACTATATAGTTTGAGTGGGTTTAAGGTCTTTAAGGGCATCTTAATGGAGTTTACGGCCCAGGGACAACTCCTGAGGGAGTTTACTGCCGTAAACTCTCATTCCTTGAGTTTATTGAAGTTTCAAGCTCCTAATACCTTTCTAGCAATTTAAAATGAAGTGTGAGGCCATTTGGGGGGTTAAAGCCATCATTTGGGTATGTTTAGGGGTGTTTACGGCCCTGGTACATGCCTGGGCCATAAAATCCTTTTGTCCTTCAATTTTGATGTGCTTAAATGGTTTAAACCCGACATGATAAGTCCCTAATTTATGTATTAAGTCCAAGGGTGGTTTGGGAGTGTTTTTGGGGCTTTTTGACATGTTTAAGAGGTGTTTACGGCCTTGGCATATGCCTGGGTCGTAAACTCTCCTTTACCCCCTAAAATCATGTGATTTAATGCTTAAACACTCCTAGGCAAATCCCTTAATTTATTTCCAAGCCTTTAGGGACATTTTGGGGTCATTTTGGCCTCATTTTAGGTGTTTACGGCCTAAGGAGGAGCTTAGGCCATGAACTCCTTTTCAACAGCTTAAATGGTCCAATTCTAAGCTATAAACACGAATCATAATGTTGAGAGTAAGCTAGGGTAAGTGGACTTACGATTTGGAAGCGTTTGGTTGCGGATTTGGGTTGAAAACGAGTATAGAGAAAGAGTATAGAAAGAGAGAGGGTAAAAAGTCTCCAAATGGAGTTTACTCCCGTTTATATATGGGTGGGAGTTGGAGCTCAGTGGGAATCTACCCGATACTACCATTATACGGGGCTTTTGGTCGCACCCGATTTAGTGGTCGTAATAATAAGACTAACTTTTTCCAAATAAATGGACTATGTGTGTTATGTGTTCTTATTTCCTTTTATCACGACTTAACAACATATTAAATATAAACAAGAGAAATGTTTATGTAATTGATGACCTGTAATTAACGAAACTTTTATACAGTGAAATATTCCGTTAACGGTAATGGGGTAATGTAACGGAATAACTTTGGGTTGTCACACAATTCCCCCGTTAGAGGGAATTTCGTCCCGAAATTCAGATCTAGGTAAGGAAGTAGGTATGAATGGCCAAGTAGAGGTAAGAGAGTACTTCCTATACGGTTTGTCCTCGCATTCCCAAGTGAACTCTGGTCTGTGTTTGTCATTCCAACAGATCTTCACGTACGGGATGCAGATTCCGTCTCGTGTAGTTAGTGCGTTCCGACTAGTGTATCTACGAGGTTAGGGTTCTCAATGGTTTCTACAGGGGTGAGTGGGATATGAAAAGTGATGTCGGGTAATCGCATATCGCGTATCAAGTCTAAGAAGTGGATTGAGCGGGTGTGAAACTTTTGGAATATCCGAAAATAGTAGTGGTGTAACTAGGGTTGGACCAAATCTCTACGAGGATTCTCGGATGGTCCTAAGCTCTGACAAGGGTAGAGCTTTTCAGTACTTAGAACATAGTGTACTTCTATGGCAAGATCGTCACTGGCGTGATCGCCATTCCGAAGTTCCTAACGTTCTCACTCGTACTGTGTGTGTAGTCCTTCAGGTTGGTCCTTAGAAAGCTCAGGTGGTCTTTGGTTTCATGCATCCTGTCAATTGGCTTTTAGAGGCTTTCTGGGTCATCGGATGGTTTGCGTATCTATGGTTATCTGTCTGCTGTAGAGTGTTTATCTCAAGCTCGTGCAAGATGAACTTGCACCAACGATTCTTGAGATACGGAAACCCTTAGGGTCGGGGAGATAGGGTTTCACCGGACAAGTGTTGGACTATCTCGGGAGGTGGTTCTACTATTTATGGGCGAGATAGTATTCGTGGAACACCTAATAGTCCAATTAATCTCTAAGGCTTTGGTTTATTATAGTGCGGAATGCGCATGTTCCTGCACAACCTCTTGACTAACACCAAGGCTGGTGTCAAGTCTATAATCCCTTCGGGATCTGGGTCATGAGGCTTAACGCAACTACTTTCGCGCTTTGATCAAGTATTCTTGGCTGCGAAGGATATCCTGTGGTTCTCGGTATTCTAGTGTTCACTTCGGAGAATGTAGTCTATCGACTACAGGGCGACGGTGATTTCCTCCATGCAAGAGGGTGGAGGATGATAGACACTACTAGTCTATAACAGGATGGACGAAGTGCCTGAGTAGTGGGAGCATCTACTATAACTACTCTTCCGAAGGTTCTGAGTCTTCTCGGTCTAGGTCAAATCTAGTGAGTATAGGGTTTCATTTCTCAAAACTTTAATCTCCTCATCCATTCTTCTCATAGTTTACTTTATCGTAGCTCTCGGATTTCCGGGATATTCGCCGTGATGCTTAATTCGGGGGATTAAGCGTGAATGGATGGTCGTAGTCAATGTCCTTGACTCTTATGACTCAGATTTCACTCAGATTTCCTTATCAACCGAGGGTGTTAGCTACTATGTTGGCTTAACTGGAATGACAACAAACTTCGGATCTGTGGTCATTATAGTAGTTCAATCCGTAGGGTTCTCTTGACTCTAGCTCTCGTTCCATGGGATAGGATGAAGGGTCTTTCTAGGGATTCTACTAGGTATGCTTCGGGTGGTTATCGTCTTTTGGAATGCATGCAGTGCCTTTCGCTTCGGTTCTTATCTGTCTAAGGAGGGTTGGTTAACAGCGCGCGGTACCCCTCTCCTGGGTACTTCGGAAAGTTTGAAATAGAAGGGCGGATGACGGATCGCATTAGGTTTGTTTAGTTGTATTATGTTTAGGTTCGGAAGAACCTTTATTTGCCAAAAAGGGCTACGGAGAAAGTTCTTTTTACATAGCACTAAGGATTTACACATAGCTGAATGAAGTCAAACCATGATCGATAGAGTCATCGAAGTTGGCACACTCTGACATGATATAATGTGAGGGTTGATAGAGTTGTGCGCCGAATAGGCACACAAGTTTCTAGGTGTTTCAGGTTTTCGTCCTGTGTACGATTGTCGCGGATACTTGGACCGATAGAGTCGATGCGGAACTATAGAGTGTTCTAAGGGTTTCTGAGTGGAGTACCTTTTCATGAATGGATTTTCACAAGGCATTTCTATAATCGCCTAACATATACTAGTCATGTATAATTAAGGTGGGGAGGACTGTTGACTGAGCGACTTCACCCTAAATCCACAACCCAACGAGGAACAGGAAATGAGGCGGCATTCACTCACTCTAGGTCTATCCATCTTAACTATACATGACCGTAACATATATGTTTGGCCATTATAGTCTTACCTGATGAAATCTAAATTTTATAACAGTGCTGCGACTTTCGCCTTAATGGGGGAAATATTTACATTTTGAATTAGTCTTTTAGTGTTTTTGGTTTAGTTATCCGAGATCGAGAGATGTACTAAAATCTACTAGGTTCCTTGATGCTTCTCCCTAAGCATTAGAGTTAGACTCCTCCTGTGTCTTTGTCTTTTCCTTCGGTTGGGCAGTCCTTCTTGAAGTGTCCCACTTCACCACATAGGTGGAAAACTGTACGAGTCGCCACATTGGTGGTTGATGTAATGAACTCGACCGGGGTTCTGCAGACGCGAGCAGTATGCCCCAACATGTGGCACCTAGCACAATAGAGCTCCCGGCAGACACCATGATGATGGTAGCTGCACTTGCTGCAATGGGGAAGGTTTCCTAAGTATGGTCTCCTAGGTGTGGGGATGGAAGGGTTGGTAAGGAATTTGACCATCTCAGCTCGTTGCCCTTCGGAAGGTCCTTGAGCCGAGGTACTTCCCTCCTCGATCTTGAGCTTTCTCTTCAGTGGATTTGAGTGAGGTTCTTGGGTGGCTGGGTATGAAGGTGTTGGTTGTTGATGTCTATTGCTAGGATCGGAAATCCTGATAGGCACCTTGCTAACATTGGTGTTGTTAGCATTCAGGTGAGCCATGACAGTTGCTACGGCTGTTGAGACTGCAACTTGGAACGTAGCTTCATCGAATAAGAGTGTAGGTTTCTTTCCTGTGGATTGGTTACGCTTCTTCGGAGGCATGGTTTTCCTACACGGAAAGGAACGCATGAAAATGAGAGACGATGACTAAACCCTGAACATATCTGTCCTAACTGTATTAGGCATAAATTTTTCCCGTGCCTCGAGTACTGGTTGTCTAAGTGTCGACCTACATCCCTATGATGTAGTCCTGGTGTACAAGGTAAGAGTTAGAGTATCGGAAAAAGGCCATAAGATGCGAGTCGTTCCTACTAAGTTACCCTTACATTGGGAAAGGTTTCACACTCCGGCCTGGAGAGATTGAGAATAGTTCGGAATGAAGCCGCGTAAAGAGAGGCTCATGAAGACTTATGGATAAACAACCTCAATAGAGGTGTGGGGATCCGCTCAAATCGTGAAATTGGCAATGGGAAACAACGATTTACCTAACATATAACGTGAGTAGTGTAACCACCAACTCACTAAATTGTATTATTTTATGGGTGTATTAGCGTGACGAACACGAGGAAAAGACACTTCTCGGGTTCCATGTACTGGCTCCCTCTGTCTGCCTCGTATCTTTGACTGAAGTTGGCGTTGGTTTCCTTCGGGTAGTTACCTAGGGTTCTCTCCTCGTATGGACATATTGAATTTCTACTCCGCCTTACTTCCGAATCCGACTTTGGGTGTCATCACTTCATGATGGATGACTGGAAATCTCGGAAGTTTAGGCGAATCACTCATTGATGTCCCTAAAAGATATAGGCACTTGGTGAATGCAATAGTCTCGACCTAGTTCATTCGTTTTCGAGCTAGAAATCTTCTCAATGAACTTCTTCGGGGTTGGAATCAACTCTTCTATCAGGCACTGAAATGGATAGGGTTTTCTACAGGGTTCGTGCCAGAATGGAAATGTCTAAAGAATCCTAACAGATTATTAACATTTCACTGAGTGATCCATATCGAGTCCTTCTACGATTACATAGGGTATACAAATCAGATATAGCTTAGATCCGATAGGCCTTCTAATATGTGATACTACTCTAGAACCACATCCCATCGAGGAAAAGGAAATAGGGCGAAACCACACATTCTTAGCCTATGGGATCCTTATTATATATAACCTTGGAAGTATACTCTCTGTAGTTGTAGGTATATCAATAAGGATCTTTTTGGTTCTTCACACAAGGTTATTTATGTATCCTAAAATACCCCTATGGTATTTTAATTTCTTGTTTGTTTTCTTATCTTCTGAATATGATTCTGGGATTTATGCGAGTCTTTTAGTGTTCTGAAATACTCCTATAGTATTTTAACTTTATGTTTGGCTCTAGCATTCCTAGTTGGTAAGTTTCAGATTCGTTGTAACACCACTATCACTCCTAAGCACACGTTCATCGCATCTCGACTAAATGTAGTTGATCATGTTACATTTATTCCAGCGTACGATTACATAACTGCCCAGGTTTGACTGTATTGCTCAACATCCGAAGACTTTTATTATTGCTCTTCTTGTGATACTTGTGTTCAAATGTTTAGATTCTGGATGTTATTATACTTTGGTAAAATATGGTTATGTTTTAAAGTATAATTCTTGGTCAGAGTGTTTTATCCCTTTTGTATTTATAGGCTGTATATCTTTTATGAATTGATATACTTAGCTCACTATAAACAATGCTCTGATACCAACTTGTCACACCCCAAAACCGGAACGGCGGAACGTTCTTGGGTGGATGACGTCATGTCAAGTATCACAACACATGCATTATAGTAATCAAAGTACAAAAAAACATTGCATTAATAGTAATAGTTTTACATGGTTCACATTACAATATATCGAAGTATTTTATACAAGTAAATGTAATAAGATCAGCATGGTACTAAGCTATCTTCATCAACAGCTCTGGGGATGTACCTATCTAATGTTGACCTGAGGATACAAGTTATTTGAAAAGCGAGTATCAACATTTTTACAATGCTGGTGAGTTCATAAGTAATTAGTGACATTTTACTCAGATAACTTTATAATGTAGCAGTTTAAGAATTTACAGTGTATTAGAGTTCTTTCCAGAAAATCCTATATTTTCTTTAATAAAAGCAGCCTTCTACCAAGACTGGACGGAGTTATGTGGTAAAAAGTAGTTTTCCCTTAATCGCTATCATTATCAAAATACTGAATTTGATTATTAAAGGAAGCAAGAGAAGTCAGGGAAAATAACATATGCCTCAGCAGTGAGGAATGCTGACTAAGGCAAAGGAATCATAGACTCTAGGAGAGTATTGAACGAACGACACGCCTGGTTCCATCTAACAAATGGAGACACAGACCCCAGAAGGTACCAAATGAAAGGTACAGCTGGTAAGGTCTAAAACAGTGAATACTGACCGCAGACAGTATCAAATGAAAGATACATCTTGCAAGGTCAAAACAGTGTGACTCTGAAAATGAGTTACCAGCATACAGTGTAAATTGTCGGTGAAATACCGTTACCTCAAGGCCACGAATTATAAGGCAACCTGTGATACTCGTAACCATACTAACCGACACTAGAGTACCTGACGCCCTACAAGCATGTATAAATCATGACATTTGTCACCCCTTGGCTTGGTGGGCCTTGGACTATAACTAGCAGTCAGGGTGCGGGGGTGTCAATCCCGTATAGATCTATACACACAATGTACGCTCTCCCTACTGGAGACTCTTGTTACCAACTAGACGACGGAGAAGGCCGTGTCCCGAAGATGCATCCCAAATAGTGGGTAGTGTGTTTCCCATGTAAGTGTTGAACTAGGGGTAGAGACTCATAACTGAACTGACTAGAGTAAACCTATATGTCTATGCTCGTATACATAACATATAACAAATGAATCAAACGACCATCGGACGGCCATCCGATCCCACCAGACCACATCTCAACGAAGAAAAGGAAATAGGGCAGACAAACCTTCCTAAGTCCTTCAATCATTATTTATATGCACCTATACAAGCATAGCCATACATCTAACTACGACTGAGTGTGTAACAAGTGGAAACGCATCATGATGTATAACGTATAGTGTGGAATAACCGAATTGTGATGTATAACGTACAGTGTGAGTGAATAGTGTGGAATAACTGAATCATACAGTGTGAGTGAGTAGTGTGGAATAACTAGATCATAAAGTGTAAGCGAATAACTGAATCATACAGTGTGAGAGAATAGTGTGGAATAATCGAATCGTGAAGTATATGTGCACCAAGTATAAGTGTATCACGAAGTGGAATCGACAACTGATGAAGTAGAAGCGTCCAACAAGTATAAGTGACTACAAGTATAAGCGAAATGGAGGCAATAACAGGTATAAGCGTATCAGGAAGTGAAAGCTTTATCAAGTAGAAGTTTACAATAAGTGAAAGCGAAGCAGCGGTAATTAACAAGTATAAGTATACGATGTGAAAGAGAAATTTGACGAAAACCTTGGAAAACCTTTATACTTAGAAAAATCACATTTTGGTATTCTTTGGTAAAATAAGTTTGAAAACCTGTAGAAATCTTTAGAACCTTTATATACCAGTTTGAAATGATTTTAGATACAACAGTACAAGTAAGAGTTTTGAAACAATTGAAAACCTTTTTGAAAACCATTATAGTATCCTACTCGGTAAAACAGTGTATAGTGTGGTAAAATCTCGTGCATGCGGGTTATCAATCACATGTGATTGATATGATAACTGGCATGTTTAACTTGTATTCCCCCCTATAAAACATGTAAAAACATTTAAAAGGTTCATCCAGGGGTATGAACTCACCTGGTGTAAGCAGGTCCGACGGAGGTGCCGGTTGGGTGTTCGGTGTCACGTAAAGACTCGAACACACTCAATGACCTATTTAACATATGATAACATATGTTAACATACAATTAGTATATTTAATACTAATTAAACACGTATACGCACTCAAAGGAGCGGAAAACACTTTGGTTAAGTGTTTGGGGTGTCCCGAGTAGCGTCTAAAGGTGTGTATGGCTTAGGAATGGAGTTTACTTTCCGAGAGTAAACTCTTATCACTTAGTTTACGGCCCAGGGACTACTCATCATGAGTTTACAGCCATAAACTCATGGTGAGGGGATATAGTGTGTTTTAAGGCTTCTAGCTTGTTCATGGAATTATTCTAGGTCCAAAACTATATAGTTTGAGTGGGTTTAAGGTCTTTAAGGGAATCTTAATGGAGTTTACGGCCCAGGGACATCTCCTAAGGGACTTTACGGCCGTAAACTCTCATTCCTTGAGTTTATTGAAGTTTCAAGCTCCTAATACCTTGCTAGCAATTTAAAATGAAGTGTGAGGCCATTTGGGGTGATTAAAGCCATCATTTGGGTATGTTTAGGGGTGTTTACGGCCCTGGTACATGTCTGGGCCATAAACTCCTTTTGTCCTTCCATTTTGGTGTGCTTAAATGGTTTAAACCCGGCATGATAAGTCCCTAATTTATGTATTAAGTCCAAGGGTGGTTTGGGAGTGTTTTTGGGGCTTTTTGACATGTTTAAGAGGTGTTTACGGCCTTGGCATATGCATGGGCCATAAACTCTTTTACCCCCTAAAATCATGTGATTTAATTTTTAAACACTCCTAGGCAAATCCCTTAATTTATTTCCAAGCCTTTAGGGACATTTTGTGGTCATTTTGGCCTCATTTTAGGTGTTTACAGCCTAAGGAGTAGCTTAGTCCGTGAGCTCCTTTTCAACAGCTTAAATGGTCCAATTCTAAGCTATAAACACGAATCATAATGTTGAGAGTAAGCTAGGGTAAGTGGACTTACGATTTGGAAGCGTTTGGTTGCGGATTTGGGTTGAAAACTAGTCTAGAGAGAGAGTATAGAGAGAGGGTAAAAAGTCTCCAAATGGAGTTTACTCCCCTTTATATATGGGTGGGAATTGGAGCTCAGTGGGAATCTACCCGATATTGCCGTTATACGGGGCTTTTGGTCGCACCCGATTTAGTGGTCGTAATAATAAGACTAACTTTTTCCAAATAAATGGACTATGTGTGTTATGTGTTCTTATTTCCTTTTATCATGACTTAACGACATATTAAATATAAACAAGAGAAATGTTTATGTAATTGACGACCTGTAATTAATGGAACTTTTATACAGTGAAATATTCCGTTAACGGTAACGGGGTAATGTAACGGAATAACTTTGGGTGTCACACACAAGTCTTATAGGAATCCTATATATGGTAATAATGTGGGTTAGTACTATGAATTTGTATTGACCTATTTCCGTTATTACCTGCAGTATAGTGATGACTAGGTAGGGAGGGACTCGTTTTGGTTTGCGCCAAAGTGTGAATGATGGATCGAATCTGTGTGATGCAATTCAATGTAATTTGTTTTTGATTTTGAGGTTTCAAGGTCCTTGTTTAAAGTGGTGTTGACTTTGGTCACAAGATATAAGGAGGAAGTGATCGAGATGATCGAATGGAGAATTATAGTCTTCATTAGGGTTAGGCAGATTATTGCTAGAGATGGTACTTGTTATGGCTTGGGTCAATATCAGCTTCTCATGTTTGAGAGGAGGAAGGATCATGTTGCCAGGACAAGATGGATAGAGGGAAAAAGAAGGTGTATTCCATACCGGTTTCTACCCCATAGAGGTAATGGTCTAATTCGTTATTGACCTTATATCATGTGATGAGGGGGTATTAGGATGTGATCGTTTAGTCTATTACTATTGCCAAGATGGAGACTATGTCGTGTGACCAATTCATGATCTAATTTAACGAGGATAATGTGTCTTTTATAAAGATTGAGTGTATGATTCATGAGTCCAGACTGGAGGTCAAATAGAGGATGGGTGAGCAAGTGCAAGTTCAGGCACCATGAATGGCCAAGATGTTCAAGGTTACTACTACTAGTTTATAAGGAATGAGGAACTACGGTTGTTGCATCAAGTATGGATAGGTGCATGAGGATGTTTACTGTACATTTGTATCTGAGTGTTTTTGATGTGGTTAGGTGGGACATTAATGTCAAGACTATACGAAGGGGATAAGACAATATGTTTCCTTTGCAATTAGTTGGAGCACATCAAGGCTATTTTCCCTAGAGAAATATGAGGGATGATATTAGATTCAATACACATTGTTATTTCTAGAATGTTTTCTGTTACATTTATGATGTCCTCTGATATCATTATTATTGTTATGATTGTGTGCTAATGCATTTCTGGACAATTCTATGCTTGTTATAGTCTTGTTTGGTTCATTATCAAGTTGTGTGATTAAATTGCTTACCAGTAGAGAAGTCTTTAATGTTATATGTGGAACATTAAAGCTAGAATTGAGGTGATCATGAATTTCTTTTTGTCATCAACGTGTATAGAGGATTAGAATTACATAGTCTAAGATTTTTTTGGCTTACCTCTATTACTTTTTCTTATTTGATTAGGGTTGCAGAACTGAATTGGTTATCAGAATGGCTATTTAGTTACGTATTATGCATAGTTATTTAAAAATTAGAGGGTGGTATGGAATTAGTGAGATGGTTTGGGGCTTTGTAGAATGTAGTCAATAGAAGATAGTAGTTCAAACCTTAATTGAAGGAGAACTGTTTATTCGCAATGGGGGTGCGTAGAGTAGCTCAACATTTGGATTTGGCATCAAGGGACCTAGGTAAATTATGGCACGGGTGCCCAAGGTGTTGGTTCATGCTTGTTGCTATATAGGAAGAAAAGAGATAGCATTCTATAGAGGAAGTAAATCGACTTATAAAGGAAATCGAATTATAAAGGAAATCGACTTATAAAGGAAGCATTTTTCCTTTCACCACATTCATTTGAAACTCTCATGACTTTTTAATTTCCATCTAATAATGATTATAAGTTGGTTAAGAAGGTTAAATAAATGTATAACCTAAATTGCGATCATATATAAACTATATTCGATATTAAATAATATCTTTAGTTTTACTTATAAAGTTATGTCTTTAAGTTTTAACATATTTTACTTAATTTATTAGTTTTAAAATGATATTGTATATAAACCAGTATCATTTTAAAGCTACAATTATTGAACAGTCTTGATAAAATATATAAATTGTTAATTTAAATATAATATTATAGGGTCAACTTAAATATAAATTTTAGTTTAACTTAAACAATCTATATGTCTATCTATATCTCTATATATCTATATTTATCTATATATATATCTATATCTATGACTATATCTATATCATACTATACTTATACATAAGGCCTTTTTTCTATCACCACAATCATTTGGAACATCAATGTCTTTTTATATTTCTTTATAATATTGATTCCATAATATCTATTTAGACCTATATAACTTTTCACTTGCATTTAATTAACAACTACCACTCAATAGTTTTTTAATTTATGATACTTAATGGTTCTTATGACACCATCTGACTAACATTGAGATGAATATATATATATATATATATATATATAGTTCATGTCACACCCCCAAACCAGAACGGCGGAAACATTCGGGGGCGGAGGACGTCATATTCAGTATCATAACAGTTCATAGAAAGGAAAGTACACACCACCATACATATATAAAGGTTTTAAAAATGTTTACATAATTGTATTCATTACATGTTCAAAAGATAAACACATAAACATCTTTCAAAAGAAGTAATTAACGCCAGCGCGTTAATCCCAAAAGTTGATTTCCAAACCTGCTTAGCGGTTCCCTGAGAATACAAGTTATTTCAAAGAGAAAGTGTCAACAATTAAGTTAGTGAGTTCGTATGTGGTTTAGAAAGATTGAATGGCATTCCAAAATGGGTGTATGTTTTCCAAGAAAATCCCTTATTTTCTTATAAAAGTATGAAATGCATGAGAGTATTTGTGTTTGAAAAATGTAGATAGTTGAACCAAGAGAATCCCTTATTTTCCTAATAGTTGTTTAATGTTCAAGAATAAAGATTGGAAGCAAGTCACATGCTTTTAAACATAGATCTATATAATAAATCTATCAGAGGATTTCCGTTTGTTAGATAAAGAATAGTTTTAATAACTACTCATTCATCAATTAGAAGTACTATAATAATTGTGTATCCGATGAGTTTTATAACCATACTAAACATAATATGCTTGTAGCGACGTTCTTCAGGCGTCGCAGCGTTATGACAACTGTCACCCCAAAGGACGGACTGTAGCTAACAGTCAGGGCACGGGATCATGACTTCCCGTATAGATCTGTACACATTTGACACGTTCTCCTAACGGGAGACTCTGGTTATAGACAGGACTTGCGGCATTACTTTCTAATAAGAAATTAGTGTTTGAAGATATACACGTCTCATGGATTCTCAACTAAGTCTGTATTAAAGTAATAGTTTTGTATGCAAAGTTTATCCTTTTTCACAATGTTTGACAAAGCATAAATCATAAGTTTTTAGAATGTATAAAATGACTTAGCAACGAAAGGTACTTTGAAATCACTATATACTTTGTATAAGTCTAATGCACGCAAAGTATGACAAGAGTTTTCCATAGTAGTAAGGAATTACAAGTGATTTATTCGATAAAACAAGTGAAGTGAAACTTTATAAAATACACGATAATAACCGTATGCTTACTTGTATTCCCCCCCCCCCCCCCCCCTAAAAGAGTATAAAAGCATTTAAAATGTATTTAAAGTGTGTTTGAAAGGGGCATGAACTCACTTGATAGTTTGAAGAAGGTGTGACGAAAATCGAGCGGAACTTTGGCTTGAAAAAGCGGATTTTCTCGGGAGTAAAATCGACCTTCGGGACTTGCACAAAATGACCAGGGCTTCGGGGTTGTGCGAGCACGGAAAACGAGGAAAAACACAAGAAAAGAGAGAGAGAATGAGCAATTTTTCCAGGAACCCTCGCATCCCTTTTATAGGAGGCTGGAACTGCCTCGGTACGCGGGGCGTACGCGTACGTCACGCATGACCGAGTCCTCAACTGCCTCGGACTTCGGATGGGACAGGGGGGTAGGCTCGCATAGGGGTGACGTGGACGATCCAAGGCCAAGGCCTTGAGTACGCTGGGCATACTCGTGTATGCAGGGCGTACTTGCGTGACTCAGACTTCGGATAATACCGATGTTTACAATAAAAATATATATTAATTATTTATCAAACTTCAAAAATTCACATCTCCTTTATACGAACTCCGTTTTCGACGTTCTTTATATCCACACGTAGGTGAGACTAAGATCTACAAATTTCGTTTAGATTCCGTCGGCAAATTCCGAAATTATTTTTATTATTTATTTATTAAAATGACGTGATTAAGGAATTTCTTTAAAAATTCATAACTTTTTCATACGACGTCCGATTTGAGCGTTCTTTTTATGCACGTTTGTAGTTTAATGATATCTATGACTTTCATTTAGACACCTAAGGTCAAAAAGTGTTTTATTGAAACTTTGCATTTTTACGTAACTTTGTATCGCCGGTTTTTGTCGGAAAACTTAGAATGGTCATAACTTCTTTGTTATAACTCGGATTTTTGTGTTATTTATTTGTTTGGAAACCTTAAGGCGATATTTACTACATAGCGTACTCCAAATAGAGCTTTTGAATACTTCATTTTTCGATGATATTCTAATCCCTTTTTCAAAGAGGTTACAAGACTCGATCTTTGATGACCTGAAATGACGGGTTGTTACATCATCCCCCCGTTAGAGGGAATTTCGTCCCGAAATTTTCATACAAAAGAAAAGTTTTAGGGGCTGAGGAAGAGGTGTGGATACTTCTGTTGCATTTGATCTTCTCGTTCCCACGTGAACTCAGGCCCCCTCTTAGCAGTCCATCGGACCTTTACTATTGGAATGCGGCTCTGTTTTGTTTGTTTAACTTCTCTATCCATGATCTCGACAGGTTCTTCCACAAAGTTAAGATTTTCATTTAGTTCGATTTCATCGAGTGGAATTACAAGTGTTTCGTCGGACAAACACTTCTTCAGGTTCGATACGTGGAATACTACATGTACTTTGTTGAGCTCGATTGGAAGTCGGAGTTTGTAGGCCACTGGACCAACTCTTGAAATGACTTCGAAGGGTCCAATGTACCTAGGATTTAGCTTCCCACATTTTCCAAAGCGTATCATGCCCTTCCAGGGTGAGACCTTCAGTAGTACACGATCGCCAATCTGAAATTCCAAGGGTTTACGTCTTTTGTCGGTATAGCTCTTTTGCCTATCCCTTGAGGATTTCAGTCGTTCTCGTATTTGCACGATCTTTTCAGTATTTTCTCTGATGATCTCCGGACCAGTGAGGGTGCTATCAGGGACTAGACCTTTTGCTAATTGTGTGTCGCCCACTTTCATCCAGCACAGAGGTGATCTGCACTTATGGCTGTAAAGGGCTTCAAATGGAGCAGTCTTGATACTAGTATGATAACTATTGTTATAAGAGAACTCAACCAAAGGTAAGTGAACATCCCATGCCTTACCAAAGTCGATTACACATGCTTGCAACATGTCTTCCAAGGTTTGGGTCGTCCTCTCACTCTGTCCGTCATTTTGGGGGTGATAGGTTGTACTCATGTCCAATCTTGTTCCCATGGATTTTTGCAATGATTGCCAGAATCTGGAAGTGAATCTGCTGTCTCTGTCCGAGATGATAGACATTGGCATTCTGTGGAGTCGTATAATCTCTCGGATGTAGATTCTCGATAGCTTTTCCATTTTATCAGTTTCCTTGATCGGTAAGAAATGAGCGGACTTGGTTAATCTATCGACGATTACCTAAATAGTATCTTGGCCACACTGAGTTTTTGGCAGTTTCGTTATGAAGTCCATGGAAATCTGCTCCCATTTCCACTCAGGTATTTCAAGTTGTTGGAGTAGCCCTGAGGGTTTCTGGTGTTCTATTTTTATCTTGGCGCAAGTCAAACACTTGCTCATATAGGTAGCGATCTCTGCTTTCATGTTTGGCCACCAGTAGAGTTGCTTGAGATCTTGATACATCTTGTCTGACCCGGGGTGTACGTAGTATGGAGTCTTGTGTGCCTTGCTCATAACTACCTCTTTGAATCCACCAAACTTGGGTGTCCATATTCGGTTCATGAGGTAGCCTGCTCTGTCACTCTTGATTTCTAAGTTCTTGTCTATTCCCCTAAGGGTCTCACCTATCACATTTTCGGCTTTCAAGGCCTCTATTTGAGATTCCTTGACTTGTGCTGACAAGGGCGAATGGATCGACATGGCTAATGACTTCACTCTTCGGCCAGAGTACTCCTTACGACTAAGCGCATCTGCCACGACGTTTGCCTTTCCCGGATGATAGTGAATCTCACAGTCGTAGTCTTTGAGCAATTCGACCCAACGTCACTGTCTCATGTTTAACTCTTTCCGGTCGAAGATGTGTTGGAGGCTCTTGTTGTCTGTAAAGATAGTGCACTTGGTACCATATAGGTAGTGTCTCCAGATTTTAAGAGCGAAGACCACCGCCCCAAGTTCTAAGTCATGAGTGGTGTAGTTGACCTCATGTGTTTTCAGTTGTCGCGAGACATATGCAATAACCTTTCCCCTCTGCATTAGCACACAACCCAGTCCTTGCTTCGAAGTGTCACAATACACCACAAAATCTTCGGTCCCCTCTGGAAGAGAAAGGATGGGTGCACTGCAAAGGGCCTGTTTCAAAGTCTGAAATGCATTATCTTGCTTTTCTCCCCAATTGTAGGCCACACCTTTCTTGGTTAAAGTGGTAAGAGGCTTTGCGATGCTGGAGAAATTCTGAATGAACCTTCGATAATAACCAGCAAGACCTAGAAATTGGCGAATTTCTGTTGGTGTAGTTGGTGCAGACCAGTTTTTGATATCCTTGATTTTTGATGGATCCACGTGGATTCCTTCCTTGCTGACCACGTGACCTAGGAAGTCCACCTTTCTAATCCAAAAATCACATTTTGAGAATTTTGCATACAGTATCTCAGTCCGTAACGTCTCTAAGACTTGCCTCAGATGTTGACTTTGCTCTTCTTTATTCTTTGAATAAATGAGTATGTCGTCTATGAATACTATCACAAATTTATCCAAGAATGGACGACATACCCAATTCATTAGATCCATGAATACGGCCGGGGCATTGGTTAGTCCGAACGACATCACTACGAACTCGTAATGTCCGTATCTCGTTCGGAAGGCCGTCTTGGGAACATCACTCTCCAAGACTCGCAGCTGGTGATATCCCGACCTCAGATCGATCTTGGAGAAGTAGTTGGCTCCTTGGAGTTGGTCGAATAAGTCGTCGATTCGGGGTAGGGGGTATCGGTTCTTGATGGTAAGTTTGTTGAGTTCTCGGTAGTCGATGCACATCCTGAATGATCCATCCTTCTTTTTCACGAACAACACGGGTGCTCCCCATGGCGAGAAGCTCGGCCTAATGAATCCTTTTCCAAGCAGCTCATTCAGTTGGCTGGATAGCTCTTTCATCTCTGCCGGGACTAATCGATAGGGTGTTTTGGCTACTGGGGTAGCTCCGGGAACCAGATCGATTCTGAACTCGACTAGTCTCGCGGGAGGTATTCCCGGAAGGTCCTTGGGAAAAACGTCGGGAAAATTGCATACGTCGGGCACATTCTTGACGTCCTGGACTTTGCGTTTCACATCTACAACATGTGCCAAAAACGCGTGACACTCCTTGCGTAGGCATTTCTGAGCTTGGATACTTTAGATGATACGAAGAGTGGTACTGGGTTTGTCGCCAAAGACAATGAAATTTTCGCCGGTCAGCAGATTAAGGCGAACGGCCTTATCATAACATAAAATGTCTGCATGATGAGAACTCAGCCAATCCATGCCAACGATGACATCGAAACTCTTAATCGAGACTGGCATGAGGCTGATTAAAAAGGGATTATCGTTTAAAGTTAGGGTGTAGTTTAAGTATATCTCCTTAGTGCCTTCGGTTTTCCCGTTGGCCATTTCTACTATGAATGGTTCACTTAATGATTGTGGTGTTGATTTTAGTAGGCCTTTAAAGTCGTGACTCACAAAACTCCTTTCCGCTCCACTATAAAACAAAATGCATGCATACGAGTTATCGAGAAGAAACGTACCCGTAACAATAGTAGGGTCCGCAATGGCTTCATTTTGTCCCATTGCGAAAACTCGGCCCCTTCCGCCGGTATTCCGGTTGTTTGTCTTTGGGCAGTCCCTGCGGTAGTGCCCCGTGTCTCCGCACTCAAAGCAGGCACGGCTTACTCCGGTATTAGCAGTGGGGGCGGATGGTTGGGTTGGCTCTTTGCAATAGCGGGCTGTATGTCCCTTCTTATTACACTTGGTGCATTGAAGATCATGGCAAGGACCGTGGTGGGGGAATTTGCATTGGTTGCACTTAGGAAGTTTCCCATTATATGAGCTTGTGGGGGTAGGGTTGGCAGGTACAGTCATAGCGTGGGTCGCTACTACTTGTTGTTTCTTGGGGTTCTCCTGGAGGGTTTGTCCCCTCCTCTTGTTCGAAGGCCTACTCTGGCCCTGAGCCTCCCTAGATGGATTTGCGGTTGCTGCAATGGTACCCTGTTTTACTCCGTGGTCGATGAGTCGCTGAGCCAGGCATTTAGCACTATTGTAGGTAATAGGGTTGGAAGCTAGGACATGCCCTTGAATCTGGGGTGACAACCCCTAAATGTACCTTTCAACCTTCTTGGATTCTGGGTTGACCATGGTAGGGCACAATGCAGCGAGGTCGTTGAACCTAGCTGTGTAGGTGACTAGGTCAGACCCAGTCATTTTCAGATTCCAGAGCTCCTGCTCATGCTTTTGCACTTCGCCCCTTGGACAGTATTCTTCCAGTAGTAGAACCTTCAGATCCTCCCAACTCATGGTGTTGGCGACAGTGAGCGTTACCGAATTCACATGTCTTTTCCACCAAGTGAGGGCTCGATCTATGAAGGTGCAAGCAACGAATTTAATCTTGCTTGTTTCTTGGCATGAGCAGATCTCGAACACTGTTTCGGTCTTTTCGAACCATTGCATTAGCGCAATGACTCCTCCAATTCCATTGAAAGTTTTTGGCTTAGTGTTAGAGAACTCCTTGTAAGTACATTCTCTTACTTGACCACGACCAGTGCCATGATTTGAATGATTCGTGCTGCTACCTGCCCCTCCATTTCCGTTGGAGTTTATTTGCGAGAGGGCTGCAGTTACTGCTGCTGTGATAGCAGCCTGGACCATGGCTAGATCATACGTTGGTGGTGGAGGTGGTGGTGGTGTCGTGCCCGGTCTGGGCCTTAGGTTTGGACGAGGAGGCATCGCGCTGCCACAAGAAAATGAAAGATTTATAAGTTTTGATAGTTCAGAGTTGAATGATATTGAGTTAACTTTTAATAGTTTAAGAAATTGGGTTAGACCAACACAGGGTTTTGAGCTTGAAAATAAAGTTTGAATAGATGTACTTATGAATTGAACGACCTACACATAATTAAAACAAGAAAGGGATATGCCCTTATATATATTAAACATATAGTTGTGTTACATCGGGTTCTAGACAAAAGGTTTTGACCTTTCTAAAGGTCTCCGATACAAAAAATTAAAAAAAAAAATAATACTTTTATCTGAAGTCCTAATTTATAACAAAAATTGAGAGTCGGGCAAGTACTACTTGCGGCGTGGTTTGCGCTTGGAGCTTGACTCTGTGTCGGACTGCTTTGACTCCATGAGGCGCCTATCAAACGCAGCTTGTTGTTCCCTCAATTCTGCGAAGGCTGCATTTGCTTGTGCTTGGAATGCTTCGGCGCGAAGGTGGATGTCGTTCTGCAACATCTCTAGGCGGTTGATATCGGCCGTGTGGATTTGTACTTCCACGTTGACCTCTCGGATTCGGTTGTCTTGCACTCCGGATTGATAGCACTGGTTGGCGAGTTTGCCAACCATGACCGGAAGTGCTCGATCTGCTGATCCCCCGCCTTTGACATCATAGAAGTCTCGGCACATGCCGTAGGGAGGGCATAAGCTTTGTTGTTGGCTCCAATGGTGGAGGTGACTTCCCCACACAGGAGTGGGTCCTTGGAAGTTCCTCACGTGGACGGGAGGTTGTGGGATTGGTGGATTGATAATTTATGGCTCCGAATCTGTGCCAGAGTCATCTCCTTCCTCTAACTCTATAGGCTCGTCGTCTTCTTCAGGATCTTCTTCAATCCATCCTCTATTACCTTTGTTGGGGTAGTAGGGGTCATTGGGGTGATGGAATCCCGCCATTGAGTCTGTACGAGAATAGGGTTAAGAATTGACTATAAGCTAAAGCACATGAAACTTACTCTTAAGTTTAATGGTTGATGACAACACAAAAACTCCCTTAGTATTATGAAATGATGTGATTTTGGTAAGTTTTAAAATTGTTGTCCACTGCAGACACTCCTTGGCATACGTTAATTGTCTCTCGGACAAATATAGTTGATTAGACTATATTCTTCCCAGTTCCGATTACATGTCCCAAGGCGTACCTGCATTGCACAACTTATTTATAATACTTCTAAATTTATTCGATATGAACTGTTATTAGTATGAAATGAGTGCATACGTACCTAAAAATTAAATAAATTTAATTTCAAAAGTATGACTCTTCTCAGAGTGTTTTTGCCCAGTTGAGTTTATAGTTGTATACCAAAAAGAAATGGTTTTGATATACTTAATTCCCTATAAACAAATCTCTGATACCAATCCGTCACACCCCCAAACCAGAACGGCGGAAACATTCGGGGGTGGAGGACGTCATATTCAGTATCATAACAGTTGATAGAAAGGAAAGTACACACCACCATACATATATAAAGGTTTTAAAAATGTTTACATAATTGTACTCATTACATGTTCAAAAGATAAATACATAAACATCTTTCAAAAGAAGTAATTAACGCCAATGCATCAATCCCAAAAGTTGATTTCCAAACCTGCTTAGCGGTTCCCTGAGAATACAAGTTATTTCAAAGAGAAAGTGTCAACAATTAATTTGGTGAGTTCGTAAGTGGTTTAGAAAGATTGAATGCCATTCCAAAACGGGTGTATGTTTTCCAAGAAAATCCCTTATTTTCTTATAAAAGTATGAAATGCATGAGAGTATCTGCGTTTGAAAAATGTAGATAGTTGAACCAATAAAATCCCTTATTTTCCTAATAGTTGTTTAATGTTGAGGAATAAAGATTGGAAGCAAGTCACATGCTTTTAAACATAGATCTATATAATAAATCTATCAGAGGATTTCCGTTTGTTAGATAAAGAATAGTTTTAATAACTACTCGTTCATCAATCAGAAGTACTATAATAATTGTGTATCCGATGAGTTTTATAACCATACTAAACATAATATGCCTGTAGCGACGTTCTTCAGGCGTCGCAGCGTTATGACAACTGTCACCCCAAAGGACGGACTGTAGCTAACAGTCAGGGCGTGGGATCATGACTTCCCGTATAGATCTATACACATTTGACACGTTCTCCTAACGGTAGACTCTGGTTATAGACAGGACTTGTGGCATTACTTTCTAATAAGAAAGTAGTGTTTGAAGATATACACGTCTCATGGATTCTCAACTAAGTCTGTATTAAAGTGACAGTTTTGTATGCAAAGTTTATCCTTTTTCACAATGTTTGACAAAGCATAAATCATAAGTTTTTAGAATGTATAAAACGACTTAGCAACAAAAGGTACTTTGAAATCACTATATACTTTGTATAAGTCTAATGCACGCAAAGTATGACAAGAGTTTTCCATAGTAGTAAGGAATTACAAGTGATTTATTCGATAAAACAAGTGAAGTGAAACTTTATAAAATACACGATAATAACCGTATGTTTACTTGTATTCCCCCCCTAAAAGTGTATAAAAGCATTTAAAATGTATTTAAAGTGTGTTTGAAAGGGGTATAAACTCACTTGATAGTTTGAAGAAGGTGTGACAAAAACCGAGCGGAACTTTGGCTTGAAAAAGCAGATTTTCTCGGGATTTCTCGGTAGTAAAATCGACCTTCGGGACTTGCACAAAATGACCAAGGCTTCGGGGTAGTGCAAGCACGGAAAACGAGGCAAACACAAGAAAAGAGAGAGAGAATGAGCAATTTTTCCGGGAACCCTCGCATCCCTTTTATAGGAGGCTGGAACCGCCTTGGTACGCGGGGCGTACGCTCGTACGCGGGGCGTACGCGTACGTCACGCATGACCAAGTCCTCGACTGCCTCGGACTTCGGATGGGACGGGGGGGTAGGCTCGCATAGGGGCGACATGGACGATCCGAGGCCAAGGCCTTGAGTACGCTGGGCGTACTCGTGTACGCAGGGCGTACTTGCGTGACTCAGACTTCGGATTATAACGAAGTTTTCAATAAAAATATATATTAATTATTTATCAAACTTCAAAAATTCATATCTCCTTCTTACGAACTCCGTTTTCGACGTTCTTTATATCCACGCGTAGGTGAGACTAAGATCTACAACTTTCGTTTAGATTCCGTCGGCAAATTCCGAAATTATTTTTATTATTTATTTATTAAAATGATGTGATTAAGGAATTTCTTTAAAAATTCATAACTTTTTCATACGACGTCCGATTTGAGCGTTCTTTTTATGCACGTTTGTAGTTTAACGATATCTATGACTTTCATTTAGACACCTATGGTCAAAAAGTGTTTTATTGAAACTTTGCGTTTTTACGTAACTTCGTATCACCGGTTTTTGTCAGAAAACTTAGAATGGTCATAACTTCTTTGTTATAACTCGGATTTTTGTGTTATTTATATGTTTGGAAACCTTAAGGCGATATTTACTACATAGCGTACTCCAAACAGAGCTTTTGAATACTTCATTTTTCGATGATATTCTAATCCCTTTTTCAAAGAGGTTACAAGACTCGATCTTTGATGACCTGAAATGACGGGTTGTTACATCATCCCCCCGTTAGAGGGAATTTCGTCCCGAAATTTTAGTACAAAAGAAAAGTTTTAGGGGCTGAGGAAGAGGTGTGGATACTTCTGTTGCATTTGATCTTCTCGTTCCCACGTGAACTCAGGTCCCCTCTTAGCAGTCCATCAGACCTTTACTATTGAAATGCGGCTCTGTTTTGTTTGTTTAACTTCTCTATCCATGATCTCGACAGGTTCTTCCACAAAGTTAAGATTTTCATTTAGTTCGATTTCATCGAGTGGAATTACAAGTGTTTCGTCGGACAAACACTTCTTCAGGTTCGATACGTGGAATACTACATGTACTTTGTTGAGCTCGATTGGAAGTCGGAGTTTGTAGGCCACTGGACCAACTCTTGAAATGACTTCGAAGGGTCCAATGTACCTAGGATTTAGCTTCCCACATTTTCCAAAGCGTATCATGCCCTTCCAGGGTGAGACCTTCAGTAGTACACGATCGCCAATCTGAAATTCCAAGGGTTTACGTCTTTTGTCGGCATAGCTCTTTTGCCTATCCCTTGAGGATTTCAGTCGTTCTCGTATTTGCACGATCTTTTCAGTATTTTCTCTGATGATCTCCGGACCAGTGAGGGTGCTATCAGGGACTAGACCTTTTGCTAATTGTGTGTCGCCCACTTTCATCCAGCACAGAGGTGATCTGCACTTATGGCTGTAAAGGGCTTCAAATGGAGCAGTCTTGATACTAGTATGATAACTATTGTTATAAGAGAACTCGACCAAAGGTAAGTGAACATCCCATGCCTTACCAAAGTCGATTACACATGCTCGCAACATGTCTTCCATGGTTTGGATCGTCCTCTCACTCTGTCCGTAAGTTTGGGGGTGATAGGCTGTACTCATGTCCAATCTTGTTCCCATGGATTTTTTGCAATGATTGCAAGAAGCTGGAAGTTAATCTGCTGTCTCTGTCCGAGATGATAGACATTGGCACTCCATGCAGTCGTAGGATCTCTCAGATGTTGATTCTCGATAGCTTTTCCATTTTATCAGTTTACTTGATCGGTAAGAAATGAGCGGACTTGGTTAATCTATCGACGATTACCCAAATAGTATGTTGGCCACCCTGAGTTTTGGGCAGTTTCGTTATGAAGTCCATGGAAATCTGCTCCCATTTCCACTCAGGTATTTCAGGTTGTTGGAGTAGCCCTGAGGGTTTCTGGTGTTCTATTTTTATCTTGGCGCAAGTCAAACACTTTCTCACATAGGTAGCGATCTCCGCTTTCATGTTTAGCCACCAGTAGAGTTGCTTGAGATCTTGATACATCTTGTTTGACCTGGGGTGTACGGAGTATGGAGTCTTGTGTGCCTCTCTCATAACTACCTCTCTGAATCCACCAAACTTGGGTGTCCATATTCGGTTCATGAGGTAGCGTGCTCCGTCACTCTTGATTTCTAAGTTCTTGTCCATTCCCCTAAGGATCTCACCTGTCACGTTTTCGGGTTTCAAGGCCTCTATTTGAGCTTCCTTGACTTGTGCTGACAGGTGCGAATGGATCGACATGGCTAATGACTTCACTCTTCGGATAGAGTACTCCTTACGACTAAGGGCATCTGCCACGATGTTTGCCTTTCCTGGATGATAGCGAATCTCACAGTCGTAGTCTTTGAGCAATTCGACCCAACGTCGCTGTCTCATGTTTAACTCTTTCTGGTCGAAGATGTGTTGGAGGCTCTTGTTGTCTGTAAAGATAGTGCACTTGGTACCATATAGGTAGTGTCTCCCGATTTTAAGAGCGAAGACCACCGCCCCAAGTTCTAAGTCATGAGTGGTGTAGTTGACCTCATGCGTTTTCAGTTGTCGTGAGGCATATGCAATAACCTTTCCCCTCTGCATTAGCACACAGCCCAGTCCTTGCTTCGAAGCGTCGCAATACACCACAAAATCTTCGGTCCCCTCTGGAAGAGAACGGATGGGTGCACTGCAAAGGGCCTGTTTCAAAGTCTGAAATGCATTATCTTGCTTTTCTCCCCAATTGTAGGCCACACCTTTCTGGGTTAAAGCGGTAAGAGGCTTTGCGATGCTGGAGAAATTCTGAATGAACCTTCGATAATAACCAGCAAGACTTAGAAATTGGCGAATTTCTGTTGGTGTAGTTGGTGCAGACCAGTTTTTGATAGCCTTGATTTTTGATGGATCCACGTGGATTCCTTCCTTGCTAACCACGTGACCGAGGAAGTCCACCTTTCTAATCCAAAACTCACATTTTGAGAATTTTGCATACAGTCTCTCAGTCCGTAACGTCTCTAAGACTTGCCTCAGATGTTGACTATGCTCTTCTTTATTCTTTGAATAAATGAGTATGTCGTCTATGAATACTATCACAAATTTATCCAAGAATGGACGACATACCCGATTCATTAGATCCATGAATACGGCCGGGTCATTGGTTAGTCCGAACGGCATCACTACGAACTCGTAATGTCTGTATCTCGTTCGGAAGGCCGTCTTGGGAACATCAATCTCCAGGACTCGCAGCTGGTGATATCCCGCCCTCAGATCGATCTTGGAGAAGTAGTTGGCTCCTTGGAGTTGGTCGAATAATTCGTCGATTCGGGGTAGGGGGTATCGGTTCTTGATGGTAAGTTTGTTGAGTTCTCGGTAGTCGATGCACATCCTGAATGATCCATCCTTCTTTTTCACGAACAACACGGGTGCTCCCCATGGCGAGAAGCTCGGCCTAATGAATCCTTTTCCAAGTAGCTCATTCAGTTGGCTGGATAGCTCTTGCATCTCTGCCGGGACTAATCGATAGGGTGCTTTGGCTACTGGGGTAGATCCGGGAACCAGATCGATTCTGAACTCGACTAGTCTCGCGGGAGGTATTCCCGGAAGGTCCTCGGGAAAAACATCGGGAAAATTGCATACGCCGGGCACATTCTTGACGTCCTGGACTTTGCGTTTCACATCTACAACATGTGCCAAAAACGCGTGACACTCCTTGCGTAGGCATTTTTGAGCTTAAATACTTGAGATGATACGAAGAGTGGTACTGGGTTTGTCGCCCAAGACAATGAAAGTTTCGCCGGTTGGCAGATTAAGGCGAACGGCCCTATCGTAACATAAAATGTCTTCATGATGAGAACTCAGCCAATCCATGCCAACGATGACATCGAAACTGGCATGAGCCTGATTGAAAAGGGATTATCGTTTAAAGTTTGGGTGCAGTTTAAGTATATCTCCTTAGTGCCTTCGGTTTTCCCGTTGGCCATTTCTACTATGAATGGTTCACTTAATGATTGTGGTGTTGATTTTAGCAGGCCTTTAAAGTCGTGACTCACAAAACTCCTTTCCGCTCCACTATCAAACAAAATGCATGCATACGAGTTATCGAGAAGAAACGTACCCGTAACAACAGTAGGGTCCGTAATGGCTTCATTTTGTCCCATTGCGAAAACTCGGCCCCTTCCGCCGGTATTCCGATTGTTTGTCTTTGGGCAGTCCCTGTGGTAGTGCCCCGTGTCTCCGCACTCAAAGCAGGCACGGCTTACTCCGGTATTAGCAGTGGGGGCGGATGGTTGGGTTGGCTGTTTGCAACAGCGGGCTGTATGTCCCTTCTTATTGCACCTGGTACATTGAAGATCATGGCAAGGACCGTGGTGGTGGAATTTACATTGGTTGCACTTAGGAAGTTTCCTATTATATGAGCTTGTGGGGACAGGGTTGGCAGGTATAGTCATAGTGTAGGTCGCTACTACTTGTTGTTTCTTGGGGTTCTCCTAGAGGGTTTGTCCCCTCCTCTTGTTCCAAGGCCTACTCTAGCCCTGAGCCTCCTTAGATGGATTTGCGGTTGCTGCAATGGTACCCTGTTTTACTCCGTGGTCGATGAGTCGGTGAGCCAGGCGTTTAGCGCTGTTGTAGGTAATAGGGTTGGAAGCTAGGACATGCCCTTGAATCTGGGGTGACAACCCCCAAATGTACCTTTCAACCTTCTTGGATTCTGGGTTGACCATGGTAGGGCACAATGCATTGAGGTCGTTGAACCTAGCTGTGTAGGTGACAAGGTCAGACCCATTCATTTTCAGATTCCAGAGCTCCTGCTCAAGCTTTTGCACTTTGCCCCTTGGGCAGTATTCTTCCAGTAGTAGAACCTTCAGATCCTCCCAACTCATGGCGTTGGCGACAGTGAGCGTCACCGAATTTACATGGCTTTTCCACCAAGTGAGGGCTCGATCTATGAAGGTGCAAGCAGTGAATTTAACCTTGCTTGTTTCTTGGCATGAGCAGATCTCGAACACTGTTTCGGTCTTTTCGAACCATTACATTAGCGCAATGCCTCCTCCAATTCCATTAAAATTTTTTGGCTTAGCGTTCGAGAACTCCTTGTAAGTACATTCTCTTACATGACCACAACTAGTGCCATGATTTGAATGATTCGTGTTGCTACCTGCCTCTCCATTTCCATTGGAGTTTATTTGCGAGAGGGCTGCAGTTACTGCTGCTGTGATAGCAGCTTGTACCATGGTTGGATCATACGTTGGTGGTGGTGTCGTGCTCGGTCTGGGCCTTAGGTTTGGATGAGGAGGCATCGCGCTGCCAAAAGAAAATGAAAGATTTATAAGTTTTGGTAGTTCAGAGTTGAATGATATTGATTTAACTTTTAATAGTTTAAGAAATTGGGTTAGACCAACACAGGGTTTTGAGCTTGAAAATAAAGTTTGAATAGATGTACTTATGAATTGAACGAACTTCACATAATTAAAACAAGAAAGGGATATGCCCTTATATATATTAAACATATAGTTGTGTTACATCGGGGTCTAGACAAAAGTTTTTGACCTTTCTAAAGGTCTCCGATACAGAAAAATTAAAAAAAAAAATAATAATACTTTTATCCAAAGTCTTAATTTATAACAAAAATTGAGAGTCGGGCAAGTACTACTTGCGGCGTGGTTTGCGCTTGGAGCTTGACTCTGTGTCGGATTGCTTTGACTTCATGAGGCGCCTATCAAACGCAGCTTGTTGTTCCCTCAATTCTACGAAGGCTGCATTTGCTTGTGCTTGGAATGCTTCGGCGCGAAGGTGGATGTCGTTCTGCAACATCTCTAGGCGGTTGATATCGGCCGTGTGGATTTGTACTTCCACGTTGACCTCTCGGATTCAGTTGGCTTGCACTCCGGATTGATAGCACTGGTTGGCGAGTTTGCCAACCATGACCGGAAGTGCTCGGTCTGCTGATCCCCCGCCTCCGACATCATAGAAGTCTCGGCACATGCCGTAGGGAGGGCGTAAGCTTTGTTGTTGGCTCCAATGGTGTAGGTGACTTCCCCACACAGGAGTGGGTCCTTGGAAGTTCCTCACATGGACGGGAGGTTGTGGGATTGGTGGATTGATAATTTCTGGCTCCGAATCTGTGCCAGAGTCATCTCCTTCCTCCAACTCTATAGGCTCTTCGTCTTCTTCAGGATCTTCTTCGATCCATCCCCCATTACCTTTGTTGGGGTAGTAGGGGTCATTGGGGTGATGGAATCCCACCATTGAGTCTGTACGAGAATAGGGTTAAGAATTGACTATAAGCTAAAGCACATGAAACTTACTCTTAAGTTTAATGGTTGATGACAACACAAAAACTCCCTTAGTATTATGAAATGATGTGCTTTTGGTAAGTTTTAAAATTGTTGTCCACTGCAGACACTCCTTGGCATACGTTAATCGTCTCTCGGACAAATATAGTTGATCAGGCTATATTCTTCCCAGTTCCGATTACATGTCCCAAGGCGTACCTACATTGCACAACTTATTTATAATACTTCTAAATTTATTCGATATGAACTGTTATTAGTATGAAATGAGTGCATGCTTACCTAAAAACTAAATAAATTTAATTTCAAAAGTATGACTCTTCTCAGAGTGTTTTTGCCTAGTTGAGTTTATAGTTGTATACCAAAAAGAAATGCATTTAAAATGTATTTAATGTGTGTTTGAAAGGGGTATGAACTCACTTGATAGTTTAAAGAAGGTGTGATGAAAATCGAGCGGAACTTTGGCTTGAAAAAGCGGATTTTCTCGGGATTTCTCGGGAGTAAAATCGACCTTCGGGACTTGCACAAAATGACCAGGGCTTCGGGGTAGTGCGAGCATGGAAACCGAGGCAAAACGCAAGAAAAGAGAGAGAGAATGAGCAATTTTTCCGGGAACCCTCGCATCCCTTTTATAGGAGGCTGGAACCGCCTCGGTACGCGGGGCGTACGCGTACGTCACGCATGACTGAGTCCTCGACTGCCTCGGACTTCGGATGGGACGGGGGGTAGGCTCACATAGGGGCGACGTGGAAGATCCGAGGCCAAGGCCTTGAGTATGCTGGGCGTACTCGTGTACGCAGGGCGTACTTGCGTGACTCAGACTTCGGATAATACCGAAGTTTTCAATAAAAATATATATTAATTATTTATCAAACTTCAAAAATTCATATCTCCTTCATACGAACTCCATTTTCGACGTTCTTTATATCCACGTGTAGGTGAGACTAGGATCTACAACTTTCATTTAGATTCCGTCGGCAAATTCCGAAATTATTTTTATTATTTATTTATTAAAATGACGTGATTAAGGAATTTCTTTAAAAATTCATAACTTTTTCATACGACGTCCGATTTAAGCGTTCTTTTTATGCACGTTTGTAGTTTAACGATATCTATGACTTTCATTTAGACACCTATGGTCAAAAAGTGTTTTATTGAAACTTTGCGTTTTTACGTAACTTCGTATCATCGGTTTTTGTCGGAAAACTTAGAATGGTCATAACTTCTTCGTTATAACTCGGATTTTTGTGTTATTTATATGTTTGGAAACCTTAAGGCGAAATTTACTACATAGCTTACTCCAAACAGAGCTTTTGAATACTTCATTTTTTGATGATATTCTAATCCCTTTTTCAAAGAGGTTACAAGACTCGATCTTTGATGACCTGAAATGACGGGTTCTTACAGTTCACAATGGCATATTTTTATTAGAATGGTTTAAAAAGTTGTGTGAGTGGTTGAGAGGTAGATTAGAAACTCCATACAAAAATATTATCGATGGAGAGCATAAATAATAATAAAAAGGAAGATGATAATGAGAAGGAAATATGAAAGTTTATGGTAAGAAATATTGTTTCATTTTATTCTTTTTTATTATTTAAATTTTTACTATATAATTATGATTTTGACTGGAATGAAAAATACTATATATGAAGATGCTCTAATCATTGCTTCAAGATTCACATGAGCAGCAAGACTACTTCACAACAGTACAAAACAAAAATGGATACAACTAGGATAGTTCATGCTTATTGATTTTAAAATTTTGGTGGTTCACTTTATTTTAAAGTTTTGCATTTTTTTTCATGAAATTTATAGTCATGTTCAGCGGGATCCCAAAAGGAAGCTATGCAACTAATCGTCTAAGGTTTAAACCCAATGATCCATGTTGTATAAATTATAATGGAGTTTGCAAGATGGTTCAGGTTAATGTTCATTCCACTTCAAATTGTATAACTAGACTTTTAAAAAGTTTCATTGGCTATAATTTCTAGTATAATGTAACGGAGTACAAGTCGGCGTTTAATTTAATTTTATAGGTTTTCATGTTGTGTTGGATATTCACAATCACTTAGATGGAAATTGTCCTGTAGATGACAATTATGTAGTGGATAAAGCTTATTAAAATTTATTTTGTTATATTCCATAAATATGGTAAAGTTGGGTTGTTGATATATCATTACAAGCTATTATTTGACAATAAATTGTTTAATTATTCATGATCTTTTTAAACGAGACATTTATGATTCAACTGTAAGGTATTTAATAAAATTTAGCCCTTGCAATTTGCACCCCTAATTTTATGTTATGCTAATGAAAAAGACAATGGCATGAGACTCCCATAAAATACAAATCGTTTAATTGCTTTATAACTTACATTTTCTAATAATGTATGAGGGCTAAAACTCATTTTGGGTTTTTTAATTATTATTAGTATGGTTAAAATCTATTAGAAAATATTTTCACATCAATTATAAACATCTTTTATTTATAATTTTAATTTTCCCTTTGATTTATTGTATTTACGTTATCAATAATTTATGTGGTTAATTATTTTTTTTCATATGTTGTAATATTCAATAAATTTATTCTATAATAAAAAACTAGAACCCCAATATCGACAATTATAGGAGTAGTTTTGGAATATTAAAAACCGGCGTAACATGTTCCAGGATCGGTTCCAATATTCTAGGATAATAGATTCCAATTTTAATAGGCCTATATATAAAAAATGACCAAAAACCATGGATAAAATTATACATTTCAACATATTCTAACCATATATTTGTTTTACTGCGCAATGAGCAGGAATACGCTTAGTATCATTTTATTATATACTTATAAAGGAAGCATTTTTTTCTTCACCACATTCATTTGAAACTCTCATGTATTTTTCCTTTCACCACATTCATTTGAAACTCTCATAACTTTTCAATTTCTTTCTAATAATAATTATAATTTGGTTAATTATGTTACATAAATATCAAACCTAAAGTGTAATCATATATAAACTAAATTTCAATATTAAAATAATATTTTTACTTCTATTTATAAAGCTATGTTTTTTAACTTTTAACATATTATACTTAATTTATTAGTTTTAATATGTTGTTGTATGTAAACCATTATCATTTTAAAGATACAATTTTGGAACATTACAGGGTCAACTTAAATTATTAATCTAAATATAATATTACAGGGTCAACTTAAATACAAATTTTAGTATAACTTAAACAGCCTAAAGAATATTTTGTAATAATTAAAATTGATAAATTGTAGTGTCTTTATAATAATGATTATAAGTTGGTTAATAAGGTTAAATAAATATCAAACTTAAAATGTAATAATAAATAAACTAAATTTTAATCTTATATTTATTTTATTAGATTTACTATGTTGTTATATATGTAACCTATTATCAGTTTAAAGCTACAACTTTTGAACAGCATAGACAAAATACTTATATTGTTAACTTAAATATAATATTACAATGTCAACTTAAATATAAATTTCGGTTCCACTTAAAAAAACCAAAGACTGTTTTGTAAATAGTTAAAAGTGATAAATGCAAAATCTAAATTATAATCTCAATTTAACTAAAATATTCCCTAAACATATTTTAATAATCGTTAAAAGTTTTCAAATAAGTAGTTGAAATAACTTACAATAACATTAGTGAAAAATAACTCTATATAAATGATTATATTGTTACCTTTAAAATAAAAAACTAACGTTTGATGTTTTAAATAATTATAATGATAAAAATTAAAACATTAAACAAACAAATTTTAAAAAACTAGCTAATAGTAATAACAACTATAAATAAATTAGACCATATATTGTATTTAATTTTATTCATATGTAACTCGCAGGCAGAAGTCATTTATATGAGTGAGATTATAAAGTTATAATAGATGTATATATTATCATATAATTCAAAATAATTAATATCTTATATCAATCTATTCTACGAATTATTATATCAAATTTAACAACAACATTATTATTATATTAAAAAAAAACATATATTTGTAAAAACTTCACGTATATATGTGTTTCTGTGCATTACAATGTCAACTTAAATATAAATTTTACTTCCACTTAAAAAATCAAAGAATATTTTAGAAATAGTTAAAAGTGATAAATGCAAAAACTAAATTGTAATCTCAATTTAACTAAAATATTTTCTAAAGACATTTTTATAATCGTTAAAATTTTTCATATAAGTATCTTAAAATAACTTACAATAACAATAGTTAAAAAGAACTCTATATAAATAATTATATTGTTACCTTTAAAATCAAAAAATAATGTTTGATGTTTTAAATAATTATAATGATAGAAATTAAAACATTAACCAAACAAATTTAAAAAAATTAATTAACAATTACAACAACTAGAAATAACAATAAACCATATATTATATTGAATGTTATTCATTTGTAACTCGTGTGTAGAATTTATTCAAACAATTAAAATTATAAAGTTATAATAGATGTATATAGTATATATTATCATATAATTCAAAATAATCAATATATTATATCAATTTAGTGTAAAAATTATTATATCAAATCTAACTGAACGTTATTGTTATATTTAAAAAAACATATATTTCTAAAGATTTCAACTATATAGGTTTTTCTACGCGACACACGGACATTTGCCTAGTATATTTATAAATGAATCATTTTTCCTTTCACCACATCCGTTTGAAACTCCCGTGACTTTTCAATTTCTCCCTAATAATAATTATAAGTTGGTTAATAATGTTAAATAAATATCTAACCTAATGTGTAATCATATATAAACTAAATTTCAATATTAAAATAATCTATTTACTTTTACTTATAAAGTTATGTCTTTAACTTTTAACATAATATACTTAATTTAATAGCTTAAAATGTTGTTGTATGTAAAACATTATAATTTTAAAGCTACAATTTTTGAACAGTTTGGTTAAAATACAAAATTTTTTAATTTAAATATAATATAATAGGGATAACTTAAATATAAATTTTATTTCAACCTAAATAACCCAAATAATATTTTATAAATAGTTAAAGGCGATAAGTTGTAGTGTCTTTCTATAAATGATTATAATTTGGTTAATGGGGTTAAGTAAATATCAAATATATAATGTAATCATAAAGAAACTAAATTTCAATATTAAAATAATATCTTTAGTTTTACTTATAAAGTTATGTCTTTAACTTTTATATTTTTAAATGAAGCATTTTTCCTTTAACCACATTCATTTGAAACTCCTATGACTTTTCAGTTTGATTATAATAATGATTATAAGTTGGTTAATAAGGTTAAACAGATATCTAACCTAAAGGGTAATCACATATAAACTAAATTTCAATATTAAAATAATATATTTACTTTTACTTATAAAGTTATATTTTTAACTTTTAACATAATATCCTAAATTTATTAATTTTAAAAAGTTGTTGTATGTAAACCATTATGATTTTAAAGCTATAATTTTTGAACAGTTTGGATAAAATACTTAAATTGTTAATTTAAATATAATAATATTATAGGGTCAACTTAAATATAAATTTTGGTTCAACCTATACAACTTAAAGAATATCTTGTAAATAGTTAAAGGTGATAAGTTATACTATCTTTCTATTAATGATTACAAGTTGGCTAATAATGTTAAATAAATATCAAACCTAAAGTGTAATCATAAATAACCTAATTTTCAATATTAAAATAGTATTTTTACTTCTACTTATAAAGTTATGTTTTTAACTTTTAACATATTATACTTAATTTAATAGATTTAATATGTTGTTTTATGTAAACCATTATTAATTTAAAGCTACAACTTTTGAACAGTTTTGATAAAATACTTAAATTATTAATTTAAATATAACATTATATGGTCAACTTAAATATAAATTTCAGTTCCACTTAAAAAACCCAAAGAATTTTTATGAATAGTTAAAAGTGATAAATTAGAGTGTTAAATTTAAAAACTAAATTGTAATCTCAATTATAAGTGGGTGACAAGGATGTGTGGGAAAAAAGATACTGAGAACCATAGAAACAAATATCATTCTACTTCTTTATTATTATACATATTAAATAAATAGAAAGAGATACCATTTTGTTTCATTAATATTATATATTTATCTATCCATCTCTCTCTCTCTCTCTCTCTCTCTCTCTTACACACACACATACATCGAACCCTAAACCCATCAACCACCATCAACGGTGGTACTCACTGTTGACAACATCTTATCCCACCATAATCATACCACCTCCAAGCATCTATTACCCTTTGATACCTAATTATAAAGCTCAAATCCCTATATTTCAATCTAGTTGCATCTAAACACCAACCAACCGAAGCCTTGATTGAGAAATATTAAGTATTAGAAAACGTTTTAATACACGTATGCTAAGATCTCCATTAAGTGATGAATTTACACCATATATCATACACACGTGTTGGGTCAAAAATATGGTTTATACTTTGCTTTTCTTGGCAATTATGTTTTTATGTAATATTTTATGAGCTTACAGTCTAGTTTACGGCAAGGTGGGGTTTACGGTTGAGTTTACAGTCGTAAACAGGTTTACGGCCGTAAACCCATTTAAAGGCCCATGTTTCCCGTGTGTATATATATAGGGGTAAGGGGTGTGAGGAAAAAATTGATGAACACTAGAGGAGCTTAAGTGTGTGCATTTGAAGGTGTTCTAGAGAGAGAGAAAAGAGAGTGTGTGTTAGTGTGTGTGAATCTTGTATTAAGATCTTCATTCATATCAATACATACAAGATTCATCATCATCATCTTCTCCTTCTCTTCTTATTGTGATCTGCATCATCCGTTTGATTGGGATTCCGCACCATCAAACGGATCTGATTGATACACATGCATTTTTTGGGACTTACAATTGGTATAAGAGCTTGGTTGTATCAATCAATTTTTTCAGATCTGGAGCTTATTTGATCTTATTTTGAAGAGATTTTTGCGTTTTGGATAGATCTCACAAAAATAAGGGGGGTTTGTTCTTCGCGTTTTTCCTAAAAATGACTTTTTGATCGAGTTTTGGAGCAAAAAGTGTGAAAAAAATGTTGTTTTCGTCAAGAACAGCGATTTCTGGAGAGTTTACGGTCCGGAGTTTACGGTGGGAAACAGGTCGCCGGAGTTTGCGGCCTCGGTTTGGATCGCGGCTTGGAGAACGTCTCGGCTCGACTCGACAACATCAGTGGACTACAGGTGCGCTTCAAATAAAAAAAGGGATGCGAAGCTTGGGGGAGGTGGTGATCGAACCCACAACCTTTCATTCTTCAGTCAGCATGCTTAGCCAACTCGACCAACTGATCACTTGTTTCAATCCTCCGAAATATTAAACTTAACCACTACTAGTCACACCAAATTTCGCATTTTAACACTTTTAACCCCAAAAATCAATTTCTTTCATTTTTAAATTTCGTTTTCAACCAAAAATTTTAATTTTTAAATTTTGAATTTTATTTTTGACTTTTCACTTAAATTTTTGACTTTGACTTTTAAAATTTGACCTTTAACCTTAAGCTTTGACTTTCTCATTTAACTTTTAATTTTTCAAATTTAGCTTTTCAGTTTGACTTTTAAGTTTGACTTCTCAAGTTTGACTTTTGAGTTTGACTTTTTAAATTTGAATTTTAAGGTTGACTTTTGAGGTTTATAGTCAAAGGACATTTTTTAGTTTGACTTTTAAGCTTGATTTTAAGTTCTAGTTGTGCTTTTAATAGTTTTTGAAGTTTACGAGGGAATTGAAGACATGAAAGAGAGTCGTCAAGAGATGTTAAGACAAAACTTCAACATGTTCGATTATATCCCGGGAGAAACCCTCGAAACTCAGTTGCAACGATTTACTACACTCACTACTGAGATGAATATAGCTGGGATCTTCTTGACTAAGTCTGAGATAAACAAAAAGTTGCTGAATGCACTTCCGAAATCGTGGGATATGGATGTGGCTGACATCAAGAAGACAAAAAATCTCAATCGTCTTAGTCTTGCTGATATAATTGAAGAACTTGACACTTTGAATTGTCGAAAAACAATGAGTTCCACATACCTCCCGGTCAATGAAGTTTCATGTTCTCACTCATGTGAAGTTTCATGTACGCTATCTAGTGAAGATACGATTAAATTTCTTAGGGAACAAATTGATTTATTAAAAAGGGAAGTTGAGGACCTGAGATATAAAGGATATCAACTCAGGAAATGATAGAAACCCCTGAAGGCTGAATTAGAAGCAAAAACCAAAGACTTTAGGAAACTTCAGGAAGAGTATAGCAACAAGTGTGAAAATTATAACTATATTAAGAGACAACTTGTTGCTGTAACTGAAGAACTTGATGCTTTAAAAATTAAGTGTGGAAAAACAGACGTTAATTTTAAAAATTATATTGCATCAAGTCAGACAGTCGAGTCCTTATTTGAAACCCAATTAAAATTCAAAGATAATCAAAACAAGGGTCTAGGGTATGATAGTGTTCCTACACCTTTCAATCATAACTACACATCCATCCCAATAACACAGGAAGAAATTAACAGGGAGGCACATCTTCGATATGGCAATCCAGCTGGATTTGTGTCAGGAGGTATTCAGGTTGAAAATACTAATGTTTCTACTACATGTGTAGGTAAAGTAGCAGAAGATGAGAACAAGGAGAAAACCATTGAAAAAACTAACATATCCTTGAACTCTAAATCTGTTGCTTCGAAATCAACTGCTTCTGATCAATCTGTCGTTGAGAAATATAGGCCACCAATTCCAACGCAACAGAGTTCTTGTTGCAAGTGTGCATGTGGGAACAACAAGAGAAAAGGCAAGGACATGCCACCAGGGGTAGGAAGAAGCAATTTCCCAGTGAAGAAAAACACTTGTTTTCACTGTGGAACAGCTAGTCACATTGCCCGAAATTGTCCAAATCGCGCATACGTTCCTTACTACGCACAAGGCTGGCAAAACGCGCCAAGAGGGAGATACTCCAAAAGATACCCCTCGAGATCACGATCAGACATTGACGAATGGAATGCCAAGACAGCCAAGAATGCAACTCCCAAGGCCAAGAATTCAACTCCCAAGGCCAAGAATCAAACTCCAAAGGACAAGAATTAGAATCCTAAGGGCAAGAAGGAAATGTCGGCCAAGAAGTCAAATCCAAGAGATGCTTCTGTGAAGCTAAAATCAAAGTCATCTCAAAGACCGACATAAAGTTCCAAAGCAAGTACTGAGCCACCCATCAGATCGAAAAAGAAATGGGTTAAACCCAACTACAAATGGGTTCCAAAGGCTCAGTCTCCCAAATCAACTAACGACTCTAATATTTCTTCATCTTCTGTTTGTGATAAGCAGGATATGTCATGGGAGAAAGTACCGTGCAAGGATGACAAAGGTCGACCCAGTTTCAAAATGGACTGGGTTCCAAAGACCAACTGATCCCGATCTGTGTCGGAGCAGCTATGAAGGCATATCATCAGACTTCGGTTTGTTGGTAGTGGCTATTCCTGGCACTTGATAGGGGACATCTCTCAACTGTACAACATTCATACATTTGTTTGAGAGTATGTGTCCTTTGCAAGAAGAGAAGAAAGGAAGTGATCACTCACGGGGTTTGTGATTAATGACATGAAGAATTTTCGGATATGTTCTGAGATTACGTGTGCTGTTCTCAGACATTCTAAATGCAGATTCAATCGGTGAATTACGGTTTGCGTTTTCTTCTCTATACTCCTGAGTTTTTCTTAAGATGATTCGCTTTAAAGACTAATTTTTGTTTTAGGATAGTTTAAATTTGCGCATTTACTTTTGTTTCTCTCCTATGCACAAACTTAGGGGGAGAAATAAAAAAAACAAAAAATTAGAAAATTTTCAAAAATCCAAAAACCTTAGAAAATCAAAAAATCAAAAAAAAATATATGTTGGTTATGAAATGTGCTTGAGGGAGATGTTTTGGGAAGTGATATTATCTAGTGATAACAAACAATCTAAGTCTGCGTAACGTACCCAAAGTTGAAGGGTCTATGCTCTGGGATTAATGCGTCGGTAGGCACGAAAGATTCTAAATGGACATGATTGGGCATATTTGAATTTAGGAAATTTATAGTCTTGACAAAACTTGACCTAGTTAGATCCGTTTAGCCTGACAATACGACGCTCGGATAGGTTGAGCAGGGAGATATATATGGGAATCCACTTATCACATTAAATGAACCCGTACTTGGAACCGTGGATTAACTTTTCCTCGATGTGAGGATTTTGTACTTAATTCCGGTATTGATGGGGCGACTGGTAAATTCCGATATTAGGTCTGTAGAAAATTGCTTTCTCTTCTATCTGTCTGTTAGTCATATGTTGCCTCCTCTGCGTGATCGAAGGATCCGACTTGGACTGTAACATATGCAACTCTATTTCTCTGCATCCTCTATCTATGCAATTCTTTCTATCTGTTAGCCATATACTATCTCCTTTGCGTGACTCACAATTCGACCTGGTACACAGTATATGCACCATTCTACTTCTCAATCCCTCTAAAACTTCAGTTAGTCATATGTTTCACCCTCTGTGTGATTGGAAGAGATCCGACCTGGGTGTATAGCATATGCATTCTAAATATATCTTCTCTCCTAATGATTGTCTGCTCACCCGATGTAAGGAGTATTCTGGAAGTACTTGATTACTGGAGCATATCAGGAAGTGGGAAACATGTTCCATTACAATTAAAATTAAACACTCAAAGATTGTCTATAGATCTCGCTGCTCAATTTAGGTGGACAACAATATCCTTGGTCGTCGTCAGCTGAATGATCCTTAAGAAATATTTTCTAGGAAGTTAGGATCATTTTGTCTTATAACTAATAGTATGTCCTAATTTTGTCATAGTTTTTGGTGTTTAAGTGGACAACAATACCAACGATCGACTAGACAAAGACGTGAAGATAGAAGGTACCGACAAGTGGATTAAGGTTGTCTAAAAACTTCGATCCCAAATCACTCTTAAAGTTAGATATCATTTTATTTTTGTTAAATTTGTTCATAGTTTCTTCTAATATAAATATTAGGGGAGAATTAAAATTTTTTTAGAAAAAAACAAACAAAAATCAGAAAATTAAAAAAAAATCCAAAAATATTTTTGTTTCTGTGCTAAGTTTTTCTTTTAGTTTTTATTTGTCTTGAAAAATGATTTCAGGTATAGATAAGACTCATGGAGTTTGTGTCGAAGATTTCTGAGCCAAGGCTTCATCTGTGAGCATCGAAGAATTCACATTCGAAGGAGCAAGAAATGAAGATTATTCTTTCAACATTCAATCCTTCAACCCTAGAAGCAAGGTGAAGCTGAAATTGAAGAATATGTGACGGATTGCATTGAATCCTCCTCAATCAGTCTGCTGCTATCTTAAACCTGCTGAAGTGATCTAGAAGTTCAGTTCTCTCTGATGTTCTCTCTGAAGATTCTCAAGTTGAAAGCGCTATCTTTCAAGAATCAGTACATCATGCCTCCTCATCCGATGTTTGTTCAAAGCCAAAATTCTGAAGAAAAGCCCAACCGCTCAATATGAAGTCATTCATTGAAGATTAATGCTGAAGCCAAGTTCCCAATAAAGATTAACAAGAAAATCCAGCTACTTTTTAGCGGAGCTTGTTGGGTCATTTAAGAAAAGAAAAGAAAGCTATAAACCAAGGGGGAGATTGTTGGGTCAAAAATATGGTTTATACTTTGTTTTTCTGGGTAATTATGTTTTTATGTAATATTTTATGAGCTTACAGTCTAGTTTACGGCCAGATGGGGTTTACGGTTAAGTTTACGGCCGTAAACCCATTTAAAGGCCCATGTTTCCCGTGTGTGTGTGTGTGTGTGTGTGTGTGTGTGTATATATATATATATATATATATATATAGGGGTGAGGGGTGTGAGGAAAAGATTGATGAACACTAGAGGAGCTTAAGTGTATGCATTTGAAGGTGTTTTAGAGAGAGAGTTAAAAGAGAGTGTGTTAGTGTGTGTGAATCTTGTATCCGGATCTCCATTCATATCAATACATACAAGATTCATCATCCTCATCTTCTCCTTCTCTTCTTATTGTGATCTGACATCATCCGTTTGATTGAGATTCTGCACCATCAAACAGATCTGATTGATACGCATGCATTTTTGGGGACTTACAACACGAATCCAACCTTGGGATTTAAAGTTTTTGTATTCCCAATTTATTTTAGATTTATTCTAGATCTTGTGATTTTACGCTTTTGTATTCTAGATTTATCCCTTTACTCTAGATTTATTCCCAATTTATTTTAGATTTATTCTTGATCTTGTGATTCAAGGCTTTTGTATTTCAAATGTATTCTAGATTTATCCCTTTACTCTAGTGATTTTTTATACATTTATTGTAATAAATCTTTATGTATAAATTTATAAAAATGTTATGTTTGTGTCGTTGAACACATTTTTAAAAATATTTTAATTGTTTTTTTTTTCAAATTATTTATTATTAATAAGATTGGAATAAATATATATTAAAAAAAACTAAACAAGATAAAGATATATATGCTTTTTTAGATTAGAGGATATCTGAAGAATGTTAGAAGACTTTGGTCCACATCTGTACCAAAAAGAGGGCATGCAGATATTATTATGCCTGTAAACTTCAAAAAAAAAAAAAATCAATCTGTGAATTCTAATGTCTACGTATGGTCTGTGCGGTACAGACAAAAGAACACCTAAATATATAGACTGTTCATCTATATAAAAAAACAACACCTAAATACAAGAAGATTGACATACAAAAAACAAACTACACCTAAATACGTAGATTGTTAAGTTATATAAAAAAAGGGATGTGGATTATCCAAAACCATATGAAGTATACCTGTAATTTACTCTTAAAACTTTAATTTGGAAGTATGTTTTACGTGAACTCTCAATATGTATCCATTTAATGTTTTGACAATACAAGTGTTCAGTTTAGCAGCGTGACCCAGCATGTCGTGACATATAATGGAAATTTTTGGGACCAAAATTAAAACATCTACTGCTTCGAAGTAGACAACGTTCAAGCTACATGCCATACTAGTTGATATGACTCAACAAGCTTAAAAGAAGTATTTTATCTTGTATAACGTCTCTAAAAGCCACCCTTTATCCCTCTAGTCATACTTCGTTCGTTCTCATTTTACTTTTCATTTGACAAAATATAATCACCTTTTAAACATCTAAAGTCTTTTCTATAAGTCTATACATAGATTTAAACATGTAACGTCTTTTCTACAGGTCTATAGATTTAAATAACTCCTAGAGCACGAGAAGGATTGTTGCGGTTCTACAATACCAACACGTCAAAGTCTTAGTCTTGACAAAGTTAACGTGCGTTTATAAAGTCGATTTGACAATGTATCCGTAGGTATTTCAAATCATCGACATATGATTATCACGAAAACGAAAAGACTAGATGTCACCATTTATACCGGTTCCGTTAATAAGATTAGAGTAAATTACTGAAATCGTTCCTGTGGCTTGGTCAAAGTTGCACGTTTGATCCTTAATATTTTTTTTGCACTCAGACCATCCCTGTGGTTTGATTTTGTTGCGTTTTTCGTCCCTGTGATTTGATTTTGTTGCATTTTTCGTCCCTTACATACATAAAGTTAGGGACCAAACATGCATTTTTTTACCAAACCATAGGGACGAAAAACGCAAAAAAATAAACCACATGGACGATCGGAATGCAAAAAAAATGTTAGGAACCAAACATGCAATTTTGATCAAACCACAAGGACGATTTCAGTAATTTACTCGTAAGATTAAAAGTTTGAATGTAACTATGCTTTAGCAAACGGATTTTCGGAAAACTACAATTAAAAATAAGGTTAAGGTCAGAGTTAGTCGATAAACTTCTAAATTTTAGTATTTTGTTATTCAATCTTTCTAAGTTTTAAAATATAACTAAACTTTTTTAATTTTTGCCAAAGATATCATTATGACCCTCACCATCATGTTTTCATTTTTTTTTGTCAAGAACTTTTTTATTATTATTTAAGATAATAAAACTGTTGAAATTATATTTATTTTGTCGATTACATGTTTTTTCAAATTTCATTTTACAACTTTACTTTTTACTTTATTTATTAAATGCTTTTTAAAATTTGATATAAAATGTTATATTTATTTTATTTTACATGATTTTTATTAATATACATTTCCAACTTCAACTTTTTACTTCGTTTTTGTATGTCAAAGATCCTATGAAAAATATATAAAAATGAAGTAAAAATGACCTAAAAATAGATTATGTAAAAACATATAAAAATAAAGAAAGAAAATGACGTATTTTGAAATTACCTGATAGTCATGAATTATTCTTATTGAAATTAATAATAATAATATATATATTTTTGATTTTCATGGAATAATAATTCATCTTAATGATCTCGAACCTTATAAATACAAATAAAAAGTTTAAACTTAACTAAACTTAACAATAAAAGATGTAATACAATCTGCACGAATAAACATCTGCATTTTTATACGTGAGTGCGTAGTTGCTTTTACGACACACATTTATATAAAACTAGATGAATTCTCGCGCGTTGCGCAGCGCATGTTAAAAATATATTGTTAGAATATAGTTTTTGGACAACTTTTAGTTAATTCGATTCATCAATTTAGGTTCTTTTATTATTATTATATTTAATGTTTTCCTTTTAACTATATTAAAAAATATATATTGATTTTTTTTTAAACATTAATTGATATTTTACTTTAGGTTTTAAATTTTACACTAAAATTTTAAGTTTATTTGATATATTAATGTAGGTTATTTATTTAACTATATATTGGAGTTAATAAATTAAGTATATCATATTGATAAATCACAAATTCTTCCATTTATAATAATGTTTACAACTAAAAGCATATTTAAGTTAATAAATTAAGTATATTGTATGGAAATATCAAAAGTTTGGAGTTTCAAATGAATGTGGTGAAAGAAAAAATTATTCCTTTATAATATAGTATGATATGATGATTATAGTTTTAATTTTTAAGTCACTGTGATATATACAATTATTTAATAAGTTTATAAACCGTTTAAAATTGTGTAAATTACATATCAAACGTATGATAATTTATATATAACGGGCAACAAAATGTATGAACCAAAATTTAAATTACAACTTTTAGTAACATGAAAATACAAAAACATCTATTATAACATTTGTATTAATATATATATATATATATATATATATATATATATATATATATATATATATATATATATATATATATATATATACTTTTAATAACATTAAAACATTTATTATAACATTTATATTAGCTTTTCATATTTAAATCACAAATCTCTTCAAATACATTAATGTTTTAATGAGCAAAACTTCACAACCTTATAAAAAAAAGTAAAAAGTTATTAGTGATTACTAATTAATAATCATAAGTTAAATACTCTTGAGTTGTAACTCATAAATACACATAAAATAGAAAACTCTTGAGTTGTAGTTGATTTTCAAATTAATACAGTAGTTGGAAATGTTTATTTATTTATTTATTATTATTATTATTATTATTATATTCGTCTAAATAATTGGTTTTGATGCATCATTTTAATCCCTTCAATTATTAAACAAAAATATATTTAATTATAAATTTATAACATACATAGGTGCATATAAATGTTAAACAAATCACATATAATATATATTTTCATAAATGTCATATATAGTTCTTATCGTAGTAATATGGATAAATTACTTTCATATGAAGAACATATCATGATAAGTCATCATAATTGCATATCAAATGTTAAAGATTATGTTATCTTTTAAATATTGTCTTGTAAATATGTTGTGTAGGATAACCCAACAAAAAAATAATACAAAATAAACATAATCTAAATAGAAAAACTACAATAAAATAAATAAGAACATTGGGTGGTTAAATATATAAATAAAAATGTTACAGAGGTTTCCGTCAGGAAATAGGCCCCTGTGAATTTCCTGACTGACCCGATAGAAGGAAGGTCAACCCTTAGACTGGCAGACATTTTGATTTCTGGATGGGTTGGAGGGAAACGTGCATGTGTGGACCTTACAGGGGTATCCCCTCTCGTAAGTTTGAGGGCCGGGGGTTTCATGGCGGAACACGCTACATTAAAAGTTGCTACTTGCAAGGTCACCAAATATGAGAAACCGTACATGGAAAATCAACACGCATTTATACCATTTGCATTTGATGCGTTTGGTTTTCTTGCACCGGATACGGTGGAGCTTCTTAGTAGACTACAACGGATCATGCATAGTAATATTATATCCCCTAGATCTATGGATTTAGTCTTCAAAAGAATTGGTTTTACCATACAAAAGGGCTTAACGGAGCAACTTGTTGCCTGTTTGCCTTTTTATTCATTGTATGATGATAACTAAAACAGTTAATTAGTATCTGATTTTTAATAAAATTGTTTACATTCTTTTTAAAGAAAATGTTACATAAATATACGTTTAAATCAAAAGAAAAAACTAATATTCGTCTACATTGCTCAGACAAAAAAAAGCTATATCCGTTTTCAGAATCTTATTTCTTTATTGAACACCATTCAACCATAGAAACTTGATGACAATTCTTCACTAACCTGCAATCAAAATGTTTTTCTTGAAAACGAAGAATGAGAAAGATGTTCCAAGCAAAACATTGATGTTTGGAGAGTCACATTCAAGATTGAGTAATACATACAAATCATATATAAATGTCAAATGTGAAATTGAATATAAAGAAAGAATAGAAAAGTTTCATTTGTTTTGGTTGAAAGAAAAAATCATATTACAATTACCATCGATCTGACATAACCCATTTCGTCAAATCATCATATTTGGATCGTGAATGCTTCAACTATATGAAAACTTTTAAATTATAATATCTTCAACTAAATGACGACTTTTTGTAAGAAAAATGTACTAATATAACTACATATATAATGAAAGTGAAAGAGTGCGGGGGTTTGAAATGCATGAGGTTTTGAACTTATAGAGTGTGTAATTTTCTTGGAATGAGATTATGTGTGATTAATTACTTTGAAGGTGAAAGGGTGTGGGGGTTTTAAATGCATGAGGTATTGGCAAATTTTTATAGGGGTTTCAAATGCATGAGATTCATGAAAAAATGCTAGCTTTATAAGTGTGTATGATTATTTTATATCAATTGAATGCTTATATGTGTACTGAATGCTTATTATCTGGAATATGTGTTAAATATATATTTATACAAAGATGATAATATTACATGACATGTATTGTGTCGTATACGGTTATATATTATATACTTAACATGTTAGATTTATTATTTTTATTATCATGATTAGATTGCATTTAAGTTGGATAATGAGTAGTCTTATATTGCTGGTGTGTGTGTGATTGGAACGGAGATGAGGGCTCTATTCTATGGCACTATTACATGTCGGGGTACTATTGCGTACCATAGTACTATTACGTACTAAGTCATCTAACAGAGTAATTTGACAACCACTAACTATTTTACATAGTCTTATGGAACATTAGCTGGTGTTCATTCCTATAGGTGTTAGTGAATAATATATACCTTTGAATATGTGTGATATTCATTTGAGTACTCTATCCCCACCTATCGTTTCCATTGTAGTTACCACATGCGAAGGAATCCACTCAATAGTGTAGTTAGCCATTCACTTACAATAATCTATCAGGGTTAGGTGATACCATCTGGTATTCGTTGTTATTGGTTCGTAGCATAAGAATCATCTTGGTGAGGTAACTATTGGTGTATTATAATGTAGATATATCATATATGTATTGTTTTGATGATTTTTTTGTTTGTAGAATAAATATAATAATATTGTGGGATGGAAACCCTATGTGTCTCACTATGTTCCCAAACCTAACCTACTCAAACTTTATGTATCACTGGTAATGGTACTAATGCTGCTGGAAATTGATAAGAGTGTGTTGAATGATTAAAAGACTTATTATTGTATTATGGATTGTAATAAATTATTCTAGTAACTTATATTTTTTTTATTATGATTATGGCATCCTTAGAGTTGTATTTTTAAACATCATTCGATATCCAAAAATGTTTAAATTTATTTGGGATTTTCTGCAATAAAGTTCCATAAAAGACCCTACCATTTTTAAAGCATAAAATAAATCTTTTTTTTTTCAAGCTTGAAATTAGGGGATGTCATAATGTCATCCAAGAACATAACCTTTTGCTTATTTAGGGTTGCCAGTTGGGTCTACTATGGTCACTGAAGGTAACTGCAACAAAGTGGTGGATATGTTTAAAGATAAGTTCTCAAACTGGAAGGTGAAATTACTTTCCATTAGAGGTGGACGTACTCTTGTAAAGTTGTATGGGAAGCCTAGGAATTTATTTCATATCCATTTTTAAGGTACTAGAAACAGTGTTAAAGTTGCTAGAAAGACTAAGGGAGTTTTTTTTTTTTTTTTTTTTTTTTTTGGGGGGGGGGGGGGGGTTTGTCATCCATAGTCTTTCCATTAATACCAAAATTGATTTCAAAATTTAGTAAAACCGTCTTTTCTGAAAAGAAAATTTGAAAAATTGGACGTTCAAGGGAAAGAAAATGAACCTTTTAAGCCTACAAATCCACACTTTCCAAATCCCGAGTCAAAGTTGAAAGTGAAAGCATATTTTATGAAAGGAAGAAATGATGTGAAAAACATCAATCACTGGCTCGAAGGTAATGGAAAACAATATCACTCGGGAACGTACTCTCAAGAGAAAATCAAGTCTGCTTACCAAAGCTACTTAAATGATTCGATGAATGGAAGTTCATCATCACAGAAGTCGAATCCATTTGTGAAGAAGTGGAAAGAAATTCCCAAGAAGAAGGTTGAAGTACATTGAACTGAGGATAGAAAAGGGAAAATCAATGTTGAACCTTTCCCATCGAATAATTTCATTTCAATGCCTAAATCTGTCGAAGTTGAATAAATTGCTAGTTTAGGTTTGAAATTGGGTACTAGGTTCATCTTTTCATAATGCATTTCAAACTTTTGTCCAAGTACCAAAAAAACCTTGGGGATCTAAATTCTTTTGAATGATTGCAGGTATTATGTGACAAGCAATACGATGAGCATTGGTAATAATAAAAAATGCAAATTCAAAGGGTATGCCAAACTAACAAACGAAAATTTTATTGTGAATAAAGGGGCGTGTGTTGAAGGCTTACAACATAATTTGATAAGTGTTTCGCAACATGTTGTCGGCACCGGTAATCAAGTTGTGTTCGATGAAGAAAGAGTGTCATCTCTAACAAAGAAACGAAGGAGGTTCTGCTTAAGTAAAAAAGAAACAGAGACATTTTCACACTCGAAATGAAACCTATAGTTGGTGTTCCTTCTGTATGCCTACTATTGAAAGCTTCGTCAGACCTTAGCTGGTTATGGCATCGTCTTCACTCCCATCTAAATTTCAAAAATCTCAACAAGCTGGTTTTACATGATCTAGTTCGAGGCTTACCTATATTAAAATTTGATAACGTTTCGTTGTGTGCTGCTTGTGAACAGGGAAAGTAACATAGACTAGGTCATCCAATAGTTATGATCGACTTCATCATAAATCTTAACAAGCTGGTTTTAGATGATCTAGTTCAAGGCTTACCTATATTAAAATTTGATAATGATTTGTTGTGTGCTGCTTGTGAACATGGAAAGCAACATAGACTAGGTCATCTAATAGTTATGATCGACTAGGTTAGAAGTATGAAACTACTCAAGTGATGATAGACTTCACATAAATATTGAGTTTAGTTTGAGGAAGAAAGTTCGAAGAATCAAGAGTGACAATGGTTCGGAATTAAAAAAATCAAATTCATGATTAATTCTTGGTTGGATTGGGGATTTCACATAACTTTTCATCTCCTTACAGACTACAAAAAAAATGGTGTAGTTTAAAGGAGGAATTGCTCTTTATGCGAAGCTGCTAGAACCATGCTGACATATGCGAATCTACCTCAATATCTTTGGGAAGAAGTTGTTTAAGTGGCTTGTTTTACACAAAATTGTTCTTTTATTCAACGTCGTTTCGACATCACCCCTTATAATATTATTAACAAACGAATGCCTAATGTTAAATTCTTTCATGTTTATGGATGCAGGTGCTTTATCATGATCTCAAGGAAAATCTTTCAAAATTTTAGTCAAAAGGTGATGAAGGAATCTTCTTGGGATATTCGCAGAATTATGTTGCATATCGGGTGTTAAATAAAAAAACAAGAAAGATTAAGGAATATTTCAATCTTACATGATTATCATGTCAAACGTATCGAATAGTCCTTCGTAAAAAAGCCAATCTTTTTTGAAATGAATGATGAGTTCGAAATTATAAATTCTTTTGATGTTCACTATGATTTGATTTTTAGTATTCTAGATAAGATCTATAGATGTTGAAATCCATGCTAATGATAATCTTAATCCTGAAGAATCAAATCACTCAGATGATTCAACATTTACTAGGGAAGATGACGATTCTCATTCTACCTCAACTTCACAAGTAAATGTCGAATGCATACATGTTTTGACGGGTGATCAAGAGTTTGATATCACGTGGTTATATTCATGATTCAACTGTTGAGGGGGGAGCATGAGTGAACTACATATCCATTCGAGGGGGAGCATGAGCTGAACAATGATGATGTCGAGGGGGACCATCTCAATTCAAATCCATTAGTTGAGGGTAGCTAAATGTGTCGAATCCTAATGATATAAATCATCAAACTAATGAGTTTCATGATGTTGTTGATAATGTTTCAAATGTAGGTGAAGGTTCTGAAACGGATGATGTATTTGAGGATGCACCTTTAGATTTTGAACATGGATATCCAATAATGGATTAATGGACACGTAGTCATCCAAAGGAACAAGTTCTTGGTGATCCACATGCTGGAGTCATGACATGAGCACAAATTCGAGCTAAGAATGAAGTACTTAATGTTCACCCGGAATAGTATATGTTTAACATGTTTATTTTGAAACTTAAACCCAAAACAACAAAGGTTTCATTTGAACACACATATTGCATTGTTGCAATGCAATCTGAATAGGCTTAATTTCAACGAAACAATGTTTGGAGGTTAATTCCTAAACCAAAGGATGTTTTGTGAATTGGGTTAAAATGGATTTTTAAGAATAAGACTGCTAAAGAAGGTAATGTGATTCACAATAAGGAAATATTAGTTGTTAAAGGTTATTCTCAACAAGAAGGAATAGATTATGAGGAAACCTTTACCCCTGTTGTAAGACTCAAGGCTATTAGAATTTTTCTTGCTTATGCAGCACATAAAGGTTTCAACATATATGAAATGGACATCAAATGTGCCTTCCTGAACGGTGTATTGGAGGAAACCTTCTATGTTAAACAACCACCTGGTTTCGTCAATGGTAAGTATCCTAATTACTGTTATGTTTTAGATAAGGCGGTTTATGGGTTGAAACAAGCACCTCGTACATGGTATGTAACCTAAACCAATTTTTTGAAATTTTCTAAATTTAAACAAGGATCGGTTGATCCCACTTTATTTCGAAAGAAAGTTGGGAATTACTTGATGTTTCTTCAAATTTATGTTGATGATATAATTTTTGGTTCAACTAACCCTGTGTTGTCGAAGGAATTTAAGGAGCTATGAAAAGCAAGTTTGAAATGAGCCTAATGGGAAAAATTAATAATTTTTTAGGTTTACATATTCGTCAAAGCAAGGAAGGCATATTCATAAATCAATAAAAATACACGTGCAACCTGCTTGAAATATTTGGGATGATGAACAATACAAAATTGAAAGTACCAATGGCAGTTGGAACACGCTTGAATCCTTTATTGGACAAGCCAAAAGTGGATTTAACAAAATATTAAAGCATGATAGGTTTTCTTTTATACTTAACCACGATCGACCTGATATCATGTTTGTTGTGTGTAACTATGCCACGTACCAATTGAACCCAAGATAACCCCATCTCAATGTTGTGAAGAACATCTTCTACCATCTTAAAGGAATAATTGTGCTGGGTCTTCGATATCCTTCGAAGATAGGATTGTTTGTTTAAGCTTTTTCAGACGCAGGACCTTGGTGGATGTCAAATCGATCACATAAGCACAACATGCAAATTTCAATTGCTGTATGGGAAGCTCGTAAGCTGGCAATCAAAGAAACCAACATGCATTTCGATTTCTACAACAGAAGCTGAGTATGTGGCTGCTGTAGCTTCCACTTCTGAAGTTATCTGGATTCAAAGTCAACTGCATGACTATGCAATAAATATGAAGATGATTCCTCTATATTCTGACACATAAAGTGCTATTTACATCTACCATAATCTAATCCACCATTCAAAAACCAAACACATTGCTCTTCGCTATCACTTTATCAAAGATCATCTTGAAGATGGGAACATAGATGTTCATTTTTTTAAAACGGCGGATCAAATTGCAGATATATTTACAAAAACTTTAGATGAGAAATCATTTTTAAGGATTTTGAATAGTTTAGGAATGATTGAAGAAAGCTCTGTTCCTGGTTCTTCTTGATTGAAAAGATGTCGATTTGGTTAGTGTGCTACTAAAGAGTTTAGAAGTTACTATTTATGATCAACATTGGCATGCGTTCACTTTTGAAATTCCTTTGAATTGTTCTGACCTCAATTAGCTTTGTGGGGGAGAAAGATGTTCGATCTACAATATCTTTGGGAGTTGTTAATTCTTACAACAAAGTCACTGGTAACATCTTATGAGTTCGTTTCTGTCTTTAATTTTCAAAAGCAAAAAATCAAAAACATTTTCTTATTTCTTTCTTTAATTTTCAATATCATAAAAACAAAAAGCTTTTCTTATTTTTATCTTTAATTTTCAAAACAAAATCCCAAAAATATTTTCTTATTTGTTTTTTTTTTGTTTCAAAAACTAAAAATCCAAAAAGATTTTCTTCATTTTTATTTCATATTGTGTTTAACATTTCGTGGCTCATTGTAACAACATGTTGTGGTGGCGAATGCTCAATGATCATATTCAAAAGGGGAATAGGTATTATTTCGAACTAATGTCCTAGTTAGGAGTCCCTAGAAGCATGCTTATGTATGTTGATCTCAAGTCTCATAAACTTGATGTGTTCAAAGCTTAATGATTCTCTCACAATGAGTGTTCCCTCCAAATCAGGCTATATTCACATTAGTCGAAGAGCTACCTTTCTCTTGTCGTTTTGAGTAAAGAGACTTTTTTTTTCTATTTCCATATATTTCACAGAGGTACAATGAGTTTCTTTACCTAATCTTTTAACCAACACTTTCTTGATGCTCACACACATTACTGCATATCCTTGACATCTCTGGTAGAAACCAAATAGAATGTAGATATTGCAACAATCTGTGTTTATGATCCTGATTGATTCTTGTATGATGATGTTGAAACCCAAAAATCCCAACCACTAAGGAATTAATGATGAAAATTCTTTTTCAAGATTATCATGAAACACTTGTTTCATTACAATGTTTTTATATTTAAAAGCATACTTGTTTCATTATGCGTGATCTTGACCAAATGCTCTATAACCAAGATATTTTTTTCCAACAAGATCCAGATTTATTCTTTTTTAATCTGATTTCAATTTGAATATATTTTTGAATTCTTGTTATTTCAAAACTTATCCAACCTTACTTGTTCTTGACTACACTGTTCATCCAAGTAATTTTGTTCAATCAACTCACACTTATGTTAAGTTGTGGTATTGAAAAAAATTGAGATATCTTCGAAACTTATAGAAAAGAGGCCCTTCGATGCTCATTGATGAGGATTTGATTATACTTCATGGGAAACCACACAAGAAGTTTGTCATCTCTCATGATGTCGAATGAATAGATATTTGACCGGGATCCAACTACTTTCTTATCAAATGCTATTTGATATCACTAATCGCATATTTTTTTTAATTTGACTCCCACTTGTTCTTTGGCACACATTTGCACTGGAATCCTTGAGGTTTTGGGTACTACCAATTCGAAAGCTAGATTTTCCAATGTCTAACATATGATTTTGCTTTACAATCCTAAAAGTGAATGAGCCTAACCTCTAAGAAAAGTTCTGGTGTTCTCTTGATGTCGAAACCATACGATGTATTATTCCACACTTCAAAATATGTGATGTTTCTTATCAAATTGGGAACAACAAAATGTTCGGCGGACATGATAGTTCAGTATTTCACGGGATTTGAGGAGATTGTGATAATCACTTTTTTTACATCGCAATTTTTACGGCAACCAGTCCCATAACCAATGCAACACGTGGCAGTATCTAACTGGTTACCGTTTCAAATTCAAATTATCCATCGAGTATTAAAGACAATTGGTGGTGTTATTTGAAGACTTTACGTTCTCTTATCAAGTTTTCCTTAAAATTGTCCAAAGTTTATTGTCTTCAAACAACCTTTTCAACCCTAACAATGGCGAATCCTAAGGCAAATGTTGATGCTTCAAACAATACCAATGAAGGGGAGACTTCACAACCCTTGTTGAAGATTCAGAGTTCAAATCTTTGTCTTCTGCCAACTGCTAATCAATATTCAGAGCAATTACAGAATGCTGCTTTTATCCTTCAATCACTTTGTTCTTTCAACTATCTAATCTTCATCATTTACTGTTCCAATGACATGGTTATCTCTTGTTGGTTCACCGGTGGTTTTCAACAAAACAACTAAGGTTATTACTTTCAAACTGACAAAAAACAAGTTGCAAAATTTCACCAAGAAATACCTAGCATAGGTTATGAAGCTACCACAATCAGGTACTTTTTATGAGGTTATGAATGAACAGGTTCTTCATATGTTTAATGAGATAGGTCATCAACCTGTTCTTACTGGGATTAGTCTATTTCGCAACTCAAGTCTTCCCTATGTTTTGAATTTTCTCTTGGGCATTATTCTGTGATGCTTGATTGGTCGTAGTTCAAGGTTAGATAAGACAAAATTGGAAGTTTATGCGATGATTTTTGGTCTTTATCATGATTTGAATGTTGATTATGTTACTCAAGTTTGGGAGGAGTCTAGCACGAAAATTACTCACACCAATGTGTCAAATGGTGTTTCTTGTGCACACTATTGGAGTTTAATCCTCAAGGATTTATATGAACATGAAGGGATTTTCTTTCGCTCAAAAAATGAAAAAGTTGAATTCTCAATTTTACAGACTCCAAAATTTGTTGTTGATAATCCAATCCTTTTTCGTAGTGTTTCTCACGTTCCTGATGTGATGTTACGATAAATTGATCCTACAAACCTAAATCAGGTTAAGTATTTGGCATCTATTAATACAAATGTTATAGTTAGAGTTCTCTTGCCAAAAGGGGGTGAGGGTTTGTCAAAGATGGTTAATGAACCAAAGAAAAAGAAGCAAACTGAGCAATCAAAGCCAATTCAATAACATGCATAGGAGGAAATCTCTAAAGAGGTTATTCCTTTGAAAACGAATTCTCGAATGCACTAAAAAGCTAGATAAGAGACCTCGTTGATCTCCTATTAGGTCATCAATTCTTGAGCTTTAATTTGATACTACTGTACAACCCCACTGTGAGTCTTCGCATGCTAAGGGTCTCAAGAAGATTCGTAAACCAAAGCTTACCAGATGAGATGTGTTAATTCGATAAATTCATGTTCCTGTTTTACTTGCATCAAAACAATGTCAAGCACGAGAAAGGGTTAAAACGATTAAGAAGAACAAGAGACAACTTGAAGACCCACTTGACAAAGTCACTGTGGAAACTGACCATGGAAGTGATAACGAAAGGTATGATATTCACATTGAGGACTCTGGATTTGGGTTACATCGAATGGATTCCCTAGTTAAGTCAATTTTCAACGAAACTGAAATTCTTGGTGCCAATGTAAACGTATTTAATAAGGATACTATCACCAATTTGGGTGATCCTCCATCTACATCCATCCATGAGAAGATGACGATCATACCACCCGATGTTTCTTTAACTGATTCCAATACGGAGGAGGTTCGAACCTCAAACATCAATGTGAATATATCTTATATAGATATAAATGTCAACATGGGTGAATGGGCGTTAAACAATGAAGCCTTTCATTTCCAACATTATCTTTTCCTATCCTATATTCACTTCCTATTTCCACCATATCTCCAACATATTCCACTATAATGCACGAACCCATAACTACCCTCTTCTCTTCACAATCCATAGAAATAGAGAGAATAGTTCAGGATGATGAAAAAATTGACGATGACATCATGGTTTCTTTTGCTGACTTGAAATTCGATCCAGAGGAAGATAATATTCCTGATAACATGTTATTGTTAGGTAAACAATTGAAGATACTCAACAACAAACTTAATTATCTTTTACATATTTAAGCTGATATTGGGGGTCGAAATTTCATTTCTGGGGTAAAAATGGAGTGCATGTTTAGTCTTTAGAGAACCGTCTTAGAAGCTTGTTGTAAAATATTAACAAGCAACAAGTTGAAAGGCAGGAAATTCATGCCTAAAGTTTTGAGTATGAGATTCAAAAGCTTCGTGATGTTGCTAAGGAGCATCATGAACTTTTCATTGAGCAAGGGAAGACTATGAAAGACTTTTTTTATCTCAAGATTGTTGAACTTAAACTGGAGATGGCCAAAGAGGTTGAGAAGATAAAGAAAAGTTATTCTGTGCTCCGTGGAAAAGTTTGATGCAAAGACGGGAAAGGATTCATAAGTATTTGAAAAGTTGGAGGAATTCATAAATAGTATCCCAGAATCCATTTCGAAAGCCTCACTTTCAAATCAATCTTCTGTGCCTCAAGAATCAATTTCTCAGTTTATTTCATCTATCGAGACAAATCTCAAAGTAGAAATTGCTCCCATCCTTGAATTGGTTCTTCTTTTACCAACTAATGCTCCACCTGCGAAGCAAGTGTCAGATAGGGGAGAGAAAGGATGCAGAGGCATTGGATCTTCAGATGATACACATAAAGGAGCAGTTGTAGGGAAGGTAATTTCTACTCAAATATCCACTCCATTTCCAATTTCATTAACAACAACCTCACCTACAACCACAACAAGACCTATTTGAAAAGGGATTGTAATAGGAGAAAGCATTGGAGGTTATGGTTCAAGATTTTGTCCACCTCCTTCAAAAGACAATCAGGGAGACAATGGAAAAGGTGTTTTGGTATCCGTAAGAATAAGAAAAGAAGAAACAACTAGCCTTAGAGATTGAAAGGTAGAGGCAAGTCAGTAGTATATTGAGGAGAAGGCTGAATGATCCAACAGGCTTGGACAAGGGTGATCCAAGCAAGCATTGGTGCTACAAAACTATTGAGTAAATTGTTTCAATTAGGAAGTTTGATTATTTTCACAAAGTTCCAAAGAAGAGTTATGAGATTGAGAACTTTGATTTTAATCAACTTGATTTTTCAATAAACCATATGATGTACAGTCTTGGGGAAAAGTGAAGAGGAGGTGTGGTCATCTGTAATGATCATAAAAGTGATGGCGATTTCACGTGAAAACTTATTCGAAGGCATATTACAAAATTTTTGCTATGTTGTTGTTAGAGCGAATAATGTGGTTAGTTGTTTTTTGATTGTTGATTTCCCATTGATGAACTTAAATGATTTGGTCACTATGACAAATATTATAAGTAATGTGGATGTTACAAAGTTGCCATAGAGCAACAAGGATGATTTTCTTAATGGATTTGCTCATATCAAGGCGTTCATTGATAAATATTATGATTGCCTCGCAATCACTGATATTGAACTGGCTTTGGAAATCTACAAAAGTTCAAAAGTTCCACAGTCCTTACTAAAGGGGACGAAAAACATTGATAAATATGAATATGGGGAAATCATTCATCATCCTTTGGGAGTGGTGTTTTGTGGAAAAAACAAGAACGAAGGGATGAAGAAAGTTTTTGTTTCAAATATGCGATGTAGAGAGGTACACGAATTCCCAATATACAAGCCTTCTTATTGGAATCAATAACTGCAAAAGGAATGAAGCAGTTGAGAAGGCTAAAATTCGAAAGACAATACTTTAGTATATGGAGATTCACGGAGTAATTCACAGATTATGAAGATAATGACATAATTTCGTCTTTACTTACTAAGGGGAGATTGTAGGGTGCGAAGTAAATAGTGAGAAGTCGAAATTAGTTTTAGCCTGTTTAGGTGAAAAGTCATGTACTTTGAAGTATATGTACTTTTCAAGGAACTTGTTATAACATCCGGAATCCCAGGTATAATATTTTAATATTTTATTTTTGGAAATTGTAAAGGAAGTCGGCGAGTTGATGCTTAGACTCGCCGAGTAGGGTCGCGGTTGATCATTTGGGTTCGCGTTGGACTCGGTGAGTCCATGCTGTTTAATGAAACCCTAATCCTCCGGGGTTGGAGCCTATTTAAAGGCCCTTTTGGCCGTCCATTGCGGCTACCACACCCCAGAGAGAGTCTTAGATCGCTTGTGAGGAGAAGAGAGGCCATTGTTGATCAATTATGGGTAAAATTTGAAGGAAAAGGTGACCAAGGCAAAAGAAGGCTGAAGGAAGTGCAAATCTAGTGTCTTCAGAGATCAAAGACTTCATATTAAGGCGGAAGCTAGATCGTATTTCTACCGAGTCAGTGATTTACCGAGATATCAGAGGTGAGTCTTCTCACTATACTGTACCTGGAAGGGTACCTATGTGTGACCGGAAGGTCTGTTATGCTATAAGATGTATGCATTGTATGTGATTAGTTACCCGTTTTGTATGTGCTATGTATGCTATGCTTGATATGGTCCGGAAGGCATTATGATGTAGACCGGAAGGTCAGGGAGTTATGGACCGGAAGGTCGACACGGGAAGGACTGGAAGGTTTACTGGGTTGGGACGGAAGTCCCCTGAGACACATGGACCGGAAGGTCATGTCCTGCAAGGGCGTATGTGTGTAAGTGGTATTTTGGGGAACTCACTAAGCATTTACGCTTACAGTTGTTGTGTTATGTGTTTCCGGTACTTGCAAGGACCGTGAGAAGGCGCGTTGTTAGAGTTGTTCTGTACACACTGACGGAAGATTTATTTTATGATCTTGGGATATGTTTTTACTATGATGAGATTTGCTAAACATGACATTTGAGAATATTGAATGATGGTTTATGTTGTTTGAAACATGTAAATGTGTTTTTGAAAATTTCACGTTGTTAGAAGTTGGTATCAGAGCCTTGGTTTGAGGGATTCGGGTGCACCTTCGGGCGTAACTAAACTCAAACCGAGGATTTGAGAAAAATTTTCCAATAATAGAAGCATAAAGTTTTATAAGAGGCTTTGAGATAACCAAAGAAGGAGAAGTGTGTACGGTCAGCCAGCGTCCGAACGTTAAAATCCCCAAAATACCCTTACAATATGTGTTATGAGATATGCTATGATATGTTATGCATGCTAGAGTAGACTAGGTATTCATATTAGGACTAGAGTAGCCTGATTTGTGATGCCTTAGTCTAGTAGAATCCTACTGCTATGAGATGCCTTGAGAGCAAGTAGGTAGCCGATGCATACCGAGAATAGAGTATTTGCATTTCGGGATCCAAGGAGGAGGACTTGGGGGGAATGATGATGCGGTGTAATCAGTAGTATAGGGCCCCTACTACTGAAGACGCCAGATCAGTGGGCAACCCAAGTAAGAATCCTTTGGGTATTGGAGGCCGAGTAGGGTTGCGTTATCGAGTGCGAGTATGCTCGATCGAGTCTCTGATATTTTTATGTTGTATTTCAGAGAGGCATCATGGTTGGGACAAGCCGCAAACCTGGGGCGAGCGATGTGAGTGACGAGGAGCTTCGTCAGATGATCCACGATGAGGTGGCTGCGGCGATCAGTGCCGAGATTCCGAAGATGTTTGGGACTATCAAGACCACAATGTTGGAGACTTTTGATGAGCGGTACGCGACGATGACTGAGGCTGCAGCCCCTACAGCTACAGCAGCTGTGGTTGCTGCCAGACCTCACGGAGGTGACTTGTTATTGTTCCGACAGTTCAGCAACCCAAAGCCACCCGAATTTGATGGGACACAGGATCCGATCGCTGCGATGAGATGGATTGCTGACATTGAGGGATGCTTCTATACGAGTTCATGTCCGGAGCATCTGAGGGTACGATTCGCTTTGAACCAGCTTCTCTTAGGAGCGAAGGATTGGTGTAAGTTCATGACAGCGAACTTCACTCTTGCAGAGATTTCAGCAGTGACCTGGGAGAGGTTCACCACCATGTTTAGGGACGAGTATGTTCCCCCGGTGGAGAAGGAACGGCTGATTCAGGAGTTCTTGACCCTCAAGCAGGGTAATGATTCGGTTACTATGGTAACTCGGAAGTTTCATGAGAGGGCGATGTTCTGCCCTGAGCAGGTGTCTACAGAGTAGGCACGGATGAGCCGGTATTTGGGTATTCCGAGGAGGGATATTCAGGAGTTTGTGTCAAACTCGACGTACCAGACATTTGCTGAGCTCCAGGCAAATGCCCATAACAGGGAGATTGAGTTGGAGACTGAGGCCAGGGAGGAGGCCGAGTCTCAGAGGATGGATCGGTTGCCGGCTCAGTCTCAGCCGACAGCCAAGCGGACCAAGTCCGCCGATTCGAGGACAGGAGGCCAGAAGGGCCGCACTTGCGGGAAGTGTGGCAAGGGTCATGAAGGGGCGTGTCGATCGGGTGCTTGCTACAAATGTGGCAAGGAGGGGAATATCGCCAGGGATTGCCCCAAAGGATTTATGGTTTGGTTCCATTGCAACCAGATCGGCCAAAGGAAGGCCGAGTGTCCTCAGCTACACCAGGGATCAGGACATGGATCTGCGCCTGCTGTTAGGGTTACCGAGATTCGACCGGGGAAGGCCGAGGCTCCGAAGGCTCGTGGGAGAGCTTTCCAGTTGACTACGAAAGAGGTCCGCACGGCGCCCGATGTTGTGGCTGGTATGTGTTCTTTCGTGTATTTACTTTCTTGTTGAGATATTGTGCTTATATTATAATATGCGTAGGTACTTTTCTTGTGAATTCTGTACCTACCTTGGTATTATTTGACTCGGGTGCGAGTCGGTCTGTTGTATCTTTGGCTTTTAGTCAGCACATCAGTATTAGTCGGGAGGTGGTGATTCGACTCCTGAGGGTTTCCATAACTGATGAGAAAGCAGTGTATGCCACCAAGGTGATTCGAGGATGTGTGCTCGAGATTTTTGGCATCAAGTTCCCGATTGATCTAGTTGCTATCGCAATGGGAGATGTCTGTGTCATCGTGGTTATGGACTGGTTGAGTAAGTTTAGAGTGGTTTTTGACTGCGAGAGGCAGCTGGTGACCATACGAGATCCTAGTGGGGGAGTTCTTACTGTGTATGGCGAGGGTACGCATCCGGGGTCGGCGTTTTGTTCGGCTGCCAGGGTGAGGCAGAGTTTGCAGCAAGGTTGTCGTGGGTTTGTAGCTTATGTGATGGACACACGAGTGGCTGCGGGGAGGCCAAGTTCGATTGACGAGGTCCTGATAGTGTGCGAGTTTCCGGATGTTTTTCCCGAGGAACTGTCGGGCATGCCTCCGGAAAGACAAGTGGAGTTCCGTATCGATTTGGTTCCGAGAGCAGCACCTATCGCCAAGGTGCCTTATCGCCTCGCGCCGCTAGAGATGCAGGAGTTATCCTCGCAGCTTCAGGAGCTGTTGGGGAAGGGGTTTATTCGACCGAGTAGCTCACCTTGGGGAGTGCCGATCCTTTTTGTCAAGAAGAAGGATGGTTCACACCGGATGTGTATTGATTACCGAGAGTTGAACAAGTTGACAGTCAAGAACCGGTATCCGCTACCGAGAATCAATGATCTGTTCAATCAGTTGCAGGGGGCATCTTGATTTTCCAAGATAGACTTGAGGTCGGGATATCATCAGATGAGGGTTCGGGATGAAGATATCCAAAAGACTGCATTCATAACTCGTTATGGACATTACGAGTTTGTGGTGATGCATTTTGGGCTCACCAATGCCCCAGCTGCGTTCATGGATCTCATGAACAGGGTGTGCAGGCCGATGCTGGATCGGTAGGTGATTGTATTCATTGATGATATTTTGGTATATTCGAGGTCTAGAGAACAACATGAGGAGCATTTGAGGGAGATCCTTGGAGTTCTGAGATCGGAGAGGCTGTATCCCAAATTCTCCAAGTGTGAGTTCTGGTTACGAGAGGTCCAATTCTTGGGACATCTCGTCAACCAGAATAGGATATTGGTCGATCCGGGTAAGATTGAAGCGGTCATGAGATGGGACGTATCGAGATCACCCACTGAGATCAGCAGCTTTCTGGGATTGTTCAGCTATTATCGGAGGTTTATTAGGGATTTCTCCAAGATCGTCGTGCCACTTACCATGATGAACCAGAAGGGTATTGAATTTTTATGGGGTCTGGAGCAGTAGTCCTCATTTGAGACACTTCGCCAGAAGTTGTGCGAAACCCCGGTGCTCGCACTCCCGGAAGGGATGGAGGATTTTGTAGTGTACTGTGATGCATCAATATCTGGGTTGGGGGCAATGCTTATGCAAAGGGGGCACGTGATAGCGTATGCATCGAGGTAGCTGAAGCCTCATGATTCGAGATATCCCACCCACGATCTGGAGCTGGGGGTGGTGGTGTTTGCCCTCAAGATCTGGCGTCACTATTTGTATGGGGTTCGATGTACCATATACACGGACCACAAGAGTTTGATGTACCTGATGGATCAGCCCAACCTGAATATGCGCCAGAGGAGATGGTTAGATGTGGTGAAGGATTATGATTGTGAGATCTTGTACCACCCGGGCAAGGCTAATGTTGTAGCCGAAGGGCGGAGAGCGCCCCGATTTGAGACGTTTGTATGAGGTTGATAGTGATGACTCTGGTATTGGACACCATTCAAGGGGCCCAGGCCGAGGCTGTGAGACCAGAAAACCGAAAGAGGGAGCAAGTTGTCGGGCAGGTATCGGAGTTCGTTACCGATAGTCGGGGACTTATGACATTTCAGGGTTGGATTTGGGTACCGTTTATGGGCGGGACGCGTACCATTTTGATGGAAGAGGCACATCGATTGAAGTTCTCGATCCATCCCAGGGCCACTAAGATGTATCTGGACCTAAAGAAGGAGTATTGGTGGCCCTGTATGAAAAGGGATGTTGCATGGTTCGTTGAAAGGTGCCTAACTTGTCATCAGGTTAAGGCCGAGCACCAGCGTCCGCATGGTAAGCTGCAACTACTAGAGTCCCTTGAGTGGAAGTGGGAATAGATTACCATGGATTTTATCACCAAATTACCAAGGACTGCAAGGGGAGTCGATGCAATTTGGGTGATTGTGGATAGGTTGACGAAGAGCGCTCATTTTCTTGCTATCAGTGAGAGCTCTTCTGCTGAGAGGCTGGCAGAGTTGTATGTGAGGGAGGTAGTATTGCGTCATGGGGTTCCGATATCAATTGTTTAAGATCGAGACATGCGATTTACTTCCAAATTTTGGAAGAGGTTTCACGAGGAATTGGGTACGAGGCTGTATTTCAGCACCGCATACCACCCACAGACGGACGGGCAGAGTGAGCGGACGATTCAGACACTCGAGGATATGCTCTGAGCATGTGTTCTGGATTTTGGCAGGAGTTGGGACACATATTTACCCTTGGCAGAGTTTTCGTACAACAACAGCCATCATTCAAGCATTGGTATGCCACCCTTTGAGCTGTTGTATGGGAGGAGGTGTCGGACCCCCATATGCTGGGGAGAAGTAGGGCAGCGTGTAATGGGTAGTACGGAGACCGTGCTTCAGAAGACTGAGCAGAAACAACAGTTCAGGCAGAGGTTGTTGAACGCTCAGAGTTGTCAGAATCGTTATGCGGACAGGCGTTGGTCCGAGCTCGAGTTTCAGGTCGATGAATTCATACTCTTAAAGGTCTCTCCTTGGAAAGGAGTGATCCAATTCAGGAAGAGGGGCAAGTTGGGGCCTCGATATATTGGACCATTCAGGGTAATCACGAAGGTAGGTAGGGTAGCCTACCGTTTGGATCTACCTGTAGAGTTGGGTCAGATTCACGACACTTTTCATGTGTCGAAGTTGAAGAAGTGTATAGCCGACGAGTCGGCAGTGGTACCATTAGAGGATATTCAGGTGGATGCAGGCCTGAACTATGTTGAGAGACCGTTGGAAATTAGGGATCGGAACGTCAAGGTTCTGAGGAACAAGGAAGTGCCTTTGGTGCAAGTGTAATGGCAACATAGGAAGGGGTCAGAGCTGACTTGGGAGCCGGAGCACGAGATGCGTGAGCAGCATCCAAAGTTGTTTGCATAATGAGACTTCAAGGGCGAAGTCTGATTCTAGTGGGGGAGAATTGTAACATCCGGAATCCCAAGTATATTATTTCAATATTTTATATTTTGGAAATTGTAAAGGGACTCGACGATTTGATGCTTAGACTCGCCGAGTAGGGTCACAGTTGATCATCCTGGTTCGTGTTGGACTCGGCGAGTCCATGCTGTTTAATGAAAACCTAATCCTCCAGGGTCGGAGCCATTTAAAGGCCCTTATGGCCGTCCATTGCGGCTACCACACCCCATAGAGAGTCTTAGTTCGCTTGTGAGGAGAAGAGAGGCCATTGTTGATCAATTGTGGGTTAAATTTGAAGGAAAAGGTGACCAAGGTAAAAGAAGGCTGAAGGAAGTGCAAATCTAGTGTCTTCAGAGATCAAAGGCTTCATATTAAGGCAGAAGCTAGATCGTATTTCTACCGAGTCAGTGATTTACCAAGATATCAGAGGTGAGTCTTCTCACTATACTGTACCTGGAAGGGTACCTATGTGTGACCGGAAGGTCTGTTATGCTATAAGATATATGCATTGTATGTGATTAGTTACCCGTTTTTTTATGTGCTATGTATGCTATGCTTGATATGGTCCGGAAGGCATTATGATGTAGACCAGAAGGTCAGGGAGTTATGGACCGGAAGGTCGACACGAGTAGAACCAGAAGGTTTACCGGGTTGGGATGGAAGTCCCCTGAGACACATGGACCGGAAGGTCATGGCCTGGAAGGGTGTATGTGTGTAAGTGGTATTTTGGGGAACTCACTAAGAATTTATGCTTACATATGTTGTGTTATGTGTTTCAGGTACTAGTGAGGACCGTGGGAAGGCGCCGACATGATCTGTACACACTGACGGAAGATTTAATTTATGATCTTGGGATGTATTTTTACTATGATGACATTTGCTAAACATGAGATTTGAGAATATTAAATGATGGTTTATGTTGTTTGAAAAATGAAAAATTGTTTTTGAAAATTTCACGTTGTTACACTTGTTGATGTCGAAGTCCAATGTATAGTCCTTGCATATTTTTTGTGCATCTATATCACTCTATAAATAGAGTAAGTATAGGGGTAGATAGTATCTTTTCATGTTTCGTTCTTGTATTCTCTCTTTATAACTCCTATACATTTACAGAAAATTAACGAGCCAATCAAATATTATTTACGTATCGTGTTCTTATTGAACTCAGTAATGGATTTTATATGCTAAACTATATTTAAACACTCTTCAGTATAAGAATATCCGTTGATTCTCCACTTTTAGGTTTGATCAGAGAGGTACAAGCAGAGGGAGTCAGGAAGGAGAACTGGGAACATGAAAGCATCAGGGGTGAAATAGACAAGTTTGTCACTGATAGTCGAGAATTGTTGACCCGGTATTGTCAGGTTTGGGTTCCAGTTTATGGTGGTAGTTAACGGACCATCTAGACACTTGAGGATATGTAGTGGTCTTGTGTCATAGATTTTGGTTGGAGTTAGGATTCATACATACCTCTTGCAGACTTTTCCTATAGCAACTATCACTCCAGCATTGGTGACTCACCTTTTGAGCTCTTGTATGGTTGAAGATGTCGTACTCCGTTATGTTGGGTAGAGTTTGATCATAGAGTCATGGGAAGGACCAAAGTAGTCATTCATACCATAAAGCATATTCGGCAGATCAGTCGGAGACTGCAGGCAACTCGGAGTCGACAGAAGAGTTATGCCGACCGGCGTTGATCAGAGTTGGAATATTAGGTTGGTGATATGGTATTACTGAAGGTCTCACCCTGGAATAGTGTGATACGCTTCAGGAAAAGGGGAAATTGGGTCGCTGAAATATTGGACCTTTCCGTGTGATCACCAGGGTGGGCAGGGTGGCCTACCAGGTGGATTTTCCGAGTAACCTTAGTCAGATCCACAACACTTTCCATCTCTCTTGATTACGGAAGTGTGTGTTAGATGGTTAGTAAGTGATTCATTTAGATGATATTCAGGTCGATGAGCACCTAAATTATATTGAAAGGCTAGTAGCTATATTGGAGAGAAAGATGATGGTCCTGCGCAACAAGGAGATACCTTTAGTAAAGGTTTGCTGGTAGCATAAGAAAAGCTCTAAGTGGACCTGGGAACCGGAGACTGAGATACGAAAGCATTATCCTGAGATATTCGCCGCAGCCGAATTTAAGGATGAAGTCTAGTTCAAGTGGGGGAGAGCTTTTACATCCCATTGATGAGGTACTTCTAATTTTTACCCTATGTTTGAATAATATTGTGTCTTGGCCCTTGGGATTAAAAAAGGATCGCAAAATGTCCCATAGTGGTAATATGGTAATTTTGACCAAGTGTAGTATGTTGAGCGTACGTTGTGTACGCTAGGCGTACTAGGGTGTGCCCTAGTACGCTGGGTGTACACCTCGTATGCGGGGCATACACGAGGATTATACAAACCGTAATTTCTAGGGTTTTTCTCATATTTAAACCCCATCATAGCTTCATGTGTCATTTCTTCATCATCCTTCCTATGTGAAAATCAACCCCAAGCAAACCCTAAGTCAGAAGGGTGATTTTTGAATCCATTAGAGTGCTCTGGAAGAGTTCTTGAAGAAGAAAAAGAAGAAGAAGGTGGTAAGAAGTGCTTGGAGCTTGGAAGAAACTTGGATTCGAGATTGTCTTCTTCTTAGGAACCTCCAGGCGGTATAAAGTTTCCATCTTGATCACTCTATCTTGTAGATCTAGTCATTTTCCCCTTCAATAAATTTTTTGGTCTCAAAATGGTGATTCTTGAGCATAACGTTCTTGACCCAATAAGATGTACTTTCAGATCTTAGGAGGAGTCTTAAGTCATAAAAATGTGGTCTTGATGGTTAGTGTTGTTCCATGCATGTTGTAGAGGATCTTAATGCATTAATATGTTGTGTTTTTGTGTGTTTAAGCAGTTAATGGACATTCAAAGTCATAAAGTTGGAAACATTACAAATCTTGAGGATATTTTAGCCTTAGGTATGTAATTAAAAGCATTAAGTTGATGAAATAAGGGCTAAATTGATTAAGAAAAGGGAAGCTACGTATGTTGGGTGTACCGTACGGTACGTTGCGTGTACGTAGATATGGCTCCGATGCCTCGGATGCTTGTACAACCGCGTACCACCAGAGTATGCCCCGTGTATGAGACCTGAGTCAACTCATATGAATTGACTCAAATATGTTGACTCATTGACTTTGACTTTGACCAAGTTTCACTTAAGGTTATTTTGAGTAATAGTTGAGTCTTGGTCTAATATATTGAATATGTGACATGTAGAGTTGGTATTTGGAACACCTTGTCATTTAACTTTTCGTCAAAATGTGAGGTGAGTTTTTCCTCACTATAATTTCGTGTTGAAGGCACCAAGGCCGGCCCATTGGATTAATATACGAGTTTATCGTGTGTTACTATGTTGTAGTGCTCTGTTAGATCTGTCACCTAGTTATTAGGATGTTGCTATGCGGTAGCGATCTGTAGATTTGTGTGTTTTCCTGTTAGCTGATTATATGTTTATTTGTTATGTATATTTCGACATATTGTGTTTGGTTAAAGTTGTATTGCCTTGTGATGTATCCAACAAACTTGCATGCATTCCAGATACTAGTTAAGGGCCGATTGGCATGGAAGACTTATACTAAGGGCTCAAGAGCATTCCAGATACGAGCTAAGGGATTGAAAGACATGTCAGATTCATACTAAGCGCTCAAGGGTATTACAGTCTGATGATTGAATGGACCCATTATCTATTGGCATTCTATTCCGAAGACAGATTGGGCAATGGGTAATCCAGGCCGACGGTTGTGCACCCAACACGCTTGTTCATTTATGTTATGTATTTTGTGTGGTGGGACTTTGGGGGAAACTCACTAAATGTTGGCATACAGTTTTGGTTAGGGTTTCAGGTACTTCCAAGGATCGTAAGATGGCGAAGGCGTGACTGTACACATTCTGATTTTATGATATTGATTGTGGAAACTCTGTTGTGAAAACAATGGTTTTGTAAAATTTTTTGTTAGTAAATGGATTAATTTGAAAAGATTTAAATTGGTTTTAATTTTTGAGATGTTACAAGCATACTAAACTAAGCCCCAAAACCTTCCTAACTTCAAATGCTCATAACTTCTTTTTTTCTTCAACTTCGATTTCGGTGATCTTTATATCCAGGGAAAGGTATTGAGGAGCTCCACAACCTTATCTAATTACTTTTGAATTAAAACACATCGAACTAAAATCAATAATTCATAAAATAAGTGTGAAACACCACTTCTCCTTTTACTCTTTGACTCCAAAGAACAACCGAACTCGTGGATCACACAATCTACATTACCCACATCCAAATGGGTCTAAACCTCCGTTTTCCAAAGCCCAAAGCCTTATGATACTTGATCTTCAGGCCACAACCCTGAATTATGAAACAACTAGAAACAGGGTGTTACAACTCTTCCCACTTAAATTAGATTTCATGCTCAAAATCATTCTTTACTATCTCATTAGCCGAAACAAACGATCCTGACTGAACAAAATGAATCACAAATAGGAATGGGAAAGTCAAATTATTTTAATAACCACCCACGAGTGTCCAATCGCTATGCCTAGTATTGAGAACCCTAATCGATGTCTGACTCCCAGGAAGATAAAACCATTCCAAATCATTCGCAAAATGACTCAATCTCAAAACCCGAACCGCACAAACCTATCCGTCTTGAATAAATTTACAGATACCCAAAATATATACTCCCCGACCACTTACCAGTACCAAAAAATCCTCATCGAAAACTGGACAGGTGTAAGTGCTCCTGGTCTATCTACCTACATGACTCTATTAGTCATTAACTCCCAATGAACGAAATCTTACCCAACGAATTTTCAAACTATCACCAAGTCCACTTAAACCAGTGATGGCTACAAAGTTAACCAAGTAATCATATTAAATTTGGTCCTAACCCAGCCTACGATTTCCAAATCATTATAGATGTTGAGGCCCACTCACAATCGTTCACCCATCCATATGATGAACTAAATCATACTAGAGAACGCAACGGGCTAAGTTGTAGATTTACAACACTGTTACCACTACCTACCACCCTTGTGAATGCTATGAATCCTCCGCCGTCTTATAAGACCTCCACAACAACATCCTATCCTAGTGAATGCTACGGCTGCTCCATAGTTTTACATCACTTTTACAACCATACACTAACCTACTAAATGTACCGGCGACTCTATAGTCTTACATAACTTCAAAAATCACACACTAACCTGGTGAAGGCTACGGCTTCTCCGTAGTCTTACATCACTCCCACAACCAGACACTATCCTGGTGAATGTTACGGTTGCTCCATAGTCTTACATCACTCCTACAACCTCACACGAACCTAGTGAATGCTATGGCTACTCCGGAACTCACCACTGACCAAAGAACATTATTCCTTGCTTAACCCTAAACCCCCTGGCAACCAAATATAGATCTCTAGTTGACGTAGGATGACACCATGTTGAATGAATATCCCAGTTAATCCTTAATCAAATGAAATCTTATCCACACAACCCGATTAGCCATTCAAGGATCCATTGGCTACACGGTAGTCTACTCCACACTCATAATCCTGACCTATCTTAGATACTTCCCTACCCAAGGAACCCTGGCGCTCCCTCCATATATACCGATCCAAAACTCTAACATGGGCACAAATTCTTAAGTGGCACGCACTTGCAACTATCCTTGATTGCACTAGTAACCACCCCTCACTTGGATTCATATACATTCCCATAACTTCATAATCAACAGATTACCTAGACATCCCACAACCTTCCTAGCCAATCACCACTATATTGAGCTTAATAGACTAAAATCCCAAGATCAAACGATATCAGGTGCTCATACCCCAATCCAGCTAAAGCACTTTACTACTCTCGACACATATTTTTGTATCCAAGGTACCTTCTCTTGATACAATTGCACATCTTTCTATAATGTAAACTTATGACAAGGAACCCAAAAGAACCATAATCGAAGCAGATAGACAATCACTTCATTGTTCTACCTACTACCGAAACAAACTTAACTCTACTATAGACCATAAACAGAACATGAAGATAGGTTTTCAGGATCATTGACCTCCAATTATACAGCTCAAAACCTTCAAAGCATCCCCCACCCATTAACAATACACAAGAACAATCAGTGACTAAGAATGAACTGAAAACAACCTGATAATCCAAAGTTTTCCGCTGAACTAAACCCATGCATAACTATATATACCCACCCCTGAGGTTGATTGATAGATCAACCACTGCTTATCTTTGACTATAGGTATCAATTTATACATCAAGCAAACTAATCCTTAAACAGCTGATGATCAACCTAAGCAACCTAACCATCTCTTAAATAGTTCAGTGGCCTTCCCGAAATGGACCATTGGCTACATTGAGCTCCTTAACCAACAACTTCCTACCGAATTAACGAGATATATACCATCCCTGACTCATGGAATGTGTAACATAACACAAGATAATGTCCTAGTAAAAGACCAAGCAACTCAAAGACATTTTCAATATCAGATGGAGACTTCAGAAACTTCCCAGTCATAACCACCTATGTCATCAAGAATCTTATGCAAATGCACAAGAAATAACTCTAATAGCCCATTCATAGCACCAATTCTCCATCTAAGAATATTTAGACTACCACACACTTCGCCTATAAATCCCTGACCTTCACTCCATCATGAGATGCAATCGTACACCATGAGGCATCATCCTTACAGTCGAGATATGACATAGACAACATAATTTGTCATTCAAAATTCACTTCTCCTGATCACCTAGAACAACCTACCATAACACGCTCTAACTGAACTCAAGGAAAGCATACCTCTAATACTCATCTTACATAATCTTCATGAAAAATGACTCTCTTTACACATATGAAGTTTTCTTGAGGCGATCAAACCACAAGAATACTCATCATAGAATATGACATCATAAACCATCGGCTGGTCACTGAACCTGAAGGCTGAAATCGTCAAGCTGCTCATCCCAATTGATCTATTCTTGAGTCCCATAACTCCAATTGTCACTTCCTCAAGTAAGGCCCCAAGACCTTGAAATTAACTACGAATCCAGGTCTGCACCATTCAATCCTAACTGACATGGACAATAAGGCCCAAATAATTACTTGAGTCGTCTTCTTCCCAGACAGCCATAACTAAAAATATGATAATACCTAACATGCTGCAACATATTCATAGTGTCAAACCATGCTCCTACCCTCAACCAACTCCTTATAATTTTTGTGACTTTCCTTGATTCGAGTATGGATCCTATGCTTCCAGTAGTATGGGTCCAATACTACCTTCCACACCTATCTGTACTTTCCTCATAATCAGCTCGAGTCCTCTAAGTCACTTCCTCATAAATATACCCTCCAAAATCTGCTAAACATCGCATCACTTACACTAAAGTACTTCCCAGTCTATTATAGGATTCCTACCTCACCCATCCATCACTTACACTAAAGTACTTCCCAGTCTATTCTAGGATTCCTACTCACATCAAACATCAATAATAACACACATATGGGTATTTTGGGAAATACTTACTAGAGCTCAACGATTGCACGCATCACACCCCCATTTTTTGATAAACCTTTTTTGAAAATAATTTTCTTTTTAGAAAATTTACCAATTCCTTAGTTTGAGTTCAGGCACACCCGAGAATATGCCAGAATCCCTCAAACCAAGGCTCTGATACCAACTTGTAACGCCCTAAATTTCAATCCAAATATTTCAATTTAAAACTTTAAGTGTGTATTCAATTCACAACAACAAGATGTTAAAACATTTATCAGAGTATCATTAAAAGTTATGGGTTATTAGCAACCCTTGGGAAAATCGAGCAATGCCCCTCCTTTAATATAAGAAAACCTGAAACATTTAAACCTCAAATCATAAGCACAAAGCTTAGTGAGTTCCCCAAAATACATCACACAGTCCACCATAAATAAACAACTATGGGTTATCAACAACCCTTGGGACAATCAACAATCCCATTGGGCAAATAACATGTTTGGTGGATTATCAGCAACCCTAGATACTATCAGCAGTCTTAGTAGGCAAACAACACACCTGGTGGGTTATCAGCAACCCTAGAGACTATCAGAAGTCTGTGTACACAGTATCAAATATCACAGTAACAACAAGTAAGACCCAGTTGGTCAACATATATATATATATATATATATATATATATATATATATATATATATATATATATATATATATTAACTCATAGGCTCATACAAACATGCAAGAATCACAAAGACAACTATCATCCTACATACATAATTTAGTGAGCCGACATTTCTGCCTTCCACTCATAAGCATAGTGAGAAGACTCACCTGAATCGAAGAACTCTAAATCACTACGACATGATTCCTTTTCTGTATTGCTTTCACTAGTGAATCCACAGAAACCAGAAGCATATGAAATCTTAATTAATAGCCCAAAACCCACATGTTTTGTAACACCCTGATTCCTGGATGTGGAACTTGAAGATTTGCTCCAATTTGAAAGGCCTACTCGACAAGTTGGTTGGCCCCAACTCGTCGTGTAGGAGTTGATCAGGACGGCTGGGTTAGGAAACCTACTCATCGAGTTGGAGGGATGGACTCGATGATTTGAGGCTGTGTGATGAAACCCTAATTTCTCGGATGTGCAGCCTATTTAAAGGACCTTAAGTGCTTTACCCCGCCTCCCTTACCACCTTTCATGTCCAAAAAGTAACCCAAGCAAGCTAAGTGTGAGTGTGTTTGTGTGTGTGTGTGAGGACAAAAGCATGTTTTTGGAGCATTCCTTGAACAGGCGTCCTAGAGGCTTGGAACGAGGGAAAGCCCTTAGATCCATCATCTACATCGTGTAGGCATATAGTTGGAGGTAAAAATACTCTACCTTGGCTTTCCATTCCTTAAATCTCTTCTTATGTGACTTTATGGGCTTTTTAGTTCCAAATGAGGATAATTCTTAAGTTAATCTTGCCCTGAGGGTATGAATTTCAAATGTGGACCTCTTTAGGTTCTATGTACATAAAGTTTCAAGAATTAAAAAGATTTGACCCGTCTTTATGTCCTAAACGTCGTCTTGAGCTTGGTGATGGGTGTTATAGCCTTATGAGGCCTTGCATGATCGTAAAGTTACCAACTTTACGTGGTAACTTCATCATAGGAGGTTGGATGTGGAGTTTGGAGCGTTGGAATCGACTGAAATGAGTTTAATGAGAAAGGACTAAAGAACTCGACGAATTGGGCATCCAAGTCGACGAGTCGAGTCGGGTTTTCCTCTTTTGGACTAAGAGTGAACTCAACGAGTTGGTGGAGAAACTCGACGAATGGCTAGGGTATTCCCTGATGTTCTAGACTCTTCATGAACTCGACGAGTAGGATAGCAACTTGGCGAGTTGACTCGGGTTTTCGTTAATTACTGAGCAGTGAAAAACTCGATGAGTAGATGAGTTGCACTCGATGAGTTGGGTCAGCTTTGATAGTTGACTTTCTTTGACTTTAGGGTTCTGTCAAGCTGTGGATATTGGAGGTTGTGGAGGGCAGAGTCTAGACCAACATTTCGAGTGTGGGATATATTGTTTTACTCTGCGAGCTGAATCTTCTCACCATACTTACCTGATCAGTACCGTGTGATCGGAGGATCTTATTTGAGTTATTAACTGGAGGGTCCTATCTGTTTATACTAAGTTATGTGATATTATGCATTTTGTCTTTGTGATATATGCTATATTATTGTGTGCCTTATTAAGTTAGGACCGGAGGTTCTAAACCGAGTTGTGAGACCAGAGGATTTTCACTGAGATACAGTACTGGAGGGTTCAACCCAAGCTATGAGACCCGAGGTTCATCGCTGAGAAATACGACCAGAGGGTCCATACCAATCCGTGAGACCGAAGGGTCCTCACTGAGATGCATGACCAGAGGGTCCCTGCCAAGCTATAGACATGAGCGGCTTATTATTTGTGAATGTGGTAATTTGGGGAACTCATTAAGCTCCGTGCTTACCGTGTTAGGTGTTATGTGTTTCAGCTATTTCTTAGGATCGCGGGAAGGCGCCGACTTGATTGTTTACACCTGTTCGAGATTATGTTTAAGGATTCTGGAATATTATCAATGATTTTCTTGAATTGTGTTTTGCGATTTGATACATTTGTGGTTTTTGATAAATGTGACATTGAGTTTTATGTGATTTAAAAATGAAAAAATTGTTTGAAAATTTACGGTGTTACAAGTTGGTATTAGAGCCTTAGTTTAAGGGATTTGGATGTAACCTCGGGTATATCTGGACTCAAATGGAGGATTTGATAAAAAAATTTCTAAAAAGAAATGATTTTCTAAAATGATTAAGATCTTTCAATAAAAAACAAGATGGAGCAGTGTGTACAATCAGCCAGTGCCTGAATGATGATTTCTGAAAATAACGTTACTTCTTTATATTACAAGATACTTATGAGATATTAGAGCTACATGCTAGAGGATAGGTTAGGTATTTTAGGAATTTAGAGCTAGAGTTGCCTGATTCATGATGCCTTTGTTGGGTTTTGAGCAATCTAACACTTCCTAAGTGTACATGCAACCCTAATAAATCTTGGATCTATGTTTGTCTAAATACATGCAAAATAATAATTTTCCAAGGTTTATAACCTATCTAACATGACATGGGGAACATTTCAGCATAAAAGAGTTAGAAGAGATTACATACCTTTTGGTGAGTTTGGTTCTAAGGAATTTGAGGGCCAAGCACCAATAGTGTGAATGCCTCAAATGGAATCACTAACACCACAAACTCTTGGAAAACTTTGAGAGAGTATACACCCTTGTATAAAATCGACCACACACATGCACACACACACTAGTTCACTAGTTTTTCTCTTAGGCTCCATTTCATGCTCCATAAGCATGCTTATATAGTGTGCATGGTTAGGGTGAAACCCTAATAACCCATGTCTTTTCCTTTCCAAGGATCCATGGGTTAAAAGCTCCATGGATCATCCATGGACTTCCACATAAGCCTAGCCCATTAACAAATGAGTATTAGCCCACACTATATAAAACAAATAGCCCATAATCTAATTAGTCTTCCTTTTAATCTCTAAATTAATTCATAATTAATTTAAGACTAAAACTAATTAAATAACGTAACTTCATATTAATATATTATAACTCATAATATATTAATAAACATATGTGTATAACTCTCATAAAATTATCCATAATAGTTTGGATGCGATGCAACCCAAATGGACCATGCTGGTCGGGTCAAGTATATACCAAATAAGTTATGGACTTAGACACCTTATCCAACAGACTCCCACTTGGATAAGTCTAATAACTATATTTGCCTATAACTTCAGGAACCAACCAGCAATCGTAGCTCTCTAAAACTCCCTCGAACAATGAAGACTCTGTTGAACTATGAAGCGCCATTTTAGATAAGTGATCACATAATCCTCTGTTCTCATGATATCAGCCGGACAAACACATGGAACTATGTCTTGCTTATTGTCTAGCAGTTGTTTCTCGATTTTCTGATGTGTTTGACGAAGAACTTCACTGAACACATCGGTTTAGTTCTGACTAGGCCTGGTACATGGGTCAACACAAAATCATCGAGGGGCCCAGATATCGCTTCTATTTCTAGAAGGAACAGATAAACTTCGACTGATATGCTTGTTCTACTACTTATTGAATTGTACACAAAGGCACGTTTTATAACATCAAGTTACTGATGTTATAAAGATTTATGAATTGTGTTTACGTGCAATCAATGCACAACCAACTAATAGGTAACAACTCATATCTTTAGGTTTAAAGATTTATATGATGTTATCGTCTCACGATCACTCGAGATAAATTCCATGAAGTGATACAAGTGAGCATGGGTTTATACCAATACTCATAACTTATGAGTACTCATGAATGTTGCAGCAACCATTGCCATGTCTAAACACCTTTAGGGCATCTACAAACCCAATTCATGACAATCTTGATTCATACCTACTTCCGACGTATGATCGATTGTGGAGGTTTGAATAAATTAATTATTCTGGAAGTCAAAACATGCAAAATTGAAACAATAGTAAATAATTGACAATGATAGTAACAATTTACTCATAAATAAATCACAAATTTTATTCATCATCAAACGTCGATTACATTTTAAAAGTTTCAGGAAAACTATCTAATCTGTAAAACTAATATCGTCCCTCAGCCCGATGCGTCTTGCATGCTGAAAATGCTTAACCCTCGTCAGTCCCTTCGTAAGGGGATCTGCAGGATTCTCATCCGACGATATCCTCCTTGTCACAAGGAGTCCTTCTTCAATCTTGTGTCTTATGAAGTGATATTTTCTGTCAATGTGTCGAGATCTACCATGATCTCTTGGTTCCTTGGCTAAGATAACCGCACCATTGTTGTCACAGAAAATCTCTATAGGTTCCTTAATAGCTGGTACAACTCCAAGGTCTCCGATGAAGATCTTTATCCATATCGTCTCCTTCGCTGCTTCACTCGCTGCTATATACTCTGATTCACAAGTCAAATCAGCCACCGTCTCCTGCTTGGAACTCTTCCAAGAAATTGCCCCTCCATTTAAGGTAAAGATCCAGCCCGACTGAGAGCGGAAATTATCCATATCAGTCTGAAAACCAGCATCACTATACCCTAATACTCTCAAGTCATCACTGCCACCAAGGGTAAGGACCCAATCCTTAGTCCTTCGCAGGTACTTGAGAATGTTCTTTACCGCTATCCAATGAGCCTTGCCAGGGTTCCCCTGATACCTACTGACCATGCTCAAAGCAAATGCCACATCAGGACGGGTACAAGTCATAGCATACATGATCGAGCCAACTGCGGAAGCATATGGTAATTGGCTCATCTCAGCTATGTTTGCCTCTGTACTCGGACTCTGAGTCTTACTCAGTTTGGTATTACTTTGGATCGGTAAATCTCCTTTCTTGGAATTATCCATGTTGAACCTTTTCAACACCTTATCCAAGTAGATACTCTGACTAAGTCCAATTAGTCTTCTACTCCTTTCTCTTAATATCCTTATCCCTAGGATATAGGTAGCCTCCCTTAGGTCCTTCATAGCAAAGCACTTCCCAAGCCAGGACTTAACCTCCTGCAAGGTTAGGATGTCATTTCCTATGAGTAGTATGTCATCCACATACAGTACCAAGAAGCTAACTATACTCCCACTAGCTGTGACATACACGCAAGACTCATCTTCGCTTCTCGAGAAGCGAAACTCTTTTACCTTCTGATCAAAACAAAGATTCCAGCTACGAGATGCTTGTTTTAATCCATAAATAGATTTCTCAAGCTTGCATACTCTATTAGGGTACTGTGCACTGACAAAACCCTCTGGCTGATTCATGTATACATCCTCAGCCAACTTTCCATTAAGGAAAGAGGTTTTGACATCCATTTGCCATATTTCATAATCATGAAATGCTGCAATGGCTAACATAACCCTAATAGCCTTAATCTTTGCTACCGGCGAGAAGGTTTCATCATAATCAATACCTTGAGTTTGAGTAAAACCCTTCGCAACCAGTCGAGCCTTATAAGTATGCACTTTTCCTTCCATGTCTGTCTTCTTCTTGAAGATCCATTTGCACCCGACTGTTTTACGGCCTGGTACATTGTCAACCAAGTTCCAAACTTGATTGTCATACATGGACTGTATCTCGTTGTCCATAGCCTCCTTCCATTTATCAGACTCCGGGCCTGCCATGGCTTCCTTAACACCGCTAGGTTCATCCAAATTTGCCAGTGTACTATCACTAATAAATGTATCACCTTCCGTAGTAATATGAAAGCCATAATAAAATGAAGGTGTGTTCCTAACCCGTGTGGAACGCCTCGGAGGTACAGACTCGTCAGCTGGATCAACAGGAGTTTCCTCCTCATGTTGATTGCTAGTGTCTGAGGTTCCTTCACCAATTGATTCTTGAATTTCTTCAAGATCAATCTGCCTCCCATTGTCTCCTTGGCTTATAAATTCTTCCTCGCGAAAAATCCCTCTTCGTGCTACAAATACCACATTCTCACTGGGTCTGTAGAAGAGGTAACCAAAGGATTTCTGTGGGTAGCCGATGAAAATACACCTTTCACTTCGGGGTTCAAGCTTATCATGAGTTTCACGCCTCACAAAAGCTTTGTAACCCCAAATTTTGATGTGGTCCAAATTGGGAACCTTCCCAGTCCACATCTCATGAGGTGTTTTGGTAACCTTCTTTGTAGGGACTAGATTAAGGATATGGGCGGCAGTCTCTAAGGCATACCCCCAAAAAGAGATTGGTAACGAAACTCGACTCATCATAGAGCGAACAATGTCCAACAAAGTTCAATTACGCCTCTCAGCTACACCATTCAGCTGTGGTGTCCTGGGAGGAGTCAATTGTGAGACAATCCCACACTCCTTAAGATAGTCAAGGAACTCGGTGCTAAGATACTCACCACCTCGATCGGATCGAAGCATCTTAATGTTCCTACCCAATTGATTTTCTACTTCCTGTTTGAATTCCTTAAACCTTTCAAAGGTTTCGGACTTATGTTTGATTAAGTAGACATACCCATATCTACTAAAATCATCAATAAAAGTCACATAATACAGATTAGCATCCCTTGTGGCGGTTTTGAATGGCCCACATACATCAGTATGTAATAGGTCCAATAAACCCTCACCCCTCTCACAAGTTCCAGTGAAGGGTGATTTTGTCATCTTTCCAAGTAGACAAGATTCACAATTATCATCCGATTTAAGGTCAAATGATTCCAATACTCCACTCTTTTGGAGTTGGCCTATGCGTTTCTTGTTTACATGTCCAAGAAGACAATGCCACAATGATGCTTTATCTAGGCTAGTAGAAGAATCAATATACAACACATTATTTCCTAAGTTGTCTACAATCGACACAGTTTCATACACACCATCACAAGGTAACGCTTTAAAATAAAACACATTATTAAAGAAAGCATTAATACCACCACATTCATTATCAAACGAAAAGGTAAAACCTTGTTTGTACAAACCATGAAAAGAAATAATATTCCTCTCCATTTCAGACGAGTACACACATTTATTCAAATCTAATTTTAACCCATTATTAAGCAACAAAGTATAAATTCCAATTTTGGAAATAGGTAAAGCCTTCCTATTCCCCATGATTAAGTTTATCTTCCTGTGCTCCACATCCTCACTTCTTCTTAGGCCCTGCAAATCAGAACATATGTGAATACCACATCCTGTATCAAGCACCCAAGAGTTAGAGTATGTTGAGTAATTAGACAATATAGTGTAAATACCTGCATAGGTGGGTTTCACTTTCCCATCCTTTAGATCCTGCAAGTACTTAGGGTAGTTTCGCTTCCAGTGTGCCTTTTCATGGCAATAAAAGCATTCAACATCCTTGGGAATGGCAGAAGGAGTGGCAGAACCATTCTTGGCCTTTGATGAGGAGCCTTCAAGAGACTTTCCCTTGGTACCCTTCGAAGGGTGCTTCCTCTTTTTCCCTTTGCCTTGCCCAATAGCTAAAACAGGGGTAGATGTTGGAGTAGGAGTAGTAGAGGTAACAACCGCTTTACCCTTAAGATCGGTTTCAGCGGTCTTCAAGAGTCCTTGAAGCTTGCTGAGGGTAACTTCCTCCTTGTTCATATGATATGTCATTCGAAAATGATCATAACAAGAAGGAAAGGAGTGCAAAATGATGTCAATTTCCAACTCCTCGGGGATGTTAACATTCAGCTTCAGCAAACGGTCCACATACTTTTGCATCTTTTGCATGTGGCCCGTGACGGATTCACCGTCCTTCATGTGGGTAGTTATTATGGAGGAGATTATTTCATACCGCTCCTGACGAGCACTCTGATGGTACCTTTCCATTAGGTCTTGGTGCATCTCAAAAGGGTAGAAATCTTCATATGACTTTTGGAGCTCGGCTATCATCGTGGCCATCATGATACATGCCACCTTAGTAGCATCTCTCTCATGAGTCCTGAATTCAGTGATCTCCTCAAGAGTAGCAGTAGACTCATCAAGTTCTTTTAACTCCTTATCGAGGACATATTCCTTGTCATCGTAACGAGTAACCATCCTGATGTTCCTAATCAAATCCATGAAGTTGGAACCATCAAAGATGACCCTCCCACAAAGATTCATGAGAAAGAAAGAACCAGTTGGGTTAGAGCCTGAAGCATTAGTGTTGGAAGACATCTGAAAGAAGAAAGTAAGTTTAGATTAGATATTTAGGATCCTTAATAAGACACCCAAATGTAATATTAAGGCTAGGATCCAATCATAATATATTACACTTAGAAGAGGGATGCCGTAATCTAAGTAATAATATATTTGAAAGGTAGGTGAATGACGATTCACCAATTTCCACCATGAAAACGAAATGATTTATTAGGTTTAATTGGATTTGAAGTTCCTAGATTCTTTTGAGATTCATTGAACTTTTCAATGGCATGTTTCAATCTCGATTGTGCCCTTCAAGTTTTGTGACTGGGATGCCGAGGATCACAAAACAAGGTGTGAATAACCATGCTAATTCACTTGGTACCCTTAATATTATCACCTAATCAATGTGCCGGTTAACCACACACGCTCCATTGATCTATGACAAACATTAAGTCACCCTTCGTGATCCTTACTAGTCCTAGTTAGTGTGCCGGTTAACCTCACACGCTCCACCAACGACTTGGTAAGGTACAAAGTGTGAATTCCATGGACTAGCACCATGTTCACATTTTCCTAAAATAACTAAGATTGGGAATTAAAAGAGTTTAGTTATTTTATAATATTCATTATACTTTTAATGAGGATTTAAAGTCATTGTTCTACCCGTTCGGCTAACGACCCTCCACCGATCAAGCAAGCGGTGGGTGAGAGTATACACCCATTAAGTCGCCATTTTATAGGCAACAACCTTATACCCACCTTATAGACCGACTTCGTGAATGAGTCCTACTAACGGTAAAACGACTTATTCTTATACATATATATAATAATTAACCATTAATGTTATAAATAGTATAAGGGTTGAATTTTAACTATTAAAACTCTAAGGGTTGGAATTAAAGTTTATTAAAGTGTGTGAAACTTTACAAATTCCAAAACTTGAGGGCAAGTTTTGTAACTTTGCAAAACTCTTCATTTCATAACTTATGAATTAAAGGTTCATAAAAATGAAGACTCTTCATTTTCATGTAACTTATGTGTTTTAAGTGTGTGTTAAATAAGAGTGACCTTTGGAAATCCATAACTTGAGGACAAATTATGGGCTCCAATAAAACACATAAATTATCAAGAATTAATCCTAAACAATTCTTAAAATAATTCCTATCATTTTTCTAAATTCATAAGAACATGAACATGATCATCAAAAATTCAAGAATTATATGAACACATAAAACCATGGAATTTTGATATATGCTATTGTAAATGGATTAGAACAGCCATTACACCAACTAAAATAAGTTTTATAACACCAAAACAATTTAGGGTAATGTTTCTAGTCCATTTCCAGCAGCAAAAGTCGAGAATATGCACTCTTTCGATCCTACTCGTCGAGTGCATGAACTGACTCGTCGAGTAGGTTGAAGTTTGCCTTGGACTCGTCGAGTCCCCCCAATGGACTCGGCGAGTCCACCATGCAGACAGCAACAATTTTGACTTTTTTTTCACTATTTTGCATCAAGTATCAAACAAGCAAGCCTAGGCTCTGATACCACTGTTGGGTTTTGAGCAATCTAACACTTCCTAAGTGTGCATGCAACCCTAATAAACCTTGGATCTATGTTTGTCTAAATACATGCAAAATAATAATTTTCCAAGGTTTATAACCTATCTAACATGACATGGGGAACATTTCAACATAAAAGAGTTAGAAGAGATTACATACCTTTTGGTGAGTTTGGTTCTAAGGAGTTTGAGGGCCAAGCACCAATAGTGTGAATGCCTCAAATGGAATCACAAACACCACAAACTCTTGGAAAACTTTGAGAGAGTATACACCCTTGTATAAAATCGGCCACACACATGCACACACACACTAGTTCACTAGTTTTTCTCTTAGGCTCCATTTCATGCTCCATAAGCATGCTTATATAGTGTGCATGGTTAGGGTGAAACCCTAATAACCCATGTCTTTTCCTTTCCAAGGATCCATGGGTTAAAAGCTCCATGGATCATCCATGGACTTCCACATAGGCCTAGCCCATTAACAAATGAGTATTAGCCCACACTATATAAAACAAATAGCCCATAATCTAATTAGTCTTCCTTTTAATCTCTAAATTAATTCATAATTAATTTAAGACTACAACTAATTAAATAACGTAACTTCATATTAATATATTATAACTCATAATATATTAATAAACATATGTGTATAACTCTCATAAAATTATCCATAATAGTTTGGATGAGATGCAACCCAAATGGACCATGTTGGTCGGGTCAAGTATATACCAAATAAGTTATATACTTAGACACCTTATCCAACAGCCTTAGCCTAGGGGATGCTATTGGTTGATATTATCTTCTATTTTCTTTGTGTATGTGTCCGTAACATCCCATTTTCAGGTAGTTTCAAACTCATCCCTCGGATTTTAATTATGTCATATCTGGCCCTTGGTTAGAAGGAAGTGGCAAGAAAGGAACCTGCACGCAAAGGTGGCAGTTGGGTGTGTACGTCCAACGTAAGTTGGAGTGCGCCCATTATAGGAGGTTAAATGGTCGCGGGTGTTGGAAGATGTATGCCCAGCGTACGAGATGTATGCCCAACGTACGCTCAGTGGCACAAAACCCTAATTTTAGGGTCAAGCATTATATAAAGCACATGAGGACTGGAACCCTATCCCCTTATCAACCTCCCCAACCTTAGAAAAACCCTAGAACATCTCATCCCCTCATTCTTATGTATTTTTAACCTTATGAAGCCCATTTTGCTGATTTAATTCGTGGAAGAGGAAAGAAGAAATTTGCAAGGAAGAACTTGGGGAGTTGGAGCTCATAGATCTCAAATAGCATCATCATATGGGACTCTTTGGAGGTACAAAGTTCATAACTTTCCTCAATAATGCTTAGATCTAGTGTAGTTTGATTTTGAGGTCATTTTGATCCCAAGTATAGAACTTTTTGGTTCAAAATGAGTTCCTAAGGAGGAAAATTGCCATCTTGTATGTCTTATTAGATTCATGCATGAGTTAAGATCATTTCTATGAGAATGGAATGCTATTTTAGTGTTTGGGATTATTAGGATCATGCAAAGTCACCAAGTCACTGACTTTATGTATTAAGACGTTGAAAAGGGCTTGGATCTATGATTGTGGCTTCTGGTTTGGAGTACTAAGTACTTATTGGGAAAGTGACTTAACAGGGGAGTAAGTTGAGCGTAAATGCAGGTACGTCCAGCATACTCACCATTTAGGTAGTATGCCCAGCGTACATAGGAGTACATCTAGTGTACTCACAGATATAGGCCTTACGAGTTTTGGGCCTCGGTTTTTGAGACGTTGGGCCTTGGTGGGTCATTAGAAGTTAGTTAATGTGGGCCAAGCAGATTTTTGGGATCAATTTAAGGCCAATTAGAGGGATTGGGCCCAATTTAGCAAATTGGGCTATTAGTGGAACAATAGTGGGCTTGGAAAGCCTACCTAGTGTTGGGTCTTGTTTTGGTATTTGGCCTTGGCCCAAATTGGAGAAAAGACAAAATGGACATGATGGAATGCGTGGACCCCCTACCCCTAGTCAAGATTGTTATGTTGTGTAATAACTTGGTATTTATCATGCGATAGTTTGAGATTTCCAGTGAGATAGCGATTCAGGAGTTGATACTTCAGTTCAAATCGGCATTGCGAGTTGAGTTATCCTCACTATATCAACAGGGTCTAAGGCACCAAGGTCAGCCCTTTATCGGAGTCGTATCCAGGTATTTGCTTAATATGTTTATTGATATGCTAGAGCTGCATCCTTGTGGCTAGGATGGTATTATGTTAGTGACTTGGTTTAGGTCGTTATCCTGGTATATAGGATGATGATATGTTAGTTATTGGTTATGTCGGTATCCTAGATATAGGATGGTTGCTGTGTTAGTGATCTGTTAGATCGGTATGATTATTTGTTATATACATGCTAGAGTATGATATTTATGTGCACATGATTGTTTGATTGGTATGGGGGTTGCGTTAAGGTGGGTCCTGCATCGTGTTGTAGGACAACATACCCAGGGCACACCAGATAGACTGCAGGCCCATGAGGGTACATAGTCAGGCCGAAGGCCCAGCGAGCGGTCCAAATTGGATGAAGTCCCCAAGAGGGTGGTCCAGACGTACCGAGGCTCGGAGAGTGGGCCAGATAGACTAAAGGCCCGGTACGGGCGGTCCAATCATACTGTAGACTCAAAGAGTGGACGGTGGATCAAAGGCCCAATACGAGCAGAGCCGTCACACTGTAGACTCGAGGTGCATGGTTGTTTTGTGTTTTTATATGATATGTTTATCTTTGTATGAGGTTGGTATTTTGGGGGAACTCACTAAGCTCTTGGGTTTACAGTTTCAGTTTATTGTTTCAGGTACTTTAGTGGATGGCCGTGGGAAGGCGAAGGCATGACCGTACACTTCCTCATATTTTGATTTGGATTTTTGGGATACTCTGATATGAAACTATTTTGGAAACCTTTTTTTAATAACTATTGGTATTTGAATTGTTTTTAAAAGTTTTAAATTTGGCATGATTTTTATGGGTGTTACAAGTTGGTATCAGAGCCATGGGTTGATTTAATTGGAGGTACACTCGTGTGAATCCAGTCTCAAACTAAGGAAAATGTTTTCAAAATGATTTTAAATGGTTTTCAAAATAAGAAAGGAGGATGTGAATTATACGATCAGTCGGAGCCAGTAAGTAGACCCCTAAATACCATGCAATTATTTGACTATGTAATATGTTAGAACATCATGCTTGTACTAGGCTAGGGATCTTCAAGAATTGCATGATAGAATTTCCTGACTACATGACGCTTGCTAGCCTAGGGTTTTCTTCATATGAGATTGACATCATTACTGTAGTTGCTTGTGTATATATATCATGACTGTACATAATTAAGATATTATAGCCTAAGAATGTTTGATTTGGCCTTATGTTCTGTTCTTGTTGAATAGGGGCTTAGGGTAGGATCGGATATTCGAAAGTCTATAGGGTCCAGTGTTATGTATGGCTATCATACATTAGTGCTGCAGGGTTGGTGGAAGTTTCATGGATGGGTGGGTTGTTTGTGGCCAGCAGGCCAGTTACGAGAAATTTAGCATTCCTCTAGGAGCGAGGCTTAAGCGCTTGCTATGATTATGTATATTGTTAGGGCATTGTGATGACACTTGAGACAAATATGGGAAAGTGTGGAAGGTAGTATGGGCCCATACTACTGAAAGCACAAGTACCATATGCATAGCAAGGAAGTCACAACCCTACGGATGGGTTGGGAGTTGGTCCCCTGTCAATATATAGATTATCAGAGATATTTTTGGTGTCTCAGAATGGTGGTTACGAGATGTCTTGAGACCGGATCCATGTTAGGATCGGGAGCTGGTAGCCAGGATAGGCCAACATTTTTAGAGGATCAAGTTAGTAAAATCATTTGGGAGGAGGTGATCGAGATTGTCCAGGGACAGTTGTAGGAGATGTTCGGGTCTATTAAGACATCCATGGTTTAGTATTTCTACGAGCACTATGCAGCCCTTGCTGAGACGGCTGCCACAACAGCAGTAACAAAGACAGGGGAGGAACCGGTTGAGCTTTCCAGTATCGGGACTTGTTGCGAGACATATTCTGGTGAGCATAGGACTATAGTTATTTGAGGCTTGGGGGTTTTCCTCGAGGCCGGAATGTGAGTCGTGGGGACTCCGGATAGGAGTGATGGTCATATTCAGCTGGGGTTTTGCAGCAGGAAGTGGAATGGTAAACTGATGGATTGGACTGCCGTTTTAAAGGGCTAGGATTGTGCCCTTTCATTTTTTCAAGTTCGAAGGAGTGAACAGGCTTGTGACCCCAGGATCAGGTTGTATTCTAGCTCGGGGTCAGTGGTTGCAGGGATTGGCGACATTATTTCAGCTCCGTTGAGCGTAGGTGGGGTCGATGTGGCATAAGTATTTTTTGAGGTTTGGTTTTCCTTGGATCTCTTGTATCAGGTGATAAGGATTGATTATGCATCCTATTGCACTTTTGGAATTTTAGACTATGTCTAGGGAATAGTTTGTAGCCCGGTTTAGGGCAGAGGTTGCTTCAGCTACTACAGGTCAGCTATGGACGTTTGAGTGGGTGAGTGAGTCAGGGTGCGAACCCTGAATGAAATGATTTCTCAAGCCCGAGACGGACAACTTGTTTGGAGCGCCTTTGGAAAAGGGGTATTATGTGGAGGATTGTGGATAGGGTTCCACATGATGGTTATTCAGCATTGTCAGGAATTAGTGGTTTTAGTAATCGTTATTGATTGGCGGATAAAGGCACCAAAGGAACTAGCTCGTTGCTGAGGTATTAGTTGGAGTATCTGTCTTTTGGTCCTCAAGATTTGAGTGTTGGTTCATTCGAGCATTAGTGATTATTGGTTTCACAGGGATTTAGGAAGTGTTCATCTGGTTCTTAGAAGTGTGTGGTCAATTGGGATTGGCTAGTAATGAAGCACTAGTTGAAGAGAGTTGATTGTCAACGGATTGATCACCGAGAAGTAAGAACGATTGGCAATCCTCAAATGTGTCTGTATTGTGAAGACTTAGTCGAATCTAAGTAGGGGAGCATCGTCCTGGGATACAGAATCAGGAGCATTGTTGAAAATGGGATAATTCCTGCATCGTTGTCTGGAAGGAAGACAACCCAAGTGGTTGTATGGTTTGGGGGTTGTGTGAGTTGGTAGTTCGGTAAAACTCCCTAGCATGCGTATCAAGTCTTCTTGGTGCTTGATAGTAGAATTTGGGGAACCAGGTTAGGGTTCTAGTCATGAATTGAGTTCAGTTCAAGCTATTGGTCGAAGGTGTGCTCAAATTTGAGGGTTTTTTAGATTTATAGATTGAGGGTTTTGTTGGCTGTCAGGACTCAACAGGAGTTTTAGTATGGGTTTGCGGGTTATTTAGCATATGTGGTAGACACACGGAGCACGGAACAGACCACAGATTTCCAAGAGGGTGGACGATTGATATGAGGCCTAGGGTTAGGCCAGGGTTAGAGTCAACAGAATGAAATCGGTGTTCGGAACCCCAAGTGGGTGAGAACAATCTGCATAGGAGAGATCACCAAGAGGGGTTGTCCAGGGATATGCTCAATAGTTTAGAGCGGTCCATATAGACTGAAGGCCAATGGGGCGTACCAATCAGGCCGAAGGCTCGGAGAACGGTCCAGACAGGCTGAAGGCCCGAAGAGGTGGTCCAAACATGCTGAAGGTTCTGAGAGTGGTCTAGATAGATAGAAGGCCTAGTGAAGTGGTCCAGTCATGTTAAAGACTCTATACATGTTTGTAGATCTATGTGTGGGTATTGAGCATGCTGCTATGCTATAGCAATCAGTAGGTCTATCCCCATGTATTGAACATGTTGATGGAGTATGCTGAAGAAATTGTGTAGGTTTTTTGTGTTATATGATAAGGTTCTAAGTATATATGTGTTATGGGGTAGTAACTTGTTCTAAAAGTAGATAGTGTGGGGTGAGGTTTCAATATTGTGAGGCTTGTCGGTGTTGTGGAGGACATTTATTAGGGCCTCTTGGGCAATAGAAGAGGTGAGAATCTCCAGGATAGAGCGTTGGGAAAACTGAAGTGACGACAACAGTGTGATTAGGTTATCGGGAGCATTCCAGTCATGAGCTAAGGGCCGGAGTGGGCATACCAGACTCGTGTTGTGGGCTCACAGGCAATCCAGACCTATGCTGAGGACCATGAAAGGGTATTACAGTTATAGGTTGTGGGCATAGAGATTGTGTTGATTATGTCTTTTGTACGAGCATGTTCAGGTTAGATCTTTCTCCTGATCGTCTATGGCAACACATTATATGTGGGCAGGGTTGAGGCGGTCCTTCTTTGTGTAGTATGCTAACATATCCGGGGCGGGCTGACTGAAAATTGTAGGCACGAAGGCTCAAGAGGAGCTGTAGGGTTGAGGCGGTAGGCCAACAAACCTTGAGAGTTTCAACACGATGGTTGAATTGATTCGACATGTTGGTATTCTAATCTAGGTTATTCCATCCCGAGGATGACCAGACCCTATAATCATTTGGACTTGGCATATTGGTATTCCCACCCGAAGGGTGATATGGGCTAGATATGAGTGTCGTATTGGTTGGCTGGTAGTGGTAGATTTGTTGTTGGTAGTAATCTCTTGCAGGACTGCATTCTATGGAAGTGGTGGATGGAAAGGAACGACATGGTAAATTATTGTCGTTATTATGTGGATATCTTTTCCTGATGGTCTATTAGGTGGCATGTTGTTCTTGATCGGGCTGAAGCAGTCCTGCTCAATGCAGTAGGCCAAGATGCCTGGTACGGGCCAATGGTAAGTTATAGGTACAGGGTTTATGCAGATTATGATCCATGGTTCTATTTTCGGGTAGGAACCTCAGGATCCCAGGGCTGGGTAGTCCATGAGTAGCAATATGAAGAGTTCTAGAGATGGTTTGTATATGTGGTCTGTCAGGGAGCCATACCAAATTCAGGTTTCCAAATTACAGGTTTTTGGTGGTGATGGGTTGTGTGCCGCATGGGATTATGAAATCTTCTTCTCTGGAATGAAAAGATTCCATTGGGTTTAGTCTCATTTGAAAGTCGTTGGATGCCATGGAGGTGGAGGTACCCCTTAGGATGTCGGGTTGTCGGGGAAGGTAAGGAATGATTTCAAGGACGAAATCTAATTTAAGTGGGGGAGAGTTGTAACATCCCATTTTCATGTAGCTTCAAACTCATCCCTCAAAATTTAGTTATGTCATATCTGGACCTTGGTTGCAAGGAAGTAGAAAGAAAGGACCATCCATGCAAAGGTGGAAGCTGGGTGTGTACACCCAGTGTAAGCTAGGGTACGACCATCGAAGGAGGTTAAATGGCCACGGGTGTTGGAAGACGTATGCCGAACGTATGAGATCTACGCCCAACGTACGCTCAGTGGCACAAAACCCTAATTTTAGGGTCAAGCAATGTATAAAGAACATGAGGACTGGCACCCTATCCCCTTATCATTCTCCCCATACTCAGAAAAACCCTAGAACGTCTCATCCCCTCATTCTTGGGTGATTTTAACCTTGAGAAGCCCATTTTGATGATTTTTAACCTTGGAAGAGGAAAGGAGAAATTGGCAAGGAAGAACTTGGGAATTTGGAGCTCATAGATCTGGAATTGCATCATCATTTGGGGCTCTTTGGAGTTATAAAGTTCATAACTTTCCTAAATAATGCTTAGATCTAGTGTGGTTTGATTTTGAACTCATTTTGTTCCTAAGTGTAGAACTTTTTGGTTCAAATCCGATTTCTGGACTTAGAGATGCCACTCTCAGTTCAAAATGAGTCCCTAAGGTAGAAAGTTGCCAACTTGAATGTCTTACTAGATTCATGCATGAGTTATGTTCTTTTCTATGAGAATGGAATGTTATTTTGGAGTTTGGGCTTATTAGACTCAGGAAAAGTCACCAAGTTAGTGACTTTATGTTTTAAGATGTTGAAAAGGGCTTGGATCTGTGATGGTAGCTTCTGGTTTGGAGTATTAAGCACTTAATAGGAAAATGACTTAACAGGGAAGTATGTTGAGCATAAATGCAGGTACACCCAACATACTCACCAATTAGCTAGTACGCCCAGCGTACATAGGAGTACGCCCATCATACTCTCAGATATGGGCCTTGCGAGTTTTCAGCCTCGGTTTGGTATGTAGGGGATTTCAGTCCTTTTGGCCTTGGTGGGCCATCAGAAGTCACTTAATGTGGGCCAAGAAGATGTTTGGGGCTCAAGTTAAGGCCCATTAGAGGGATTGGGTCCAATTTAGCAAATTGGGCCATTAGTGGACCAATAGTGGGCTTGGAAAGCCTACTTAGTGTTAGGTTTCGTTTTAGTATTGGGCCTTGGCCCAAACTGAAGAAAAGAAAACTGGACATGATGGACTGCGTGGACCCCCCGTAGTCAAGATTGTTTTGTTGTGTAATGAATTGGTATTTATCATGTGATAGTTCGGGATTTCCAGTGAGATTGCGATTCGGGAGTTGATACTTTAATTTAGATCGACATTGCGAGGTGAGTTATCCTCACTATATCAATAGGATCTAAGCCACCAAGGCCGGCCCTTTATAGGAGTTGTATTTGGGTATTTGCTTGATATGTTTATTGATCTGCTAGATCTGCATCCTAGTAGTTAGGATGGTATTATGTTAGTGAGTCGGTTTAGGTCGGTATCGTAGTATATAGGATGATGCTATGTTAGTAACCGGTTAGGTCGGTATCCTGGATATAGGACGGTTGTTGTGTTAGTGATCTGTTAGACCGGTATGATTATGTATTATATACATGCTAGAGTATGATATTTATGCGCACATGATTGTTTGATTGTTTGACCGGTCCGGAGATCATTCGGGAAACGACAGAGAAAATCGTTCAGATTCATGAACGATTGAAAGCCTCTAGAGACCGACAAAAAAGCTACGCTGATAAACGAAGAAAACCTTTGGAATTTCAGCTGGGAGACCGAGTCCTTCTCAAAGTCTCACCCTGGAAGGGCTTGATATGCTTCGGAAAGCGTGGGAAGCTTAATCCGAGGTACATAGGGCCTTTCGAGATTCTCGCAAGAGTCGGCCCCGTAGCTTACAAACTCGATCTACGCGACACACTTCGTAACATACATTCTACATTCCACGTATCTAACTTGAGTAGTGTCTGTCCGACGAGACTCTCGTAATCCCACTCGACGAGATCGAGATCAACGAGTGCCTCAACTTCGTGGAAGAACCTGTAGAGATAATGGACCGTGAGGTCAAGCAGACGAAACAAAGCCGTATCCCGATTGTGAAGGTTCGCTGGAACGCCAAGCGAGGACCGGAATTCACTTGGGAACGTGAGGATCAGATGAAACTGAAATACCCTCATCTTTTCGCTTAGTTATTTGTAAGTTCTTAATTGTTTAAATTCTAATTTCGGGACGAAATTCCTTCTAACGGGGGGATGATATGATAACTCGAAATTTCCATTCTATACAAACAGTATCAATTCAATAGAAGTTATAACAGTCATAGTCGATTTTCAGACTTTACATATAAGTTGGAGTAATTTAGGTTTTACACTTCAGTAAATATCAGGAGAGTGGATGCACTACGGTTTTGTGCGACACTGTTATTCCAACACTCGGATATATTCGAAATCAATTCCGGAATAAAATATTTTCTGCCAAAAATATTTCAGGACTATAAATAGATTTCTGAACTAAATTCATTCATTATTCACAATTCCAACTAGAGAAAAGCCATTTTCTCTCTCACGGATCTTCGGGTTTTCATCCCAAATCATGAGTCTACTTTCCTAGATGTGTTTTAATGCTTGTTATATGCTTAAAAACATTGTTTACATGTCAAATATGTAAGATCCGGGAGTTTACCGCCCAAGAACGTTCTTGGACAGTAAACTCCAAAACAAAGCCTAAAAGCTACCTAGTCCCATTTCCTTGCTAGGTAACTAGTTAAGGACATTATGTATGATCATTTGAGGCTAGAACACAATTAAGAACAACGTAGTTTTAGGAGTTTACGGCCCAAGAGTTTCTTGGACCGTAAACACAAATTTCAAGGGCTTAAATGTGCCCTAATCACTCCTAAGGCTTTAAGACATTAACCCTCTATTACTTCTAGCTATTTTGGCGACTTAAACACATCAAAAACACCCCTTAAAGGGAGTTTACGGCCAAGGAATAACTCTTGGGCCGTAAACTCCAAGTAAAGGCACCAAAGTGTGCCTAAGGTCCCCTTTAGCCTTAAACAAAAGTCTAGAAATTATCCTTTGTGTGCAAGAGGCTTGGATGAATTAAAACACCCACCCCATAGGATCTTACGGCTATAAACTCTAGGGGATATGGTCTTTAGGCAGTAAACTCCTCAAAGGAGCATTCTAAGGCCCTAAACTACCTAAAGGATTAAACCACCCATGCTAGACTTATTCTAGAAATCATTTAACACTTTAAAACACCCAAAACCACCAAGACAAGAGTTCACGGCCGTAAACTCAAGTGTTTACGATCGTAAACTCCTTTTTTGGAGTTTATTGGGTAGTAAACTCTTATTCAAGGTCTTTTGGTACATTAAACCCTTTAACCTTGTCCCATAATAACCTAGAAGCAACCCTTAGGACTTATAACACTTATACAAAGTGTTTACATGTTCCTGATTGTCCCAACTTATTTTATTAAGTTATTATTGGGCTAATTAGTTTTATATATGCTCATTATATGATAAATAGGCTCGTGCGTGTGAACAAGTCTCCGTTTGCCACCTAGCACGGTACCCGATACCTCAATCCAATCCACTCACCACAAGTAAGTTCATACCCCTTTAATTAAACTTTGAAATGCTTTTGAATGTTTTAAATACTTTATGGGGGGGGGGGGGGGTACAAGTTAAATACTTATAGTTATTACATCAATCACATGTGATTACATTAATCACATGCGATTAATAACTAGAAAACCAATGATTTTATCACTGTTCAAACTGTTTATCAAACTGTTTTACTTCAAAATGTTTTACAAACTCTTTTACTTATCAAATGCTTTTATTAAACTTTGTTTTACTTCATATAAATTGCATGCACATATATGTATAGATATATAAGAAATGTTTAAACGACTTAGGAAGGCCATCCACCCTATTTCCTTTTCGCGCTTGAGATGTGGTCTGGTGGGATTTCGGGTAGTCGTCCGAAGGTCGTTTCAATATTAGTTATATATCATATATAGATGGATAGACATAAAAGTACTTCCATATTCATACTTATCAGTACATCATTAGTAAGTTACCATCGGGGTAACACAGGATCATACTACTACAATTTCTAGATCAACGAGTCAGTTCATTCATGAGTCAATACTTATTACTAAGACAACATATACAACGATACTAGAACAAGTAACATTATATTACATATACACGAATACGTTAACAATTGTGATCCACTGTATGGGAGCATGCCTTAATTGTCATGACCCGAGTTGTAGCCAGAGTCTCTTGAAGGGAGAGCGTGAGTTTCCGTATAGATCTATACTGGATTGACTATCCTACACCTCGCTGCTAGCTACAGCGGGACCAACAGGTCTGCGGGTGCCAAACGTCATACCTTATCTTTTGACTATACGTTGTCGTTGTTACCAGTCTATAGTATGGTGCAATTTATCACATGATACCTTAATATAAATCCGGTTTAAGGTAGTTAGTATAGCAGTAGTTCCTATAATACAACACTACAATACTACAATAATTTACCCATTACATACTTTTAGTGATTGTTTCACTTAAACTTCAAATGTAAAAACTATATTTTGTTAAATGATAGTTACACTTGGGAAATTACACACTTTTACAACAAACGAGCATACAAAACAGTTAAGCCTTGGTAGAAGGCTACTTTAATAGAAAATATAGGTTTTTCTGAGAGATTCAAACTTGTACAAACATTACTTACATTTTACAAACTTACACTTGAGACATGTTCAAACGTTTTTGGATTACAAAGACCAACACTAAAATACTTATGAACTCACCAGCTTAATGCTGATAAACTCTTTCAAAATAACTTGTATTCTCAGGTCATCAGTAGACAGGTACCGAGGCCAGATTTTGAAAAGATGGAGCGCATCCAAGACTCATCTTATTATTTTGATTTACATTATTTTTGGTGTCTATAATTGTACAGAACATGCTTGTATTAAAATTATACATTTAATGCAATGGATGATGGTGTTTGCTTATTTACATTTACTGTGTTGTGATACGTTACATGAAGTCCTCCGCCCCAGAACGTTTCCGCCGTTCTTTGTTTTGGGGTATGACATCGCATATGATCAGGAGAAAATGAGTCTCTTCACGATAGGTGGCCCTTGGACATGTATCTGATTGCGGTCCGTGTTTCTTCAGGTGTACCAATGTTTGAGTATCGAGGTGCTGGGTAGCCGAGGCCAAGATTCGATTGCGGAGAGACTGGTAGTTCTGCATATAGACTGATATTTATACTCTGGGAAGGCCAGCAGTTGATTTGTCAGTCAACTTCAATGTCAGTATCAGTAGTTTCGCATGGGTTATGATCAGTAGAGGATGGGGTTTCAGATTTCCATCAACGCGTTATCAGTCATTGATGATTCCTATGTGTTTTAAATTATGAGTTAGAGTACATCAAGGTTTTGAGTTGTGTAAGCGGAAGATCAGTGGTCGTAACAAGTGATAATGAGATTATGTGATGGTGTATTAGGGTATCCGAGTATAAGGCCTTAAATTGTTGGGTTATTATGGGGTTTGGGTTCGTCAAATAGAAATTGGAGCATTAAGCGACTATATTTACAGATGTGAGACCATCTGTTAATTATCGCTAGACAGGATTGTCTAAGGGTGTGACTGTACTATGGAGACTGCCTTGTGTAAGAGAATTTTCATCAAGAGTAGCGACGCATAATCTGGGAATGTGTGTGCACCTAACTATGTTGGACTGTGGAGCATGAGATAGTGAAATCAGTGTGGTTATGACTTGATGATGATATTGTGGGGTGATAAGAGAGTGAGCGGATCTGGGTGAGAGTAATCACTCAGGACTGTCAAAGAAAACCATGGGGTGAGCCCATCACGAGTGAGAGAGTATCGTATGACTGCGGGAAGTCGTAACATACATGAGTCAGAGAGAGAGTGAGAGAGAGAGTATGACTGTGGGGAGCCATAGCATACATGAGTTACAGAGAGAGAGAGAGAGAGTGAGAGAGAGAGTATGAATGCGGGGAGCTGTACCATACATGAGTCAGAGAGAGAGTATCGTATGACCGCGGGGAGCCATAACATACATGAGTCAGAGAGAGAGAGTATGACTGCAAAGAACCGTAGCATTCACGAGACAGCGCGCGCATGCGAGAGAGAGAGAGAGAGATAGAGAGAGAGAGAGAGAGAGAGTATCGTAAGACTATAGGGTGTCGTAGCATTCATGAGGCGGTGATAGAGTGTCATGAGACTGCGTGGAGTTGTAGCACTTGTTAGTCAGTGAGAGAATGTTGTAAAACTGTATGGAGCCGTAGCATTTACTAGTCAGGGTATGACGCAGAGGGGTTCTTAGGCCCGAGTAGCCTTACCAAATGAGTCAGTGGGAATATGGTGGTCGGACCAGGGGCGAGATTGGGGTCTCTGTGATAGTCGGAAACCATATTATCTCGATGAAGGGATAAATTTTCACAAATCGAAAGGATGGGAGGAGTAATGTAGGCATAGATTCGTGGATCTCGTGTCATGAGTTGAGTAACAGATTGGATACTAGTAGTTCTAATTCTGTTTCGGGCCAGACTCTTGTGTTGAGTTGAGGATCTATCTCTAATTGTGATCCACTGTATGGGAGCATGCCTTAATTGTCATGACCCGAGTTGTAGCCAGAGTCTCTTGAAGGGAGAGCGTGAGTTTCCGTATAGATCTATACTGGATTGACTATCCTACACTTCGCTGCTAGCTACAGCGGGACCGACAGGTCTGCGGGTGCCAAACGTCATACCTTATCTTTTGACTATACATTGTCGTTGTTACCAGTCTATAGTATGGTGCAATTTTTCACATGATACCTTAATATAAATCCGGTTTAAGGTAGTTAGTATAGCAGTAGTTCCTATAATACAACACTACAATACTACAATAATTTACCCATTACATACTTTTAGTGATTGTTTCACTTAAACTTCAAATGTAAAAACTATATTTTGTTAAATGATAGTTACACTTGGGAAATTACACACTTTTACAACAAACGAGCATACAAAACAGTTAAGCCTTGGTAGAAGGCTACTTTAATAGAAAATATAGGTTTTTCTGAGAGATTGAAAATTGTACAAACATTTACTTACATTTTACAAACTTACACTTGAGACATGTTCAAACGTTTTTGGATGACAAATACCGACACTAAAATACTTACGAACTCACCAGCTTAATGCTGATAAACTCTTTCAAAATAACTTGTATTCTGAGGTCATCAGTAGACAGGTACCGAGGCCATCTTTTGAGAAGATGGAGCGCATCCAAGACTCATCTTATTATTTTGATTTACATTATTTTTGGTGTCTATAACTGTACAGAACACACTTGTATTAAAAGTATATATTTAGTGCAATGGATGATGTTGTTTGCTTATTTACATTTACTGTGTTGTGATACTTTACATGACGTCCTCCGCCCCAGAACGTTTTCGCTGTTCTTGGTTTTGGGGTGTGACAGATTGGTATCAGGGAATTGTTTATAGTGAATCAAGTATATCAACCCATAAAAGATATACTAAACTATAAACCCATTTGGGATTAAAACACTCTGACCAAGAGTCTATACTTTAAATACTAAGATATTTAATTAAGTATACTAGTCTGCATTCATACTAAAAACAGTGTCACAATGACAAGAACAAAAGTATTATGATTGTTAAATATCACAGGTAAGCTCGGGGGTATATGGTCAGTCCTGGGAATGGCATAGCCTGATCAACTATGCTGGTCCGAGGAGTGATTAGCATATGCCCTAGAATGGTTGTGATGTGTTAACAAGTCTAAAAACTTACCAACAATACCACAAGAAGATCAGTAGAACCTAAACTTAAAATATTATAGGTGTATTTTGTACTACTAGCTACATATATACTATATCCTTATACCTCTCTTCTCGCATAGATTTAAATGGTTGGATTCCATCACGGCGACCCGTACTCTCCGAATGAAGGCAACGCAGGATGGCTCGAAGCAGAGTCCGATGATGAGCACCAAATTCCGTTGGATGATCATCAAGCTGAAGGCTTCTCGGATGGATCTGACTCTGAGCCCGAAGTCAACAACCTACCTCTAGTAGGTCAACCCCCGAACAACAACCCTCGACCAGCTTTTCCAGGTCCCACTCCCTTGTGGGTAGATAACTTCAATCGCTGGAGTGACGAACAAGGTCAACCCTTACCATACATTGGGGACCGAAGCTTTTACAACGTCAGCGAAGGAAGTTCTGCTGACCGAGGTCTACCCGTCATTATCCGCAGAATAGCTCGTAATGTTGAGCAGGGTTGAGCAGCCATCGACCGAGTCGTGGAGATTGATGCCAACTCTGGCATCAACACAGTCTGCATCCGCCGTCTCGAAGAAGACATGGAACGGACCCGGAGAACCAATGAAACCCTACAAAAACATCTGGTTGCCTCTCAAGCAGAAGTCATGGAACTTCGAGCTCGTCAAAGGGCTCATGAACGACACCTTCAAGAGGTGGTCCGTCAAATGAGAGACCTCAGGGTTCTCCCGAGGAATACTCATCGCCGTTAGATGATGTCTAGTACATCATTATCTTTTGGGTTAAGGATTAGCCTTTAACATCTGTGCTCTAAGTAGCACTTGTCTGTAAATATTCCTAACTTTCAGTACTCTAATTAGGAATCTAAGATCTGTCAAACTTTTCCATCTGGTATGATGTAAGACCTATCGTTAGGTCGATTTTCCCTGAACTTATTATATTGGTAATACCAGTATTATCGACATCTATCTAATCTATGGGAAAAATCTTTACAATCTTGTTTTCCTACAAATCTTCCTTTTATGATCTCAAACACTCATTCAATTGTTGGGCTATGGTTAGCTAGTCCATGTGTCACTCTCACCTTACTTACAAATTGATTCTTACCACTTTTCTCATCTTTATAAACTTATAGCTGAAAGATGCCTCCTCGCAAATCTCCCCGGAATAACCCTACACCTACACCGCCTCCTCCACCTCCGGTCATCGATACAGCAACCCTAAATGCTGCCGTAGCTGCAACAGTGGCAACTGCCATGGCACAGTATCACTCTACTGATGCCAACAAAGGTGGAACCCCTGTTAACTCTATTCCGGTTGAAACTCCTGTGCGCTCGAGAGAGTACTCCTACAAGGATTTCACCAACTGCAAGCTGAAGTCCTTTCCTGGGACCGGCGGAGTCATTGCCCTCTCGCAATGGTTAGAGAAGACTGAAGCAGTCTTCGAAATCTCTTCATGCCCTGCTGCAAGCAAAGTGAAATATGTCGCATGCACCTTTGAAGGAAAGGCCCTGACATGGTGGAACGACCATGTTAAGTCACTAACGCTAGTGGTGGCTAATTATATGGGTTGGGAAACCATGAAGGACCTCATGATTGAGGAATACTGCCCGAGGGGCGAGATCCAAAAATTAGAGCAGGAGCTGTAACGCCCGGGTTTTCAGGGCTAAGCATTTTTGTCAATGTAATAGTCTAGGTCAACTATTGTAACTCTTTTTGAAGTAATAAATATGAAATATTTGAGTATTATGTGAATTATGTGTGTTTATGTGTTTATTATTTAATTATAAATGTATAATTAATAAAGAATAAAAATGAGCGTCAAAATTAAAGTGTGAGATAATCCCGATATCTCTACATAAAGTTGTAGAATATGTCTCAAGGTTTCCGTAGATATAATGCCGAAATCCGAGCTATAACGAAGAAGTTATGACTCGCCGAAGTTTTATGGCAAAACCGGCATGACACCGGGAGACGTAAATAGTGAATTTACGATAGAAGACTTTTTAGCCTTAGCAATCTAAACAAAAGTTGTAGAATATGTTAAACTAAGAACATCGATAAAAAGAACGCCCAAATCTGACTTCGTATGAAGAAGTTATGATTTTTCTAAGATTCGGCTTAGCAGTGCACGACCTGAAACTCGAATTTAGTTCGAGCGGTTTTTGGCTTACACAACGTAAATGAGAGTTGAAGATCTCATTAATAGGAAATCAACGGTAAAAAGACAGACAAAAACAGAGTCCGTATGTAGAAGTTATTAATTTTACGCAGACGTTTAACAGTATAATCTCCTTGTACTGTTAAATTTAAGATCGGTCGAGAATTAGCTGACGGTGTCAAAATCAAAGTTGTAGATCTTATTATTACCTACGCGTGGATATAAAGAACGTCAAAAACAGAGGTCGTATGTGAAAGTTACGGATTTTAGAAGTCGGAAGTGTGCTGTGCGAAAATGGGTGATGTGGTACAATCTTGGCCATTGCTTTCTCCCCAAGGCTTGCCACCAGATGGTGACATGTGGCACCAAGTTCAGCCACATTTCACCCTATAAATACCACCTCTCACACCCTCATTTTCTTCACACCTTTCCCATTCTTTCTTCTCTTTACTCTCTCTCTCTCTAGAACCTCTCTCTAGCCCCGAAATCCCCCGAAAAGCCTAGGGAACCTCCCTAGCACGAGGCGGAAGCCCCGGAGTGCTCGAAGGCTCTGAGAAGAAGAGCTTTTCGGCTCGGGAACGCTGCTCCAAGAAAAGCCCGGTTTTCTATAAAACCCGTTGTAAGTGAGCCACGTCTACGCTATTTTTAATATAACTTTTATTTAATTATAGTAACGTTATTAGGAACTTATAATAAATACTTGGGCTATTATTATGGGTTATATAAGTATTTTTTTGACGCTTATATAATAATAATAATAATAGCTAGACTATTAATTAGTCTCGACGAATAATAAACTAAACTCTAGTGGTAATAATACTAGGTTTCGTCGAAGAAAAATTCTTTTTAAGAAGCGAAGCGCTGTCTGAGTTCGGAATCACCACCTTTTCCGGTGAGTGCATAGTTACTTTCAGCTTACACATAGATATGAAGTATTTTATATAAATTACGTGCTATGTGTGCATATTATCTGAATACTTGCTATCTATGTTAGATGAACGTTGTTATACATGTTTTCAATGATTTAAACTGTATATGTATTTTATATCTACGAAAATGTTGGGGTAAAAGATGGGTAGATGTAATAGGTGATGTGTGATAAAATGATGAGAGGCCTCGAGGTTGTTGTTGTTGATCCAGTCATCTAGCGGAGTATAGATGACGACCATGGACTCTTCTAGACAGTCCAGTGGAACACTAGTAGGCTCGCAACCTGTAGGTGCTGTGAACGATGTGTTCACTGGTGTACTCCATCCCCCACATGGTTGCCTATTAGGACATTTATTGCTGAGGAATCCCCTTAGCAGTAGTGTTCGTCCCGATGATGATCCTTAGGCTAGGTCCCTTATGATAGGTGTTTAGGGACGTAAAGTGAGGATAACGGGAACGGGTAATCGGGTTATTGTTGATTGATGAAATTAATAAACTTATTTATTGTGGGTTGAAAACCCTATTTGCTCACCAGGCTTCCAAGCCTGACCCACTCAGTTTTATGCATTACAGGTAGTGGCGCATGAGCATAGGTGTGATGTTTTGGACGAGGGATTACGGATATAGGCCTGTAGATATGAAATAATGTAGTAAGGCTTATATTGTACTGTTTATACTTTTGATCTGTACGAACATGACATCCTGAGTCTTTTAATGAAATACATTTCTATGGAAATGATTTTGATAAATCTTTATCATATTATTGTTTTGGGACAAATTCCGCAACCCTTTTATTAAAAGATAACTCTGATTTTGAAATAAAGTATAAACAAAACCGGTCTTTTCTGGCCGTGATTTTGGGGATGTCACAGGAGCTATGCAGCCTAACCATGAAGGGCTCCGATGTAGTCTCCTATACTGCCAGGTTCAGCGAACTGGTGGCCCTCTGCCCTAATATGGTTCCCACTGAGGGGAAAAAGATCGAGAGGTATGTATGGGGGATGGTGCCTCCATATCAGGGGAATGTCCTATCATCAAACCCCGCTACCTTCGACAGTGCCAAGCGATTGGCACAACAACTCATCAACCATGGAGTCAAAACCCCTACAACAACAACAACTCTAGCCATCTCGGAACCCTCCAAACCCGATGACACGAAGCGGAAACCCTGGGAGGAAAGGAAGAAGACGAAACGAGCTGCCAAAAAGCAGCAAATTGTGGCGGTGCATGCCATAATAACCCCTGCTGCTGCTGCTACTACTGCTCCGGTGGGACAGTATGCTGGAAGTTTGCCCAAGTGCAACAAATGCAACTACCACCACAATGGCCTTTGTCATGAATGCGGTGCTCTAACTGCCACATGAGAGGATATACAGTCCGTTTTTGTAAATCTCCGGCGAGACCGATCGCCCAAGTGCCCGGCTCTGGCGCGAGCCCGACCTGCTATGGGTGTGGCGAAGCAGGCCACTATAAGAGGGACTGCCCCAAGGCGAAGAATGCTGGAGGAGCAGGGAGGGTACTAACTATAGGCCACGGGGAAGCAGTTGCTGACCCGACAGTGGTGACTGTTACATTCCTCCTCGATAACTCCTATACATGCATTCTGTTGGATAGTGGAGCGGAGCGAAGCTTCGTAAACCATAAATTTGCTCGCATGCTTAAGCAACAACCACACGCATATAAAGAACAATTCACAGTAGAAATGGCTAATCGAAAAACAGAAAACACCAGTAACATATACTTAGGATGTACCCTAACTCTAGATAACCATTCATTCCCAATCGACCGTATGCCGGTCTCGATTAAAAGCTTCGACGTTATCATCGGCATGGATTGGTTGAGTCTTCATCGCGCCGACATCATGTACTTCGAGAAAGCAGTCCGTCTAAACCTCCCTTCTAACGAGACTCTTATCGTCTATGGTGACAAATCTGGTGCGAGTCTTCACATTATATCAAGTATTCAAGCACAGAAATATCTGCGCAAAGAATACCATGCATTCCTTGCTCACGTCGTCGACACGAGCCTCGAAACGAAAGAACTAAAGAACATTCCAGTAGTGAACGACTTCCCTGACATTTTTCCAGAAGAGCTACCTGGATTACCTCCGCAACGACAGGTCGAGTTCAGAATCGACTTAGTCCTAGGAGCTACCCCAGTAGCCAAGTCGCCCTACCGATTAGCACCAGCAGAGATGCATGAATTATCTGGTCAACTTAACGAACTGCTCAGCAAGGGCTTCATAAGACCAAGCTTCTCACCTTGGGGAGCACCAGTCTTGTTCGTTAAGAAGAAAGACGGATCATTCCGTATGTGTATCGACTACAGAGAACTCAAAAAACTAACGGTCAAGAATCGATACCCTCTGTCGCGCATAGACGATCTATATGACCAACTGCAAGGGGAGAATTACTTCTCCAAAATTGATCTGAGATCTGGATATCACCAGTTACGAGTACTAGAGGAGGATGTTCCAAAGACAACCTTCCGAACTCGTTACGGACACTACGAGTTCGTGGTGATGCCATTTGGATTGGCCAATGCGCCCGCAGTTTTCATGGACCTGATGAACAGAGTATGTCGACCTTACTTGGATCAGTTCATCATCATTTTCATTGACGACATCCTGATCTACTCCCAAAGTAAGGAAGAGCATGGCGATCAGCTGCGACAAGTTATAGGAACTTTACGAACAGAGAAACTCTATGTGAAGTTCTCGAAATGTGAATTTTGGATCCGAAGAGTCGAATTCTTAGGACACGTGGTAAGCGAAGAGGGAATCCACATGGACCCATCCAAAATTAAAGCCATTGAGAACTGGTCAGCACCGAAGACGCCTACTGAAATTTGTCAATTTCTAGGCCTCGCTGGCTACTACCGCAGATTCATTCAGAACTTCTCCCGAATAGCGAAACCTCTTACAACCCTGACCCAGTAAGGCATGGCCTTTGACTGGGAAGAGAAACAAGAGAGAGCATTCCAAACGCTCAAGCGAGCTTTGTGCACCGCGTTAATACTATATCTCCCCGAAGGGATAGAGGACTTCGTAGTCTATTGCGATGCATCGAACCAAGGGCTCGGGTGTGTTCTGATGCAGCGAGGTAAGGTCATCGCCTACGCCTCGAGACAGTTCAAGACACACGAGGTTAACTACATGACCCACGATCTTGAACTGAGAGCAGTGGTGTTTGCTCTGAAGATCTGGAGACATTACTTGTATGGAACAAAAAGCACTATCTTTGCCGACCACAAGAGTTTACAACACATATTCGATCAGAAGGAGCTCAACATGAGACAATGATGGTGGGTCGAGCTACTCAGTGATTACGAATGCGATATTCGTTATCATCCGGGTAAAGCCAACGTAGTAGCAGATGCCCTAAGTCGGAAGGAATACTCTGGTCGCAGAGTCAAGTCATTATCAATAACCATCCATTCACACTTGTCTAAACAAATTCAGGCGGCCCAACTTGAAGCCATGAAACCTGAAAATATGTCGAGTGAATCCCTCAGAGGAATGGACAAGAATTTAGAAGCCAAGGGTGATGGAGCCTTATATTTCATGGACTTGATCTAGAAACCGAAACACGGTGGTTTCCGAGACTTGGTCATGACCGAGGCGCACAACACTCGGTATTCCGTCCACCCAGGTTCAGATAAGATGTATCTGGATCTTAAAAAGCTATACTGGTGGCCTAATATGAAAGCAGAGATTGCAACCTTCGTAAGTAAATGCCTTACTTGCGCAAAGGTTAAGGTCAAGTACCAGAAGCCCTCCGGTTTACTTCAATAACCAGAGATTCCAGAATGGAAGTGGGAGTGGATCACTATGGATTTCATAACCAAGTTGCCCATGACAACGGGTGGACTTGATACCATATGGGTCATCATCGATAGATTGACCAAGTCTGCAAACTTCCTGCCGATCAAAGAAACCGACAAGATGGAGAAACTTACGAGAACATACATTAGGGAAATCGTATGGCTACATGGTGTGCCTATATCCATTATCTCCGATAGAGATAGTAGGTTCACCTCAAGATTCTGGCAATCACTACAACATTCCCTGGGAACAAGGCTAGACATGAGCACAGCCTACCATCCACAGACCGACGGACAAAGTGAGAGAACAATCCAGACTTTAGAAGATATGTTGTGTGCTTGTGTAATTGACTTTCGAAAAGCGTTGGATACCCATTTACCCCTCATCGAATTTTCCTACAACAACAGTTATCACACGAGCATAAAGGCAGCACCATTTGAAGCCCTCTAAGGCTGAAAATGCAGATCCCCTCTGTGCTTGGCTGAAGTGGGTGATACCTAATTAGCCAGGGGGCAAGCTTCTGATAGTACTCTCACCGGTCCGGAGATCATTCGGGAAACGACAGAGAAAATTGTTCAGATTCGTGAACGATTGAAAGCCTCTAGAGACCGACAGAAGAGCTACGCTGATAAACAATGAAAACCTTTGGAATTTCAGGTGGGAGACCGAGTCCTTCTCAAAGTCTCATCCTGGAAGGGCTTGATACGCTTCGGAAAGCGTGAGAAGCTTAATTCGAGGTACATAGGGCCTTTCGAGATTCTCGCAAGAGTCGGCCGTGTAGCTTACAAACTCGATCTACTCGACACACTTCGTAACGTACATTCTACATTCCACGTATCTAACTTGAAAAAGTGTCTGTCCGACGATACTCTTGTAATCCCACTCGACGAGATCGAGATCAACGAGAGCCTCAACTTCGTGGAAGAACCTGTAGAGATCATGGACCGTGAGGTCAAGCAGATGAAACAAAGCCGTATCCCGATTATGAAGGTTCACTGGAACGCCAAGTGAGGACCGGAATTCACTTGGGAACGCGAGGATCAGATGAAACTGAAATACCCTCATCTTTTCGCTCAGTTATTTGTAACTTCTTAATTGTTTAAATTCTAATTTCGGGACGAAATTCCTTCTAACGGGGGGATGATGTGACAACTCGAAATTTCCATTCTATACAAACAGTATCACTTCAATAAAAGTTATAACAGTCATAGTCGATTTTCAGACTTTTCGTATAAGTTGGAGTAATTTAGGGTTTACACTTCAGTAAATATCAGGAGAGTGGATGCACTACGGTTTTGTGCGACACTGTTATTCCAACACTCGGATATATTCGAAATCAATTCTGGAATAAAAATATTTTCTACCAAAAATATTTCAGGACTATAAATAGATTTCTGAACTAAATTCATTCATTATTCACAATTCCAACTAGAGAAAAGCCATTTTCTCTCTCACGGATCTTCGGGTTTTCATCCCAAATCGTGAGTCTACTTTCCTAGATGTGTTTTAATGCTTGTTATATACTTAATAACATTTTTTACATGTCAAATATGTAAGATCCGGGAGTTTACCGCCCAAGAACGTTCTTAGGGAGTAAACTCCAAAACAAAGCCTAAAAGCTACCTAGTCCCATTTCCTTGCTAGGTAACTAGTTAAGGACATTATGTATGATCATTTAAGGCTACAACACAATTAAGAACACCTAGTTTTAGGAGTTTATGGCCCAAGAGTTTCTTGGACCGTAAACACAAATTTCAAGGGCTTAAATGTGCCCTAATCACTCCTAAGGCTTTAAGACATTAACCCTCTATTACTTCTAGCTATTTTGGAGACTTGAACACATCAAAAACACCCCTTAAAGGGAGTTTACAGCCAAGGAATAACTCTTGGGCCGTAAACTCCAAGTAAAGGCACCAAAGTGTGCCTAAGGTCCCCTTTAGCCTTAAACAAAAGTCTAGAAATTATCCTTTGTGTGCAAGAGGTTTGAATGAATTAAAACATCCACCCCATAGGATCTTAACGCTGTAAACTCTAGGGGATATGGTCTTTAGGCTGTAAACTCCTCAAAGGAGCATTCTAAGGCCCTAAACTACCTAAAGGATTAAACCACCCATGCTAGGCTTATTCTAGAAATCATTTAACACTTTAAAACACCCAAAACCACCAAGACAAGAGTTCAGGGCCGTAAACTCAAGGGTTTACGATCGTAAACTCCTTGTGTGGTGTTTATTGGGTAGTAAACTCTTATTCAAGGTCTTTTGGTACATTAAACCCTTTAACCTTGTCCCATAATAACCTTGAAGCAACCCTTAGGACCTATAACACTTATACAAAGTGTTTACATGTTCCTGATTGTCCCAACATATTTTATTAAGTTATTATTGGGCTAATTAGTTATATATATGCTCATTATATGATAACTAGCCTCGTGCGTGTGAACAAGTCTCCGTTTGCCACCTAGCACGGTACCCGATACCTCAATCCAATCCACTCACCACAAGTGAGTTCATACCCCTTTAATTAAACTTTGAAATGCTTTTAAATGTTTTAAATACTTTATGGGGGGGGTACAAGTTAAATACTTATAGTTATTACATCAATCACATGTGATTACATTAATCACATGCGATTAATAACTAGAAAACCAATGATTTTATCACTGTTCAAACTGTTTATCAAACTGTTTTACTTCAAAATGTTTTACAAACTCTTTTACATATCAAATGCTTTTATTAAACTTTGTTTTACTTCTTATAAATTGCATGCCCATATATGTATAGATATATAAGAAATGTTTAAAGGGCTTAGGAAGGCCATCCACCCTATTTCCTTTTCGCGCTTGAGATGTGGTCTGGTGGGATTTCGGGTAGTCGTCCGAAGGTCGTTTCAATATTAGTTATATATCAAATATAGATGTATAGAAATAAAAGTACTTCCATATTCATACTTATCAGTACATCATTAGTAAGTTACCATCGGGGTAACACAGGATCATACTACTACAATTTCTAGATCAACGAGTCAGTTCATTCATGAGTCAATACTTATTTCTAAGAGAACATATACAACGATACTAGAACAAGTAACATTATATTACATATACACGAATACGTTAACAATTGTGATCCACTATATGGGAGCATGCCTTAATTTTCATGACCCGAGTTGTATCCAGAGTCTCTTGAAGGGAGAGCGTGAGTTTGCGTATAGATCTATACTGGATTGACTATCCTACACCTCGCTGCTAGCTACAGCGGGACCGGCAGGTCTGCGGGTGCCAAACGTCATACCTTATCTTTCGACTATACGTTGTCGTTGTTACCAGTCTATGGTATGGTGCAATTTATCACATGATACCTTAATATAAATCTGGTTTAAGGTAGTTAGTACAATAGTAGTTCCTATAATACAACACTACAGTACTACAATAACTTACCCATTACATACTTTAGTGATTGTTTCACTTAAACTTTAAATGTACAAACTATATATTGTCAAATGATAGTTACACTTGGGAAATTACACACTTTTACAACAAACGAGCATACAAAACAGTTAAGCCTTGGTAGAAGGCTACTTTAATAGAAAATATAGGTTTTTCTAAGAGATTCAAAATTGTACAAACATTTACTTACATTTTACAAACTTACACTTGAGACATGTTCAAACATTTTTGGATGACAAATACCAACACTAAAATACTTATGAACTCACCAGCTTAATGCTGATAAACTCTTTCAAAATAACTTGTATTCTCAGGTCATCAGTAGACAGGTACCGAGGCTAGCTTTTGAAAAGATGGAGCGCATCCAAGACTCATCTTATTATTTTGATTTACATTATTTTTGGTGTCTATTACTGTACAGAACACGCTTGTATTAAAATTATATATTTAATGCAATGGATGATGGTGTTTTCTTATTTACATTTACTGTGTTGTGATACTTTACATGAAGTCCTCCACCCCAGAATGTTTCCCCCGTTCTTGGTTTTGGGGTGTGACATCGCATATGATCAGGAGAAAATGAGTCTCTTCACGACAGGTGGCGCTTGGACATGAATCTGATTGCGGTCCGTGTTTCTTTGGGTGTACCAATGTTTGAGTATCGAGGCGCTGGGTAGCCGAGGCCAAGATTCGATTGCGGAGAGACTGGTAGTTTTGCATATAGACTAATATTTATACTCTGGGAAGGCCAGCAATTGATTTGTTAGTCAACTTCAATGTCAGTATCAGTAGTTTTGCATGGATTATGATCAGTAGAGGATAGGGTTTCAGATTTCCATCAACGTGTTATCAGTCATTGATGATTCCTATGTGTTTTAAATTATGAGTTAGAGTACATCAAGGTTTTGAGTTGTGTAAGCGGAAGATCAGTGGTCGTGACAAGTGATAATGAGATTATGTGATGGTGTATTAGGGTATCCGAGTATAAGGCCTTAAATTGTTGGGTTGTTATGAGGTTTGGGTTTGTCAAACAGAAATTAGAGCATTAAGCGACTATATTTACAGATGTGAGACCATCTGTTAATTATCGCTAGATAGGATTGTCTAAGGGTGTGACTGTACTATGGAGAGTGCGTTGTGTAAGAGAATTTTCGTCAAGAGTAGCAACGCATAATCTGGGAATGTGTGTTCACCTAACTATGTTGGACCGTGGAGCATGAGATATTGAAATCAGTGTGGTTATGACTTGATGATGATATTATGGGGTGATAAGAGAGTGAGCAGATCTGGGTGAGAGTAATCACTCAGGACTGTCAAAGAAAACCATGGGGTGAGCCCATGACAAGTGAGAGAGTATCGTATGACTATGGGAAGTCGTAACATACATGAGTCAGAGAGAGAGAGAGAGAGAGAGAGTATGAATGTGGGGAGCTGTAGCATGCATGAGTTACAGAGAGAGAGAGAGAGAGAGTGTATGAATGCGGGGAGCTGTACCATACATAAGTCAGAGAGAGAGAGTATCGTATGACCGCGGGGAGCCATACCATACATGAGTCACAGAGAGAGAGAGAGAGTATGACTGCAAAGAACCGTAGCATTCACGAGACAGCGCGTGCGTGCGAGAGAGAGATATAGAGATAGAGAGAGAGAGAGAGAGTATCGTAATACTATAGGGTGTCGTAGCATACATGAGGCGGTGATAGAGTGTCATGAGACTGCGCGGAGTTGTAGCACTTATTAGTCAGTGAGAGAATGTTGTAAAACTGTATGGAGCCGTAGCATTTACTAGTCAGGGTATGATGCAGAGGGGTTCTTAGGCCCGAGTAGCCTTACCAAATGAGTCAGTCGGAATATGGTGGTCGGACCAGGGGCAAGATTGGGGTCTCTGTGATAGTCGGAAACCATATTATCTCGATGGAGGGATAAATTTTCACAAATCGAAAGGATGGGAGGAGTAATGTAGGCATAGATTCGTGGATCTCGTGTCATGAGTTGAGTAACAGATTGGATACTAGTGGTTCTAATTCTGTTTCGGGCCAGACTCTTGTGTTGAGTTTAGGATCTATCTCTATGGATGATACACAGGTTGGGAATTCAGAGTTTTTAGATGGATTTCTTTATGAGTGGGGATGTTTCCCATCTGATGTCTTAGACCTGGGTGGATCGGTTCGTTGTTTTGAGGAGAACCGTGACACGCATGAAGTAGCAAGTAATAGATGACAAAGATTGGAGGTGAGGTGCGACTTCAATTTGGTTGTAGTAATCGCTTAGTTCAAAGCAAACTTGGTGATCGTGAGACCGGTGTGATTGGTTGAGATAGCTTGGTTGGACAGAACAACTTTGAATTCGTATTGCCAGATGTGTTAAGGTAGCTTCAGAGGTTCAAATCTTGGGTCGCGAGCTGACCTGGTACTCGGTGTTAGGAGGAACATTGAGAAGAAGTTGGGACTTATCATTGTAGATATCAGAGGATAGTTATGACTGGGCATGGTCACGCTTCTAGTGTCTGAGAGTAGAGTATTGAGATTCATTCTTCAGATTGGTTCTGATAGTAGTACCAGTGGTTGGTCCTTGGTGAGATGTGACCCCTCCATTCCATTTGAGTTACAATATGGACCGACTAGTATGTCTGACATGAGTAACCAACAACTAATTATGTTCAAATTACTGTCCCCCTCAGTCGTGAAGAGGTAATAAGAGTTGGCAATGTTTTATCAGTATGAGATTTGATAAGTGATTGTTATGGTGATATTCTTCATGGGCGGTCTTTCGGGTAAACACACCACTACAGGTTCCGAGTTCTGGAGAGTCAAAGTTGATACTGCAATGACAGGGGGGTCTATCCTTTTCGGGACAGGTGTTCATGTCAGTTTTAAATGTCTTGGGAAAGAGATGATTGTATGATATGATAACTTCCCGGTGGTGCTTCTTGGGTTATTTATTTCGATCGATGTCTTGATAAAGGGTGATTTCGAGGGTGAAATCTAATTCAAGTATGGGAAAATTGTAACACCGTGATTTCTGGATGTGGAACTTAAGGATTGAGTGCAAGTTGAAGGGCCCACTCGACGAGTTGGTTGGCCCCAACTTATTGTGTATGAGTTGATCAGGACGTGTGGGTTAGGATGCGTTGGTTAGGAAGCCTACTCGTTGAGTTGGAGGTATGGACTCAACGAGTTGAGGTTGTGTGATGAAACCCTAATTTATCGGATGTACAGCCTATTTAAAGGACCTTAAGTCATTTACCCTGCCTTTTTTACCACCTTTCATGTCCAGAGAGGAACCCTAGCAAGCTAAGTGTGTGTGTGTGTGTGTGTTTGTGTGTGTGTGTGAGGCAAAAAGCATGTTTTTGGAGCATTCCTTGAAGAGGCTTGAGGAACTAGAGGCTTGGAATGAGGTAAAGCTTGAAGATCTAGCATCTACATCGTGTGGGCATCCAGTGGGAGGTAAAAAGTCTCTACCTTGGCTTTCCATTCCTTATATCTCTTCTTATGTGATTCTATGGGATTTAGGTGCAAAATGAGGGCCATTACCGAGTTAAGCTTTCCCACAGGGTATGAATATCAGATCTGGACTTATTTAGGTCCCATGTATATAAAGTTTTAATCTTTACAGAGCATTAACCCGTCTTCATGTCCTAAACACCTTCTTCACCTTAGTGATGGGTCGTATAGCCGTGTGAGGGCTTTCATGATCGTAAAGTTAGCAACTTTACATGGTAATTTCATCCTATGAGGCTGGATTTGGAGTTTAGAGCATTGGAATTGCCTGGAATGAGTTTAATGAAAAAGGACTGAAGAACTCGATGAGTCGAGTCGGGTTTTCTTGTTTTGGACTAACAGTAAACTCGATGAGTTGGTGAAGCAACTTAACGAGTGGCTAGGTTTTACCCCAATCTTCTGGACTCTGCATGGTCTCGACGAGTTAGATAGAAACTCGGCGAGTTAACTCGGGTTTTAGTGAATTACTAAGCACTGAGGACCTCAACAAGTAGATGAGTTTCACTCGATAAGTTGGGTCAGCTTTGACTGTTGACTTCCGTTGACTACAGGGTTTGGTCTAGTTGTGGATATTGAAGGATATGGAGGGCAGAGTCTAGACCAGCAGTTCGAGGGTGGGATATATTGTTTTCCTCTGCGAGCTAAGTCTTCTCACTATACATACCTGAGCGGTAATACCGTGTGACTGGAGGATCTTGTTTGAGTTATGGATTGAATGGTCCTATGTGTATATACTCAGTTATATGATATTATACATTTTTTCTTTATGATATATGCTATATTATTCTATACCTTACTGAGTTAGGATCGGAGGGTCCAAACCGAGTTGTGATATCGGAGGGTCCTCACTGAGACACAGAACTAGAGGGTCAAACCCGAGATGTGAGATCAGAGGGTATTCGCTGAGACACATAACCATAGGGTCCACACCTAGCCTTAAGACCGGAGGGTCCTCACCAAGATGCATGACCGGAGGGTTCATGACAAGCTATAGCCATGAGAGACTTATTATTTGTGTATGTGGTAATTTGGGGAACTTACTAAGCTTCATGCTTACCGTGTTGTGTGTTAAGTGTTTCAGGTACTTCTCAGGATGGCGAGAAGGCGCCAGCTTGATTGTAAACACCTGTTCGAGATTATGTTTAAAGATTCTAGGATATTATCAGTCATTTTGTTGAATTGTGTTTTGAAATTTGATACGTCTGTAGTTTTTTAGAATTGTGACATTGAGTTTATGCAATTTAAAATAAAAAATTTGTTTGAAAATTTACAATGTTACAAGTTGGTATCAACTCCAGACTCAAAAGCTAGATAGGTAAAAGTGGTCCTGCTCTATCTGCCACAAAAGTTTAAAGTATCTAATAGATTAGCAGAACCTCAACATGCGGTAGAGGAGGTGGTTGGATATACTGAAGGACTACAATTACAAGATTTTGTACCACCCCGTGAAGGCCAATGTGGTGGCCGATGCTTTAAGCCATAAGGCGGAAAACACTGCGATCGGAGATGTTTGTCTGAGGATGAAGATGATTTCCCCATTGCTGGATATGATCAAAGAGGCTCAGGTGCAGGGTTTTAAGAGAGAAATTTGGATGTTAGAGCGGATTCAGGGTCAGATTCCCTTATTTGTATAGGATGGTTGGGGTATTTTGACACAGTGTAGCCGGGTGTGGGTACCGGCATCTGGGGGAGTGAGACTGTAGTGACCCGATTAAAGGTATGGATTTAAATAAAGAATAATTGGACTTATATCCTACTCGACGAGTTGGTTTCCCTACTCGTCGAGTAGCAACGGGAATAGAACGCGTGTTTAGTGACCTACTCGGCGAGTCCACTAAGGGACACGGCGAGTAGGAGCTGGCAGATGAAACCCTAAATTCTGGAGGTTTTGCACCCTATTTAAAGGATCATTGGCCTCCAACAGCCTCCCCTTACTGCTTCTTGTCCCTCTCAGACCCTAAATTATGTGTGTGTGTGTATTCCTTGGTGTGTTCAAGCTTGGAGGAGTAACCTTGGAGAAGGAAGCACTTGAGGTAGCAAGGAAAAGCAAGGCCAAGAACTCGTGGAAAGCTAAGGAATTTCCTCAGTTATCACTCTCTGGAAGGTATTAGGATGTTCCTTAAGCTCATTTCTCTTTTAACCTCTCTTGGATGGGTGTTATGAAGGGCTCTCCATGTTTAAGCTAAGATCTGAAGTTGTAACTTCAGATCTAGACTTCCCTTGACCTCTAGATCCATAAAGTTCCCAGCTTGTACAAGGATGAGACTCTCCCAAGGTGTAAAACTCCATTAAGAGCTTAGATTGATAATTTAGGGCCTTTAGAGCCTTGCATGTGCGTAAAGTTTGCAACTTTACGTGATAAACATGCCTTAGGAGCTTCGATCTGTAATCTTGGACCTTGCCATGGCTTAAAAAGCATCTGCATGGATTAAGAACTGCAAGGACTCGGCGAGTCCGTTGAAGATGGCCATGAACTCGGCGAGTTCGTTGAAGATTGCCTTGAACTCGGCGAGTTGTTAGAAGACTCGGCGAGTTGGCTAGGGTTTCTTCCAAATCTTGGCCATGTATGAACTCGAGGAGTTAAAAAGGGAAATTCGACGAGCCAATCAAGGATTTCATGACTTCTCGAATTCAGGAAGGGCTCGACGAGTCGGTGATCTGCACTCGATGAGTCGAGTCAACATAGACTGTTGACCATGACTGTGGACTTTGACTTGGACCAAGGGTCGACCAGTTGAATTCTGTTGGTTTCTGGTAATTGGGAGATTTATGAAAAAGGTTGTATGGTGCATATAGGTGGTGGAGTTCGTGTTGGACCCAGGAGTTGAGCATTCTTATTTTCGACGATAGTTGCGAAGTGAGTTATCCTCACTATACTAAGGGGTCTAAGGCACCAAGGCCAGCCCATTGGATATGATATCCTAGTAGTTGTATTATGTTGAGTATGAGTTAGTTATGCATGTTAGTTTGATACGCTAGAGGGTAGGTCTGTAGGACTACCTGTGATACTGATTGATTGCTTGTATGTACATTATCTGTTACATGTTGATATGTTATGTGGGATGGGTTGAGGTTGTACTGCTCCGTGCGGTAGCCAATAAACCCTAGAGTATTCCAGATATGATCTGAAGGCCCGGTAGGAATTCCAGACTCATACTGAGGACTTGGGAGCATTCCAGATACGAGCTGAGGATCGGTAGGCATTCCAAACTCGTATTGAGGGGTCGGTGGCAATTCAAATGTGAGCTGAGGGCCCGGTAGGCATTCCAGACTCACACTATTGGCCCAGGGGTATTCCATTCTGTAAAGCTGTGGACCCGTTATGTGCTGTTCTACTCAGTTTGTTATGATATGTTATGGTGTGACATGGTTATGTGGACTTTATGTGTATCGGTATTTTGGGGGTAACTCACTAAGCTCTCGGGCTTACAGTTTAAGTTTATTGTTTCAGGTACATCAGGGGATCGCGGCAAGGCGAAGGCATGAGCGTACAACTCCTCTTATTATGTTATGTTTCTGCAAAAACTCTGATATAAATGTATTTTGAAAAAAAAGTTGTAATGTTGTGATGAATTCGACATGTTTTGAAAGTTTAAATTTGGCTTAAATTTTTGGGTGTTACAGAGACAAAATATCTTGGAGGAGGCACACAAGTACAAGTTCTCTATTCATCTAGGGATACAAAAATGTATAGAGATATGAGGTTGAGTTATTGGTTGTAACACCCTATAGCTGGTATGTGTTGAAACCCTGTTAAATTATTTTTAGCATAATTGGTCCTTTAAGTATGTTGGGCATACTTAAGTATACGCTTAGCGAACTATGCATGGCAGGTTGCGGAGAAGTTGGAAGTACGCTCGGCGTACCATCTCTACGCTCGGCATACCATCTGTACGCTGGGCATACATGCCAGGGGTCCAAAACCCTAATTTTCAGACATGACGCCTATTTAAGCGACCTTGAATTCCATGGACTTAACCCTAGAGAGCTTTCATAGCTTTAGAACATCCTTACACTCCAGAGAAACTTTTCAGCCCATTTTGAGCTTTAAAAAGTGCATTTGTGACTCTTTTAGTGTTCATTCCAAGAAGAAGAGGTGGTTAAGAAAGCTTGGAACGAGTTGGTGCTTCAAGATCCAGCATCATAGTCATCTTGCAAAGCTTATGAAGGTAACAAATCTTGGATCTTTCATCTTAAATCTCTATATTTAGTTAGGGTTTTCTACCTTGTCCCTTTTGGGTTATTTTGGACCTCCATTTGTAAGTTGAGCAACTCCAGAAGGTAGGAGTGATTCATCTGAGGTCCCTTGGTCCTTTAGTATCATAAAAATAGAGGCTTGATGGGAGTTTTGGCCTCATGCATGGGTTAAAGACCTTGGAAAGGTATTAATGGAGGTGTTGGTTGTATAAGAGGCATGCAAAGGCATAAAGTGGCCAACTTTATGCCTTGGGACATCTTAACAAACTTAGATATAGATTTTCGACGTAAAGGAAATGAGTATTAAGCACTTAATGGAGAAACTGCTTAAAATAGTTGTATGCTGGGCGTAACCCAGTGTACGTTGCACGTAGTCCCAAGTCCCAGTACGTTGTGTGAACCAATATGGTACTCTAAGCGTACGCATTGTAGATGGGCCAAATCTATATTGGGCCTTTGAGCTATTTTGGCATTATTTGACTACTGGGCATGGTGTATTTTGGGAATTATGAGTCATACCATTTGTTGTGGGCCATGGATATAATGATTGGGCTTTATTGGGCCAAGAAGCCCATTAACAATTTTCGACTTGGACTTTGGGCCCATTAGCAAAGGATGGATAATTAGGCCTTATGGAAGGGTTGGGAGTTGGGTTTCCCTTGGTTAATCAAAGCCCTAAAATTATCTAATATTATTATTCAGCGAGAGGTAGCGGACCGTTAGGAGAGCAGCTTTTGTATTTAGTAGACATAGGTGAGTCTTCTCACCATACCCATCGGTCTAAGGCACCAAGGCCAGCCCATTATGTGTTTATGATATATGTGTTAACCATTATGTGATTTGATATGATATTTGATTGTGTGTTTTGCATGAAGACCCTGGGGGGAGCCAGTGGCATTGGATGTAAGACCATATGGGGTAGCCCATGGCAGTCCGAGGTAAACACCATGTAAGGTAGCCCATAGCAGTCCTAGGTAAAGACTATGTGTGGTAACCCATGACATTGGATGTAAGACCATGTGGGGTAGCTCATGGCAGTCCTAGGTAAAGGCCATGTGGAGTAGCCCATGGCACTATTACAGGTTTTATGTATGCATGGCTTATGTGATATGTGTGTAGCTTTAATTAGCTAATAGGATATATATATGTGTATTGTGTGGTATGCTCTGGGGAACTCACTAACATTTCACATACAGGTTGTTGATTTGTTTTAGGTACATCCGAGCCTAAGGGCAAGGGCAAGGCGTGATGGCGCGACATGCACTCTCTCTCTCTCTCTCTCTCTCTCTCTCTCTCTCTCTTTCACTATTAGGTTTTGGAGACACTCTGATGATTTGAATAATTTGTAATGAATCATTGGTTTGAAAAAAAATTATGTTAGGATTTCATGGTTTATGCAATTATGTCTTATTAATTAAAAGCGAAAAAAACTCTTTAAAAAAATTGGGTTGTTACAAGTTGGTATCAGAGCCTTGGTTTGAGGGATTCGGGCACACTTTCGGGTGTGTTAGGACTCAAACTAAGGAAATGGTAAAATTGTTTTCAAAAGTAAATTAAAAAGGATTTTCAAAAGGAAATGAAAAGATGAGAGTGCAACATGCGTGATCAACCGAGCCAATTAACTAGTTCCCTGATATGTCAGTCATGTTATGCTGACATTTGAGTCTTGTTGATTATATGGAACATGCTATGTGTATGCTTTTAATATTATATACGGTTAGGAGCTTATACCCTCAGAATGATTGACTTGGCCTTATTTCTTGTTCCTTGTTTGGTTGTGGTCCTAGGGTGGAATCTTTTATTCGAAAGTCTATTTGATCCTTTTTCTGTGTACAATTTGCATGCATAAAGGCAACCTGTTATGATGGGTTTGATTCATATGAGTAGAGTAAATCTTAGGACAACCTGAGGTTGATATACTTGGTAATTATGGGATATGGTCTGGTTATGGGATGAATTGGAGTTATCAGCTAGAGCAGTGGGGTAAGGTACAGGTAGGTGTGGAATGTAGTATTCGGTCCGTACTATTGGAAACACAGGACCTGTACTCGAAGCACTGTTAGATCTGACAACTTCAAGGAGGACCGGTGTAAGAAGATCCCTTGTATGGAAATCGTGATCATTGTAATTTATGATATTTCAGTCCAGCATGGTGGTGACAGGATTTGGAGTAGGAGGATCAGGATCAGAATCTGGATCCAAGGCGGGATGAGGAGACACTACCGATGTTATCGATGAGAGGCTGCACGATCTCATTGTAGCTGAGGTTACCAGGGGCATCCTTGATGTAACCCCGATCATTTTCGGGACAATCAAGGAGGGCATTATGGAGATTATAGAGGAGAGACTCAAATCTTTCAGGGTTTAGATGGCGGCGGGTCAGATTGGGGCCCGAACTCCCTCGTTTTGGGAGTTCAAGGTGTGTAGGGTGCCAGAGTTTTTTTGGGTTCAGGGACCCCATTGTCAGCCGACGCTGGGTGGCGGATATCGACAAGGTCCAGTGCACGAGTTCCTGGCCGGATGCGGCTAAGGTTGGGTTTGCTTTTTGCATGCTGAGGGATAGGGCCCGAGATTGGTGGAGCGAGGTTACTAGCCAAGTAGGGCCAGCCGGGGTGGCAGAGATTTCATGGGCCGAGTTTGTTTGGCGGTTTGATTTGGAGTTTGCACCACCTATTGAGGTGCAACATCTAGTGAGGGAGTTTCATGACTGCCAAGTTTCGGGAATGAGCTTTATTGATCCCATAATATCCAACTGATAAGGAGATGAGGAGGACCCGATATCATTCCATGTTGAGGGATGATATTACGGAGTTTGTGAGTTTTACGGGGTGTAAAACCCTGAATGAGGTGGTAGAGAAGGCCCGTGAGATGGAGATGGAATTGGATACCCGCACGAAGCAGATGACTGAGCAGGCACAGGAAGTAGGGGGTCAGGTTAAGAAGCCTAAGACCTCTGATACTTCGGGTAGGGGTCAACAGGGTCGGGGCTGGTGTGCCAGTGCAGGAGGTTTCATAGTGGGTCGTGTCAGACAGTTGGGGTATCGAAATGTTACTCTTGTGGTCAGTAGGGCCACGCGAGCAGGGATTTCCCTAAAAAGGGCCTGATATGTTTCCACTGCAACCAGACTGGCCATAAAAAGGCCGACTATCCGAAGTTGCAGGGAGGGGGAGGAGCAGTGGTGGTGCCTGCACCCGCCACACTGAGGATCACTGATGGCCACCCTGTTAAGGCGGATTCCCCGACGGTGAAGAGTCGTGCATTTCAGCTGACTACCGAGGAGGCTAAGGTCGTGCCAGATATTATGTCTGGTACGTGTCTACTACCATGTACTGTTGTATGGCTTTATGCTTGTATAGGGACCTTTTTGGTCAATGGTATGTCTGCTCATGTCTTGTTTGATTCAGGTGCTACCCGATCATTTGTGTTGCTTGCGCTTAGCAGAAGTTCGGGGACACGTTAGGGACCTTGGATCCCCCGCTAGAGGTGGAGATTGTAGACAATCGCACCGTTCGTCCTGCAAGGGTATATCTAGGTTGTGACTTGAATGTGTTGGGCGAGAGGTTCTGTGTTGATCTAGTTCTGATACCATTGTAAGGGTTGAAAGTGATTGTTGGGACGGATTGGTTGGGGGCCAACAGGGCCATGATTGATTGCGAGAGCCAGTTGGTCAGGGTTCAAACCCCAAGTGGGGGAGAATAGGTTATTCGTGGGTATAGGGCCTCGTAGGGACCGACCCTCTATTCGTCAGCAAGAGCTAGGACGTTTTTACAGCAGGGTTGCACGGGATTTTTGGCTTATGTCGTGGATTCGAGGGTAGAGACCATGACGGAGGTGGGCAGTGTGCCGATGGTAGTTACTAAGAGTGCCTCCGGAGAGGTAGGTGGAGTTTCATATTGATTTTTTGTCGGGTGCCGCTCCGATAGCAATGGTGCCACATCGGTTGGCACCACCGGAGATGCAGGAGTTATCCATGCAGCTTCAAGAGTTGCTAGACTGAGGGTTCGTTCTTTCGAGCAGTTCCCCGTGGGGGCACCGATTCTTTTCATGAAAAATAAGGATGGATGGCACAGAATGTGCATCGATTATGGGGAGCTGAACAAAATAACGGTGAAGAACCGTTATCCATTGCTGAGGATCGATGATTTGTTTGATCGGCTTCAAGGTGCGTCTTGGTTTTCTAAGATTGACGTCTGTTTGGGTATCATCAGATGAGGATTCGGGATGAGGATATACCAAAGACGGCTTTTTGGTTATTCGTGGGTATAGGGCCTTGTAGGGACCGACCTTTTATTCGTTAGCAAGAGCTAGGACATTTTTACAGCAGGGTGGCACTGGATTTTTTGCTTATGTCGAGGATTCGAGGGTAGAGACCATGACGGATGTGGGTAGTGTGCCGGTGGTAGTTACTATGAGTGCCTCCAGAAAGGCAGGTGGAGTTTCATATTGATTTTGTGTCGGGTGCCGCTCCGATAGCAAAGGTGCCATATCGGTTGGCACCACCGGAGATGCAGGAGTTATCCATGCAGCTTCAAGAGTTGCTAGACTGAGGGTTCGTTCTTCCGAGCAATTCCCCGTGGGGGGGACCGATTCTTTTCATGAAAAATAAGGATGGATAGCACAGAATGTGCATCGATTATGGGGAGCTGAACAAAATAACGGTGAAGAACCATTATCCATTGCTGAGGATCGATGATTTGTTTGATCGGCTTCAAGGTGCATCTTGGTTTTCCAAGATTGACCTTTGTTTGGGTATCATCAGATGAGGATTCGGGATGAGGATATACCGCAGATGGCTTTTCGGTTATTCATGGGTATAGGGCCTCATAGGGACCGACCCTTTATTCGTCAGCAAGAGCTAGGACGTTTTTACAGTTGGGTGGCACGGGATTTTTGGCTTATGTCGAGGATTCGAGGGTAGAGACCATGACGGATGTGGGTAGTGTGCCGGTGGTAGTTACTATGAGTGCCTCCAAAGAGGCAGGTGGAGTTTTATATTGATTTTGTGTCGGGTGCCGCTCCGATAGCAAAGGTTCCATATCGGTTGGCACCACCGGAGATGCAGGAGTTATCCATGCAGCTTCAAGAATTGCCAGACTGAGGGTTCTTTCTTCCGAGCAGTTCCCCGTGGGGAGCACCGATTCTTTTCATGAAAAATAAGGATGGATAGCACAGAATGTGCATCGATTATGGGGAGCTGAACAAAATAACGGTGAAGAACCGTTATCCATTGTTGAGGATCGATGATTTGTTTGATCGGCTTCAAGGTGGAGCTTGGTTTTCCAAGATTGACCTTTGTTTGGGTATCATCAGATGAGGATTCGGGATGAGGATATACCGAAGACGGATTTTAGGACTCGGTATGGAGACTATGAGTGTGTGGTGATGCCATTCGGGCTCACCAATACCCTAGCAACGTTCATGGACCTCATGAACAAAGTGTGTAGCCTGATGCTGGATCAGTCGGTGATTTTTTTATCGATGATATTATGGTGTACTCTAAGACTAGGGAACAACATGAGCAGCATTTAAGGGAGGTATTAGAGACCCTGATGGCGGAGAAACTTTATGCGAATTTCTCCAAGTGTGTTTTCTGGTTGCAGGAAGTACCGTTTTTGGGGCATGTCATCAATCAGGAGGGTATTTTGGTTGATCCAGCAAAGGTTGAGGCTATAATGCGGTGGGAAGTACCAAGTAATGCATCAGAGATTCGTAGTTTCTTGGGCTTAGTGGGTTTCTATCAGAGATTTTTCCAGGATTTCTCCAGGATGTTTGTACCATTGACCTGCTTAACCAAGAAGAAGGTGACCTTTCGGTAGGGTGCGGATTAGCAAATGGCTTTTGAGACCCTGAGATGGAGGTTATGCAATACTCCGATTCCAGTACTACCTGAGGGATTAGATGATTTGGTGGTGTACTGCGACGCGTTGATCATAGGGTCAGATGCGGAGGGGGCATGTGATAGGTTACGCCTTGAGGTAGTTGAAGCCTCATGAGGCAAATTACCCCACTCATGGCTTGGAATTGGGTGTAGTGGTGTTCGCCCTCAAGATTTGGAGACACTATTTATATGGAGTGCGGTTCATTATATATACCGATCACAAGAGTCTGAAGTATTTGTTGGATCAGCAGAACCTTAACGTGCAGCAGAGGAGGTGGCTGGATATGCTGAAGGATTATGATTGCAAGATTCTATACCACCCAGGGAAGGACAACGTGGTGGCCGATGCATTGATCCGCAAGACGGTGGGGTCCCCGATTAGGGACATTTTTATGAGGATGACTGTGACTTTGCCTTTGTTGGATATGATCAGGGAGGCCCAGGTCGAGGGGGTGAAGAAGGAGAATTCGAAGATACAGAAAATTCGGGGACAGTATCCTTTGTTTGTTAAAGATAGTTGCAGCCTTTTGACACAGTGTGGTCGGGTATGGGTACCAGTGACAGGGGTAAGTGAGACAATGGTTATTAGAGGAGGCGCACATGTCCAACTTCTCTATACACCCAGGAGCTACAAAAATGTATATGGACTTGAGGTTGAGTTATTAGTGGCCCTGCATGAAGCGGGAGATCGCCTGGTTCGTGGAGTGATGCTTGACCCGTAGGAAGGTCAAGGTTGAGCATCAGTGGCCTCATGTCAAGGTTCAGCCACCACCCATCCCCGTGTAGAAGTGGGAAGAAATCACAATGGAGTTCATCACAAAGTTGCCTAGGACAGCGAGGGGAGTGGGTGCTATATGGGTGATCGTAGACAGACTAAAGAAGAGCGCCCACTTTATTCCGATTTCCAAGAGTATATCCATGGAAAAGTTGGCAGATATTTATGTTCGTGAGGTGGTGGCTAGACACGGGGTGCCCGTGTCTATAGTCTCTGATAGGGATGTCAGATTTACTTCCAGATTTTGGAAGAAGTTCTACGAGGAACTACGCACTCAGCTACATTTCAGTACAACGTACCACCCTCAGACTGACGGTCCGAGTGAGAGCCCAATCTAGACGCTGGATGACATGCTTCGAGTTGCATACTAGATTTTGGAAGGAGTTGGGATACATACCTACCACTAGCAGAGTTCTCGTACAACAATAGTTATCATGCTAGTATCGATCAAGCCCCTTTCGACATGTTATATAGTCGGAGGTTCAGGACCCCAGTGTGCTGGGACGAGGTTGGACATTGGGTCATGGGGAGCATCGAGGTAGTGCTCAAGACTACTGGATTGATTGAGCAGGTGCGCGACTGGTTTCAAGTTGCGCAGAGCCGTTAGAAATGTTATGTTGACCGACGGCGTTCGGATCTTGAGTCTTTGGTGGGGGATTTTGTATTGCTGAAAGTGTCGCCTTGGAAAGGGATTATCAGATTCCGGAAGAGGGGCAAGTTGGGGCCCCGGTTCATAGGTCCGTTCCGGATCACGGCCCAAGTGAGCAAAGCGGCATATCGCTTGGAGCTGCTAGAGCAGCTTCGTCAGATCCATAACTCCTTCCATGTGTGTCAGCTTCGAAAGTGTGTTGCTGACGACTCCATAGTTGTTTCCTTGGATGACATTCAAGTGGATGGGAGCCTAAACTATGTCGAGAAGTCGGTCACCATCTTAGATAGGAAGATGAAGGGTATTCGGAACAAAGACGTAAATTGGTAAAGGTGCAATGGAAGCACTAGAAGGGCTTTGAATGGGCTTAGGAGTCGGAGAAAGAGATGAGGGAACATTATCCTGAACTGTTTACTGCTACGGAATTCGAGGATGAAGTCTGGTCCAAGTGGGGGAGAGTTGTAACACCCTAAATCGGGTATGTATTGAAACCCTCAAGAATTAATTTTTAGCATAATTGGTCCTTTATGTACACTTGGCGTACTTAAGTATACGCTTAGTGTACTATGCTTGGCGGGTCGCGAAGAAGTTGGAGGTATGTTGGGCGTGCTAGCCGTACGTTGGGCATACGTGCCAGGGGTCCAAAACAGTAATTTTCGGATATGAGGCCTATTTAATAGACCTTATGTCCCTTGGACAAAACCCTAGAGAGACTCCACAGCATTAGAACGTCCTTACACTCCAGAGAAACTTGCAAGACCATTTTGAGCTTTAAAAAGTGCATTTGTGACTCTTTTAGTGCTCATTCCAAGAAGAAGAGGTGGTTAATCAAGCTTGGAATGAGTTGGTGCTTCAAGATCCTGCATCATAGTCGTCTTCCAAAGCTTCTGGAGGTAAAAAGCTTGGATATTTCATCTTAAATCTCTAGATTTAGTTAGGGTTTTATACCTTGTAACTTTTGGTTGATTTTGGATCTCCATTTGTTAGTTGAGCAACTCCAGAAGGTGGGAGTGACATGTAACATCCGGATTTCTAGGTATCATATTTTAATTGCTTATTTTGAGTTATGAGGATGGGCTCAGCGAGTTGACACTTAGACTCACCGAGTAGGATCACGATTGCTAACTAGATTAACGAACGGACTCGACGAGTCGATGGGTGGACTCGACGAGTCCGCGCTGAAGTCAGAAACCCTAAATCTCTGGGCATGTGCCCCATTTAAACAACCTTATAGCCCTCATTTGCGGCTACCAGTCTAGAGAGACCCTAGAGAGCTTGAGCGAGTTGTGAGAGAGAGAGAGAGATTTATTTTGATCCTTTTTGATGTATCTTTGCAAAGAAGAAGGTGTTTCCAGCAAGAGAAGGTCAAGAGGATTGTGTTTCTATGGTTTTCAAGCTTGGGTCTTCATTGTTGATGTAGAAAATAGATCTCTTCTTTTCTTTTGTACAAATCCTTGAATCTAGGATTTTCTATACCCCTTTATTGGCTTGAGTTGATGCATATGTTGTCCCTTTTAGTGTTAGACTCTGGATCTGGACCTTTAGAGGTCTAGAGAGCATTATCTATCCATCTTTATGTTGTTCCATGGAGGAAATGAACCTAGGATGCCATTTTAGAAGCCATTTCACCAAAAGAAGCTTTGGATGCGTTGCATGAGTGTCAAGATTTGACCTTTACATGATTATTGGGCATGAGGAAGTCAGATATATAGGTTAAAGAAGCAAATTAGACCTCAGAAGGTCGATTGGGTGATTATCATGGAAGAAACTCATCGAGTCCATGAGGGTACTTGACGAGTCGAGTCGGGTTGCCCCGCGAGTTGTGACCGGTTGTAGCCCGTCGAGTGGAAGGTTCACTAGATGAGTCGAGTGAGGTTTAGAAGGATCCATAAGACACGCTTCGACTCACCGAGTCACCTATGTGCACTCACCGAGTCACTTATGTGCACTCGACGAGTCTGGTCAATGTTTGACCGTTGACTTTTGTTGACTTTTAGGCTTGGGTCAACACTTGGACTTTTGGACCATTAGAAGGGTAAAATGGTCTTTTAGCATTCTGAGAGAACATTGGAACGAACTAGTCTTGTCTGGAGAGCCATTATTGATTTGAGATGATTTCTTATATGTTTAGGCGGGGTAGGTCATTGTTACGAGGTTCAGGGATATCGAGCACGTGAGTTACTAGACAGCATACAAGGTGTGTCTTCTCACTATACTTTACCTAGAGTGGTAACTATGTGTGACCGGAAGGTCTAATAAGCTATATGAAATATGTGATATGTGTTGATATATGATATTTATGTGTTATACTATGTTATGAGTACCATGATATGGACCGGAAGGTCAAGATGATGAGGACCGAAAGGTCGTACGGGTAGGGTCGAAAGGTCTACCAGAGTTGGGATGGAAGTCCCCTGAGACACATGGATCGGAAGATCCCATAGAGTTATAACCTTGAGTGACGTATGTGTTATATGTGGTATTTTGGGGAACTCACTAAGCATTTATGCTTTATAGTGTTACGTGTTTCAGGTACTAGCGATGATCGTGAGAAGGCGTCGGCATGATCCGTACACACTGGTAGGAGATTTGTTTTATGATCTCGGGATATGTTTTTATCGTGATAACATTTTTTAAACTTGAGAATTTGAGAATATTGAATGAGTTTTGTGTTATTTGAAAAATGAAAAATTGTTTTGAAAATTCATGTTGTTACAATTTGATATCAGAGCCTTGGTTTGAGGGATTCGGATGCACCTTCGGGCATATCTGAACTCAAACTGAGGATTTGAAAAAGTTTTCATACACGAAACAATTTTTCTAAAAAGCAAAAGATTTTGAGAAATTTGAAAGATGCAGTGTGTATGATCATTCAGTGCCCGAGCGGTGATTTCCAAATTACCCTTACGTTATGTATTATCAGATGTGATATGATATGCTATGCATGCTAGAGTAGGCTAGGTATTCATATTAGGACTAGAGTGGCCTGATCTGTGATGCCTTAGCCTAGGAGATTACTGTTGCTATGAGATGCTTGAAAGTGAATAGGTAGCAGTGAGGAGTTTATGAGGGGCCTACCGAAGGGTAGCCGGTACTTATTGAGAAGTAGAGTACTTATGATCTGGGATCCTAGGAGGAGCACTTGGAGTGAATGCTGATGCGGTGTGGAAGGTAGTATAGGGTCATACTACTGGAAGCACCTGATCAGTGCGTAGTCCAAGTAAGAATCCTAAGGGTACTAAGGAACAAGTAGTGTTGAGTTGTCGAGTGTGAGTACACTCAAGCAAGTATTTGGTATTTTTATATTGTATTTCAGAGACATCATGGTTGCGACACGCCACAGACCAGAGACCACCAACATAAGTGATGAGGAACTTCGTCAGATGATCCACGAGGACGTGGTTGCGGCTATCTGCGTAGAGATACTGGAGATGTTTGGGTCTATTAATACCACTTTGATTGAGACGTTTGACGAGAGATACGCAGCGGTTACTGAGGCTGCGGCTGCTGCAACTACTGTAGTTGTGGCTGCTGCTTCACCTTAGGGGGGTGACTCAATGCTGTTCCGGGAGTTCAGCAACATGAATCCACTGAAGTCTGATGGGACACAGGATCTAATTGATGCGATGAGATGGATTTATGATATCGAGGGATGCTTCTACACCTATTCGCATCCAGAGCATTTGAGGGTTCGGTTTGCACTGAACCAGCTTTATTTAGGAGCGAAGGACTGGTGGAAGTTTGTGATGGCGAACTTGACTTTTGTAGAGATTTTGGAGGTGACCTAGGAGAGGTTTACCACCATGTTTAGAGACGAGTATGTTCCCCCGGTAGAGAGGGAAAGGTTCTCACAAGATTTTGTGTCCCTTAAGTAGAGGATAGAGTTAGTGATTGTGATTACACGGATGTTCCATGAGACGGTGTTGTTTTTCCTTGAGCACGTGTTGTCTGAGCAGGCACGTATGAGTCGGTATTTGAGCATTCTGAGGAGGGACATCTGGGATTTCATGGCGAACTCAACTTACCGAAGATGTGTTGAGCTCCAGGAAAATGCCTGGAAGAGGGAGATTGAGTTGGAGACACAGTCCAGGGAGGAGGCCGAGTCTTAGGGGAAGGATAGGCGGCCGGTGCAGTCTCAGCTGGCAGCCAAGGAGGCTAAGCCCGCCGATTCGAGATCTGGATGCAAGAAGGGTCGCACCAGTGGGAAGTGTGGAAAGGGACATGATGGAGTCTGTCGGTCGGTTGCTTGCTACAAACGTGGCAAGGAGGGGCATATAACCAAGGACTACACCAAGGGATTTATGGTTTGCTTTCATTGCAACCAGACGGGCCATCAGAGGGCTGAGTGCCTGCAGCTGTTACAGGGATCAACGTAGGGATCTACCCCTGCTACTGCACGTGCTACTGGGGTTCAGCCAGTGAAGGCCGAAGCACCGAAGGCACGAGAAAGAGCCTTCCACTTGACAGCGGAGGAGGTCCGTGTAGCGCTCGACATCATGGATGGTATGTGTTCTTTCATTTATTTATTTTGAGTTGAGATATTGTGCTTATTTTATGATACGTGTAGGTACTTTTCTTGTGAATTGTGTGCCTGCTTTGGTGTTATTTAACTCGGGTGCGAGTCGATCATTTGTGTCGTTAACATTTAGTGAGCACATCAGTATTCGGCGAGAGGCGTTGAGTCGACCTCTACGAGATTCCATAGATGACGAGCGAGCAATGTATGCTACTGATGTGATTCGAGGATGTATACTGGAGATCTTTGGCATTGAGTTTCTGATAGATCTGGTCCTGATTATAATGGGGGACATTTGTGTTATAGTGGGCATGGATTGGTTGAGCTGATTCGGGGTAGTTATAGACAGCAAGCAACAGAGAGTGACGATACGAGACCCTAGTGAGAGAGAGTTGACTGTGTATGGTGAGGGTACCCGATGTGGGTCAGCACTATGTTTGGCTGCTAAAGCGAGGCAGAGTCTGCAGCAGGGATGCAAGGGGTTTGTAGCTTATGTGTTGGATACACGAGTGGCTGCGGAGAGGCCGAGTTCGATTGATGATGTTCTGATAGTTCGTGAGTTCCCAAATGTTTTTCTCAAGGAGTTGTCGGGAGTGCCTCCTGAGAGGTAGGTGGAGTTCTGCATCGATTTGGTTCCGGGGGCAGCGCCTATCGCCAAGGCACCTTATTGCCTTGCGCCTCCAGAGATGCAGGAGTTATCCTCGCAGCTTGAAGAGCTGCTTGGAAGGAGGTTTATTAGACCAAGTGACTCTCCGTGGGGAGCGCCAGTCCTTTTGTTGAGAAAAAGGATGGTTCACAACGGATGTGCATTGATTACCGGGAGTTGAACAACTTGACAGTCAAGAACCGTTATCCATTACTGAGGATCGATGATCTGTTCGATCACTTACAGGGAGCGTCTTGGTTCTCCAAGATATATATGCAGTCTAGATATCATCAGATGAGAGTACGGGATGAAGATATCCAAAAGACAACATTCAGGACTCGTTGTGGGCATTACGAGTTCGTGGTGATGCCTTTTGGTCTCACCAATGCACCGACAGCGTTCATGGATCTCATGAACAGGGTGTGTAGGCCGATGTTGGATCAGTCAATTATCATGTTCATCGACGCTATTCTGGTATATTCAAAGTCTACAGAGCAGCATGAAGAGCATCTGAAAGAGAGATTCTCGAAGTATTGAGGTCGGAGAGGCTTTTCACCATATTCTCCAAGTGTGATTTCTGGTTACGAGAGGTCCAGTTCTTGGGACACCTCGTTAACCAAAATGGGATATTGGTCGATCCGGCCAAGATTGAGGCGGTTATGAGATGGGAGGTAACGAAATCCGCCACCAAGATCAGAAGTTTTCTGGGGTTGGTCGGCTACTATCGTAGATTTATCAGGGATTTCTCCAAGATTGTCATTCCTCTCACCAGGTTGACCCGAAAGGGTGTGACTTTTATTTGGGGTCCAGAGTAGCAGGCCTCATTCGATACGCTTCATCATAGATTATGTGAAGCCCCGATATTAGCCCTCCCGGAAGGGATGGAGGATTTTGTGGTGTTTTGTGACGCATCGACATCGGGGTTGGGCGCGGTGCTTATGTAGAGAGGGCATGTGATAGCGTACGCATCGAGACAGTTAAAGCCTCACGGGGTGAGATATCCCACCCATGATTTGGAGTTGGGGGTCGTGGTGTTCGCCCTCTAGATACGACATCATTATTTGTATGGGGTTTGGTGTATCATATACACAGACCACAAGATCTTGAAGTAATTGATGGATCGGCCCAACCTGAATATGCGCCAGAGGAGATGGTTGGATGTGGTAAAGGATTATGATTGTGAGATCCTCTACCAGCAAGGCAAGGATAATGTTGTAGCTGATGCCTTGAGCCGTAGGGCGGAGAGTGCCCCGATACGAGACATTTGTATGAGGATGACGGTGATGACTCTGGTGTTGCATACCATTCGAGAGGCCTAGGCAGAGACCGTGAGACCGGAGAACTGCAAGAGAAAGCGAGTGATTGGGCAGGTATCGGAGTTTGTTACCGATAGTCGAGGGCTTATGATTTTTCAGAGTCGGATTTGGGTGTCGTTTACAGGCGAGGCGTGTACCATCCTGATGGAGGAGGCGTATAGATCGAGGTTCTCGATCCATCCCGGGGCCATTAAGATGTATTTGGACCTGAGAAGAGACTATTGGTGGCCTTGTATGAAGAGGGATGTTGCATGATTTGTTTAGAGGTGCTTGACCTGTCGTAGGGTTAAGGCCGAGCACTAGTGTATGCATGGCAAGTTACAGCCACTTAAGGTACCCCAGTGGAAGTGGGAACAGATTTCTATGGATTTCATAACCAAATTGTTGAGGACTGCAAGGGGTGTTGATGCAATTTGGGTGATCATTGACCGGCTGACGAAGAGCGCTCACATCCTTGCTATCAGTGAGAGCTCTTCCACAGAGAGGATAGCAGAGATGTATGTGAGAGAGGTGGTATCGCGGCATGGTGTACCGATCTCGATTGTGTTGGAGCGAGATGTATGTTTCACTTCCAGGTTCTGAAAGAAGTTCCTTGAGGTGTTGGGTACAAGATTGCATTTCAGTACCGCATACCACCCACAGACGGACGGATAGAGTGAGCGGACGATTTAGACACTCGAGGACATGCTTCGAGCATGTGTGTTGGAATTCGGAGGAAGTTGGGACACGTACCTACCATTGGCTGAGTTTTCCTATAATAACAGCCACCATTCGAGCATTGGTATGCCTCCCTTCGAGTTGTTTTATGGGAGGAGGTGTCGGACTCCCATTTGCTGGGGAGAGGTAGGGCAGCGAATGATGGGTAGCACTAAGATAGTGCTTCATATGACTGAGCATATACATCAGGTCAAGCAGAGATTGCTTACAACCCAGAGTCGCCAGAAGATTTATGTGGATAGGCGACGATCCGAACTTGAGTTTCAGGTTGGAGACTTCATACTCCTGAAGGTGTCTCCTTGGAAAGGAGTGATCCGATTCTGGAAGAGGGGCAAGTTAGGGCCTCGGTACATTGGTCCTTTCAGGGTGACCACGAGGTTGGGCAGGGTAGCGTATCGTTTAGAGCTACCTGCAGAGTTGGGCAAGATACATGATACCTTCCATGTGTCTCAGTTGAGGAAGTGTATAGCTGATGAGTCGGATGTGGTACCATTGGAGGATACTCAGGTGGATGCGAGCCTGAATTATGTTGATAGGCCAATTACGGTGGTGGATCGGAATATCAAGGTTCTGAGGAACAAGGAGGTGCCCCTGGTTCAGGTCCAGTGGCAACATCGGAAAGGGTCTGAGCTGACTTAGGAGTCGGAGGCAGAGATGCGAGAGCAGCACCCAGAGTTATTTGTAGCATGAGACTTCGAGGGCGAAGTCTGATCTCATTCTGGTGGTGAAGAATTGTATCATCCGGATTTCTAGGTATCATATTTTAATTTTTTTAATTTGAAGTTATGAGGAGGGACTCGGCGAGTTGACGTTTAGACTCACCGAGCTGGATCACGATTACTGACTGGAATATTGAATGGACTCGACGAGTCGATGGGTAGACTCGACGAGTCTGTGCTGAAGTTATGAGGAGGGACAGCTACGGACTTCGAGGAAGAAATTTGATCCAAGTGGGGGAGAGTTGTAACACCCTAAATCGGGTATGTCTTGAAACCCTCAAGAATTAATTTTTAGCATATTTGGTCCTTTATGTACACTTGGCGTACTTAAGTATACGCTTAGTGTACTATGCATGGTGGGTCGCAAAGAAGTTATAGGTATGTTGGGCGTACCAGCCGTACGCTGGGCATACGTGCCAGCGGTCCAAAACCGTAATTTTCATATACGAGGCCTATTTAATAGACCTTAGGTCCCTTTGACATAACCCTAGATAGCCTCCATAGCCTTAGAACGTCCTTACACTCCAGAGAAAATTGTGAGACCATTTTGAACTTTAAAAAGTGAATTTGTGACTCTTTTAGTGCTCATTCCAAGAAGAAGAGGTGGTTAAACAAGCTTGGAACGAGTTGGTGCTTCAAGGTCCTGCATAGGGTGAGCAAACCCAAACCAAGAAACCGAGAAACCGACTAAAACCGACAAAACCGAAACCGAAGCAAAACTGACGGTTAGGGTTTAAATTTTTTAGAAACCGAAAAATCGAGTTTGGTTTCGGTTTTTACATAGAAACTGACCCATTAAACCCATAAAACCGACTCATATCTAAACCCATAAAACCGAACCATGTACATATTAAAAAAACATACAATATTTAATATTACGAACCTAAATGTGGCTAATCTGTAAATCGCATGCAGTTCTCACTTAGCGGCAGCGCCGTTGCTCATCTCACCTCCCCCGATCGAAGACGACGATGCAAGTACACTCCAATAGTAGGAGCTCCAACGAGCTCAACCGCATTCCCAAACCGCCGGCACCACCCTTGCAAGTTCCAAAGCTGCTAGCCCGCTACGCCTTCGACGATTCCTTCTCGCTTCTCAGGTTCAGTTTTCAAATTTCTCCCTTCTAGCTTTTCAGTTTCTCACTTCTTGGCTACAATTGCTTTTCAGTTTTTCACTTCTTGACTGTGTGTTTTAGTTTGATTGTGTGTTTGGTTGTAATAGATAATTTGGTTGTAAAACTCATGTTTTTTGAAGTATTTAACTTCAATTAGGTGTTATTTGAATTATTTAACTTATTGCTCCATTTCCGAAAAATGGGTTTAAACCCAAAACCCATGGTTTAAACCCAGAAACCGTAAGTGTATGGGTTGAACCCAAGAGACCGAGAAACCGCCCAAACTGATATCAGAACCTGAGAAACCGAACCTACCAGAAACCAATCATATTCGGTTCTGAAAACTAGAAATTGATCATTTACGGGTTGGGTTGGGTTGGGGTCCAAAACTGACCCAAACCGACCCATGTACAGCCCTAATCCTACATCATAGTCATCTTGCAAAGCTTCTGGATGTAAAAAGCTTGGATCTTTCATCTTAAATCTCTAGATTTAGTTAGGGTTTTCTACCTTGTCACTTTTGGTTGATTTTGGATCTCCATTTGTGAGTTGAGCAACTGCAGAAGGTGGGAGTGACATGTAACATCCGGATTTCCAGGTATCATATTTTAATTGTTTATTTTGAGTTATGAGGAGGGACTCAGCGAGTTGACGCTTAGACTCACCGAGTAGGATCGCGATTGCTTACTAGATTAATGAACGGACTCGACGAGTCGATGGGTGGACTCGACGAGTCCAGGCTGAAGTCAGAAACCCTAAATCTCCAGGCCTGTTCCCTATTTAAAGGACCTTATATCCCTCATTTGCGGCTACCAGTCCAATGAGTGAGAGACACCCTAGAGAGCTTCATCTAGTTGAGAGAGAGAGAGAGAGAGAGAGAAAGAGAGAGTTATTTTGATCCTTTTTGTTATGGCTTTGCAAAAAAAAGGTGTTTCTAGCAAGAGAAGGTCAAGGGGGTTCTGTTTCTATGGTTTTCAAGCTTGGGTTTTCATTGTTGATGTAGAAAATCGATCCCTTCTGCTGTTTTGTACAAATCCTTGAATCTAGGGTTTTCTATACCCCTTTATTGGCTTGAATTGATGCATATGTTGTCACTTTTAGTGTTAGACTCTGGATCTCGACCTTTAGAGGTCCAGAGAGCATTATCTATCCAGCTTTATGTTGTTCCATGGAGGAAATGAACCTAGGATGCCATTTTAGAAGCCATTTCACCAAAAGAAGCTTTGGATGCGTTGCATGAGTGTCAAGATTTGACCTTTATGTGATTATGGGACATGGGGAAGTCGGATATATAGGTTAGAGAAGCAGATCTGACCTCAGGATGTCTATCGGTTGATTGTCATGGAAGAAACTCATTGAGTCCATGAGGGGACTTGACAAGTCGAGTCGGGTTTGATGGTTTTTGGTCATAAGAACATCCTATGTGCTCATACATACCCTAATGCATGGATCTAGGTTTCTCTATTGTACATGCAATTCATCCAAGACTATAAACCCTAATACTAGCATGTGATAATCGATATTAGCACAATAATAGGTTTAACATATTACCTTGATTGTTATATAGCAATAACAATCACTATTCCTTCTTGTAATGACTTTAGAAAGCTTAGAGTCAGAAATGTCACTCCTGTAATGGTTCACAAATACCAAGAGCAAGAGGATGAAGAAGAGAAGAGAAGGAGGCTACCCAAAACCGTCCAAAACCCTAGAAGGATGCTTGTCCATGTTTTTTGGGGCTTAAGGGTTCTATATATAGTGAGGCTATTAGGGTTATCTAACAAGGAAACCCTAATTTGGATGCTTAAGCCCTAAGCAACCCATGGACTCCTTCAACTAAAGGCCTTGGACGATTTCTTATGGGTTTCCTCATAGAATCCGTCCAACCTTATAATATAATGCAATCCATAGCCCAATTGCAATTATCTTATAATTACAATTCCAGTCCCTTAAGTTTAATTAATCTCTTTTAGTCACAAACTTAATTCTTATTAACTCTTGACTAATATTAATTAAACAATATGATTTCTCCTTTAATATACTATTCCCATAATATATTAATAAATCATATTTAATCCTTTCTCTCCATAATTGATCCTATCAAGTTACTTTGGTGAAGGCAACCCAAAAGGACCATGAACCATCGGGTCAAGTACATACCAAAATAGTTATGGACTTAGACACTAATCCAACAGTCTCCCACTTGGATAAGTCTAATAAATATTTCGCGTATGACTTCAAATCCTGATCTGCAATCGTAGCTTTCCATAGCCGCTGTCAACTCTGATCTTATTAGATACGCGTGTCCTTTAGATAAGGGATCGTATATTCCTCCATTCTAGATACCGTATAAGACATGATTTCAAATAATTCTTTCTGTACTATTTCTCGACTTCCGATTTATGACGACTGACTAATTGAACAAATCAAATTAGCCCTAGCCTGGCCGAGCATTTACGTTTGTCATCACTAAATCATCGAGGGGCCCAAATATATCGCTTTTATCCTACTTTGGATAAAAGGAACGGATAAAATTTGACTCAATGTTCGCTTGCACTCACTTACCGAATCACACACAACAATATGTTTTATAACACCAAGTTACTGGTGTGTTTACATATTATCAATGTGCAACCGACTCGCAAGATACAACTCACACATCTCGGTTTCAAGAATATAAGATGTTATCGTCTGACCAATCACTCTTGATACAATTCATGGAGTGATCCAAGTGAGCGTGGGTTTAATCCAATGCTCAAATCGTATTCATAGGCACTCATGAACGTTGCAGCAAACATTTTCTTATGTCTAATACTCTTTTAGACAATCCACACACCAATTCATGACAGTCTTCATTCATATCTACTTGCAACATATGAACGACTTTGGCCCGTTCGAATAATTTGATTGTTCTAAACCAATTAAATTATTCAGGAAGCCAAAACATGCAAAGTGAAACACAAGGCTAATACTAATCCCATATGGCCTCAAACCTTTGAGTATAAATAAAACACCTTTTATTTATCACCATATCGATTACTCATTATTTGTTGTTTCGAGTAATCAAATTTTTACTTGAATTATTACACTTGTCCCATGCTCTTATCATGAACACAATGTTTACTTATGGTTCTTACTTTGTGAAATAGATCAAATGAACACATTTCCAATCATACTCATTTCACAACTCCAAATCCTTATTCATAAGTGATAGAATATCAAATTCTTTCCACTTATAGAATATGTTAGATTCTAACATTTTATGCAATGATCCTTTCGTAATGTCACTGCACTAAAGTCACAATGGCTATTGCCCATGAAATTACAAAGTCCTCTATCGGGGATTGTTACAAGACAATTCCATATATGTGATGTCTCTCACTCAAATTACATTCCTTTGAACATCCTTTGAATAAAAGTTTCTAATCTAGACATAGATTCTCAATATCTAACTTCCAATGTGGAAACCTTTCCATACTTACCATATGCCAACATATTCTCAATAGAATCCTATCTATTCATAACAATGTCGATATACTCCATCCAATACTATACTTCCAACTACTCACAAGCGACCAACCCTCGGCAAACTTTGAATTGTCCTTTGATAGTTGTTTAATTATCTTAGTCAAAACCAATTCTTGCCCTTTTTCCCTCTAAATGCGCTAGTCATTTGGAAAATTTTAGAATGGTCAAATATTATAGCATTTGCAATCGATCCTATACCCGAAGCGTATGGGACACAATGCATAATGTCTTACATGAAGATTTGATACTTTATTAATCTTCTGCCATAATATTTTACATGCTACGTTCTCACAATTCGAATTATGAAGAGGAATGCCGTAATCATAATCGAAATTTGAGAACACACTATGTATCCTTGACTAAATTATTAACATTCCACAACCTAAGCCTTTAGATTTGAAATGAAGCATAAGATTCTCTCCCTTAATTATAGCAAAACAACTATTCAACCCTTACAACTTTGCAAAGTATGACTCTTGTTTTCTATAATTAATATTGCTAACTTGCAATACTTGCCTTAATAATCATACAATCATAACATTTATGCTCCAAATATCATGATGATTATTATCAACATAACACTTATGCTCTCACTAGCTTTGACATGTATTCAGAAACCAGCTTAACTTCCAGAAAAACAATACTTGTTGAATTTCTTAAGTTCGTGTTTCTAATACCTAATGCTTTGATAATCCTTTATCAAGGCTCCTTAAACTCATACACATTTATCCAAGATAGCTCATATGTGTCTTAAACAATTAATACTAATTGCCAAATCTCACAATCCAAATCATGGAAAGGGATACCGTAACCATAATCGAATTCGAGAATACAATTTTGCAATTGCTATCTTCTTAAAGAATCTCTCTTAGTGAAAGCATTTCCTCACAGTCATTTCCATGAAGGAGGGAATCTTATGACACTTAGATTTTAATGGTGTATGTGTTTCTATCCATGTGAATTTGTCAAAACCAAGGTTTGCGACAAATCCAAACTCATATGGACCGAACATACTTAATCCTTATTTCTTGCCTTATGGTAACACGGCTGTCCACCATGTCTTCCAAGTAGTTAAGCATCTCACCTTTTCCTATCAATGTACTTTTCATTGATCAAGGTCCTTGCCTTTTATGCATTCAAATGAGAACTCATAGAACTCACATGCATAATTAACTCAATTGGAATGGCACAGAAACAAAATAACGTGAACATGATAGGTTATAAACCTCAAGTCGTGTGCTAGTGATGATCAATAACGTCTATTTTGATTTGTTCTTGAAACCTTTCAAGACAATTAAGACTCCCACTGACTCCTTGACATATAAGATTCTCTTGTCAATAAACATTTCTTGACAAACAAATATTCAAGAGTTAGTTTAGTTTTTATCAAAACACTTCATAAATTGGTCCTAGTTGGTCTTTATCTTATCCAAGACATCACAACTTTCCACATTTGATGAATGTTATAAACCTTCTTGATACTTATCACTCAATGTCACAATCTTAACTCCAAGACTTGTTTTGGAACGAAGTATGATTGACTTCTTGATTTAACCATTTCTTCAATTCCTGATTCCTCTTCTTAGACATACAATTGTACTAAGACTTACTTAGAGGATCAATTGAGATATGGTTCTTAATCATTAAGACCTATCATAAAACATAATAAAAGGTACTCTCCCTTCTTCTTAGAATAGAGAAAGTTTTATCATTCTGCCTACTTGATTCTTTTTATTCGTTCTGCTTATTGACTTAAACTTTTACAATCAATTCAGAATTACACTTAATCTTATATGTGTAATCATATTTGCTAAACTTTTAGTAAATCATGACGAATATCTTTGTTACTCTTGCGGTGGACTTGCTCAACACATAACCTTGTGTACTCGATCTCCTATTCCGTCACTTGACACTTTGTCAACGAATTAGTCTAATTTCCAAATGTGAAAGTTTATTCATTCATCATACAATTCTTGTTGTACGATTCCAAATCTCTATCCAACAGAAACTTGGGCAATGAGAAACTTTCCCTATTTGGTAAATTTTCGACATTTCCATAATTAAGAATCAATTCCATTATTGCTAATAACAGAAACATTCAAACATCAATTTTTCACACACGCCATTGCAAGGATAAATAAATAATATAAAATCAAAATTTATTTTATTGCAGAAACAATTTGTCCTTACAATGCAATTCATTGAAAAACTATGCTAATACATATTTCTTAGCAATCTAACTCTAAGTAGTAGCTCAAGAATCTAATCTTCAAGTAATGCGATCGAAATCCATTTCTTCACGGTTAGATTCTGGTCACTTCTTCCCTTAAGCTTCCTTTCCTTTCTTCGATCCATCAATTGTAATCTTATCACATTATGTATTAAGAATCTAGAATAGGAGCTTAAAAGAGTTAGTCAACGGATTTTACCTAAAGTAGAGCCATACGTTTTGACTCTCCCGTCTCTTAGATCTCTTAGGTAAATAGGGCAGCATCGTCTCTAATGCCCCTTCTTTTGGCAATAAAAGCAAATTGACTCTTTTGGAACATCACATTGAACTACTTCAGACATTGCCTTTCTCTTATGATCAAACTTTTTGATCATAGGATGTCTTTCGTTGCCATTGTCTATATCCATAGAGGTCTTGAAGGTAGATTCACCAATCAACTTTGCTTTTCTATTGCGCCAAACCATTGTTGATTTAGCAGCAATAAGCATATAAGTGAGATCTATAAGGGTCACATCGCAATTCATCATATAGTACTCTCTTACGAACTCACTATACGAGTTAGGAAGTGACTGAAGAACCCAATCAACAGCCATCTCCTCACAGACTATGGATCCCAACATTCTTAACCTATCAATGTGTGACTTCATCCCTAGGACGTGTGCACGCACCGACTTTCCCTCTTCATGTTACTTGCCAAAAGGGCTTGATTGAGCTTGAACTTTTCAAGCCTTCGAACTTGTCGGTTAGGGAGAATAATAGGAGGAGGTGGAGGAAGTGAAGCATGATTTCTTGTTCCTCGATATCGAATCGTGAATATCATCTTCATGTGGAAAGCTTGTTCCACTGGATTTGGGAAGACCATAATTGTCGAACTTTGACATCTACAAAATGGGAGAAAACAAATTCAAGTTAGTTGATCGACTGAGTCCTTAATAAATCACCCAAAATAGATATTAAGGCTAGGACCCAACACAATACGCTACAACCTAGAAAAGGGATGTCGTAATCTAGTTGCAGAATATTTGAAGGTAAGTGAATGACGATTCACTAATTTCCACCATGAAAAACGAAATATAAATTTAGGTTTCAAATCTATGAAAACTCCTAGATCCTTTGAGATTCATTGAACTTTTCAATGGCATGTTTAAATCTCGATATGCCCCTTTAGTTTATGACTGGGATGCCTAGGATCGCAAAGTGGTTGTGATTAACCATGCAAACTTACATGGTGCCCTCACATGTTACGGTCATCTATTCGATGTGCCGGTAAACCACACACGCTCCACTGAACTATGAAAAACATTGATTCACCCTTTTCTACCTCTTCTTAGAACCATTTAATGCGCCGGTAAACCACACATGCTCCAATAACGTCTTCGTAAGGGCACAAAGTGTAATTTCATGGAATTGCATCAATTCACTTTTGCCTAAGTAACTAAGATTGGGAATTTGTAAAACATTTAGTTACTTTTGTACTTCATTATACTTATAATGGAAGGTTTTGTCCTATCCTACCCATTCGGCTAACGACCCTCCACTAGTCAAGAATGCGGTGGGTAAGAGTGGATACCCATTCAATCGCCATTTTATAGGCAATTTCCTTAAACACCCCTTATAGACCAGCTTTGTGAATGAGGCCTACTAAGGGTAAGACTAACTTTTATTCATACATATATATATATATATATATATATATATATATATATATATATATAATGTTAGACTTTTAATGTTATATATAGTATAGGGTGTATTTTACACTTTTAAAATACTATGTGGTGAAATTTAACAATTATACTTTTAATTCAATTAAATTGTAAACCAAAACTTTTATGGATTTATTAAACCTCTTTTAATTATACGCCTTAATTAATTAATAAAACCATAAGGGTGTGATTTGAACTTTTCAAAACAATACTAGGGTTTTAGAATTTAACATTTCTAAATTAACTTTTGATCAACATTTAAATTCAAAAACTTGAGGGCAAGTTTTGAAACATTTCAAAACATTAGGGTTTAGAATTTAAATATACATCAAAATTAAACTTTTAATCATAATTTAAATTCCAAAACTTAAGGGCAAGTTCTGAAACTATTCAAAACATTTGGGTTTTAACTATTTAAATTTCAAAAACAAAACTTTTAAGTTCAAATTTAAATTATAAAACCTAAAGGGGAAAATTGAAACTTTTCATAACACAAGGATCAAATAAAAAATAATATAAATTAAACAATTAATTTCATCATTATCTATATTTGACCTAATTTCAATTTCTTGCAAAATAAGTTACCCAATTAATACAAATAATCAACTTTAATCATATACGGAAGTTATTATCTAATCAATTGGTATTATCTTGTGTTTTGGCATGGATATATTTCAAGAAACAATAAAATTCATATTTTATAGGTTTAAAACGAATATGGTGATTATCCTTAAGCGAAACAGCAACAAAATCCAAAAATCCCTCTGTCTGACGCTCCGACTCGCTGAGTCACACTATGGAACTCGCCAAGTAGGGCTGATTCGCCGAGTCAGGTCGAACAGAAGGCCAGAAAACGATTTTCAACTACATAATGCATCAATATAATAGAAACCAATCTAGGCTCTGATACCACTGATGGGTTTTGGTCATAAGGACATCCTATGTGCTCATATACACCATAATGCTTTGATCTAGGTTTCTCTATTGTACATGCAATTCATCCAAGACTATAAACCCTAATACTAGCATGTGATAATCGATATTAGCACAATAATAGGTTTAACATATTACCTTGATTGTTATATAGCAATAACAATCACTATTCCTTCTTGTAATGACTTTAGAAAGCTTAGAGTCAGAAATGTCACTCCTGTAATGGTTCACAAATACCAAGAGCAAGAGGATGAAGAAGAGAAGAGAAGGAGGCTACCCAAAACCGTCCAAAACCCTAGAAGGATGCTTGTCCATGTTTTTTGGAGCTTAAGGGTTCTATATATAGTGAGGCTATTAGGGTTATCTAACAAGGAAACCCTAATTTGGATGCTTAAGCCCTAAGCAACCCATGGACTCCTTTAACTAAAGGCCTTGGATGATTTCTTATGGGCTTCCCCATAGAATTCGTCCAACCTTATAATATAAGGCAATCCATAGCCCAATTACAATTATCTTATAATTACAATTCCAGTCCCTTAAGTTTAATTAATCTCTTTTAGTTACAAACTTAATTCTTATTAATTCTTGACTAATATTTATTAAACAATATCATTTCTCCTTTAATATATTATTCCCATAATATATTAATAAATCATATTTAATCCTTTCTCTCCATAAATCATCGTATCAAGTTGCTTTGGTGAAGGCAACCCAAAAGGAACATGCACCATCAGGTCAAGTATATACCAAAATAGTTATGGACTTAGACACTAATCCAACAGGGTTGCCCCGCGACTCGTGACCAGTTGTAGCCCGTTGAGTGGAAGGTTCACTCAACGAGTTAAGTGAGGTTTAGAAGGATCCATTGGACACGCTTGGACTCATCGAGTCAGTTATGTGCACTCAACGATTCTGGTCAAAGTTTGATTGTTGACTTTCGTTGACTTTTAGGCTTGGGTCAACACTTGGACTTTTGGACCATTAGAAGAGTATAATGGTCTTTTAGGCTTCTGAGAGAACATTGGAACGAACTACACTGGCCTGGAGAGCCATTATTGATTTGAGATGATTGCTTATATGTTTAGGCGAGGCTAGGTCATTGTACGAGGTTCAGGGATATTGAGCACGTAAGTTACTAGACAGCATACAAGGTGAGTCTTCTCACTATACCTTACCTAGAGTGGTAACTATGAGTGACCGGAAGGTCTTATATGCTATGCGAAGTATGTGATATGTGTTGCTATGTGATATATATGTGTTATGCCATGTTATGAGTACCATGATATGGACCGGAAGGTCAACAGTGTATGGACCGGAAGGTTGTACGGGTAGGGCCGGAAGGTCTACCTAGTGGTGTCAGTTTATGACACGACACAAAAAAAATACATGAAACGAAACGAAATCGATACAAAATCAAAATTCGAATTCGTGTGCGTTTCGTGTTCGTGTCAAGATTAAAAAACACGATGTCGTGTTGCGTCGTCTTTGTGTTCATAAATCGACATGAAATTGATACGATTAAGCATATTGTTGTCAGGTTTTTTCATGTTTGTCATTTTTATCGTGTTATATATCTTTAAATATGAATGAAATACACTAATATTTATGTAACATTATATTTTTCGTGTCACGTCGTGTTTTAGTTGGTTCGTTTTTGTTTTAATGAAAAATAACACGACATCGTGTCGTGTCTTGTTCGTGTTATACAAAACCTTGTCGTGTCGTGTCGTGTCAGACAAAAACATGACACGACTGCCCGATTTGACAGCCCTTGGTCTACCAGAGTTGGGACGGAAGTCCCCTGAGACACATGGATCGGAAGATCCGATAGAGTTATGGTCTTGAGTGGCATATGTGTTATATTTGGTATTTTGGGAAACTCACTAAGCATTTATGCTTACACTGTTATGTGTTATGTGTTTCGGGTACTAGCGATGATCGTGGGAAGGCGCCGGCACAATCCGTACACACTAGCAGAAGATTTGTTTTATGATCTTGGGATATGTTTTTATCGTGATAACATTTTTTAAACTTGAGAATTTCAGAATATTGAATGAGTTTTATGTTATTTGAAAAATGAAAAATTGTTTTGAAAATTCACGTTGTTGCATGACAAATCTGAGGTCCCTTGATCCTTTAGTATCATAAAAATGGAGGCTTGATGGGAGTTTTGGCCTCATCCATGGGTTAAAGACCTTGGAAAGCTCTTAATGGAGGTGTTAGGTGTATATGAGGCATGAAAAGTCATAAAGTTTCCAACTTTATGCCTTAGGACATCTTAACCAACTTAGATCTGGCTTTTGGACGTAAAGGAAATGAGTATTGAGCACTTAATGGAGAAAGTGCTTAAACTGGTTGTACGTTGGGTGTAACCCAGTGTACGTCACGCATAGTGCCAAGTCCCAGTACATTGCGCATACCAAGATGGTACATCGAGCGTACGCATTGCAGATGGGTCGAATCTATTTTGGGCCTTTGAGCTATTTGGGCCTCATTTGACTAATGGGCATGGTGTATTCTCAAAATTATGAGTCATATTGTGGGCCATGGATATATTGATTGGGCTTTATTATACCAAGAGGCCCATTAAGAATTTTGGACTTGGACTTTAGGCCCATTAGCAAGGAATGGATAAATGGGCCTTATGGAAAGGTTGGGAATTGGGTTTCCCTTGGTTAATCAAATCCATAACATTATCTAATATTATTATTCAGCAGGAGATTGCAGACTAATAAGAGAGCAGCTTTTGGATTCAGTAGACAGAGGGGAGTCTTCTCACCATACCCATGGGTCTAAGGCACCAATGTCGGCCCATTATATGTTTATGATATATGTGTTAGCCATTCTGTGATTTGATATGATATGTGATTGTGTGTTTTGCATGAAGACCCAAGGGGAGCCCGTGACATTGGATGTAAGACCATGTGGGGTAGCCCATGGTAGTCCTAGGTAAAGAACATGTGGGGTAGCCCATAACATTGGATGTAAGACCATGTTGGGTAGCCCATGGCAGTCCTAGGTAAAGGCCATGTGGGGTAGCCTATGGCATTAGATGTAATACCATTTGGGATAACCCATGGCGGTCCTAGGTAAAGACCATGTATGGTAGCCCATGACATTATTATAGGTTTTATGTATGCATAGCTTATGTGATATGTGTGTAGCTTTAATTAGCTAACAGGATATGTGTATGTGTAGTGTGTGGTATGCTCTGGGGAACTCACTAAGAATTTCTCTTATAGGTTATCGATTTGTTTCAGGTACATCTAAGCCTAAGGGCAAGGGCAAGGCGTGATGGCACAACGTTCGCTCTATCTTTCTCTTTAACTATTAGGTTTTGGGGACACTTTGATGATTTGAATAATTTGTAATGAATCGTTGGTTTGAAAACAATTATGTTTGGATTTCATGGTTTATGCAATTATATTTTAATAATTAAAAGCAAAAAAATTCTTTAAAAAAAGTTGGGTCGTTACATTGGTGGCCCTGCATGAAGCGCGAGGTCGCTTGGTTCATGGAGTGGTGCTTGACCTGCAGGAAGGTCAACGCCGAACATCAGAAGCCTCATGGGAAGGTCCAGCCGCTACCCATTACCATGTGGAAATGGGAAGAAATCACCATAGACTTCATCATGAAGTTACCGAGGACGACGAGGGGTGTGGATTCCATTTGGATCCTTGTGGACAGGTTGACGAAGAACGCCCATTTTATTCCGATCTCCGAGAGTATCTCTACTGAGAAATTAGCAGATATCTATGTGCGAGAGTTGGTGGTGAGGCACGAAGTGCCAGTATCTGTGGTCTCGGACTGCGATGTCCTATTCACCTCTAGGTTTTGGAGGAAGTTCCATGAAGAATTGGGCACCTAGTTACATTTTAGCACTGCTTACCACCCTCAGTGTAACAACGTAATTTTTCAAAACAACTTTTCATGTTTCAACACAATAAAACTCAAATAATATTCCCAAATCTCATGTTATCAAATGTCATCACAAATAAACATATCCTAGAAACTCAAAAACATAATCTTCTGATTGTGTGTACAAATCATGTCGGCGCCTTCCTGCGATCCTCGCTAGTACCTGGAACACATAACACATAACACGGTAAGTATAAATTCTTAGTGAGTTCCCCAAAATACCACATACAGTACATAAGCCACTCGAGGCTATAACTCGGTATGAACCTTTGGTCAATGTGTCTCAGCGGGACCCTCCGGTCCCATAGCTCGTTGGACCCTCCGGTCTGGTCTATATCGTTGGACCCTCCGGTCCGGCCTATATCGTTGGACCCTCCGGTCCGGTCTATATCGTTGGACCTTACGGTCCGGTCTATATAACACAGAGCATATAAATAACGCAATGCACATAAATCTCAAACATATATATACACATAAGACCCTCCGGTCTGCACATAAAGACCACTCTAGGTAATGAATATTGAGAAGACTCACCTCGGGAAATTTTGAAAAGTATCGAACTCGAAATACTGATCTAGCCTCCACCTAATCACATAAAATAATTCACCTCCCATTAACAGAAATTCTCAACGGCTAGTCTAATCCCTTCCTATAGTCTCTCAGAAGGGGAAAAGACCATTTTACCCCTCCAATGGTCTGAATGTCCAATTGTTGACCAAACCCTAAAAGTCAATGAAAGTCAACTCCAGTCAACGTTCTCACCTTGACCAGACTCGTCGAGTGCACTCGAGTGACTCGGCAAGTCCATGCGTGTATTCTGAATCCTTCTAAGGCCCTACTCGGCTCGTCAAGTTAACCTTTCACTTGACATGTTACTACTGATCACGAATCGCGGGGCAACTTGATCCGACTCATTGAGTCCTCTTATGGACTCGGCGAGTTTCCTCCATGGCCACACTCATTTGACCGTCTGAGGTCAGATCTATTTCTCTAACTTATAGTACTGGCCTTCTAGGAGGTAAAAGTCACGTAAAGGTTCAATCTTTATGTCCATGCACCACACATCAAGCTCCATTCGAAGAAATTACTCTTAAAATAACATCCTAGGTTCAAAAATCCAATGGAATTGCATAAAGCTGGATGATTGGGACTCTCTGGACCTCTCAAGGTCCAGATCTAATGTCTATTTTCTAATGGGACTCTACAAGCTCCATATTCCAACTAAAGAAGGGGTAAAGAAACCCTAGATTCATGAGATTTACTTTATACATGAAAATAGGCATGGATTCATACCTCAAACAACAACTGTTGGTGAAGTAATAGAAGATCTGAGCTCCTCAATCAGCCTAGCTTGAACCCTGTCCTTCTTCCTTGAAAGAATGCTCTTAGGTGAAGAAACTAGCTCCCACTATCCCTCTGTATGCTCTCTAGTTCGAATGGTGTCTCTCAAGGGTATGAGTGGCCGCAAATGAAGGCCATAAGGACCATTAAATAGGGTACATACCCAAAGATTTAGGGTTTCTGCGCACAATGCAGACTCGTCGAGTCGACTCTCCAACTCCTCGAGTCCATTCTTTAATTTGATTCATCAGTCGCGATCATGCTCGACAAGTTTAGGCGTCAACTCGTCGAGTCCCTCTTCTCATCTCAAAAACAAATACTTCAATTATGATACTTGGAAATCCGGATGTTACACTCAGACCGATGGTCAGAGCGAGCAGACGATTCAGATGCTCGAGGATTTGCTTCGAGCTTGCATATTGGATTTTGGAGGGATATATGATACATACCTTCCAAGAAAAGAAATCATACAAGAATAGTTATCATGCTAGTATCGACCAACCCCCATTTGAGATGTTGTATGATTGGAGGTGCAGGACTCCTGTATGCTTGGGCGAGGTAGGGCATCGAGTTATGGGTGGCACCGAGGTGGTTCTCAAGACTACCGAGTTGATTAAACAGGTTCGCGATAGGCTACGATTCGGTTAGAGCCATCAGAAGAGTTACGTTGACTGGCTTCGATCGGATCTTGAGTTTCAGGTGGGAGATTTCATCTTACTGAAAGTGTCACCCTGGAAGGGTATCATTAGGTTTCGGGAGAGGGGCAAGTTGGGGCCTCGATTTATTGGTCCGTTCAAAATATTTGCCCAGGTCAGTAGTGCTGCTTATCGAATGGACCTCCCGAATGAGTTGAGTCAGATCCATAACACCTTCTATGTGTCCCACATTCGGAAGTGTGTCACTGACGAGGCTGCAGTTATATCTCTTGATGAAATTCAGGTGGATGAGAGCCTGAACTACATTAACAAACTCATCGCTGTTCTAGATAGGAAGACTAAGGTTCTTCTTAACAAGGAGATGAAGCTAGTGAAGGTGCAATGGCAGCACTGAAAAGTCTCCAAATAGACATAAGAGTCGGAGGATGAGATGCGGGAGCATTGCCTGGATCTGTTTGCGTCTGCAAACTTCGAGGACGAAGTCTAGTCCAAGTGGGGGAGAGTTGTAACACTCCAGATCAAGTAATTACCATTTGAACCCTTGAAATAAAACAAATATAGCATAATGGTCCCTTAGTACGCGAGGCGTACTCCAGGAGTACGCTTAGTGTACTAAGGATGAATGATTGCGGAGGGTGGCCGTGTACGCGGGGCGTATGCGACAGAAGAGCAACACCCTAATTCTCGGACTTGACACCTACTTAAACATCCTTTAGCCTATTGGAAAAACCTTAACCAGCCTCTAGAGTCTCATTTCGTCCCTTTACCTCAGTTTCCCTTTGAGAGTGTGATATTGGATCATAGAAGTGTGTTTATGGCCATTTTGGAGCTTATTACAGAAGAAGAAGTTAGTAAGCAAGCTTAAGGTGGCATTGGGCTTTAATATCCTGCATCTAGTTCACCTTGAGGAGCTTCTAGAGGTATAAAGTCTTAATCTTGCCATCTTATTCACTAGATTTAGCTAGGGTTTGCTATATTGTCCCATTTATTTTCATGGATCATCTCTTAGGAGTTTGATCAACTCTAGAGCTTAGGAAAAGTAGATCTGAGGTCCCTTAGTTCATTCATACCACAAAAATGCAGTCTTGATGAGTGTTTTGACGTCATGCATAAGTTAAGACCTTTATAAAGGTCTTAATGGGTTATAAGGGGTTGTTGGGAACATATGAAGCATGCAAGGGCATAAAGTTGGCAACGTTATGCCTTAGAACGTCTTAATGGAATCATATCTAAAGCTTGACATTAATATCCCAAGCATTAAGAGCTTAATGGTCATTTGTGCATGTCTAACTTGTACACCTCAAGTAACAGCATGTACGCAGCACGTACTGATTAAAGCACTATTACGCTGAGCAACTGGAGTGAGACATTGGGCGTACGCACCACAATTGGTTTCGGGGTTCGTTTGGGCTTGTAAGACCTTTGGGCCTTAATCGTTTTTGGGCCTGGTCATATTTTGGGGTTAGTGGACCGATAAATCTGTTATAAGCCATGTTTTTTTAGTTGGGCCTTATTGGTCCATATGGCTCATTAATAGCTTTGGACATGGACTTAGAGCCTATTAGCAAAGGAAAGACTCAAGGGACATTATGGAAGGACTTGGACTTAGGTAATTGGGCACTTTAACTAGATTGTATTCAATCCTAATATTGGGTTAATGGCATTATTGTTCAGTACGGGTGGTTTCGGATTGTTAGGCAAGTAGCTTTCGGGTTGAACAGACTAAGGTGAGTCTCATCACCATACCAATGGGTCGAAGGCACGCCGGCCCATTATTTGTTATGTTATATGCTAGTTGATTATGTGGTATGAGGTATGGTAGTTGTATTTCTGATACTTTCATGAAAGACATCAGGGGGTTCCTGAGGCACTTAGGTGTAAGAACTTAGAGGGTTTCCATGGCATCCTAAGTAAAGACCTCGGTGGGTTCCTGAGGTAATAGGGTGTAAGACCTTGGAGGGTTTCCATGGCACCCCAGTTGGTTTTTGGCTTCGTGTGGGCTTGTAAGCCCTTTAGGCCTTAATCAATTATGGGCCTGATCATATTTTTGGGTTAGTGGTCCGATTAATCTCTTTTGGTCCATGGTTGTTTTGGTTGGGTCTTATTGGGCCATGTGGCCCATTAATAACTTTGGACATGGACTTTGAGCCCATTAGCAAAGGAAAGACTCTTGGGCCATTATGGAAGGACTTGGGCTAGATGATTGGTCTCTTTAGTTAGATTGTATTCAATCCTAATTTTTGGTTAATGGCATTATTGTTCAGCACTGGTGTTTTCGGATTGTTAGGCGAGCAACTTCGGGTTTACCAGACTAAGGTGAGTCTCCTCACCATACCAATGGGTCGAAGGAACCAAGGTTGGCCCATTATTTTCTATGTGATATGCTAGTTGATTATGTGGTATGAGTTATGCTAGTTGTATTTGTGATACTTGCATGAAATGGCTCGGGGGTTCCAGAGGCACTTTGGTGTAAGACCTTGGAGGGTTTTCACGGCATCCTAAGTAAAGACCTTGGCGGGTTCCCGAGGCACTAGGGTGTAATACTTTGGAGGGTTTCCATGGCATCCTTAGTTAACACCTCGGGGGTTTCCCGAGGCATTAGGATAAGACCATTTGAGGTTCCCATGGAACCCGGAGTAAGACCGTGGAGGGTTTCCACTGCATCCTTATATGTTTGTATGCATGGCTTATGCAGTTTAGATGGCTGATATGTTTTTTGAAATTATGTGGATTTTGTGGGATATGTTATGGGGAACTCACTAAGCATTAGCTTACAGTTTGTTGGTTTTTTCAGGTACTTCAATATCTAAGGGAAAGAGCCCAAGGCAACCTTATATGTTTGCATGCATTCTCTGGCGTTTGGTTTGGGGACACTTTGACTTTATGAATAATTTATATGATATTATGGATTTTAAAAATAATTGTGATTCGAATTTTATAATTAATGGAAATGAATTTCTTATTTAAAAATGGAAAATTTTATGGAAAATTTGGTCTGTTACACACAGCATACTCAATGGTACACCCAACGTACCCGGTCAGATGACACTTTTCCATTAAGTGCTTAATCTCTTAAGCCCTTTCATCCAACACACAAATACGACATCATTCTAATTCATAAAGTTTCCAATTTTATGACTTTCCATGTCTAGAAAAGGTCCAAAAACCAAAACCTTAATTTATAAATCCATTAAGACAACAAGACACTTGCATGGAAGAAATAGAAGGATCAAGATCACATTTTTATGGATCCAAAAAGCTCCATAATGGATAAAGTTTCCAGCTTTATCCATTGGAATGGTCCAAACCACCAAGATCTTGCCTTTGAGTATCAAAAGGACGAAAAGTGCATCTTTTTCAAGTTAATCCATTAAGTCCAAATCTCCAACCATCATATCTGAATCACAATGATGTTTAGATGGATAAAGTTTCCAACTTTATCCATAACAAGGTCACAAACTTTAAAGATCTAAACTATATGCACTAAAATGACGAAAAACTCATAACATCCAAAACTAGCAAGATCTAACAAATGCATCATCAAGATTCAAACTTTATACCTCTAGAAGAGAGATCAAGGTGAATAAAGTCCAGATCTAAAAGCTCCAATGCAAACAACATGTAACATCCCGAAAAATACGGTCCAAAAATTTCATTTTAATTTAATAATAAAACCACAATTATCAACCCATTTCATCAAAACATATGTTATAGTATCTCAAACATTGTTATCAGAGTTTCAAAACATCAGAGTAAACATCCCAGGCCAAAACTCCTTGGTGTGTGCAATGTAGTCATCCTGAGCTCTTCTCCTTACAACTGGAAATACCTGAAACCAAAACAGAAAACCGTAAGCACAAAGCTTAGTGAGTCTCCCCAAATTACCACATACCATACACATAATCACATACTGCAAACATTGGGCCTAGCCTGCTACATCGGGCCCTGCCCAGCATCAGATGAATCTGACATCAGGCCTCGCCTGGCATCGAGCCCCGCTCAGTATACAGATTTGTTTCTACTAGGCCCTGCCTGCCTCTGGGCCCCGCCCACTATACACATGCAAACATATAATCATAAAAAAGCAAGTACATAAAGAGCAAACACAACACTATAACTGCTAGTCTCAAGGCCCCGCCTATCTCGGGCCCCACCCCTACTCTACTAATAATGAGATATGGAACCTTGTCCACGCTCAGCTCATGATGAGATACGGGCCCCTTCCCACACTCATCTCCCTACCAGGCACATACAAGTATCATAAAGACAAAAAGTAGAACTAAGCATGCATTCCTTCCTCGGGTATCACCCTGCATCGATTCGTAGTTCGGTAACATACATGTAAACATTCTTTGGGCCTCTCCTAGCATCGAACCGAAATCCAGAACATATAAACTACATCGGGATAACCCCAACATTAGATCTAAATCCGGTATACACTAACATGCATAAATGGGCCAAAATTGGTGCCTTCGACACGTTCCTAATGGAGAAAACTCACCTCACAAGTTGACTGTAGAATCCGGCGGATAAACCTCTTGCTGCTAGCTGGCAGATCCCCGAACTGTTGATTACTCGAATCCCAGAGCTACCATTACCCAAATTAACAATTACTCCAAACCAATAACTATCCTTAGGATAAAATGACCATTTTACCCCTAGTCAAACTTGGTCCATATCCTAGGGCCAAACACCATAATATATGAAAGGCCCTACACTAGGTAGGCTTCCCAAGTCAACTAGTGGCTCGGTAAATGCCAAATTTTCTAAATTGGGCCCAATCCCTCTAATTGGCCTTACCTTAAGCCCAAACATATTCTTGGTCCAAATTACCTGACTTTTGATGCCTCACTAAGGCCCAAAGACCCAAAATCCAATGCATGGCCCAATTCAAGGCCCAAAACATGTCAAGCCCATATATGATGCGTACGCAGGACATACTCCTCTATATGCTAAGCATATAAGCTGCATGGTACGTACGTTTCGTGTACCTGCATGTACGCCCAGTGTACTTCTATGTTAAGTCATTTTTCCTAATAAGCATGTAATACTCTATTCCAATAGCTATAAACATAGATCAGCATCCTCTTCAATGTCTTAATCAATAAAGTGACTGACTTGCTGACTTTACATGACCCTAATAAGCCTAAACTCCAAACTGGAATTCTATTCTCATACAAGTGATCTTAACTCATGCATGAACCCAATAAGACATCCAAGATGTCAACTTTCTGCCTTAGGGACTTATTTAACACTGAGAGCGGCAACTCTAAGCCTAGGAATCGGATTTGAACCATAAGGATCTATTCTTGGGACCAAAAAGACTCCAAAACCACACTACACTAGATCTAAGCATACTTAAGGAAAGTTCAAGGCTTGATACCTCATGGTGATCTGAAATGGAACCACAATATCAGATCACAATTTCTCCTTTAAACCACCACCTTGCTTTGCTCTTCACTTGCTTGGAAAATGGCTTCATAACACCAAAATTCTCTCTAATGCCAACCTAAGCTCCAAGAACACTCAAGGAAGGGTTATGGGTTCATGGTGACTATCTAAGAATGAGAGGCAGGTTGATATCAAGGGTATTATGTTGTTTATATAGTGCTTAGCGTAAAAAATAGGGTTTAGGAACTCTGAGAGTACGTTAGGCGTACTTCTCGTACACTGGGTGTACTGCTCCCACACCCACGTCCACTTACATCTCTATCTTGGGCGTACCCCCAACTTACGTTGGGTGTACTTTCACACCTACCACCTTGCATGCATGGTCCTTTCTTGTCATCTTTCTCCATTAAGGACCAATAATGCCAATAACTTCAAAGTACTATAACTTCTTTATTCTAAGTCCATTTTCAACGAAATTTATATCCATGAAAAGGTGGCGGGAAAACATACGCTCCTAGCCACACCCCAAGACCAAAACCTTATGAATAAGACCCAAGACCCATAAAAGATTTAATCACCTATATCCTTTGCCTCCGAGACCACAACCGGGTACTTCCAGAACTAGGTGTTACAACTCTCCCCCACTTAAATTGGACTGCGTCCTCAAAATCACTCCTTACTTACACCCGAATGCAACCAATGATCTACGGAACACAACTGATGGTTCCACGCATAATCCATTCTTCTCAAGACAAGCAAGAACCAACAGAACTTTGTTCCCGAAGAAAACGAACTTCATGATTCAGCAACTTACTTATGCCTTTCCAGAGATCAAATCCATGTTAGTCTGTCTCCCTGACAGACTGTCCCTGCAGAACAATTATACTTGACAGAGGGCTCAGATAATCTTTCGAGTAGACGATTCATCTCTGGAACAATTAGACTCAAATGAGAGTTGCGCAACATGGTCAAATCAATTACTCTGAGATTATCCAATCCAATTGTAAGTGTCTTCGCCCTTCTAATCCACAAGCTACCCTACACAATACCCTCACAATCACTACTTCTTTCCGAACATCGTACTACTTCTTGCCTATCTTCCAAAGGAACCGGGACCTCCCAAGTCTAGAATTATCTAGCTAGTATCTGGAATACCCGACCCCACCCAGTTACTGGACCACTGATCACCCTCTCAATCGCTCTTAGTGACTTTTGTATAAAACTTCAGCTACTGAAAATACCCTATCCACATTACCACTCTTGGATCTATAAATCCTAGAATCCCCGATCTTGTATCTCGACCCCATGGTCTCTGCCAGGTCCCACCTACTTGCTACTAATGCATGAGCCTCACCCATGGGTCTCACCCAACCTATACTACTAGGTGGCCTTGCCCCCATGTCTCCCCTATCTAGGGATATGAAGCTACAATTCCCTCAAGTTCTATCTATCTATCTATCCTTTCCGGACTTTGATTATGCTACTAAGGAAGTACAGGCCTCGTTCACAATCCACTGACTAGGAGATACGGGCTCCCTCCTACACTCCGTTAACTGTTGCTAACAAATGTTGCAGCTATCCCGCAATCTTACAACACTTTCCACTTCAATCATGGATACAACCTAACTTCCTAGCTAAAATTGCATCCTGACTGGAATCCCATCCTGATTCCTAAGCTAGCTATCGGACAAAGATGCAAAACCCTACATTGAGAAGTCTCCCAAATTCCCAACTCTTATACCCCTCAATCCAATCAGCCACTTGGGTTGCCTTTCTTCCTGACGAGAACGTGAACTCTGCGTAAACCATACTTCCTTTTGTTCCTAAAACCTTGGAGAACTCTCCCCCGCTTTGGTTCCATTAACACATTAAAGCACATCTTACTGGAAAGATCCTCAATCCTTCGCACCATATAGTGATCAATCTTGCTGGTAACCAATGCTTACCACTGTTAGTGTTTCCAAACCAATCGAAACTAAAGCAGTAAGACCCTTAAAGATTGTTGGAACACTTTTGTGTTCTAATCACACTTTCTATAGCTACCGTATCCTGAGAATTCGCTTTATATGGAGACGTCCCCACAATACAACCGTAAGACCCATGGTATGCAGATGACATATAATTCGAACATAAGAAGGATGTCTAATCTCAAGATACAACTACTCATATGGATGCGAGAAAATAATAATAAAATCATAAATAAAAACTAATAGGAAAGAAAATATGTGCACCTGCAACATCAGAAGTTGCTCGTGTCTCCTGTGTAACCAACTGGAATGCCCAACTCCTAGACGCAGATGCCTCTCCCTGGCCCTGATGGCCGTCAGTGATCCCCAATGTCACAAAGGCAGGTGCTATCACCTGTTCTGTTATAGTCAAACTCAGACATTGGGCCTGCTTGTGGCCCCGATAACTGTAATGGATGCAGATCTGGTATAGTCCCTGGGTGGTGGCAGCAGTACAATATCTGCTATAATGGTCGATCTAGCCGCACCTAAAACATCCAAAATCACCACCACTACCACTCCTACATACACCCTCGTGTTTCCTGCCACACTTTCCACAACGGCTATGGTCCTGATGACCTCTTGATCAAGAATCTGATGTCTTGGGCCACTTGCTCGATCTCACGGATGTTTGCACCTCATCTGGTTTCCTCTTACAATCTGCCTCTAAGTCAATCTCTCTCTCCCTAGCTCGAGCGATCATATACTCCAGCGTCTTGCAGCTGGACCGAATCACGAACTGTCTAATGTCGCTCGTCAACGTCTCGTGGTACCGAGCCTTCTTTATTTCCTCGTTCGCCAAATATTGTGGAACAAGAAGGGATCTCTTTCTGAACTTGGTGGTAATCTCCGCCATTGTCTGTGTAGTATGCTGGAGGTCCTGGAACTCCCGTGCTAACTGTTTCACCTCAATAACTGGTGCAAACTCGGCCTTGAATATGGCCGAGAAGTCAGCCCATGTCATCGCATCCAACACGGCATCATATCCAATAGCATGTCTAACGTCCTCCCACCAATCACGCACTCTGTCCTTCAGAAGACAGTAGGCGAGTCGGACCTTGTCCCCCTCAGGACACCGGCTAGAACGGAAGGTGTTGGCATCATCTGCCAACCACCGGCTGCTAACAATAGGGCCCTTAGCCCCATGATAGTCTGGAGTACCACAGGATCTAAACTCCCTAAATGTCAACATGCGCGCCCCCACCATGGCCCCCATCTCGGTGCGAAACGCACCTAACCTCTTGTCTAAAATATCCATAATGCCCTCTTTGACTGTACCAAAGATCACAAGAGTCTAGTCCAAAATACTGCGTGTAATCTCAGCTGAAATAAACTCTCACATCTACTCATCCAACAGCCCAACTCCAAAGCTAGAGCCTGATCTCTCATCGGCGCCTGAACCGCCCATTGGTCTACCACGTAGCGTCACCATACTACAACATAACATAACAACCATCAGAAGACTCATCACTATCGAGGGATCACACACATACTACCACTTCAGCAGTTTTATCTCATCCCTCCTTTACTCGAGTATGAATCCTCTGTTTTTAGTAGTAGGAGCTTATACTACCTTCCACATCTATCGTACTTTCCTTAAGGATTGCCTCGACTCCATCAAGTCCCTTACTACTACTACTACTCCCATCACTACTCTCATCCTAGGCTTGCCCTAGAGTAATCACCATCCCACTCTCCACCATCAACTGCATAAGAAGTCCCTACTATCTCCCCTAACTAGCTCGTAAATACCATTACATATCACTAAGACTAGATAATTCTTTGAATGAGATATCCTACCCTACAATGGTTGGACTCAAACAAGAGCTGTAAAATAGAGCTAGACCTAACCTTCTGAAATTAAGTAGTCCTCACAATATGTAACTGAACATATTCGTTTACTAGTTAGTAAAAGACAACTAGAACTCCTAAAAGCACAAAGCAAGCCACATTTGAGCATTGAGTACACATAATCAAGCATATTCTAATCGGGCCATCATACTGACTAATCTATACTAGCATGCAGTTCAAAAAGCTAATAAACATATAACAGGAACATAAGGCATCCTTCCTAGATCCTTAGTCCTAATCTAGCATTCAGTTCTCATAAAGTTGAAAAGCATATCATATCATAACTTGTATGGGTAATTTGGGAGTACTTACCTAAGCTCGATTGATTGCATTTACCACACCCTTTTCTCTTTTTTCAAAATTCTTTTTTCTTTTACTAAAACTCTTTTCTTTTCTCAAAATCCTTTTATAAAAATGGTTTTTCTTTTGTAATTTTCTATACCAATTCCTTAGTTTGAGGTCAGACACACCCGAAAGTGTGCCCGAATCCCTAAAACCAAGGCTCTGATACCAACTTGTAACATCCCCAAAAATACGGTCCTAAAATTTCATTTTAATTTCATAATAAAACCACAGTTATTAACCCAATTCATCAAAACCTAACTTATAATATCTCAAACATTGTTATCAGAGTTTCAAAACATCAGAGTAAACATCTCATGCTAAAACATCTTGGTGTGTGCAATGCAGTCATCCCGAGCTTTTTTCCTTGTAACTAGAAATACTTGAAACCAAAACAGAAAACCGTAAGCACGAAGCTTAGTGAGTCTCCCCAAACTACCACATACCATACACAAAATCACATACTACAAACATGAGGCCTAGCTCACTACATCGGGCCCTGCCCAGCATTAGATGAATCCGGCATCAGGCCCAGCCCGGCATCGAGCCACGCTCGGTATACAGATCTTTTTCTACTAGGCATCGCCTGTCTCTGGGCACCGCACGCTATACACATGCAAACATATAATCATAATCAAGCTAGTACATAACAAGAAAACACAACACTATAACTGCTAGTCTCAAGGCCCCGCCTATCTCGTGCCCCATCCCGACTCTTCTACTAATGAGATATGGAACCTCGTCCACACTCAGCTAGTGATGAGATACGGTCCCCCGCACACACTCATCTACTTTCTAGGTACATATAAGTATCAAAAATACAACAAAGTATAACTAAGCATGCATTCGTTCCTCGGGTAGCACCCAGCATCGAACTGTAGTTCGGTAACATACATATAAACCTTCCTCGGGCCTTGCCCAACATCGGAACAAAATCCGGAACATATAAACTACATTAGGATAACCCCGACATCGGATCTAAATCAGGTATAAACTAACATACATAAATGGGTCGGAATTGGTTCCTTCGACCGATTCCTAATGGAGAAAACTCACCTCTCAAGCTGACTATAGAATCCTGCGGATAAACCTCTCGCTGCTAGCTGGCAGATCCCCGAACTACTGATCTCTTGAATCCCCGAGCTACCATTACCCAAATTAACAATTACTACAAACCAATAATTCTCCTTAGGGTAAAATATCCATTTCACCCCTAGTCTAACTTAGTCCATATCTAAGGCCCAAAACCATAATATATGAAAGGCCCAACACTAAATAGGCTTCCTAAGCCCACTAGTTGCCTGCTAATGGCCTAATTTTCTAAATTGGGCCCAATCCCTCTAATGGGTCTTACCCTAAGCCCAAACACATTCTTGGTCCAATTATCTAACTTCTAATGGCCCACTAAGGCCCAAAGAACCAAATAACAATGCATGGCCTAATCTGAGGCCCAAAACACGTCAAACCCATATCTAATGAGTACGCGGGGTGTACTCCTCTGTATGCTAAGAGTACAAGCGGCATGGTATGTACGTTGCGCCTACCTGCATGTACGCCCAACGTACTTCTCTGTTAAGTCACTTTTCCCATTAAGAACTTAATACTCTATTCTAACGGCTATAAACACAGATTCACGTCCTCCCTAATGTCTTAATCAATAAAGTCACTGATTTAGTGACTTTACATGACCCTAATAAGCCCAAACTCTAAAATGGCATTCTGTTCTCATAAAAGTGATCTTAACTCATGCATGAAACCAATAAGACATCCAAGATGACAACTTTCTGCCTTAGGGACTCATTTAGAATGAAGAGGAGCAACTTTAAGCCTAGGAATCAGATTTGAACCATAAGTCTCTATTCTTGGGACCAAAATGACTCCAAAACCACACTACACTAGATCTAAGCATACTTGAGGAAAGTTCAAGGTTTGATACCTCAAGGTGATCTGAAATGGAACCACAATCTCGGATCTACAGCTTCTCCTTTGAACCACCACCTTGCTTTGCTCTTCACTTGCTTGGAAAATGGCTTCACAACACCAAAATGCTCTCTAATGGCCTCCTAAGCTCTAAAAACACTCAAGGAATGGTTAGGGTTTCGTGGTGGCTGCTATGAATGAGAGGGAGGTTGATATCTACGGTATTATGTTCTTTATATGGTTCTTAGCCCCAAAATTAAGGTTTATGAACTCTGAGCGTACGTTGGGCATACTCCTCCTACACCCGCATCCATTTACTTTTCTACATTGGGTGTACCCCCAGCTTACGATGGGCGTACTTTTGCACCTACCACCTTGCATGCATGGTCCTTTCTTCCTATCTTTCTCCATTAAGGACCAATAATGCTAATAACTTCAAAGTGCTATAACTTCTTCATTCTAAGTCCGCTTTCGACGAACTTTATATCCATGGAAAGGTGGCAGGAAACCCTACGCTCCTGGCCACACCCCAAGCCTAAAACCTAATGAATAAGACCCGAACCCCATTAAAGACCAAATCACATATATCCTTGGTCTCCGAGACCACAACCGAGTACTTCCAGAACTAGGTGTTACACAACACTTCTCTAATGAGCTCCTTCTTCTCCAAGATGCATCTGGAACACTTCAAAGCACTCAAAAGCACCTTCTTTTGATTAAAAGGTTCAAAGTAGGGTTAGGTTTTTCACGTGAGGGTGTTGGAGAGGCGAAGGCTGAGAATGGAATGGGTTTGCGAAAGTTAAGGAGCTTAAATAGGGCTCAAACCACGAAAATAGGGTTTTGGCATTGATCACTTACACCCAGCATACTCCAGGTACACCCAGCGTACTCCATGTATGCCTAATATGCCCAACATACTCCATTTATGCTTAATATGCCCAACATACTCTAGGTACACCCATCGTAGTAGACTAAGCCTAAAACCTTCCTAACTTTAAATGCTCATAACTTTTTCGTTTCAACTCCGCTTTCGATGATTTTTATGAGGAGCTATACAACCCTATATAATTACTTTTGAATTAATACACATCAAAAAAAAATCGATAATTCATAAAAGAGGTCTGAAACACCACTTCCAATTTTACTCTTTGACTCCAAACCACAACCGAACTCTTGGATCACACAATCTACATTACCTATATCCAAATGGGTCTACAACTCCCTTTCCTAAAACGCGAATCCTTAAGATACTTGATCTTCAGTTCACGGCCCCAAATTATGAAACGAATTTAAACAAGGTGTTACACAAATAATATTTTGCCTTAGGTGATTTTTAAAGATAAATTTATTTATTTTGATCATGGAAATGTGGGAAAAGTAGTTATTTAATATTTTTAAGTAACAATTGGAGGTTAGAATATTCTTCTACTCATTACTTATAAATGCATTTAGTATGAGTAATTAAGGACATGGTTAATTGAGAAGTGATGATTTTAAAACAAACAAGATAAGATACTAACATAATGCAATAATCAAGTTTTTACATTATTGTAATTGATAATTGATATGGTCCAATCTATTGTGAATAGGTTGTGTACAGCGGTTGTACGCCATTAAATAGTACGTATATTTTTTATTTACAACTAAATTATACTAATAAATAATTTAAAATGATTATTCTGGTAATATTGTAAATGTAATGTTTTGATTGAGAAGTCATGATTTTAAAACAAATGATATACTAACATAATACCTTTAACAAAATTATTACATTATAACTAATATGTTTCAATCTATTGTGAATAGGCTTGTAACATCCCGAAATCCAGGTACCCTTTTATTCAGCCCTTCATCTTTAATTTGTGTCATTTTAGGGTTTTACATGTTGGGCGAGTACGCTGGGCGTACAAGGAGTACACTGCGCGTACTCGTGCCTCCATTTAAACGCGTCCTCCCTCGAGTACGATGGGCGTACCCAGGGTTACGCTGGGCGTAACCGGTCCAGAACCAAAAACCCTAATTCCTGTGGTTGGCTATAAAAGGAAATAGTTGGCTTGACTCCTCAGCCACCATCCCTCAGAAAGAAACCCTAAGAGAGTGTCCCTTCGTTCCTAGCTCATTGGTGAGTGTTCTAAGCTTGGTGGTGTCATTTCAAGGTAGCAAAGGAGAAGAGGAAACCATTTTGAAGGCTAGAAGTTGGTGTTCAAGTGTAGATTCGTGCATAGCAAAGGTTGGAGCTTCATTCTAAGGTAAAAAGTTCGGATCTTGACTTGTAGTTCTTGTGGTATGCTTTATGGACCATTTTCTAGGGTTTTGGTCCCAAAGGTGGAGACTTTATGAGCAAATGGTCTCCATTAGCTTAGATCCATCATATTTCTAGTCTATTTGAGTTGTAGATTCATAAAAATGTAATCTTGGACGTGAATGATTAACCATGCATGAGATCTAGATCCTTGAGTTGAAATAGAAAGATGTTAAGGAGTGTAGGAGCCTTTACAGCCATGCCAAGCCTTAAAAGTTTCGACTTCATGAGTAAGGATGCTTAAATAAAGTCGGATCTAGAAGTTGAAGTTATGGCTTAACCGATTAAGACCAGAAATGAAGAATGTTTAGGTCTGATTACGCTGGGCGTAACTCCCAGTACGTGCAGCGTACTGGGTGGAGACCCCGACTCTTGGGTTGGAGATGTATTCCCCCCGTACATCAAGCTGTACGCCCCGCGTACTATAAGGTTGACTTTTGTTGACTTTTAGGGTTTTGGTCAACATGTGGACTTTGAGTCAAGGAAGGGTAAAATGGTCTTTTACCCTCTGAGGAATGGTGATAAGGGGTAAAGTCTATTTGTGGAAGTCTATAATAACTAAAATGATATTTGTTATGATTAGGCGAGGTTGCGTCTTCGTTGGGGTTTAGAGATAGCAGTACGCGAGATTCTAGACTTTCCACGAGGTAAGTTTTCTCACTATACTGTACCCGGAAGGGTTTTATTGTGTGACCGGAAGGTCGGATATTTTATGAGTTATATGCATTGTATATGATAAGTTAATCGTTTATATGTGCTATGTATGATATGCTTGATATGGGCCGGAAGGCATTATGTTATGGGCCGAAAGGCATATATGTTATGGGCCGGAAGGCGTTGTGATGTGGACCGTAAGGTCGATGCAGGTAGGACCGGAAGGATTACCGAGTCGGGATGGAAGTCCCCTGAGACACATGGACCGGAAGGTCAAGGCCTGGAAATGCGTATGTGCGTAAGTAGTATTTTGGGGAACTCACTAAGCATTTGTGCTTACAGTTGTTGTGTTATGTGTTTCAGGTACTAGTGAGGACCGTAGGAAGGCGCCGGTGTGATCTGTACACACTGACGAAGGAACTGTTTTATGATCATGGGATGTATTTTGTTACAATGACATTTGCTACTTATGTGATTTCAGAATATTAAATGATGGTTTTTGATGTTTGCAAAAATGAAAAATTGTTTTGAAAATGTACGTTGTTACAAGTTCGTATTAGAGCCTTGGTTTGAGGGATTCGGATGCACCTTTGGGCGTAACTGAACTCAAACCGGGGATTTGAGGAAAATTTTCAATTAATAAAAGCATAAAAATTTTATAAGAGATTTCCTAATAACCAAAGGAGAAGAAGTGTGTACGGTCAGCCAGGGCTTGAATGGTAAAATCCCCAAAATACCCTTACAAAATGTGTTATGAGATATGTTATGATATGATATGCATGCTAGGACTAGAGTGGCCTGATTTGTGATGCCTTAGTCCAGGGGAACCTGCTGCTATGAGATACTTTGAGAGCGAGTAGGTAGCCAATGCATAGCAAAAATAGAGTACTCATGATCCAGGGTCCAGGGAGGAGGACTTGGGGTGAATGATGATGCGGTGTAGTCGGTAGTATTGGGCCCATACTATCCCAAGTAAGAATCCTTTGGGTATCAGAGGCCGAGTAGGGTTGAATTATCGAGTGCGATTATGCTCGATGGAGTCTCTGATATTTTTATGTTGTATTTCAGAGGCATTATGGTTGGGCCATGCCACAGACCTGGGATGAGCGATGTGAGTGACGAGGAGCTTCGTCAGATGATTCACAAGGAGGTGGTTGCGGCGATCCGAGCCGAGATTCCGGAGATGTTTGGGTCTATCAAGACCACACTAATGGAGACTTTCGATGAGCGGTACGCCGCGGTGACTGAGGCCACAGCTGCTGCCGCTACCGCATCTGTGGCTGCTGGCAGACCACAGGGGGGTGACTCGTTGCTATTCTCGGAGTTCAGCAACACGAAGCCACCCGAGTTTAACGAGACGTAGGATCTTATCACTGCGATGAGATGGATTGCTGACATTGACGGATGCTTCTACACATGTTCATGTCTAGAACATCTGAGGGTACAGTTCGCTTTGAACCATCTCCGCCTGGGAGCAAAGGATTGGTGGAAGTTCGTGACGGCGAACTTTACTCTTGCGGAGATTTCATCCGTAACTTGGGAGATATTTACTTCTATGTTCAGAGATGAGTATGTTCCCCCGGTGGAGAGGGAACGGTTGGTTCAGGAGTTCTTGACCCTCAAGTAGGGTAATGATTCGGTTACTGTGATCACCCAGAAGTTTCATGAGAGGGAGATGTTCTGCCCTGAGCAGGTGTCCACTGAGCAGGCTCGAATGAGTCGATATTCAGGTATACTGAGGAGGGACATTCAGAGGTTCGTATCGAACTCGTCATACCAGACCTTTGCTGAGCTCCAGCAAATGCCAGGAAGAGAGAGATCGAGTTGGAGACTCACGCTAGGGAGGAGGCCGAGTCTCAGCGGGTGGATCGGCATCCGGCTCAGTCCCAGCCGGCAGCCAAGCGGACCAAGTTCGCCGATTTGAGGACGGGAGGTCAGAAGGGCCGCACTTGCGGAAAGTGTGGCAAGGGTCATGAGGGGGCATGTCGATCAGGTGCTTGCTACAAGTGTGACAAGGAGGGGCACATCGCTAGGGATTTCTCCAAGGGATTTATGGTTTGCTTTTATTGCAACCAGACCGGCCATCGGAAGGCTGAGTGTCCTCAGCTTCACCAGGGATCTGCGCCTACTGCTAGGGTTACCGAGACTCGGCCGGTGAAAGCTGAGGCTCCGAAGGCTCGTGGGAGAGCTTTTCAGTTGACTGTGGAGGAGGTCTGCGTGGCGCCCGATGTTGTGGATGGTATGTATTCTTTCGTGTATTTAATTTTATGCTGACATATTGTGCTTATATTATGATATTCCTTGTGAATTCTATACCTGCCTTGGTATTATTTGACTCGGGTGCGAGTCCGTTATCTTTGGCTTTTAGCCAGCACATCGGTATTGATTGGGAGGTGATGAGTCGACCCCTGAGTGTTTCCATAGCTGATGAGAAAGCGGTATACGCCACTGACGTGATTCGAGGATGTGTGCTCAAGATTTTTGGTTTGAAGTTCCCTATAGATTTGGTTCCTGTAGCGATGGGAGATGTCTGCATCACCGTGGGCATGAATTGGTTGAGTAAGTTTGGGGCAGTCATTGACTGCGAGAGACAGCTAGTGACTATACGAGACCCTAATGGGGGAGTGCTTACTATGCATGGCGAGGGGACCCGATGTGGGTCAGCATTTTGTTCGGCGACCAGGGCGAGACAGAGTTTGCAGCAGGGCTGCAGCGGATTCATAGCTTATGTGATGGACACACGAGTGGCCCAGGGGAGGCTAAATTTGGTTGACGAGGTTCCAGTAGTGTGCGAGTTTTCGAATGTGTTTCCCGAAGAACTACTAAGTGTGCCTCCGGAAAGGCAAGTGGAGTTCCGTATCGATCTGGTTCTGGGAGCAGCGCCCATCGCCAAGGCGCCTTATTCCCTCGCTCCACCAGAAATGCAGGAGTTATCCTTGCAGCTTCAGGAGCTGTTGGGAAAGGGTTTTATTCGCGCCGATTCTTTTTGTCAAGAAAAAGGATGGTTCACATCGGATGTGTATCGATTATCGGGTGTTGAACAAGTTGACGGTTAAAAACCGGTATCCATTACCTAGGATCGATGATCTGTTTGATCAGTTACAGGGGGCGTCTTGGTTCTCTAAGATAGACTTGAGGTCGGGTTATCATCAGATGAGGGTTCAGGATGAAGATATCCAGAAGACTGCATTCAGAACTCGTTATGGGCATTACGAGTTTGTGGTGATGCCTTTTGGGCTCACCAATGCCCCGGCTGTGTTCATGGATCTTATGAACAGGGTGTGCAGGCCGATGTTGGATCGGTCGGTGATCGTATTCATTGATGATATTTTGGTATATTCGAGGTCTAGGGAGCAGCATGAGGAACATTTGAGGGAGATTCTTGGAGTATTTAGATCGGAGAGGCTGTATGCCAAATTCTCCAAGTGTGATTTCTAGTTACAAGAGGTCCAGTTCCTTGGGCACCTTGTTAACCAGAAAGGGATATTGGTCGATCCGGCCAAGATCGAGGCGGTGATGAGATGGGAAGTGCCGAGATCGCCCACTGAGATCAGGAGCTTTCTGGGATCGGCCGGCTATTTTCGAAGATTTATCAAGGATTTCTCCAAGATCATCGTGCCACTTACCAAGATGATCCGGAAGGGTGTTGCATTTTCATGGGGTCCAGAGCAGCAGTCCTCATTCGAGACCCTTCGTCAGAAATTGTGCGAGGCCCCGGTGCTTGCACCCCGGAAGGGATGGAGGATTTTGTGGTATACTGTGATGCATCTATATCTGGATTAGGGGCGTTGCTTATGAAGAGGGGACACATTATAGTGTATGCTTCGAGACAGCTGAAGCCTCATGAGTCGAGATATCCCACCCATGACCTAGAATTGGGGGATGCGGTGTTTGCTCTCAGACGGACGGACAGAGCGAGCAGACAGAGCAACGGACACCTGGAATTGGGGGCTGTAGATTAAGGGCAGTACCGTATACCACCCGCAGACGGATGGACAGAGCAAGTGGACGATTCAGACGCTCGAGGATATGCTCCGAGCATGTGTTTTGGATTTTGAAGGGAGTTGGGACACCTATTTACCCTTAGCAGAGTTTTCGTACAACAACAGCCATCATTCGAGCATTGGTATGCCGCCCTTTGAGCTGTTGTATGGGAGGAGGTGTCGCACCCCCATCTGCTGGGGAGAGGTGGGGCAATGGGTAATGTGTATCACGGAGATTGTACTTTAGACGACCGAATAGATACAACAGGTCGGGCAGAGATTGTTGACCGCTCAGAGTCGTCAGAAGAGTTATGCGGACAGACGTCGGTCCGAGCTTGAGTTTTAGGTTGGTGACCTTGTGCTCCTAAAGGTCTCTCCTTGGAAAGGAGTGATTCAGGAAGAGGGGCAAGTTGGGACCTCGATATATTGGACCTTTCAGGGTAATCACTAGGGTAGGCAGGGTAGCCTACTGGTTGGATCTACCTGCTGAGTTGGGTCAGATCCACGACACCTTTCATGTCTCGCAGTTGAGGAAATGTATTGCCAACGAGTCGGCAGTGGTGCCATTAGACGATATTCAGGTGGATGTTGGCCTGAACTATGTTGAGAGACCAGTGGCAATTAGGGATCGAAAGGTTAAGGTTCTGAGGAAAAAGGAAGTACCCTTGGTGCAAGTGCAATGGAAACATCGGACGGGGTCCGAGCTGACATGGGAGTCCGAGTCTGAGATGTGGGAGCAGTATCCGGAATTGTTTTCAGTGTAAGACTTCAGGATGAAGTCTGGTTCTAGTGGGGGAGAATTGTAACAGCCGGAAATCCAAGTACCCTTTTATTCAGCCCTTCATCTTTAATTTGTGTCATTTTAGGGTTTTGCATGTTGGGCGAGTACGTTGGGCGAACAAGGAGTACGCTGCGCGTATTCGCGCGCTCCATTTAAACGCGTCCTCCGTCGGGTACGCTGGGCGTAACCGGTCCAGAACCAAAAACCCTAATTCTTGTGGTTGGCTATAAAAGGAATGTGTTGGCTTGACTTTTCAGCTACCATCCCTCAGAAAGAAACCCTAAGAGAGTGTCCCTTCGTTCCTAGCTCATTGGTGAGTGTTCTAAGCTTGGTGGTGTCATTTCAAGGTAGCAAAGGAGAAGAGGATTCCATTTTGTAGGTTAAAATTTGGTGTTCAAGTGTAGATCCGTGCTTAGCAAAGGTTGGAGCTTCATTCTAAGGTAAAAAGTTCGGATCTTGACTTGTAGTTCTTGTGGTATGCTTTATGGACCACTTTCTAGGGGTTTGGTCCTAAAGGTGGAGACTTTATGAGCAAATGGTCTCCATTAGCTTAGATCCATCATATTTCTGGTCTATTTGCATTGTAGATTCATAAAAATGTAATCTTGGACGTGAATGATTAACCATGCATGAGATCTAGATCCTTGAGTTGAAATAGAAAGATGTTAAGGAGTGTAGGAGCCTTTACAGCCATGCCAAGGCTTAAAGGTTTCGACTTTATGAGAAAGGATGCTTAAATAAAGCCGGATCTAGAAGTTGAAGTTATGGCTTAACCGATTAAGACAAGAAATGAAGAATGTTTAGGTCTGATGGTTACGTTGGGCGTAACTCCCAGTATGCGCAGCGTACTGGGTGGAGACCCCGACTCTTGGGTTGGCGATGTACGCCCCGCGTACTGGAAGGTTGACTTTTGTTGACTTTTAGGGTTTTGGTCAACATGTGGACTTTGAGTCAAGGAAGGGTAAAATGGTCTTTTACCCTCTGAGGAATGGTGATAAGGGGTAAAGTCTATTTGTGGAAGTCTATATTAATTAAAATGATATTTGTTATGATTAGGTGAGGTTGAGTCTTCGTTGGGGTTTGGAGATAGCGAGTACGTGAGATTCTAGACTTTCCACGAGGTATGTTTTCTCACTATACTGTACCCAGAAGGGTTTTATTGTGTGACCGGAAGGTCGGATATGTTATGAGTTATATGCATTTTATATGATAAGTTAATCGTTTATATGTGCTATGTATGATATGCTTGATATGGACCGGAAGGCATTATGTTATGAGCCGGAAGGCATATATGTTATAGGCCGGAAGGCATATATCTTATGGGTCGGAAGGCGTTGTGATGTAGACCGTAAGGTCAACGCAGGTAGGACCGGAAGGTTTACCGAGTCGGGACGGAAGCCCCCTGAGACACATGGACCGGAAGGTCAGGGCCTGGAAAGGCGTATGTGCGTAGGTAGTATTTTGGGGAACTCACTAAGCATTTATGCTTACAGTTGTTGCGTTATGTGTTTCAGGTACTAGCGAGGATTGTGGGAAGGCGCCGGCATGATCTGTACACACTGACGAAGGAACTGTTTTATGATCATGGGATGTATTTTGTTACATTGACATTTGCTACTTATGTGATTTCAGAATATTAAATGGTGGTTTTTGATGTTTGCAAAAATGAAAAGTTGTTTTGAAAATGTACGTTGTTACAAGGCTGTACTCAAGAGTTGTATGTGATTAAATAGTATGCATATTTCTTTTATTTACAAATAATTTATACTTATAAATAATGCAAATTGATTATTATTTTAAAATTGTAAATGTAGTGTTTATCTATTGTATTCAACATTAGTATCTAATATGATTCTTAAAGATGATTTTCTAAATCTTTATAATATTGGATCTTATAAAAAGTACATGGTCGACAGAATTCAAAGCTCGGGTGATGAAGAATGAGATGTTCGTGGTTAATTCTCTTCAACTGTTAATCACAAATACTATGGCCAGTAATTCATGTAAATGGAGTTTCAAATGGGTCAATTAGTTTCCAATCAAAGCTAACGAAGCATGGTGTATGTTTGTGGTTGTAGTTGCTAGCGACTTAAGTAGGTGAGGGGTAATTATGCCATCTATCATTTTCCCTTCTGTAATGTTGTTGTTGAAGACACTGAGACTGGAACAAATATAGTTATGGAAACCTATCTAAAATGCAAAGGTTTTGAGGTTCTATCTTGAGACTTTAACTTCGGTAGAAAATATCGCCTTTACTGACCGATGAGCAGACAACTTGGATTCATTTCTAGGGTAAAGTATTTGTGTAACACCCAAAGTTTGGAAAGCCAAGAAAAGAAAGAAAACCCCAATTTTAAGGGGAGACTCGGCGAGTCCGAGCAGGATTCGGGTCGAGGAGTAAGCGACCGACTCGGCGAGTCGGCCAATGTGACTCGGCGAGTCTGGTCTGAGCGAGGAAAACCCTAAATCCAGGATTTGGAGCCTATTTAAACATCTCATTCTTTCCCCTAGGGTTCCTTTACTGCCTCTCTAACTCAGAACACTAAACCCTAGCCGCCATAATCGTTTTGGAGCAAGATCTACCCTTGGTGAAGCTTTTTGGAGCTTGAGAGAGAAGATAGTCATAGTGGAGCAAGAAGGGGGCCTTGGATCCAGAGTTGGTGGAACATTTCTGAGCATTTACAGGTAATAAATCGTTACCTTCCCTCTTTTGTTTAATAGATCAACGTTGGCTATGAGATTTGGGGCTTTTATGCCATGCTTAAGAACTATTTCGAGTTAGAAGCCCAGATCTGAAGTTGCTACTTCAGATCTGAGTGTATCTTGGACTAGAAAGCCATAAAGCATCTGTTCTTGGGTTTATACTGAATCCTCTTTGTCTTAAACCCTAGTTTGGGTTGTTTTAAGCCTAGATCTCTTTATCTACACATAAAGTTTGCCACTTTACGTGAGGGATAGGCCTTAGAAGTATGGATCTATGAGTTGGAAACCCTGTTTGGCTTGAAAAGCCACTGCATGGATTAAGGACTGAATAGACTCGGCGAGTCCTTTGAGTGGACTCGGTGAGTAGTATGAAGATGGAGGCGAACTCGACGAGTTGGATGAACAACTCGGCGAGTCTGTTGAAGATTGCCTTGGACTCGGCGAGTCTATTCTTGGACTCGGCGAGTCAAGTTGCGAAACCCCAAACCCTTCGAGTCAAGGCTCAGATTAGTGAGTTGAGTGGGTACTCAGTGAGTTGGACAGGACAGAACTCGGGAATCAGTGAACTGGGCGAGTCAGTAGACTGACTCGGTGAGTAGGGTCAACATGGAAGGTTGACTTTGGCCAGGACTTTGACTTTGATCGGGGTTGAGTTAGTTGACTTTTAAGGGACTGTCAGGCTAAGTGTTGCTTTGTTATTGGTAGCTCGGAGAGTTAGAGGAGCAACATTTCAGACGGTGGTTGGTTAGCAGTCCGAGGGTTACCAGCAGAATTCAGCAGTTCACGTGAGTTTCCTTCCAGTAGGAACGGGTCTAAGGCCACAATGCCGGCCCGTTCAGTTAGCAGTAGTTTCCGGACTTCGGTCCGATGCAGTAGTTAGTATGCTTAATGCCTTTGAGGCTCAGACAGGATTTATGTGTTATGTGTTATGTGTTATGTGATCCGGGCTACGGCCCGATGCAGTATGCAGTATATGTGTTAATGCTAGTTGATATGTTATGCTATGCTATGTTCAGTCAGTTTCCGGACTTCGGTCCGATGTAGGGGCAAGGCCCCTGTTAGTCCGGACTTCGGTCCGATGTAGGGGACAAGGTCTCAGTCAGTTTCCGGACTTCGGTCTGATGCAGGGGCAAGGCCCAAGTTAGTCTGAACTTCGGTCCGATGCTGGGGACAAGGTCCCAATCAGTTTCCGGACTTTGGTCCGATGCAAGGGGCAAGGCCCCAGGTAGTCCAGACCTCACTCCGATGCAGTGGGAAAGGCCTAATATGTCTTTATATGTTATTGTATGGTATGTGGTAGTTTGGGGGAGCTCATTAAGCTTCGTGCTTATAGTTTTAGTTTTTGGTTTTAGGTACTCAGTTTTCAAAAGGTAAGCTCGGAAAGATTGCAGTGCACACACGATAGTCAGCTAGCCTGGGATGTTTTACTCTGTTAATAAGTTTGTATTTCGACTTAATGCTATGAAATTATGTTATGACTTATGATACGGTTTTTATAAACATGGATTTAGTAATGTTTGAAAAAGAAAATTTTAGTCGTGATAATTGGGTCGTTACAAGTTGGTATCAGAGCCTTGGTTTGAGGTATTCGGATACACTTGGAGTGTGTCTGAACTCAAACTAAGGAAATGGTAAATGGTTTTCAAAAGAAATACATTTTTGAAAGAAATTTTTGAGAAAAGAAAGAGTTTTTGAAAAAGCGAAAAGAAATTTTAGAAAGAAAAGAACTTTAAAAAGAGAAAAGGGTGTGGTGCATGCAATCAGTCGAGCTCAAGTAAGTACTCCCAAATTACCCATGCAAGTTTATGTGATGATTATCAGTTTCAGTATCAGTTCCAGTTTTAGTTTCAGCTTCAGTAGAACAGCATGCTAGTATAGGACTAAGGATCTAGGAGGATGTCTTATGTGCCTGCTTTATGTGTTTCAGCCTTATGAGAATTGCATGCTAGTATTGAGTAGAAAGTAGTAGGATAGCCTGTTTAGGTTATTCCTGAAAGTATGAGCTTAGCATTGTATGCTAGTACAGATTCTTGGTTATGAGAATAGATTTGTTGGAGTATTTTCCTTGTCTGAATGTTGCTTGCTCTGTGCTTTGTGGGATTCCAAGTAATGGGAGTTAGCTGTTAGGTGAATACGTTAAGTCACATGTAATCAGGATTGGATAATCTCAGAGTGATAGATTTGACCCTATTACGCAGCTCTCGTTTGAGTCTTAACCGTTGTAGGGATGAGTCCCTTACTCGAAGGCTTATCCAAGCCTCGTTACATGTGATGGTATTCAGGTAACAACTAATTGGCATTACAAGGAGACCTTCAGCAGTTGAAGACTGTTTGGGTGAAGTTAGAGGTTCCCTAGGGCAAGCCTAGGATGAGAGTAGCAGAGATCAGTAGCAGTAGAGTGACTTGGTGGAGTTGAGGTAACTCTTGAGGAAAGTACGGATAGATGTGGAAGGTAGTATGGGCCCGTACTACTGAAAGCATAGGATCCATACTCGATTCAAGAGGGGCCGAGACAAAACCAGGGAACTAGTAGAGTGTGTGAGAGATCCCTCAGCAGCAGTGTGTATATTGATCAGTAATGTGTTATATTTTCCAGCATGGTGACTTTGCGCGAGATACCAGTTAGCAGTTCAGGTACCAGGGAGGGATCTGGCTCGGGCTCTGGAGCTGGGCAGCTTGACAATCAGATGAAGAATTTCATTTCCGGAGAGATTATGCACAACATTATCGATCAGACTCCAGTGATTTTCGGTTCAGTTAAAGAGGCCATTATGGAACTTATGGACAGTCATCTTGAGGCCTTTAGGGCCGGGGTGGTTTCAGGGAAGATTGGGGCTCGTCTAGAGCCTGATTCTTATGAGGATCAGGGAGATCCCATTTCCAGCTTTTGCCATCAAGGGACAAGAGTGAGTAAGGCACCCTGTCTTCAAGAGAGACCTCTACATGATTGGATAGTTGAGGAGGTTTCGCGAGCCATTCGCGAGGGGTTGCCCGACATAGTCGTGAGGATTATTGATAGGTTGATTATGAAGCTCCATAATCAGACAGCAGTTATTTAGATGATGGATGGGGTCGATAGGGTAGCTCAGGAGTGAGAGACGGGCAGGGAGTCGGAAAGGAAGAGGAAAACAGATGGGATACAGGTAGCCACAGGTTTGGGCAAAAGGCCCAAAGGGTCGGATTGGAGATCAAGGTACTATCAGATTCGCAATCGATGCGGGAAGTGTGGTAGGTCGCACTTGGGTGCGTGCAGGAGTGGTAGTGGTGGTGATTTGGGCTGCTTCAGATGCGGCCGAATGGGTCATTTCAACAGGGATTGTACTACTACCATCGCCTAGGGACTTGACCCGATATGTTTCCATTGCGGTCAGAGAGGCCACAAGAAGGCCCACTATCCAAGTGTGTATGCAGCAAAGCAGGTGATAGCTCCTGCGTCTATGTCTTCGAGTACCACCAGCGGTTGTCGGGGCCGGGAAAGGGCGTCCACGGCTCGAAGCAGATTGTACCGGTTGATTGCAGCTAGGGTTCGAGCAGCGTCGGGTGTTGGAGGTATGTATGTTTTGCCTTCCTGTCAATTATTATTCATGATATTATTGTTATGTTGCTGCAGCAATATTTATAAGAGTATGTATTGGGGTATCATATTACCTGTTTGCGACTGAGCTATATGCCATTTGCATACCTTGGATGTTAGAATGATAGTTGGGGGTCGCCCCCTCTAGAACAGGCTACTCCAGATATAGTAGCTGCGGCATGTATGTGTAATATTCAGAAGTGTCTCGCTACTTTCGGAAGGTGTCATTCGAGTACTGATCGGTTATATCCTCGGTAGTGACAATCTAGAGCTTCTAGTGGAGCAGCTAGCGGTTAGTAAGGAAGTGAGTTGGAGATATTCACCCTAAATGCAGGTTCTCAGGGTGCAGTCACTAAAGCAAGTGCAATAAAGGACTGAAGGGTGCTCGGTTAGATAGCAAGAGTGGTTCGGATCTGGTAAAGGTCAGATGGAGTGTCGACAAAGATAAATGTTGGCGGGCAGCAGATCGCCCTTAGTGGAAGGAAGGTTGGGGAATCCTTTTGACCAGTGAGCAGTAAGGAGTTATCCGGATCCAATTGGGGGAGAACCCTCCGAGTATACGAGGGCAAGACCACGCTGACCCGGAATGAGTACGCAATCCTTGAGAAGAAAGGATAGTAGCATAGCAATGGGTGGATCAAGGAGTTCAGAATTGGGAGTTTGGGGAACTTCCCAGCAGTTAGTTCATGTAATCGATATGGTTAGTAGCTGATTGGGAATCCAGGTTGGAGGACCGCCGATAGGACTCTATTGAGTCGGAAGGAGGATCTTGAGAACGGTTAGCAAGAGATGTTTTCGTGTTAGTAGTTAGTGGTAGAGACAGCATGTAGGGTTGTGTGGATTCAGGAGTTGGAAGTTTGGAAACTTCCCAATGTTAGTTTCATGTTTCTGGATTAGTAGATGGTTGGTTTGGGAACCAAGTCGAAAAATTCCTCGACGGAACGCTAATTGCATCAAGGATATAAGATGTCGAAGTTGATGCAGCATCCAATAATTGAGGACTGATTTTGAGAAGTCAGGATGAGGAATTGCTAGCAGAACTAGGGATAGTCAGGAAGTCCTCGGAATAGTGATTGGTAAGCAGTAAGATAGTAGTAGTAGTGTTGTAAGTCTACGGGGGTAGCCGTAGCATTCACTAGCAGTCAGATAGTAGTAGAGTGATGTAAGCCTGCGGGGGTAGACGTAGCGTTCACTAGCAGCCAGACAGTATTAGGGAGTTGTAGGTCTACGGGTGTAGCCGTAGCATTCTCCAGGTTAGTAGACAGTATGAGCGCGTTGTTTGAACGCAGGGGAGAAGCAGTAGTATCCACTAGTTCGTGTGCAGCAGCGAGCATACGGAAATCCACGGGTTGGATTTCGAATTTTCCAGAGTTTAGTCATGGTTTAGCCAGCAATGCGACAGATGGATCGTCGACACAGTCATGAGATCAGGGAAGCAGTGAACCATTGGGGTTCATGTATGTTAAGGGCTACCATTAGCCTGGGAGCCATCATTATAGTCTTGGATTTGTTGATGTTTGGATTTGACGTTTGGACCCGATCGGTTGGATCGGGAGGTCTTTAGGGCCACGGTAACAGGATAACTAGTGGAAACTAGTTCCAAAGAAAGGTTTCGTTCGGGCAGTTCAGTGTTGCAGGTAGTCCAGTGTTTCAGGCAGTTCAGTGTTGCAGGCAGTCCAGTGTTTCAGGCAGTTCAGTGTTTCAGGCAGTTCAGTGTTTCAGGCAGTCCAGTGTTTCAGGCAGTTCAGTGTTGTAGGCAGTCCAGTGTTTCAGGCAGTTCAGTGTTTCAAGCAGTTCAGTGTTTCAGGCAGTTCAGTGTTCCAGACAGTTCAGTGTTTCAGATAGTTGTAGTATATTGGGCAGTCTTAATATTGTGTCAGATTGCAAGTTCAGCCATATTAGTTGGACCTGGGTGGTCTCAGTTCATCCGGAAGCCAGATATGGAATAGCAGAATTTTCATTCAATAGCAGTGCGGGTATGCAGTGTATGGTAGGATTCAGTCAATTGTTCGTGGGGTGCGCGACACCGAATGGTAGTAGAAAGAATGCCCAGTGGATACTAGCGACGATGACCCGTACTGGGAGTAGCGAGAGTAATAGATTTGGTGGAGACAGGGTCTTCACAGTGACAGAAGAGGTAGGTGGTTATGGAGCATCGCCTTGGGAAGGCAAGGAAATCGTTCAAGGAAAGAAGGGATGAACCCCTACAGGGTCAGTGCAGTATTTGGAGAGTATCAGAAAGATTGTCGGTTGAGTGAGTTGCGTTTCCAGAATGTTCAGGGTCAGGATGGACCCGAGATTACTATCTGTAAGGATTGACATTAGTCTGAATGACTGAGCGGAAGGCCAGCGAAGGTAGGCAGCTGGTGTTAGAATGAGCGGTGCGGTATTGGAGGCAGATCGCAGTCGGTGGATCATAGCAAACTTCGAGGACGAAGTTTAGTTTAAGTGGGGGAGAGTTGTAACACCCAAAGTTTGGAAAGCCAAGAAAAGAAAGAAAACCCCAATTTTAAGGGGAGACTCAGCGAGTCCGAGCGGGATCCAGGTCGAGGAGTAAGCGACCGACTCGGCGAGTCGGCCAAGGTGACTCGGCGAGTCTGGTCTGAGTGAGGAAAACCCTAAATCCGGGATTTGGAGCCTATTTAAACATCTCATTCTCTCCCCTAGGGTTCCTTTACTGCCTCTCTAACTCAGAACACTAAACCCTAGCCGCCATAATCGTTTTGGAGCAAGATCTACCCTTGGTGAAGCTTTTTGGAGCTTGAGAGAGAAGATAGTCATAGTGGAGCAAGAAGGGGGCCTTGGATCCAGAGTTGGTGGAACATTTCTGAGCATTTACAGGTAATAAATCGTTACCTTCCCTCTTTTGTTTAATAGATCAACCTTGGCTATGAGATTTGGGGCTTTTATGCCATGCTTAAGAACTATTTCGAGTTAGAAGCCCAGATCTGAAGTTGCTACTTCAGATCTGAGTGTATCTTGGACTAGAAAGCCATAAAGCATCTGTTCTTGGGTTTATACTGAATCCTCTTTGTCTTAAACCCTAGTTTGGATTGTTTTAAGCCTAGATCTCTTTATCTACACGTAACGTTTGCCACTTTACGTGAGGGATAGGCCTTAGAAGTATGGATCTATGAGTTGGAAGCCCTATTTGGCTTGAAAAGCCACTGCATGGATTAAGGACTGAATAGACTCGGCGAGTCCTTTGAGTGGACTCGGTGAGTAGTATGAAGATAGAGGCGAACTCGACGAGTTGGATGAACAACTCGGCGAGTCTGTTGAAGATTGCCTTGGACTCGGCGAGTCTATTCTTGGACTCGGCGAGTCTGTTCTTGGACTCGGCGAGTCAAGTTCCGAAACCCCAAACCCTTCGAGTCAAGGCTCAGATTAGTGAGTTGAGTGGGTACTCAGTGAGTTGGACAGGACATAACTCGGGAATCAGTGAACTGGGCGAGTCAGTAGACTGACTCGGTGAGTAGGGTCAACATGGAAGGTTGACTTTGGCCAGGACTTTGACTTTGATCGGGGTTGAGTTAGTTGACTTTTAAAGGACTGTCAGGCTAAGTGTTGCTTTGTTATTGGTAGCTCAGAGAGTTAGAGGAGCAATGTTTCAGACGGTGGTTGGTTAGCAGTCCGAGGGTTACCAGCAGAATTCAGCAGTTCAGGTGAGTTTCCTTCCAGTAGGAACGGGTCTAAGGCCACAATGCCGGCCTGTTCAGTTAGCAGTAGTTTCCGGACTTCGGTCTGATGCAGTAGTTAGTATGTTTGATGCCTTTGTGGCTCAGACAAAATTTATGTGTTATGTGTTATGTGTTATGTGTTCCGGGCTACGGCCCGATGCAGTATGCAGTATATGTGTTAATGCTAGTTGATATGTTATGCTATGCTATGTTCAGTCAGTTTCCGGACTTCGGTCCGATGCAGGGGGCAAGGCCCTAGTTAGTCCGGACTTCGGTCCGATGCAGGGGACAAGGTCCCAGTTAGTTTTCGGACTTCGGTCCGATGCAGGGGCAAGGCCCCAGTTAGTCCGGACTTCGGTCCGATGCTGGGGACAAGGTCCCAGTCAGTTTCCGGACTTCGGTCTGATGCAGGGGGCAAGGCCCCAGTTAGTCCGGACCTCGGTTCGATGCAGTGGGCAAGGCCGAGTATGTGCTTTATATTTTATTGTATGGTATATGGTAGTTTGGGGGAGCTCACTAAGCTTCGTGCTTACAGTTTCAGTTTTTGGTTTTAGGTACTCAGTTTTCAAAAGGGAAGCTCGGAAAGATTGCAGTGCACACACCATAGTCAGCTAGCTTGGGATGTTTTACTCTGATAATAAGTTTGTATTTCGAATTAATGCTATGAAATTATGTTATGACTTATGATACGGTTTTTATAAATATGGATTTAGTAATGTTTTAAAAAGAAAATTTTAGTCGTGATATTTGGGTCGTTACAATTTGCTTTAGTTCATCCCCAGTCCATATTATCCTATCGCACCTACCATATATTCATAAGTCGTTTAGAGTATTTGAGATTGTACAAACTAAAGGAGTGAAAGTTTTGAAGTGAATGATATAAAGGGATTTAATTACCATGCACCAGAAGCAAACTAAATGAGTGGAAGGTATGAAATGAATGATATGAGAGGATTTAATTACCATACAGGAATAGGTTTTGTTTCATAATTCTGCCAAATTTTCATCAGAATTGAGAACATATTTATAACTACGTTGCAGGAAAATTAATTCTTCCTTCATGTCATGCTCTAAATTCACGATTCATAGTTCCATTCGTAGCTTTAAAATTTCTGATATATAAAGTGTGTGATGTGTGATTAATTATTTTGAAGGTGAAAATATGTGGGGGTTTCAAATGCATAAGATGTTTGAAAATTTAGGTGGGGGTTTCAAATGCATGAGGTGATTGGAAAAATATCTTATTTATAAATATAGTATGATGATAATATGATGATATAGATATAAATATAGATAAATATGTCTATATTTATAAAGTTCAAATTAAATGTATATTCTTAAAACTCAAGATCATAATTATGAGAGCCTATTCAACTAAATATTTTTGGAAGAATTCCGTTTATATCCTACTCAATTTATGTTTATTATGTTTATATTCTTGTCAAAACTATAAATTAAGTGTGTGCATATATATATATATATATATATATATATATATATATATATATATATATATATATATATATATATATATATATATATATATATATATAATTTGCAGTTTTAAAAAGATATAAACATAATTATAAAATTTTAGTAGGATATAAACAAAATTCTTCGAAAAATATTCAATTGAATACTCTCATGATCATAGTCTTAATTTATTATTTGAAGAGACAACGGTGAATCTAACCAATTTTCCTAATTACTTTCTACTTAATCGTTATACTTTTGCAATTAGCCAAAAATTGCCAATGAAACTGTAGATAAAAAAAAAACATCTACTATTTCATGGATGTGTACAGTTTGATGGTTACATATAATTTTATTTTTTTACTTTTACATATGAAACCGTAGGCCAAAAAATCACCTACATTATGCTGTCTATAATCTACGGTATCCCGTAGATAATATGTTTCAGAAGTTACCTACGATGTATAAGTTTTTAATGTACAATTTATGCATTAACAACTTACACACCGTAGTTGACTTATGAAACCTAAGGTTTTCGTTTTTTTATTTGTTTTTCTTGGCATTTAAAAAAATAATAATAATCATTGCTAATAGATTTTACACTATTCAACAAAAAGCAAAAGAAAAAATAAAAGAACAATAAGAAGAATACGATAAAATACTTAGTTGTTGTTCGGAGCCGACATGAAATTTTTTGTATTTTCAGAAAATTAAAAAATAACCTAATATACAAATTCCAGCTTTATATATTTTGGTCTAACGAGCCACGTTAAACAAGAGATAGAGTCTGAAACAGTAGCCAAATGCCTTAAATTGTAGTTTATTTTAAGAGGGTCATGACTAAACCATAGTTTTCTCTGTACAACAATAGTTTTTGTTAATTATCTACGGTTTTGATGGTTAACATTGGCTAAATGTTAATTTTTGGCTATTAAATGAAAAAATAATTATGAAAAATAACTAGATTTGTAATTTAAACCTTAAAATAGACGAACGTGTCATTAAAATTTCAAATTTTCAACTAAATATGGTCTCATGATGATGTTCTTGAGTTATAATCACAAACCTTACAATAGACGACATGTCACTTACATTCATTAACGGTTTAAAAACGACATTTACCCACTCAAGAAATAATAATTCTACACATATCTTTAATAAGTTTATGAAATATATCCAACGATTCAAAAAAGGCAAATACAATGATGCAAAAGAAAAGGTGAATGAATAATTACAAGTGCAAGTTGTATGGCAGAATAATGGTCCAATTTGTGACCACAACTCCTTAACTTCAAGCTGCCAGCCCCCCTTTGTCACCTTTACCACTATCCCTTTCCCTTCATCCAATGCTTGTAGTACAATAAAGTTAGGTATTGAAATTCTAACCCCTCTATTGGACCATTCTACATAGTAGATACACAAATATGTATCCATACACAAGTGACAATATACTTTCTTGAAATAGATCTACGATTTTAATAAGATTCTTGAAAAATAAACAGAATAATCAAGAATCATATCAAACGGTATCTAGTGGTAGAAAAGAGGTAACCTTGATGTTTTAAAAAATTACTCGTTTTCTCAAACACCCGGAATAAAATTATATATTGTGTTTATATATAATAGTAAAAATTATAAATTTAGAGGAATATTCTTTCATTAATATAAATATGAAACAAAGTATAATCATTGAATGTTGACGTTTTCCATTACCTTGCTTCTCCTATTACTATGTACATTCCATTAATTCACCATTTCATCCATAGAACCTCAAGATCACTTAGGTGGGGTTTATGATGGAATCAAGGAATGATGACATCAGAGGCGAACATAATACATCGAAAAGAAACCGTATAACAAGTTTAAATTTGATTTAAGTTATGATAATATTCAAAATGTTAAGAAAACAAAAACATGAGAAGTTATTGCATTACTCTGCAATGATTACTAATCGGCTAGAAAGAGAGACAAACATAAATATTATTAAGATGCAACATTAAAAGAAAGAGCAAATTACACGAATGGTCCCTATGGTTTGGGGTTATTTACACGTTTGGTCCTTAATTTATTTTTTTCAACTCGGGAGATCCCTAGTATTTGTTTTTGTTACCCGCTTGGTCCCTACTGTTTGTTTTCGTTACGCGTTTGGTATCGGTCTTACCTAAAAAGACTATTATTTAAATATGAAAAAATGATGGGATATGTAAGGAAATGTGATGGTAGTGGGGTTGGAGTGTTTATTTAAATAAATTAAAAAATCAATGGCAAAATAGTCTTTTTGGGTAACATAGGGAGCAAGCGTGTAACAAAAACAAACAGTAGGAACATTACGGGTTAAAAAAATAAATTAAGGACCAAACACGTAAATTACCCTAAACTATAGGGACCATTCATGTAATTTACTAAAAAAACAACAATGAAAATAGTAACATAACTTATTATAAACATCTAAAATAATGTTTTTTTTTTGTTACATGTAACATTTTTATTCAATTTGTCAAATGATATTTTGTGGTTATTTTAAATAAATTTTTTTCGACATATTATTTTATTAGTTTTTTTTAATAAATTTCATATAATATTTTAATGTAATAATTACTATAAATATAGCAATAAATGAATATAAATTTTTTAATTAATAGACTTACCTTCTTATTTCAAAATTCTTAAATTAAAGCTTATTAAATTATTTTTATTTATTTAAATTTAAGACATAAAAAATCAATCAAATAATTTATTATTTTTCTTATTTTCTTATAAATCCAAAGTTTTTAAAATTTTCTACATTTATATTTAATTTTCTTAATTAACCATGTAATACATACATCTTACATCTACTTAAAATAAAATAATACATACATCTTACATCTACTTAAAATCAAACAAACAACCTATTCAGACAAATAACTAAATAATCTACTAAAATTAATAAATGAAACAATCATATTAATTTAATACTAAATTACTAAATGTTTCTAAAACAACATAAAGAAATAAAATCAAATAAAATAGAACAAATATCGTAATCCAAAAAATTAGCCCAACAACCCATTAAAACCCCCTAAATTAGCAAACCTATTAAAAATACCTAAATTACTAAACGACTAAACGCAATTGCTTTTTGGATCTTTGGGTCATCTCTACAAAACGTTGAATTTTAGGAACGATCAAGGCATCCGCCCCCCTCGAAGACATGATTTATTTCATTGAAGTAAAAAAAATAAAAAATAAATCTTTTTTTTTAAACTGTGAAATATATTAAAAATAATCCCCACGTTTAACAAGAAATTAAATCAAACGCTAAATAAACAAGGTGCAAATTACGAATTACTTAATTTGTTTTCGGGGGCACTTACCCCAATTTGTTTTGACATATGGACCGAGATAAAACAATCTTCTATGATTCTTTTTATTTTGTTAATTTTATATAACATCGTCAAAATCTGGATCTTATATAAAGTTGTTTTCTATTTTGCAAAATCATAATCATAGATTGAATTGAATCGTAAAATCTTATAAATACCATTTTAAAGTATAAAAATATAATTTCATCAAAGAAACATTCAATTAATAATAAATTATTATTAACATCCAACAGTCAAACATTCCATTAATAATAAATTATTTGAAACATAAAATATATTTATCCATAATATCGTTTAATGATAAAAATTCAAAATGAATATTTTACATAGTCACCCAAATAAAAATATTAATTTTTATTAAGTAGTACCAATCCTATAATCTTAAGATCGATCCTATGATCTTTCGATCTGATCCTACGGTTTTACCATGATCTTAACGAAAAACAATTCACGTAAGACCTTGATTGGTTTACCTAAGTGAGATCTTAAGATCACTTGATCCTATGAGCATAAACTTTGGTTTTTGAATTTATCGTCTTATCTTAAAGAGAAACATTATAATATAATTTATTATTATTTATATAATTTATACCGAGATAATATGTTTATTTTTAATTATTTTACATAAATTTACAAATTTAGTTTTTTAAATTAGCTTATTATTATTATTATTATTATTATTATTATTATTATTATTATTATTATTATTATTACTACTTAACTGGCTTTAATTAACTTTTACCGTCTCAATTCTTTTTACCTTTGTAAGCAAAAAGTTTTCAGATTAATATATATAAAAAAGTTAAGTTAGTTCATGTTATTTTTATCAAATTTGCCTTTTATTATTTTGATACATTTGGTCATTGCAAAAAATTTATATTTTTTAGAAACCTTTTAATATTCAAAGTTTGACCACAAAACTTTAAGGAATTGACAACTTTGATTATTTTTCTAAAAACTTGTTAATTTCAACCTCTTTAATTCTTTAGTCATTTTTACACTTTTAATCCTTAAAGTCTAAACTTTTATATTTTTTTAATAAAAAACACAAAAAACGGTCCGGAACAAAATCCAGATTTGTCCTTGTATTCAATTTTTTTTTTGTTTTTCCCGTCTCTTGCACTTTCTGCCGTTTGTCATTTTCTTCTTTTGGTATATTTTTTATATACTGGTCCGCATGTTTTTTTTTTTTTTCTGTCTCTATCTATTTGTCTCCATCTGTGAAAACTAAGGATCGAATTATCTCACCTGCATCCTTTAACAAAAACACACTCAAATCAGACACATACGGCCCATGCAGAGCATGAGCAACATATCTAGTTATAATTAAAATTATATATTAAATAAAGTTCAAAATATAAAATTTTTATTAACATATAATTAAAAATATATAATATTTATTGAGTAAATATAATTAAAGTTGAACTCACATCACAAACCTAGATCATGAGAGCATTATGTATAATATTTATTGTGTAAATTATTTTAGTCCTAATGGTTTTGTTAAATTCGTAGTTTTAGTTTCACATTGAAAAAAATAATAATAAATTGTACCCTCATGGTTTTTAAAAAATTACAGCCTCCATCCATATATCCATACAAAAGACTATTTTACCTTTACTGGTATTTTTTTCTTTTTCTTTGATTTGTTTGTGTAATTTAATAATAGAACACTTAAAATGCCTTACTTCAACCTCAATGTGCACCATTCAATGCCGTACATCGTGTTTTTACCTTTCACCTACATTAACTTGAACCTAGAAACCTAACACATAAACCACCACAACCTCTTTAGTATTTATCTATTTCTCTTTTCATTCACCACTATCCCCTTCCCCCAAGAATTAAGAACCCTCTAATGAAAGCTTAGATCATGTCGATCGATGTTACAACTAACCTTTTTAATTAGGAAATTTCATCCTCAAGTAAGCAATGACTATTATAAGACTTATGCTAACAAATCTAAATGTAAAATATGAGTTCCTAATGAGCCATGTAGGGTTAGAATGCAAATCTCTCCCAAATCTCTCCAAGTATGTGAAATCTCTCCAAGTATATCAAATCTCTCCCAAATCTCTCCAAATATGTGAAAGTTCTCCCAAATCTATCCAAGTATGTGAAATATCTCCCAAATCTCTCCAAGTATGTGAAATCTCTCCAAGTATATTGAATCTCTCCCAAATCTCTCCAAGTATGCGAAATCTCTCCATGTATCTCAAATCTCTCTATGTACCTTCCTCAGTCGAAAACAGCTCAAAACCGAAAGAGGAAACCCCAATAGGACTTTATGGAAAACGTAAGACTTTATGGAAAACATATGTAAATGATTTTGAAAACGATAAACTAACACACACGTAGGCAAGTATACACAGTTGGAAATAGAACTTATGAATATTTTATAGCAGAAAATATAGGATTTTCTGGAGAAAACGATTTTATACGATTTCAATAATGATAAACTAGAATGCACACTCAATTTTACTCGATAAGAAAAACAAGATGTTCAACTACATTCTCTTTTTGAAAATAGGGGATTTACTGGAAACGGTTAACTATCACTTTACAAAAGAACTATCCTCGAACACAGCTCGCCTTTACAAGCTATACTACTTTTCAAAACCACTCCTTATAAGGATGAACTAAAGTAATGACATGTGCACATACATCCATGATTTTGAAAGCAAAGCTTCAAACGATTTCACAGAAAATATCGAATTTTCTGAAAGTGCAATGAGAATGATTCTAAACAAGTGTAAAACTATTTATACAAAAATGCTTATGAACTCACAAACTTTTTATTTAACGCTTTAATGCTTATGAACTCACCAACATTTTAGTTGAAGTTTTTCAAAACGACTTGTATTCTATGGGATCTAGTAAGCATGTAACAAGGGATGCGGATGCTGTACTATTTAGCTGTAGTTTGGAATTTTTCTGCTTTTGTCTCTTTTGTGTAATTCAAAAAACAAATACAATATGTAAACAATGTAAGTTTGTTATCTTAGTGTATGATATTTGGATTGCTTTGTTTCATGTATATTCAATTGTTATGATACTGCACAATTTGGTCATCCGCCTCCGGACGTTTCTGCTGCCTGGTCTGAGGGTGGGACAATCGACCATCATCTTTGGTGACGGATTTATCCGATTCAGTAAGCATAAAATGAAATAAGAATAATTTAGAAATGCCCTTTCGCGTGAAACAATATTGATTCGTTGGAAAACCAAGTTGTATCATAAGAAGCTTTTAACAAAATAGGATAATCTACGTATTGTATTGATTACGCTTTTCATTTGTTGTTCTTTTTAATGAATCTTTATTCATGTTTATATTAAGTTTGGACATCTTTTGGTCCAATTTTCTTTTACAAACTTCTATATTGTAACATTCCAAAAATCATTACAAAATTTTTATTTTTAGAACAATATAAAAACCATAAATCATACAAAAACGTGGTTTCCCAAAAGTCATAATCAAAGTCAAAGTATCCCAAAGTCATATGTGAATTAAATATCGAGAATGATGTGCAGAATCACGCCTTCTCCTTGTCCCTCTCCTCAGATGCACATGAAACCATAAAATCAAAATATAAACCAAAACATAGTGAGTTCCACCAAAATACCACCACACAAATATATAATAGCATGCATACTAGGTTTACATCCATTAGATTAGATTGCCCACCCGACCTACAACTAATGTTTGGATTGCTACGGAGCCCACAACATAAGTCTGGTTTTCCTTCCAGACCCTCAACTTATGTTTGGATTGCTCCCGGGTTTGTTGGCTTCCACACAAAGCAATATGGCATCAACCCGGCCACACTATATCGACATATGCAACATATAAACATATAACCAACAAACAAATAATAATCTAGATCTACCACTCTAATAGAACACTACAACATAGAAACTTCCTATATACCATGATACATCATACAAAGTGAATCACCACACCAAAGGCTTCCTTCTCCTTTAGAGATCACCAAAAGAACCAAAATGAGTTCACAAAATGCAAAGGAGGCTAGGGTTAGGGTTTCTGAGCTTGAGAGGGCGATGGAGGCTGAATGATCATGAAACTCTAGCTATAATGTCCTTTAAATAGGGCCTAAAGACCAAGAGTTAGGGTTTTCTTCAAAAATAGCTACCATGCTGTGGCGGGTCTTTAAAATACTATGGTCATAAAAATATGTACCTAGAATGGGTGTTAAATGTATTTTCTTCATGTAATTGTGAGTGTTTGGACAAGAGAAGTGAGACATACAATGAACGTTTGAAAAAGAGAATAAATCAGTAGATTAGTTAATTGAGAATTATGTTGAAAAAGATAATGGATAATCTTTCCACCAAACTTGGTACCCTTTTGCTTTCTGGGTGCCTTTGTTTTTTTTCTTTTTTTTTTCATAAGAATACGTATAATAAAAACACACAACGTGTGTACTTTGATACGAAGAGGAAACGATAGAGATGTAGTTTGGAGGGGACGAGAATCTTGGAGAAGATAAGTAGTTGATGATAGCTAATGGAGAATGGTTGAAGTATTGTTGGTCGGAGATGATGTGCCGGTGGATGAAATATGTACATTGATAAAAACAACGAGTGGGGGTGGATGAGGGTCTTTTTCAATTTAATATTATTAAAGATTATAAAACAATAAAAGAAAATAGTAAAAGGATTTAAGAAAGGAAAAAACAACTTTTCTATATGGAACCATGGAACATCCTATCTATTTTTTCAATCAATTACCAAAACTAGATTCTTTATTTACTTTACTTCGTGTACAAAAAGAATATTATTCATTTTCTTAGACAAAAATTCACTATTGGTGTTGGTAGTTTCCAAAAGGTATCACGTTAATGATAATTATCATAAACACTACATAATGGTCGGTTTAAGTTCAAAATTTTCATGTGTTGTTATCTTTTTTTTTTTTTTTTTTTTTTTTTTTTTTTTTTTTTTTAATTAATTACAATTTATACCAATTTTTATATTATTATTAAACTAGAAATTGCCCCCCAATCATACCGCCACCACACCCAACCCATTTTCTTCTTCCATCTTCCATCATCCACCACCACCATTGCACCATTACCATCCATAATATCAAAGGCAAAAAAACTCACAATTAATGCTAAATCAAACGAAAGAATAAAATACAGAGAATTGAACGCAAATCAAAACCTCATAATCAAACCTAGAAAAGACCCAAGAATTGATGCCATATCAAACCCAAACGGAAATCAAACTTGTATAATTAAATGGAAATTAAACGGAAACAAACCATTTCAACCCCATAAATGCATTATTTAATAATAGTATTCCCTTTTTGCATATAGTTTACATGAAGTCATTATTGAACATATATGTATTTTAGGTTATGCAAGTTTCGTTGTTGAAACAAGGTCGATATACATGTAAAAATTTTCATCCCTTAATAATTTTTTTTTTTCGAAACGACAAATATCATTAAAAGGTTGTCGATTAGCAAGTAACCAAATCGCGATAGAAATACAATACAAGGAGAAAAATATTAAAATAAAAGCAAAACAAATTACAAATACAAATGAGTAAAATGTGAGAAAATCCATTCAATCCAGTCGCCACAACCTTTTTTTTATTGTATTTGTACCATGAGTATGAATTAGTGATAATAGCATCTCATGCCTTTGTTGAATAAAAATACAATTGTTCTTGTCAACCCAAAATGTTCCAGAGCGTGCAATATAAGTCTGTATTGCCAATGAGTGTCTATATCTGACAGTTATGTCACCCATTACCTAAGTTAAGAAATTATAAGATACTTAAGCACCTTCTACTTCCCAATCCAATCCATTTGAAGATCTACAAGTGTACATTTTAGGAAAACTCAAAATTAAGGAAGAAGTGGTTCACTGATTCTAAGTCATTATTGCAAAATAGACACATCTGATTACTAACATTTAATCCCCTTGCTAATAAAGTATTCGCCACTAGAATCCTGCAAATCAAACTCCGCCAGACAAAACACCTAACTTTTAAAAGGATTATTTTTTACCAACAAATTCTAGGACCTATGGAGAGGATCAATTTCAAATCAATGAGTCGTCTCATGTTATTTACCTTGTAATCTCCATCAGTTGTTATATTGAATCAGAAACCATATGTGGATGGTGCCCTAATGAAGCTTAAATCACCTATAATCGTGTATAATTGTAGCAACTCATGTAATTCCACCAGATTGGATGGCTCGTGCTTCCAACATCAAGAAAAACTGTTTGAGGACATATGTAACACCCTGTTTCAGGTCGTTTCATATTCGGGGCCATGACCTAAAGATCAAGTATCATAAGGCTTCAGGATTTGGTAACGAAATTTTTAGACCCATTTGGATGTGGGTATTGTAGAATGTGTGATCCAAGAGTTCTGTTTGTGCTTTGGAATCAAATGGTAAGTGGGAAAGCACTATTTCAGATTTCTTTTATGAATTATGGATTTCCATTTTGATGTGTTTTATGTTAAAAGTAATTAGATAAGGTTGTAGACCTCCTCAATACCTTTTGTGGATATAAATATCGTTGAAATCAAAGTTGACACAGAGAAGTTATGACCGTTTGAAGTTTGTACCGTTTTCAGTTATGCTGAGTACGCTGGATATACAGAGGGGAGTACGATATCCGTACTAAGGCATCCTGATAGAAATAAATCTTGTAAGATTGATTAGGTTTAACACGTAAAGCAATCAAAGACACGGAATAAAGATCAAATGTGTGATGAATGATTAAAAGCCACAGCCTCAAAAGAGCTCGATAAAGAACTTCTATTGTAGAGGTTGTGTAGGGTTTACAATTCAATTAGACGATTACAAGATATGGTGCATGCGTGCACTTTAAATAGTAAAACCCTAAATAATAAATCAGGGTGGACAGGTCGAACCCTGATATAAACAGACTATACAAAAAGCCCATAAAGACGCAACACTAAATACCCAACAATCTTCCCCCTTTGCGTCGATTGAGGCGGGAGGCTCTTCATTATTGTGTTTGCTTCTAAGTCTTGAAAAGCTTGGGCATGATGCTGAAAAGTGTACTGCGAAAAGCTATGTACCATCTGAGCATGTCTGAATAACACTTCTTCGCATCATCATTATTCGCACAACAACTGCCTGTGATGTCCAAAATATAGTTTAAGCAAACTGTAGAAAACAAATGATTATCTGGCAGTGCGAACAGACATTTCTTCACATCTCAATATTCTTTAGAACCTCTCTGAAACATAAATTTCTAGTTATCAGTTTCAGATTTCCCCATTTGCATCTTTTCAATATCACTCGCTGAGCCGTGAGGAAGGACTCTTGGTTTCTTTCGTAATACTAAAGCGATTTCAACATCAAACTTTGCAACTTCATATATATATATATATATATATATATATATATATATATATATATATATATATATATATATATATACATACATACGAAACCAACGTCCTTTTGATGTGAGCTATAATAGGTTTGTATTTATTTTCATCTTGCATTAGGAAATGTAGAATGACAATCCATTCATAAGGATTCAAGCATAAGTCTGCAAGAGAAAATTCAAACACTGAATTTTCAGAATCTCGAGTGGTTTTAAATTTAACATTAATGAAACTCTTGGTTTAAATAGGTCTAATAACTTTGACTGCATTTATCTTCTGCAAACTCTAGGTATGGAACTGTGGTTTTCCGTACTTCACTTAAAAGGTCATTAGGGACTTATCAACATTCGCATCTAAATATGGAGCATTCGCGATCACATCAAAACATCGAAATAAGAGAGCTTCCAGTGTGATGGGGAAATTGAGCGTTCACAATCCCACCAATGAAAGCTCGGATTGTCAACTGCTTCGTTCGGAATTCGCTCCAAGGACCAAGGAGGAAATAACAGTTTCTTAGCAGCCAAAGAAGTTTGAGATTTATGTTCAACCTTTTATTTTTGTTCAGCTTCTCTCGTAATGTGCAAATTTTCATCTAAGACAACATCATGAGCTTTTCATTTAAGACTTTCACTTTCATCTTCTTCTTCCTCGTCATCGTTTAACACTTTTTCCTTTCCTTTTAAACCCGAAGCTACATTACCATTCAATTCGGATTCATATCCCTTTGGCTTCTCTGGTTCACCAACTTTATTTGGTTCTTTCATAGATGGAGGCTTCTCAGATTCTCCCCTTGTTTCGGAAGTGAGCTAAACTCTGAAACACCCTCAAGTCGATTTAACATTGCAAACGCAGGGTGGAGCTTATCTTCCAGATGCTTCCTCACAGTGATAGGGATCAATGGATCACAAGTCTTAACGATATTAGACAATAATGAGTTCACATCGGAAACACAACCTTTTACAACAACTCTCTAAGATAATAGCTCATCGATCTTCTTCTCAGCAGTCTCAAGCTTTATATTTAACACTTTCACTTTTTTTTTGTCTTGCGTGTGAGAGCATCCATTATTTTACTCTCAACAGCCAAATCATCTTGAAGCTTTGCAATTTTGAATGTGATGGAGGTGTTAAGCTCAGAGTTTCCATATTTCATTCTAGTGCGAACATTCTCGAGAGCCTCCTTCTCTGTGTGAAGGGAAACACTCAGACTTGATATAACTTCATTAGCTTTTATAGTGTTGGAATCAAAAGAGCTATAAAAGGTGCTCATGAAGGATCAAGCATCAGTAATTAGATTATCGACTTTTTTGGTAGCTTCTTTGCAAGTGTTAGCCGAATCCTCTACAACTTTGTTCTATTTTTTTAGATTTGCAATGTGTTCCTTTAAAGTTGCTTCAATTAGGGCCTTGACTTCTTCCTGAGAATAAGAATTGGTTGATGAAGCATTGAAAGATTGAATTAGTGAATCTAGCTTCTCATTAATGGCCTAAATTTGCTTTTGAGTGACTGGAGCATCATCATCACTATCATCGAGAACATGGAATGGGCTGAAGGTAAAATCTCCAAAATCAACATCACCACCAAAAATTGTATTCGGATAATCTTTTCTAAGAGGAGAAATGGGTGGTGTAGAATGACCGACTGAGAAACCTGAAGCCATTGCCCCCGTATCAGATACATTGACAGTGACTAGAGGTTCATCAGTGGTAGTGGTTGTAATGGCGGTTGAATCTGTAAAGAGTGGAGTTTGCGTTTGCGAAACACCCATATATACCGGTGGGCAAGGGGGCAATTGTGATAGGTGTAGAGATGGTAGATATAGGAAAAAGGATGGAAAATTCCTAGAATAGATCATCGGTGATTGGAACAGAGGTAGGAATTTTGAACGTTACCTCAGGGTTCGTTGTGTTTGGCTGCGAAACTTGTGCTTGTGAAGATGCAACAGTATACTCTTGTTCGTTTTGTCTACCCCCTTGCACCGAAACCGTGTTCGAGTCTGAATCATTGTTGTCACTTGGAGTCGAAGTTCTTGGCCGACAAGCAACTTTCTTGACCTTTTGCTTTTTGGGAGTTTGAGCTGATTCAGATGGACTAGCCTTCACAGGACTTTTCTTGCCTCCCTTCTTGGATTTGTTTGCTTTTTCAAGGATATTTCGCATTTCATCGGTGAGAGGGAAATATCCAGAAATTGGTAGAATGCAATAAGTGTGCAGAACTTCACTTGCAGCAGGCACATCACGAAGCATCACCTCCAGGATAGATCCAATAAATGAAAATTTGGAGTTGTCAGCCAAAATTATGTTGGTAGTATGGAATATATGAATTGCATCCATAACAGAATCTTCTAGGACTAGAATGCTTAGCCGTTCAATGGCCCTTTGAACCACCATCATCCAGAAGCATGCACATGAAATCTCACTATGACGGGTAGTTGAATGAGTACTTTGGACCAACTGAGCCCAAAGCACCGTACCAAAATCAAGATTGATACTTGTGTAGACTCCATACATGATTGTCATAAAGAGTTTGCTGGCACAATCAGAGCCTGATACCCATTAAGAGAATATTTGAAACAGGAGGGTGAACAGCCCATTCCCACATTAGTGGCAAATTAGGCTTCTTGAATTTTGAAACATAAGTCAGAACATCCTTGTACCCCATATGGTAAAACATTTCCATGATGGCAGAATTAGTGATGGATTTTGGGTCAACCAAGTTACTCCCTTGTGTAAGCCCTAGCAGAGAACAAAATCGGGACTTGGTAATGTGATTTTTCTTGTTTAAGACTTCAAACATAATCATCTCTTCAGCCATCTGATAACTAGTAGTTGAATATGTCCTGGATAAATGAACCATGGGCACAATTTTGGATTTTGTCAAAGCAATTACTAGAGGAGAATATCAGAGGCACTCGACGATCGGCTAAAGAAATCCATCGTATTTTGAAGGATCAAGGTCAAGAATCAGATTATGGTTTTCCTTTAGGTTAAGGATTGAGGATTACGCCATCTGTTCTGTTGCAGAAGGGGTTTCTAATAAGGCAGCCATGGATGCTTGTAGAGGAAGATAAAGAGTAGAGAGAGAAGTTGTCAAAGAGTTTGATTTCTTTGAAAGCGGTAATGATAAGTGAATCGTCGAAATCTTTTTATACTGTGTAGTAGGAGAGAGACAATCTGGCATTTGGCGCTTCAATATCCCGAAAAAGCGTGAGTGACAACTGTTACATCAGGTGTATGTGTCAGGTGGCAGAAAAGTAGTCGTCCTATTCGAAATTCACGCATCCAAATCAAATCTTATCTCTTTAATATGATCATTTCAATTTAGCCCTTTTGCCTCGAATATAGATATGAACCTTCCCATTAGATAACCACAAACTATTCTGCGAAACTGAAAGTAAACATGAGTACCACGAACCAGAGTTTGGAAAATCACAAGGATCTTCGTGCGAGAGTGTGCCAAAGATAAAGAAATAAAGCAAGTTTTCTTATGGATTCTAATGATGTCATATAAGACATAAAACAGATGGATCCCAGGAAACGATCTCTAACTTTGCAGTCAAGAGAGACTTTAAAGTGCTTGTGTGGTATCCCGTTGAATTACGATCATCTGTTTGTGCAGAAAATGTGAAAGGCTTCTTTTAATAAGGCGAATGCGGTGACTTCTTCTTCAACTAAGTCTGAAACTCAACATAAGTCTGAACGTTCGTATGAAGTACTTGTTTGACCAGTGTAGCCATAAAAACAAGTATGCTTAGGAATAATTTTCAGTTACTAGGATAAATTTAGAAATCTCAAGAAAACTAAAATTGGATCTATTGGGAATAAACGTCTTAGGACTAGAACATTTCATTAAGATCTCGTAAAAGAAAAAGAGATTTTTTGGTATAGACCACGAAAGTGGAAATTCGTTAATTCTTTGGTAAAAAATCTAGAACATGTAATGCTCACCGTCAATTCGTAAAAATGTGTTGAATATTGGGTTTCACTTAATTCGTGGTAATAACGAATTTAAGATCATAAACACAGAATTTGTGTAACCATAAACCTCAACGGTAATTTCTGAGAGTCTCAAGAGTTACGTTTATGAATGTGAAAGTGATGGAGAAGTAGGTGGAGGTGGTTCCAAAGAAGTAGTGTACCTCTGCTACGCAAAAGTGATGAAGCAGTGAACTCTTAACTCAATGCAAGAAGAGTAAGGTAGCTCATGACTTATGTGAATAAATAGTCCATTTGGGTAGAAACGATTGGTGTTATCGATTCATTAAGGCTTCAATATAAAGTCTTTGAGGCTTCGGACTACATGTATCATCTTGCTCTTAGGGACACTTAACTAGTGCATAGATTAAGAACGTTATACCTGCCCCATCATTCATAATTGAGATCACCAAGATATGCATATTCAAATCTACTTAATTATCTAATATTTTTAGTATTTTTGTTTATATTACGAAAATAAATAAATAATGAAAATAAAGAAAATATTTTTTTATTTTTGTTTTTCTGAAAAAGAAATAAAAATAGAAACATATTTTTGGATTTTCAATAGTCTGAAAAAGAAATAAAACAAAATAAAATATTTTTGAAAAATTGATTTTCTGAAAAAGAAATAAAAATAGAGAAAAAATAAAAAGAACTAAAGAAAATGTACAAAGGATACATGATGTTCCTAACCATGAATGAATAGTAGACAACAAGTCACCACGAACATTCGCACCGATTCGCAGCGTGGTCAGTTGACTATGATTTATTGCGAGCGTTCGCACCAATTCGCAGTGTGAACAGTTGAGAGTGATTCAATGCGAGCGTACGCACTAATTCGCAGATCTATCAAAAATTTATGACTACGAAGGTGGTTTTGGAACAGATTCAGCCTCTATCATTCCTAAGCCTGGAAGAATACGATTGAAGGTTTGCTCAAGCAAGGCTTTCATAAAGATTTTAGCCAATTGATCAGCGGATCTAACGAAGTGTATCTCGACAATACCGTCTTCCACATGATTTTTGATTAAGTGATACCTTAGTGCGATGTGTATCCTCTTTGAATGTTGCACTGGGTTTGACAAATACGAATGGCGCTCTCAGAATCGCAATATAAGGGGATTCACTTCATGTTGATGACATAGTCACGAAGCTAACTTTGAATCCAGATTACTTATGAAGTACAAGAGGCAACGACTATGTATTCTGCTTCATCAGTTGATAGGGATACATAAGTTTTCTTTTTGGATTGCCAACTTACGAGTTTTCCATCAAGGAATTGGCATCATCCCATCGTACTCTTGGGATCTAAACCACAACCTCCAAGATCAACATCCGAAAACGCTTGCACAAAGAAACCCGAACATGAAGGGTACCATATTCCTAGTGAGGATGTTTGCTTGAGATACTAAAAGCCCCCAACTTTTGTATTTATGAAAGACCCAAACTTTCATACTATTCTAACATTATTCTTAAGTTACTTCCTCAAAACATGCTACATGCATATTTATAAAACAATATTTTATATTGAGAAAGTGATTACAAAAGATTGGATACAAACCGACTAAGTTTTCTTACATTTCATATCTACCCATGAATCTACTATTCATATACACACATGAACATTAAAATACAGAGAAATGGTAATAACTATTCTAAATCTTTCTGTAGTATAAAACTATATTGGATACTCATCACCTGCAATTGTTAAACATTGAGAGGGATAAGCGATAACGCTTAGTGAATTCAATAAATAGATACAATATAATCTTATGCCTTATATATACCAATATGACAGAAGCAAAAGGGAACAAGAACAACAATAGCATATGTGTATCATATGTCAGGCTTTCAATATCAACTCAAGATTTGATTCAAAGATTTACGATCAATGAGACATAACGATTTCAATACTTGATATGCATCAATAAAGCTTTGGCCCAAATGGCACAGAAGACATATAATTTCTGATTAACATTTTGGTAGATTTCAGGCTTGTAGCCTTGTCTAACCATTTGTCAATACCATAGAATAGAGTTCATTCTCTTACGGAGTCCTGCTCTACATGGTCAGAGGCTACATACCATTCATATTTAACCTTCTGCCAATGCCATAGAATAGAAGTCATTCTCTTACGGAGACATGCTCTACATGGACAGAGGCTACGTACCAGTACCAATGTGAATCTAAGCCCTTTCACTGATCACATGGTCAAAGGTATTATATTTGCTATAAACATAGAGAATAAAAAAACACGGGAAAATAACTCAGAATAATAACATTGAAAAGCACATAACACATATAACACATAACATAAATTGTTCCTATATATTGAACTCACCTTAAATTAACCGAGGGTTAAAATAGTAATTTGGATAGCACTTCGGCTTTAAATATGACTTTCTCTGTTGAAAACCGGGAGCTTGATTGAAAATCGGGCTCTGCAAAGGTAGGGCTTCAAAACTGAAAAGATAAAATTTTCGGGCTTCTCGGGGGTCTTGGGGCGTGTTTCGGGTGCTAAAATTGATACCGAGGCTTCAGGGAAAGTCGAAATGAAGAAAATATGGAAAAAGGGGCCAAAATGGCAATTTTCTAAAATTACACACGAAGGCTCACAGGCCTCCTATTTATAGGCGAGAGGTTCGGACCGGAGAGGCAGGTTGCAGCAGCAGCGAAGACCACGTGGCGCAAAGGCGAGGTTCGGATGCGAGGGTCGGAACACCTGGCATGAGTTAGCGAGGTAGGTGGCAGCGAGGGAGGAGGGATACGCGGCGTGTTTGTGAAGGGCCATATGTGCGGAGCTCAGACGCACAGCGCATCAGCTTCGTGCGAAGGACGTGGCCGAATCCGGACCTCTCATGCGGGATTTCTTGGATTTTGAGCCCCGAACTTCTAAAATCCATAACTTTCGCATACGAGCTCCGTTTTTGACGTTCTTTATATGCACGCGTAGCTAAATACGCTCTATAACTCTCGTTTAGACTACATCGGCTAATTTTGACTTTATTTTTATTATTATTTTTAACAGACTGGGACAGGAATATCCGTTAAAAATTCATAACTTCTTCACCCGACATCCGTTTTCGTCAGACTTTTTACCGTTGTACTACAAATGACGAGACCTTCAATTCTCGTTTAGGTTGTGTTGGCTAATATCACTCGATCTAAAATTCGAGTTTTTAGTTGTCTATTGCTAAGTTAAAACTTCGAAAAATCATAACTTCCTCATACGAAGTCGGATTTTAGCGTTATTTTTATCGAATTTCTCGGTTTAACGAATACTACGAATTTCATTTAGATCACTAAGGCTAACAAGTAGTTTATCAAAAACTCACTTTTTACGTCATTCGGTGTCGTGTCGGTTTTATCGCGGATCTTCGATTGGTCATAACTTCTTCGTCATAACTCGAATTTCGACTAGGTTTTCGCCTACAAGTTTCTAACGAGATGATTTAAAACTTTCAATAATAAAATTGTACTTATTTAAAATTTTATATTTTCGCTAAATTTCACTATTTGGCTTTTAATTGGAATCTCATAAGACTTCCAATATTTTATGAGTGATTCTAAATATAGTTTACTTCATTTCTAGTGAAAACTAGCTGTTAGAACTCAATACTCAATTTTATTCACTTTTAATAATAACAATACACAATTTTAGAACGTGTATGTTACAAATACCTCCTCCTTTTGAGGATTTCGTCCCCGAAATCATAATGATTAAAAAAATTAGGGATACTTCACTCTTATTTCATTCTTATTATTTTTTTTCCAAGTATAATTTGAGCTTCAATGGTGTTTCCACTTGAGAAGCACCAACTTCACTTCTTTATTACGTAGATTAGTCGTTCTTTCATTTACGATCTCTTCTACTTAATTTATTATCCAGTTTGACCTTGGATAATAGAACCATTTCATCATATATGCTTAACCTTTACATAGATGGCTCACATGAAACACTTCATGAATATCTGTCAAATCTTCAGGCAATTCCAAGTAGTAATCTTGCTTACTAACTGTTCTTTCTTCCAAAGTAGAATAACGCCTTTTCATGAAATACCTTAAGTATTACTAAATCATCCACACGGAATTCTATGACTCGTCTCCTCTTTTCTGCATAGGACATTTGTCGATCGTGGGCCGCTTTCATTCTTTCTCGGCAAAATTTGTATCTTGTTAGTGATGTATTGAATCATTTCATATCCTCCAAAGATCTTCTGTCCTAGGTCACGCCAACATATTTGAGTATGACATTTATGCTCATATAGTACTTTGTATACCTTCAGTATATTTTCTACTATTTGGATTGCTCTCTTCTTCTGATAATTTTTCTGAGGATGATAAGTTGTGTTGGGAGTAATTCGAGATCCCAATTCACTCTTCATACTCGCCCAAAAGTGAGAAGTGAAGCGAGTATCACGATCGAAAGAAAAATCTTTAGTGGCACACCATGTTTCACGATGATTTCGTCTAGATAAATTACGCATATTTTTTCCAATGGATTCATTTCACGTGTGGTGAGAATATATGCACTCTTCATTAGCGGGTTGATAATTAACCAAAGGTTATTATTCACAGTTTTCTTCTCCTCTTTCAAGGTAGTAATTGTATAAGCCGGATAAGTAGAATATCCCTTCGACATAATTTACGAGTTTTTAAGAAAGAAATTTATTATTTTCACCGTAGACATAAATAGAATCTTCCCTTTCGATAGGGATGCATATCATCTCTTTGTAGCACAAGAGCTCTGCATGGTTCTTTAACAACCAATCCATATCGAGAATAATATCAAAGATAGGAATTAGGTTAGCAGGAAGATTATAACTTTCAATTCCTATAACGCTAACTCTATAGGATTTATCAACAAGTAATGATATATTTCCTATGTTATCTATATGAAATTATTGGACAATTGTGTAACAAGCAATTTTGAAAAGAATATGTGAATTTATAAGGCACGGAAGAATCTGAGGCACTGAAATCAAATAAGATGTGAGTAGATTGAGAAAATTACTAGTCACAACATTCGAGTTTTAACTTACTTCCTTTCTGGTAATCTAAAATGTATGATATTTAACTTTTAGTTTCCAAACGATTGTCAAATTGTTCAAACTTCCTACTTACTGGCGGTGTTCAAATTTGCACCTGCTCTTCATTCTCTATTGAACATTCGATCCTAATCTTTGAGTTAAAAGTCAATTCTCATTTTAAACTCCTGCTCCTTCTTGGTTTATAGACTAAACCCAAGATAAGGTCTTTACTTTTGCTATAAAAACAACTCGAATGGTCATATTCTAATGACCTTTGATTTTATCTCGCACAAGACACATAACGATCCAAACTCTTGCATTAGAATCAGATCAAATAAATCGAGCTGATAGAATAGCGAAAACAAAAAGAGTTTGATGAACACGTGGATGCTTAAGAATAGAAAGAATAACATCATGTATCTCTAATTCATGCTTTCAGATATACACATCTTTTAGCTTTTGACACCTCCTCCTTTTTAGTTGGAGTACTCTTTGATTGTTGAACGGAAACTTGACTCCCCGCCATTTGACTAGTAAGAGTAGGGAGGATACATTTCTTGTGGCCAGTAACACAACATAGCAAGTCTCATCTCTGGCTAATGATTGCTCACTTCTTTAATGAAGATTGTTATATTTCTATCGACTACCTCGACCATTTACTTCTTCAGTATTCCTACTGAAGTTTTGTCACTATATAAGACATGGTTCTCTGAACCAATTAACTCCTTTCACGGATTTGTACTAATCAGACTCGATTCTTTAAGAGTTGAACAATAGTTGTCTTCTTAGTCATTACCGAATCGAAGGCAATGACACACATGAATAAAACGGAATCATTTACTAGCTTCTTGGTAACCTTGTGACTTTTCCTGATCCAAGTGTGAGTCTTGTGCTTCCAGTAGTATAGGCCTCTACTACTATTCACACCTACTGATACTCGTCCCAAGTATTGTCTTGCAGTTCCCAAGTTACTATTCAAAAGTTTTCACAAAACGACTTATCACACATGAATGTATTCAAACAAGTACACACAACAATTTCCTCTAGACTCAATTAAGGATTTCACGTTTCTATCAAACATATCTTGGATTTCCTATATTCGCTTTTTAGGATTCTTCTCATGCATATGCTCGATTTAATATATCCTAATACTTTTCCATAGGCCGATAGAGATTTTACTTCCATTTCTTCATATTAATTCTTTCTTGAGTAGTGTCTACTCTACAAGACACACTATTCCAAAATTTACTCTAGCAGCATGGAGACAAACGGTCTTCTACTACATGCATCATCTTCTTACTCATGCAATCCATCATGCATATTTTTTTTCATTTCATTATTCTTCCTTGACATCGTTATTCTTGTATCTGAGTAAGTCTAAGTCTACTTCATAGGAGTCTATCTGCATCTTAGCTGCATCTCAGCAAGCTCTACTAGGTTCAACTTGGTTCTCTGTCATTCCTGACTACAACATCTCTTCTCATACGATACTATGGGTATATTTCTTCTTCAATTAAGCATTCTACCTTACTTAAACAAGTAAGTTGCTTAATCATTTACCACTAAATGACTCAATTCACCATCCCAATCTTGTATGTTAAAGTTAGCTTAACACACAATGGAACTTCTATAAGGATGGGATAGAAGTCAATCATCACTTAGTATTATTAAATACTAAGTCTGAACATATTTTATAGGGTTACTACTCAAACTACATACTACATCACAAAGTCTTGGCCTATTGAGTCTGAAAACTTCATTAACCTTTCTTTTGATCTTCATTTGATTCTTCTAATCTTGTACCACATAAATTGAGATACTATCGAAGTATTGATTTCCATCTTCGGTTCTTCCGACTCTCTAAACAATCACTGCTTTAATCTGAACAGTGGTAGAACAACTTCGTGGATTTGTACCAACACATTTATTTTGCCCAAACATGTTTCAAACGCACATCTTTCTTCCAAAGATGTTATTATATATCAAACATACTTTAAATGTATATCACCACTCTATTGGTATTTATACACTTATTACGATAACAATTCATATTTATTATTTTACGATATCTCGCGATCGTTTATTTATAAACTTATCGATGTCAACTATCATAAGTCTCTATATCACTTCGAAAAAAATCTATTATGAAAATTCTTAAAAATTTTCTAAACAAAGGTCGACAACAGACCTTAAGCTTTCTCACATAATAGAATATAAGACATATCTCCTTTCTATATTCATTTATAATTTAGCACATAATAGAATATATAAGGCATATCTCCTCTTAATATCCTAGTGCTTGTGTCCATTAGGTATTCAACCTAAAATATATCGTGTCATCTTTACTTAATAATTCTTGTTTAAGTTTAGAAATTCTTAAAATTTCTAGTTCACTTAAACAAATTTCTTAAAATTCTGAAGTAACTTAATATCTTAGAATACTAGGGTTTATCACTACCCAATCCCCCACTTAAATATTTCCTATGATTTGTATTCATATACTTATTATGAATCAGCTCATATATTGAGCTTCCAATAGTTGAAGTCTAAATACCAATCCGTGATATTTAGTTCACTTAAACCATTGCTCTGATACCATGATTGAAAGCCCCCAACTTTCGTATTTATGAAAGACCCAAACTTTCATACTATTCTAACATTATTCTTAAGTTACTTCCTCAAAACATGCTACATGCATATTTATAAAACAATATTTTATATTGAGAAAGTGATTACCAAAGATTGGATACAAACCGACTAAGTTTTCTTACATTTCATACTTACCCATGAATCTACTATTCATATACATACATGAACATTAAAATACAGAGAAATGGTAATAACTATTCTAAATCTTTCTGTAGTATAAAACTATATTGGATACTCATCACCTGCAATTGTTAAACATTGAGAGGGATAAGCGATAACGCTTAGTGAATTCAATAAATAGATACAATATAATCTTATGCCTTATATATACCAATATGACAGAAGCAAAAGGGAACAAGAACAACAATAGCATATGTGTATCATATGTCAAGCTTTCAATATCAACTCAATATTTGATTCAAAGATTTACGATCAATGAGACATAACGATTTCAATACTTGATATGCATCAATAAAGCTTTGTCCCAAATGGCACAGAAGACATATAATTTATGATTAACATTTTGGTAGATTTCAGGCTTGTAGCCTTGTCTAACCATTTGTCAATACCATAGAATAGAGTTCATTCTTTTACGGAGTCCTGCTCTACATGGTCAGAGGCTACATACCATTCCTATTTAACCTTCTGCCAATGCCATAGAATAGAAGTCATTCTCTTACGGAGACATGCTCTACATGGACAGAGGCTACGTACCAGTACCAATGTGAATCTAAGCCCTTTCACTGATCACATGGTCAAAGGTATTATATTTGCTATAAACATAGCGAATAAAAAAACACGGGAAAATAACTCAGAATAATAACATTGAAAAGCACATAACACATATAACACATAACATAAATTGTTCCTATATATTGAACTCACCTTAAATTAACCGAGGGTTAAAATAGTAATTTGGACAGCACTTCGGCTTTAAATATGACTTTCTCTGTTGAAAACCGGGAGCTTAATTGAAAACCGGGCTCTGCAAAGGTAGGGCTTCAAAACTGAAAAGATAAAATTTTCGGGCTTCTCGGGGGTCTCGGGGCGTGTTTCGGGTGCTAAAATTGATACCGGGGCTTCGGGGAAAGTCGAAATGAAGAAAATATGGAAATAGGTGCCAAAAATGGCAATTTTCTTAAATTACCCAGGAAGGCTCGCAGGCCTCCTATTTATAGGCGAGAGGTTCGGACCGGAGAGGCACATCAGCTTCGTGCGGAGCTCGGACACACAGCACATCAGCTTCGTGCGAAGGACGTGGCCGAATCCGGACCTCTCATGCGGGGTTTCTCGGATTTTGAGCCCCGAACTTCTAAAATCCATAACTTTCGCATACGAGCTCCGTTTTTGACGTTCTTTATATGCAAGCGTAGCTAAAATTACGCTCGACAACTTTTGTTTAGACTTCATCAGCTAATTTTGAATTTATTATTATTATTATTTTTAACAGACCGGGACAGGAAAATCCGTTAAAAATTCATAATTTCTTCATTCGATATCCGTTTTCGTCAGACTTTTTACCGTTGTACTACAAATGACGAGACCTTCGATTCTCATTTAGGTTGTTTCGGCTAAAAATCACTCGATCTAAAATTCGAGTTTTTTAGCTGTTTATTACTAAGTTGAAACTTCGAAAAATCATAACTTCCTCATACGAAGTCAGATTTTAGCGTTCTTTTTATCGAATTTCTCGGTTTAACGAATACTACAACTTTCATTTAGATCACTAAGGCTAAAAAGTAGTTTATCAAAAACTCACTTTTTACATCATTCAGTGTCGTGTCGGTTTTATCGCGAATCTTCGATTGGTGATAACTTCTTCATTATAACTCGGATTTTAACGAGGTTTTCGCTTACAAGTTTCTAACGAGATGATTTACAAATTTCAATAATAAAATTTTACTATTTAAAATTTTATATTTTCGCTAAATTTCACTATTTGGCTTTTAGTTGGAATCTCATAAGATTTCCAATATTTTATGAGTGATTCTAAACATAGTTTTACTTCATTTCTAGTAAAAACTAGCTGTTAGAACTCAATACTCAATTTTAGTCACTTTTAATAATAACAATACACAATTTCAGAACGTGTATGTTACAGATACCTGATAATATTCTTAACAAAAATCATGTGGGGTTTGCGAGGATTCGATTGAAACCTAACACAATAGCAGACAGAAAACATGATATATGGATGGCTAATAGTCAGATACATCAATGAACCTATCATTTGATGATAGAGAGTCATATCTGCAACTGGCTTGTCTAGATACGGAGCTAGTTTCGTTCTGAATGCCATTGGAGCCTTCACCTTCGAATCTACCACCATTCCAAACTTGGAGATTAAGGTCTTTATATATGCCTCTTGATTGATAAAAATACCTTCCTAACTCTGTCTTTTATTCAAGCAAAGGAAAAAGTTAATTGGACCCATGGAGCTTATCTCAAACTTAGTTTCCATCAACTTTCGGAACTCAGCTGTTAAGTTGGGGTTAGTTGATCCGAAGATGATGTTATCAACGTAAATTTGCACGATCATCAAGTAGTCACCATCTTTCTTGTGAAAGAAGGTTAGGTAGACTGATCCTTGTTTAAATTTAGCCTGTTTTAAAAAATGAGTTAGAGTTTCATACCATGCTCTTGGAGCTTGCTTTAGACCGCAAACTGCGTTGTCCAGAATGTAACAGTGGTTCAGATACTTTTAGATTATGAACCCTGGTGGTTGTTCCACATACACTGTTTCTTCTAGTTTCCCATTTAGAAATGCACACTTGACATCCATCTGATATACTTCAATTTTTTTTGTAAGCTGCATATGTCAGAAAGATGCGAACAGATTCCAACCTTGCAACGGGTCCGAAGGTTTCATCGTAGTCAATGCCTTCTTCCAGATAGTATCCCTTGACAATGAGTCGTGCCTTGTTCCTTATCATATTTCCTTATTTATCTAGTTTGTTGCGAAATACCCATTTTAGATCAACTACAGACGTATCCTTCGGAGTAGGAATCAGTCTCCAGACCTTTTTTCGTTCGAATTCATTGAGCTCCTCCTACATTGGTTGTACCCAATCAGAATGATCAAGCACAATTTGAACATATTTAGGTTTAATATTGGAGATAAACGAATTAAACATGCAATACTCCACTTTAGAAAATAAAGCAGTCTACTTCGCTTTTTGTTGTGCTCTCGTAAGAACTCCTGAAGACGAATGTCCTGTAACTTGGGTTTTTGGATGGTCTTTGGTCCATTTGGCCAATAGCGGGTAATTAGGATCATATGTTGGATCCAATTCAGCATTCACTTCTTCAAACTTAGACTATACATCTGAATCATCAATCGCATTCTCATTCTCCCCCTTGAATGATGTGTGTGTGTATATATATATATATATATATATATATATATATATATATATATATATATTCTTTTGGATTTGGGATCTCCCCCTGGAAAAGTGGTTCTGAGCTGAGATCAGGGGTTTCGTTCCCTCCTTGAATAGGTGTATCAGGTGAGGAGGCTGAAGTAGAACCCTCCCTTGTGGTGTAGCTTTCGCACCTCTTTTATGCTACTTTGTATTCAAAGAAGATGAACTTTTTAGGGTCGTCAAATAAGTTCATGAACTCCTCGTAAAGATTGGAGAGTGGAATTGTGTTAGATTCAGCTTGGGAAAGATCTCTTGTGATGGACTGCCATTCTTCTAAAACTTCTTCTAGTAATTATCATCGAAAGTGACATAGTAGGTTTCTTCTATCCTTTTGGGATTTTTGTTGAGAACCCTATATGCTTTAGAAGTTAAAAAATACCCAAAGAAAATAGCTTCATCAGTTTTCACATCGAATTTGTTCCTTTGTTCCTTTAAGTTGAAGATAAAGCACCTGGAGCCAAAAACATGGAAAACCTTGCATTAGGTTTTCGATTATTTATGATCTCATATGGAGTGACAGAGAATCGCTTATTGAGGATGGATCATTTTTGTTTAAAGCAGACAGTTCCAATCGTATCCACCCAGAAGTAAAGTGGCAGATTCATAAAAGAAAGCATGGTTCTTGCAGACTCGCATAAAGACCGGTTTCGCCTTTCAACAACCCTATTCTGTTGTGGATTTTAAGGAGCTAAAAATGTTTGAGTAAATCCTTTCACAGTTAGAAATTCTTCAAACTCTTTGTTTTTGAATTCCAACCCATTGTCACTGCGAATGTTGTGAACCAGCTTTCGCAGTTGTATTTCAATTTGCTTTATGAAATCCTTGAGCTTGGGCATGGCTTCTGATTTTTTCTTAAGAAAATTCACCCAAATGAATCTAGAAAAATTATCTACAATTACGTTTATGTACTTATTACCACCAACACTTTCAATTGCAAAAGAACCATAAAGGTTAATATACAAAAGCTCGAGTGGTTCTATGACTTTCATGTTCACAATGGTTTGATGACTCTTCCTGCTCTGTTTCCCCATTTTGCAGGCTACACATAGATGTTCTTTGTCATACTTCAGGAGAGGAATCCCTAACACATGATCACTAAGAACAAGCTTGTTGATATCTTTGAAATTGAGATGCGAGAGTCTTCAGTGCCATAGCCAGCTATCTTCGGTAGAAGTTTTTGTTGGATTAGTGTCTAAGTCCATAACTATTTTGGTATGTACTTGACCCGATGGTGCATGGTCCTTTTGGGTTGCCTTCACCAAAGCAACTTGATTGGAGAAATGAATAAAGAGAGAGAGGATAATATGATTTATTCATATGTTATAAGAATAATATATTAAAGGAGAAATCATATTTGTTTAATTAATATTGGTCAATAATTAATTAAGAATTAGTTTTGTGATCAAATGTAATTAATTAAACTAGAGGGGCTGATTTGTAATTATGTGATAGTTACAAAATAAGGTAAGGATTATCTTATTTATATGGTGGACGAATTTAAGGTTGGAAAGCCTTAGAATTCGAGTATGATAAGGATTCAAGGATTATCTTATTGGTTGCTTAATGGATAATCAACTAGATAAGGATAATGACTGAAACCCTATCTCTACACCTATATAAACACCCCTAGGGTCATGAATTCGTGTATCCCTTCCCAAGAGGTCCTAGATACGAATTCTAACCTCTCACCTCTCTCCTTATACCTTCTCCATTTGCTCTTGGTGTTTGTAAGCCATTAGAGGAGTGACACTTGTGACTCTAAGCATTCCAAAGTCAATTCAAGGAGGAATTGGGATTGTTATTGCTACATAACAATCAAGGTATGATCTTAAACCTATTTACATGTTAATATGATTACTTGCATGCTAGAATTAGGGTTTATAGTCTTGGATTCAAAGCATGTACAATAGAGAAACCTAGATCCGAGCATTAGGGTTTGTATGAGCACATAGGATGTCTTATGACCAAAACCCATCAGTGGTATCAGAGCCTAGCTTGGTTTCAATTGTATTGATGCATTGTATAATTGAAAAATTCGATTTTTTGATTGTGGAGGCTGGACTCGCCGAGTCCATGGCTGAACTCGCCGAGTCCATGCAAACTCGACGAGTCCATACCTGACTCGACGAGTCAACTCGTCAGATAATGCTTATCTCGGGATTTCTTGCTGTTTTTGGATATGGATAGTTACCTTATCATGCTAGATCAATATAAATCCGATTTTATGATATATATGACTATATTCTTGATCTAATTAAAGATAATTATCAATTAACAAGATAATTGTTTCCTTATAAGATAATTGATTAATTATTTTGAGTAAATTGATAAATTGTTTTGCAAGAAATCATTAAACAAATCAAATATGGATAATTATGTAACTAAATGTTAGTTTAGATTATTTGTTATTTGATCCTTGTTGTTATGAAAAGTTTCATATTTTCCCCTTTAGGTTTTATAGTTTAAAATTGAACCCAAAAGTTTTAAAGTTTTGAAATTTAAATAGTTAAAACCCTAATGTTTTGAAATGTTTCAAAACTTGCCATCAAGTTTTGGAATTTAAAAGTTGATTAAAGGTTTAATTAGAAATGTTAAATTCTAAAACCCTAGTAATGTTTTGAAAAGTTCAAATCACACCCTTATGGTTTTATTAATTAATTAAGGAGTATAATTAAAAGAGGTTTAATAAATCCATAAAAGTTTAGGTTAACCATTTAATTGAATTAAAAGTGTAATTGTTAAAGTTAACCATATAGTATTTTAAAAGTGTAAAATACACCCTATACTATATATATAACATTAAAGGTCTAACATTATATATATGTATGAGTAAAAGTCAGTCTTACCGTTAGTAGGCCTCATTCACGAAGCTGGTCTATAAGGGGTGTTTAAGGAAATTGCCTATAAAATGGCGATTGAATGGGTATCCACTCTTACCCACCGCACTCTTGACTACTGGAGGGTCGTTAGCCGAACGGGTAGGATAGGACGAAACCTTCCATTACAAGTATAATGAAATACCAAGTAACTAAATGTTTTTCAAATTCCCAATCTTAGTTACTTAGGCAAAAGTGAATTGATGCAATTCCATGAAATTACACTTTGTACCCTTGCGAAGACGTTAGTGGAGCGTGTGTGGTTTACCGGCACACTAAATGGTTCTAAGCAAAGGTAGCAAAGGGTGACTCAATGTTTGTCATAGTTCGGTGGAGCGTGTGTGGTTTACCGGCACATCGAATAGGTGATTGTAACATGTGAGGGCACCATGTAGTTTGCATGGTTATTCACACCCGCTTTGTGATCCTCGGCATCCCAGTCACAAACAAGAGGGGCATATCGAGATTTAAACATGCCATTGAAATGTTCAATGAATCTCAAAGGATCTAGGAGTTTTCATAGATTTAAAACTTAAATTTCTTTTTCGTTTTTCATGGTGGAAATTAGTGAATCATCATTCACTTACCTTCAAATGTTCTGCAATTTGGGTTACGGCATCCCTCTCCCGAGTTGTAAGATTTTGTGTTGGGTCCTAGCCTTGGAATTTCATTTGGGTGATTTACCAAGGACTCAATCAATCAACTAACTTGAATTCGTTTTTCTCCCGATGTCAAAGTTCGACAACTATGGTCCTCTCAAGTCCCGTGGAACAAGCATTCCACATGAAGATGATATTCCACGATTCGATCGAGGAACAAGAAATCATGCTTCACTTCCTCCTCCTCCTCCAATTATTCTCCCTAACCCATAAGATTGTAAAATTGAAAAGTTCAATATCACTCAAGCCCTTTTGGCAAGTAAACATAAAGAGGGAAAGTCGGTGTGTGCACACGTCTTAGGGATGAAGTCACACATTGATAGGTTAAGAATGGTGGGATCCGTTGTCTGTGAGGAAATAGCTATTGATTGGGTTCTTCAGTCACTTCCCAACTCATATAGTAAGTTCATAAGAGAGTACTATATGATGAACCACAACGTGACACTTATAGATCTCACCTATATGCTTGTTGCTGCTGAATCAGCAATGGTTTGGCGCAATAGAAAAGCAAAGTTGATTGGTGAATCTACCTTCATGACCTCTATGGATATAGACAATGGAAATGAAAGACATGCAATGATCGAAAAGTTTGATCATAAGAGAAAGGCGATGTCTGAGGTAGTTCCATGTGTTGTTCCAAAGGAGTCAGTTTGCTTTTATTGCCAAGAGAAGGGGCATTGAAGACGAAGTTGCCCTATTTACCTAAGAGATCTAAGAGATGGGAGAGTCAAAAGTATGACTACGCTTTAGGTAAGAATCCACTATTAAGTTCCTATTCATTGATTCTTAATACATGATGTGATAAGATTGCATTTGAATGTTTTGAAGGATCGGTGAAAAGAAAGGAAGCTTGATAAGAGAGCAAGATGAATCTAATCACAAGTGATGGATCTCGATCGCATGGACTTGAAGATTGGATTTTGAGCTTAGATAGTTATGATAGAGTTGTTAGAAATTTGCCTTTTACATAGTTTTCAATAGATTTTGCATTGTAAGGACAAATGTTTTTCCGCTGCTTTTATAAATAAAATAAATTTTGTTTACTTCCTTGCAATGAAATCGTTATGTGAAAATTGATGTTTGCATATTTCTACAACGAATGGATATGATTCTTAGTTATGTTATTTATGGAAATGTTAGGAATTTACAAAATAGGGAGAGTTTCTCATCGCCCAAATTTCAATTGGACTGAAATTTGGAATCACGCAACTTGGTTGCATGATGAATGAGAAATTTCATATTTGGAAATTAGACAAATTCATTGACAAAGTGTCAAGTGAAGGACTAGGAGATCGAGTACACAAAGTTGTGTGTTGATCAAGTCCACCATAAGAGTAACAAAGATATTCGTCATGATTTACTAAAGGCTTAGTAAATATGATTACACTTACAAGATTAAGTGTAATTTTGAATTGATTAAAGGGTTTAGATCAATAGCAAAACGAATAAGAAGAATCAAGTAGGTAGAAAGATAAGAGTTTCTCCATTCTAAGAAGAAGGGAGAGTAGTTTTTATGCTTTATGATAGGTCTTAATGATTAACAACCATATCTCAATTGATCCTCTAATGAGTCTTGGTACAATTGTATGTCCAAGAAGAGGAATCAAAGATTGAAGAAATGGTTAAATCAAGAAGTCTATCATACTTCGTTCCAATAACAAGTCTTAAAGTTAAGATTGTGACAATGAGTGAAAAGTATTAAAGGTTTATAACATTCATCAAATGTGGAAAGTTGTGATGTCGTGGATAAGACAAAGACCAACTAGGACCAATTTATGAAGTGTTTTGATATAAGCTACACTAACTCTTGAATATTTGTTTGTCAAGAAATGTTTTGATAAGAGAATCGTATATGTCAAGGAGTCAGTGGGAGTCTTAATAGTCTTGAAAAGGTTCAAGAACAAATCAAATAAGCCTTATCGATCATCACTAGCACACGAGTTGAGGTTTACAACCTATCGTGAAGACATTATTTATGTGCCAATCCAATCGAGTTAATTATGCATGTGAGTCCTATGAGTTCTCATTTGAATGCATAAAAGGCAAGGACCTTGATCAATGAAAGGTACATTGATAGGAAAAAGGTGAGATGCTTAACTGCTTGGAAGACGTGGTGGGCAGTTGTGCTACCATAAGGCAAGAAATCAAGATTAAAAAAAGGTTCGGTCCATATGAGTCTGAATTTGTTGTAAACTTTGTTTTAACAAATTCACATGGATAGGAACAAATACACCGTTTAAATCTAAGTGTCATAAGATTTCCTCCTTCATGAAAATGATTGTGAGAAAATGCTTTCACTAAGAAAGATTTTAAAAGATAGTGATTGTAAAATTGCATTCTCGAATTCAATCATGGTTACGACATCCCTTTCCATAATTTGAATTGTGAGGTTTGGCAATTAGTCTTAATTGTGAAGACACACATATGAACTATCTAAGGCAAAAGTGTATAAGTTCAAGAAGCCTTGATAAAAGATTATCATAGCACTAAGTATTAGAAACATGAACTTAAGAAATTCAATAAGTATTGTTTTTCTGAAAGTTAAGATGTTTATGAATACATGTCGAAGCTAGTGGGAGCATAAGTGTTATGTTTTATAATAATGATAGTGGGAGCATAAATGTTATGATTGTATGATTATTAAGGCACGTATTGCATAGTTGGCAATATTAATTATAGAAAACAAGAGTCATACTTTGCAAAGTTGTAAGAGTTGAAATGTTGTTTTGCTATAATTAAGGGAGAGAATATTATGCTTCATTTCAAATCTAAAGGATTAGGTTGTGGAATGTTAATAAATTTAGTCAAAGGTACATAGTGTGTTCTTAAAATTTCGATTATGATTACGGCATTCCTCTTCACAATTCGAATTTTGAGAACATAGAAAATAAAACATTGTGCGTCGTGTCCCATACGCTTCGAGTATAGGATCGATTGCAAATGCTTTAATGTTTGACCATTCTAAAATTTTCCAAATGTCTAGCACATTTAGAGGGAAAAGGGACTAGAATCGGTTTTGACTAAAATAATTAAACAACTATCAAAGGACAATCCAAAGTTCGACGAGGATTGGTCGCTTGTGAGTAGTTGGAAGTATAGTATTGGAAATTATGGAAATATTTCATATTGGATGGACAATATCGACATCATTACGAATAGATAAGATTCTATTAAGAAATGAGTTGTCATATGGAAAATATGGAAGCGTGTCCATATTAGGAAGTAAATATTGAAAATCTATGTCTAGATTAGAAACCTTTATGCAAAAGGATGTTCAAAGGAATGTACTTTGAGTGAGAAACATCGTATCTAAGGAATTGTCTTGTAACAATCTCTGTTAGAGGACTTTGTAATATCATTGACAATAGTCTTGGAGACTTTGGTGCAGTGACATTACAAAAGGATCGTTGCATAAAGTGTTAGAATCTAGTATATTCTATAAGTAACAAGAATTTGATATTCTTACACTTAAGAAAATGGATTTGGAGTTGTAAAATGAGAATGATTGGAAATGTGTTCAATTTGTCTATTTCACAAAAGTAAGAACCATAGGTAAACATTGTGTGCATGCTAGGAGCATGGGACAAGTGTAATGATTCAAGTAAAAAGTTGATTACCCGAAACAACAAATAATGAGTAATCGATATGGTGATAAATAAAACGTGTTTTGTTTATACTCAAAGGTTTGAGGCCATATGGGATTAGTATTATTCTTGTGTTTCACTTTGCATGTTTTGACTTCCAGAATAATTGAGTTTATTAAGAATAATCGAATTATTCAAACGGGCCACAGTCGTTCATATGTTGGAAGTAGATATGAATGAAGACTGTCATGAATTGGTGTGTGGATTGTCTAGAAAAGTATTAGACATAAGCAAATGTTTGCTGCAATGTTCATGAGTGCTTATGAATATGATTTGAGCATTGGATTAAACCCACACTCACTTGGATCACTATCTCGAGTGATTAGTGAGATGATAACATCTTATATTCTTGAAACCGAGATGTGTGAGTTGTATCTTGCTAATCGGTTGCACATTGATAATATGTAAACGCACTAGTAACTTGGTGTTATAAAACATATTGTTGTGTGTGATTTGGTTAGTGAGTGCAAGCAAGCATTGTATCAAAGTTTATCCGTTCCTTTTATCCAAGGTAGGATAAAAGCGATATCTTTGGGCCCCTCGATGGTTTAGTGATGACATACGTAAATGCTCGGCCGAGCTAGGGCTAATTTGATTTGTTCAGTTAGTCTGTCGTGATAAATCAGAAATCGAGAAGTAGTACAAAGAGAATGATTAGAAATCATATCTCATACAATATCTAGAATGGAGGAATATATGATCCCTTATCTAAGGACACGAGTTTCTGATAGGATCAGAGTTGACAGCGGCTTTGGAAAGCTACGATTGCAGATCAGGATCTGAAGTCATACGCAGAATAGTTGTTAGACTTATCCAAGTGGGAGACTGTTGGATTAGTGTCTAAGTCCATAACTATTTTGGTATGTACTTGACCCGATGGTGCATGGTCCTTTTGGGTTGCCTTCACCAAAGCAACTTGATTGGAGAAATGAATAAAGAGAGAGAGGATAATATGATTTATTCATATGTTATAAGAATAATATATTAAAGGAGAAATCATATTTGTTTAATTAATATTGGTCAATAATTAATTAAGAATTAGTTTTGTGATCAAATGTAATTAATTAAACTAGAGGGGCTGATTTGTAATTATGTGATAGTTACAAAATAAGGTAAGGATTATCTTATTTATATGGTGGATGAATTTAAGGTTGGAAAGCCTTAGAATTCGAGTATGATAAGGATTCAAGGATTATCTTATTGGTTGCTTAATGGATAATCAACTAGATAAGGATACTGATTGAAACCCTATCTCTACACCTATATAAACACCCCTAGGGTCATGAATTCGTGTATCCCTTCCCAAGAGGTCCTAGATATGAATTCTAACCTCTCACCTCTCTCCTTATACCTTCTCCATTTGCTCTTGGTGTTTGTAAGCCATTAGAGGAGTGACACTTGTGACTCTAAGCATTCCAAAGTCAATTCAAGGAGGAATTGGGATTGTTATTGCTACATAACAATCAAGGTATGATCTTAAACCTATTTACATGTTAATATGATTACTTGCATGCTAGAATTAGGGTTTATAGTCTTGGATTCAAAGCATGTACAATAGAGAAACCTAGATCCGAGCATTAGGGTTTGTATGAGCACATAGGATGTCTTATGACCAAAACCCATCAGTTTTCGCAAGTAAACAAATTGCAGGCTTCCCTTTGATGGGGTTTAGATTGGGTGGATACATTTCGCCTTTCGCAAGTAAACAAATTGCAGGGTTCCCTTTTGCATTTGGATTGAATGATTTTTCTTTATTCATAAAGTTGGGATTCTTCGATTGCCAAAACTGCTTTCTTTCCTTGAGATTTTTCTTATATCCTACATTCCTTTGGCGTTTTGGAGCTGCGAACTACTCAGAAGATTTATGAATGTTATCCTTAGATTTCGGTATTACGACTGGAGTTTCAGTCTAAACCGATGAATTATCGCTTGGAACATCCTTGGTTCCACTGGGGCTCCCCTTTTAGTAGTTTGAGTGGACTTTATTCAGAAGTTCTGCCACATATCTGCTCTTTATTTTCCAAGAGGTCGTTGCGTTATCGATTAGAGCTGACGAAAAGAACTCATCACATCCATCTTTGTTGTCGTCTTCGACCTCGGACACTAATTCTGCTATTTGATTTTTTTATTCCTTAGTTGCGAAAACTTGATTGGGAACAATTTGAATCTTCAGAAAAACAATTGCTTTTTCTCTTAAAACTTTTGATTTAACTTCAGAAAAGCGATCAAACTCAACAGAATTTTCACAAATTAAGACTTTCGCAGGTTCATATTCATTTTTATTAAATTTAGAGCAATCAACCTCACCCTCCACATAGATTTCACTCATATCACTATCATCGTCGAACTCAAATGTATTTTCAATATTAAGTTTGCTTTCTGATCTCAACTTAGTGTTTGAGTCAAACTTCTGCACAGTATCATATTTAATTATGTCTTTATCATTTTCATCCAATCTACATCGACCTTAGTGTTTTATGATCTTTGGACTTTATGTATGATTCAGTTTTATCTAGTCCTATTATGTATGCATCTAAGACTTCATCAGATGAGACGATAGATTCGCACCTGTAACAATCTGCATCAATTTCGTCCTCTTTCAATTTGAGAAAGGGCAAAATCATCTCGTGAATTTTCTTTCCAATCTCACAATAAAGATGTAACTGAGTGATATTAAAATAATGTCTTTTGGAAATCAAACAAAAAATATTACGTTGTTTTAAAAGACCTAAATTATCTCTCTGCAAATAAATCAACTCATCCCTAGAATTAGACAAATCTTACTCCAATTTTTCAATATGCGCCTCTCTTCACTTTTTTACGATACCCTGCCGAGTTGATCGGTTAAGTTAGCATTATTTAGACGGGTTCATTTTAAACTATCACCTAAACTAAAGACTGTAAAAAATTAAATCATCTAGTTCAGTTTCATAACGAGAGATAGGAATATTTAGAGAACCAAGAATAATTTGTACCTTATTGATCATCCCTACCCGATAATCTGCTCAGGAATGGGTTTCGTAGTGAAACATCTGTCTGAGACACGATTATCTTCTGTAACATATCCCCTAAGCTCTGAATTTTCCTTGGTCACCATCAAACACCTTCCACTGAACTGTGAATCCTCACTTTTTGCCACGAAGCTTCTCCCATGAGTCGGCCTACGAACCTCTTCGTGTTCGGAGCAGTTGACCATACCTCGACTCTGCCAAATTCATCATTATGTTCCTGCACAATTAAAGCAGGTTTAGCTTCATCAGCTTTCCTCTTCTTCTTGACTTCCTCCAACTTTCTGAGAAAATAGGTCTCATCATCCTCATCTTCCTTCTTCTTGTTCATTCTTTGAAGCATGCACTCATTTGCAATATGATTTTTGCCATGAAAATAGTTACAGTCATAATCAGAGTCACCTACTAGCTTCTTTTCTTTCTTTGTTTCTTCCTTTTGAGAGTTATTTGCACTTTCATCCTTTACTTTCTCAGAACTATAACTCCCCTGCCAGTTTCTGTTTTTTTGCGACCGAAATTTACTAACCTCCTTGGGTTAGACACCATCAAAGAATAATATTCTTTAGAGAGTTCACAACTGTAGAGATCTGAATCCAAACTATCATCAAAAACTTTATTTCCCTTCTCCACCAGCGCTAAAGAACCCATTTCAGACAAAATGTTTCCTTCTTTTTTCTCTTCCTCTTCATGTGACCTCAGTATACCAATGATCTTTGCCAAGGAGTAATTTTTGAACTGTTCATGCTCTTTAACTATTGACACCATAGCTTTCCACTCAGATCTCAACCCGTTCATGCATGTGACTTTTTTTTCCTGTCACTTCACGTCCAATCTTATGTTTCATCATCCTGCTAAGAAGATGGTTGTAGCAGTTGAACGGTTGGTCGAGATTTTCCTCTGGCCTTTGAGCGAAGGCTCCAAACTACGAAAGTAGGAGCGTTTGAGTAGAGTGCTCAAGATAATCATCACTCGAGGAGAGTTATTTGAGCCTATCCCAAATGGATTTTGTTTTATCACAGGAACTTACCAGACGAAATGTGTCTAGGGGCAAGGCAAATCTAATAATCCTCATTGCTTTGATGTTGCTGATCAGTTTGTCTTTTTCATCCTACAAAGCATCTTTGACCTGAAGAAGAAGCTTATTATAATCGTCTTGAATTTTAATCTCTCTCCTTGTTCCAGAATGAGTGAATGTCTATATGGTTATGGCATCCCATATCAAGGATTCATTATCTTCTAGACCAGGGACATAATTTTCAAAGTTCAATGCCCACTCTTCATAATCATTTGGAAGAGTATAGGGATCCTTATTGTAGATCAATTGCTGCTTGAGAGATTAATGGAGTTAACGTGTGAATCGTTAGGCTACATGTTTCTGATTTGATAAAAACCTATAAAAACCAGATGTGTAAACCTAAAATTAATTTTAGGGTAAAATAAGGATCAAGATTCAACATCTGTATTATTGAATTTGAAGAAGACGACAACTATAGATCCTTTTAAGGCGGAAACCCTAAAAGCTTATTTAACAGAAGAGATGCGTATGGATTACATAGTCTCCTACTATGATACTAATTGTTAGAAATAAATCTTGTAAGATCGATTAGGTGTAACAGGTAAAGTAATCAAAGACACAGAATGAAGATCGAATGTGTGCTGGATGATTAAAAGCCACAACCTCAGAAGAGCTCGACAAAGAACTTCTATTGTAGAGGTTGTGTAGGGTTTACAATGCAATTAGAAGATCACAAGATACAGTGCATGCATACACATTAAATAGTAAAACCCTAAATAATAAATCACAAGTGGACATGCCCAACCCTGATACGAAATAGACTATACAAAAAGCCCGTAAAGACGCAACAATAAATACCCAACACAACCTGAGTACTTTTGGCATACCAGGAGAATGCAGTGTGTATGTGATTAGTTCCTAAACCCAATTTTCATTGTCTAAGCACTATTTATGCTCCTTAACTCCCCTAAAACCATTCTATTCTTAGCATCCACCTCTCTAACACCCCTTTCATGAAACCCTAACCCTAGTTGAGCCTTGTTAGCTAAAAGAAGGTGTTTTTAAATGCTTTGGAGTATGCATGGTGCTCTTTGGAGAAGAAGGAACTTATTGAAGAAGTGTTGGGTGTATTGGAGCTTGTATATTCGGACTTTGTTCACCTTGTTCTATCTTCTAGAGGTATAAAGTTTAATTCGTGATGATGCATTGTTAGATATAGCTAGTTTTGGATGCAATGATCTTTTTTCCATTTTAGTGCATAAAGTTTAGATCTTGAAAGTTTGTTACCTTATTATGGACAAAGTTGGAAGCTTTATCCATCTGAACATCATTGAGATTTAAATCTAGAGGTTGGAGACTTGGAATTATTGGATTAAGTTGAAAAGGATGCACTTTTGGCCCTTTGATGCTTAAAGGCTGGTTCTTGGTGGTTTAGACCATTCTAATGGATAAATTTGGAAACTTTATCCATTGTGGAGCATTTAGGATCCATAAAACTGTGATCTTGATCTATGTATACCATCCATAAAAGTGTCATGATGTCTTAATGGATTAATAAGTTAAGGTTTTGGCTTTTGGACCTTTTCTAGTCATGGAAAGTCATAAATGTGGAAAGTTTATAACTTAGAAAGATGTTGTGGGACCAGATCTAAGTGTTGGATGAAAGTACTTAAGAGATTAAACACTTAATGGAAAAGTACCTTTTGGACAAGTATGTAGCGTGTACCTTTAGGTACATTGTGCGTACTCGTATGGGGTCCTGATTCTAGATGGTCAGTACGCCATCCGTACGAGCTGAGTAAGCTGGGCATACTCAGCCTGAAGTTGACTTGTTGACTTTAACTTTCACTGACCGTTGACTTTTAACCAATTTTGACCTTTGGTCAAACTTGAGGGTTTTGGGTTATTAATTAAGATTTTATCTGGTTCTAGTATTAATGGATTCGCGGGTGCGAGTAGTGTAGAAAAGGGATCATGTTATAGTGTTTCAGGGTTCTTCGAATCTGGTAAGTCTTCTCCCAGTGCTTGAGAGTCAAAGGTGCCAATGTCGGCTCACTAAATTGTGTATGTAGGATGCTAGTTGTCTTTATGACTCTTGCATGTATGTGTGAGCCTGTATGGTAGAATAGTTGTATCTATGGCGACTAGCTGGGTTTGGCTAATATTATTATGTTATTTTGTTTATGTATGACTGAGACTGCTGATAGTCTCCAGGGTTATTGATAACCCATCGGGCATGCTGTTAGCCTACAAGGACTGCCGATAGTCCCTAGGGTTACCGATAACGCATAGCTATTTATTTGTGTTGTGTTGTGTGTGGTATTTTGGGGAACTCACTAAGCTTTGTGCTTACGATTTGTGTTTTACATGTTTATGTTTTTCTTATATTAAATGAGGGGCACGACTTGATTGCATCGCATCAATGGGGTACTTGCCTACTTAATTACTTTTAATGATACTCTGATAAATGTTTTAAGATGGTGTAGTTGTGAATTAAATAAATACTTAAAGTTTTAATCGAAAATTTTGGATTGAAATTTGGGGCATTACCAGTTGGTATCAGAGCCTTGGTCTGAGGAATCTAGGGATACTCTCGGGTGTGCTTGAACTCAAACTGAGGATTCGGTAAATGTTTCTAAATAATTCGTTTTTCAAAGAAAGTGTTTACAATAAAAGGGGTACGATGGATGCAATTAGCTGAGCTCAAGCAAGTATTTCCCAAAATAACCATAGATGTTATATGATTTATCATTGTTGTGAGTATATGAGGATTGCATGCTAGATTAGGGCTAAGGATATCCTCAGTGTTACATGGTAGGATGTCGGATTAGGAAAGATGCCTTTATGCCTATTGTATGAGCTGGTGGTGATGCATGCTAGTGATTAGAGATCTTCAAGAGCTTGTATGGTAGGACTGCCTTCTTATGTGATGCTTTTAGTACCAGATGCTCGAATGTTTTTGGCTTTGTGCTTTGTAGGACTCATATTGATGTAAGTTAGCTATCGTATGAATATGTTAATTTACATGCAGTGAGGGTCAAATAATCTTAGAGTGTTGACTTGTCTATATTTTGCAAGTCTAGTTTGAGTCTAACCGTTGTAGGGTTAAGTCATTTAGTCTAAGGATTATCTAATCTTGTTGCGTTTAATTATATTCCTGAAACAGTAAACTGACACTAGTAGAGTTCCTTCAACAGCTGATGGCAGGGTGAAGTGGTAATCCTAGGAGAGCATAGGAAGCGATTTAGTGTGAGTAATGCTCTGTTTAGTAGATTTTGGGAGGATATCATTATGAGGAAGTGACTTAGAGGATTTGAGATGATTATGAGGAAGTACGGATAGGTGCAACAAGTAGTATTGGGTACGTACTAGTGGAAGCATAAGATGCATACTCAAATAAACGAATGTCCCAAAAATTATAAGGAGTTATTTAAGGGTAGGAACATGTTTTGGCACCATGATTCTGTTGCAACATTTTGGGTGTTATCAGCTTTCCGGTTATAGCTGTCCGGGAAGAAGATGGGTCGGGTGATTGTTTTGGCCTTAGTGGCCATGTCAGTTAGTATTGAATGGTGCAGACCTTGATGAGTATTCGATTTAGAGGTCTTGGAGGCCCTACTTGAGGTAGTGTCAGTCTGAGTCATGGAACTCAATGAGGGAGTGTTTATGATGAGCAACTTAAGGATTACGGTCTTGAGATTGAGTGATCGGCTAATCGCTTATGATATCATTTTATTTGGTGAGGATTCTATTCTTTAAAATTTTCATGTGTGGAAAGATAGTCATTTTCGTGGAGACTATACAAGATGAGGACCAAGTATATGATTTCCTTGAGTTTAGTTAGAGTGTGTTTTGGCAGGTTATTCCAAATTAATAGGAAAAGTGAATTGAGAACCACAACTTTTGTTGTGTCTCGACTATGATGATGATGCCTCATGTTACATGATTGCATCTCATAATGGAGTCAATGTCAATGAATCAGAGGCGAAGTATGTAGTAATCTAATTGTTCTTACTTAGAGAATTGGTTCTATGAATGGGTTATTAGAGTTATTGTTTGTGTATATGCATGGGATTCTTGATGATAGAGGAAGTTAGTTCGGGGAAGTTTTCCAGGTCTCCATCTGAGATTTGGAATGTCTTTGAGTTGCTGGGTGTTTATCAGGGAGATTATCTTGTATTTTTTATACATTCCATGAGTCAGGGATGGTATGTATCTGACTGAGTTGGTTTGAGTGGGGTTTGTCTGCAACGTCAATCGGTGATAGTTTGAACCCACGTGGGGGAGAACTGGGCATGCTATTTGAAAGATCATAGATCTTTTTGAGTTCGTAGTATCAAAAAAATGGGTTATAGGGATTTGCCGTCTGGATATGCGAGGCTTTGGTTCAAGATGTGGTCAATATGGGGTGTTAAACAAGTTAACATTTGTTGTATGAGCTCTAGAATGCATGAGTTGTTTTTGCAGCAGGAAGATATTGGTCAGGGAGCTCGTTATAGTTAGTGATTCTTTCGAGTTCGCTGATGTTTAGGTCATGAACCTTTTGGGTCACTTGGGTTGAATATCGGTGTTTGAAGGATTCGTCAGTATGGTATATATTTCTACGTATAGTCTATGATACGCAAAGCTTGATAAATTAATCAACTTTAGGGTTAGGTATATATAGTTCTGCGTGATTTTAGTTCAACGAAAAATTTCGGATTTGTGAATAGTTGTCAGTGCATTCTTGATTGTTGGTTGTTCATGTTCATTGTCAATGGGTGGGGATGCGTTGAAGGTTTTAATTTGTATGATTGAAGGTCAATGATCGTGACAATCGATCATCATGTTTTGTTATGGTATATCATGGACTATGGGTATGTTTCCCTGAATTGTTGGATTGTGTAATTATGGTCTCTAGCAGACTCAGGTTTATTTTGGTAGTAAGAAGAACATGGAAATGATTATCTATATGTTCTAATTGTGGGTCTTTTAGGTTCCTTGTCATCAGTTGGGATTGTAGAAGGATGTAGCATTGTATCAAGGGATGGTACTTTAGGATACAACAATCTTGATCAAGAGTAGTAAAGTGCTTCATCTGGTTTGGGGAGTGGGCATCGATATTGGTTAATCATTGGATCTTAGTCTAGTAAGCTTAATATGGTAGTGATTAGGTGTAACAACGCAAATTTTCAAACAAAATTTTCATTTTAAATAACGTGATTTATTTCAAACCAAATATAATTATTCCAAGTTTCATATCAAAATACAATCATAAAATCCCCAAGATCTCAAAATATCAATAGTGTGTACGCGTCACGCCGGCGCCTTCCCACGGTCCTCGCTAGTACCTGAAACACATACATAACAACTGTAAGCATAAATGCTTAGTGAGTTCCCCAGTATACTACTTACGCATATACGCCTTTCCAGGCCCTGACCTTCCGGTCTACAACGCAACGCCTTCCGGCCCATAACGTATTCGCCTTCCGGCCCATAACATATTAGCCTTCCGGCCCGTAACATATTTCCTTCCGGCCCATAACATATTGCCTTCCGGCCCATGAACATACACAGCACATAATACATTTAACTTACCACATATAGCACATATATCATATAGCAATCTGACCTTTCGGTCATATAACATATTGCCTTCCGGCCCATATAAACATACATAGCACGCATAGTAAATACCTTACCATTTCTAGCACGTATAACACATATCATATTCGACCTTCCGATCACACAGTCAAACCCTTCCGGGTACAGTATAGTGAGAAGACTCACCTCGTGAATATCGAAAGCTAGCAACTCCTGAAATCACTCGTACTCGATCCGCCGAGCTACAGACTCCCTATAATATCATATATCCCTTATTAACACTTTTATCTTTCAAGACAACTGACCCTAAGAAATCACAAGTTGGTCAACTCTGGTCAACGGTCAACGGTCAACTTGACCGGACACGGCAAGTGCTATGGCGACTCGGCGAGTCTAGACGTCCTCACCAATTCCCTGATGTTCCCTTTCTACTCGTCGAGTATCTCTCTTGACTCGATGAGATCCTCGTGGAGGAATCGCGGGGCCACCCCGACTCCACTCGCAGAGTCTGAAGAACAGCTCGACGAGTCCCAGTTATTCTCCAAGCTACTCGCCGAGTCTGTTCATTGGACTCGGCGAGTCCATGCCATGCAGTCGATCAAACTGCTTCCTGAGATAAGTATTGTCCCGACCATTCATAGGTTTGGTCCTCCTAAGCTGGTACAACACGTAAGATCTTCATTTAGGTGCTCATGCTACACCCCAAGACTTGTAATTTACCTTTTGACTTAAGGCATAAGGATTCCAATCCAAAACCTCTCTTAATTCCCGAAATACACAGGCATGGGACATTCTGGACCTCTAAAGGTCCTAATACAGGGTTATAATCGTTTGGGGAACAAGGGTAACAATCAATCTAGTCACAAAAGGGTTCCATAAACCCTAAATCCATGCACACATCAACATAGCAGAATATGATCCGAAATATTACCTGAATAATGCACCCTCTGTGTCCCCAATCCTCAGAACTTGATTCCCTTGCTGTTCCTTTAGCCAAACCCTTCTCTTCCTTGCACAATAACTTCTTCAAGATCACCAATGGCCTTCAATCCTTGCTCTAGATGCACACAACCGATTTAGGGTTCTTCTCAGTAGCTAAAGACGGACAATGACGGCCTATAAGTCCGTTATATACGTTCCAAAACCAAACGGCTAGGGTTTCCGCTAAACAGCGCAGACTCACCGAGTCCATATCTGGACTCGTCGAGTCCAGTCGCGAACCCGCGACCAAGTCTGTGGTCCTACTCGGCGAGTCTGGCTCCAACTCGCCGAGTCCCATCCTAAAACACCCCAAAAACAATATTATAACAATACCTGAAATTCCGGGCTGTTACAACTCTCCCCCACTAGGACTAGACATCGCCCTCGAAGTCTCACTCTGCAAATAACTCTGGATGTAGCTCCCGCATCTCACGCTCCGGCTCCCAAGTCATCCCCGATCCTTTCCGGTGTTGCCACTGAACCAACACCAGAGGTACCTCCTTGTTCCTCAGAACCTTGATCTTCCGATCCCTGAATATCCTCTAATGGAACCACTGCCGATTCATCGGCTATACACTTCCTCAACTGCGATACGTGAAAGGTATTGTGGATCTGACCCAACTCTGCTGGCAATTCCAACCAATAAGCTACCCGGCCTACCCTTGCAATCATACGAAATGGACCTATGAACCGGGGCCCCAACTTGCCCCTCTTCCTGAACCGGATCACTCCTTTCCAAGGAGAAACCTTCAGGAGAACGCAGTCGCCAACCTGAAATTCAAGCTCGGACCGGCGTCTATCCGCATAACTCTTCTGTCAGCTCTAGGCGGTCAATAACCTTTGTCTAACCTGCTGAATCTGCTCTGTCGTCTGAAGTACGATCTCTGTACTGCCCATCACTCTCTGTCCCACCTCTCCCCAGCAAATGGGGGTCCGACACCTCCTACCATACAACAACTCAAAAGGTGGCATACCAATGCTCGAATGATGGTTGTTGTTGTAGGAAAACTCTGCCAAGGGTAAATGCGCATCCCAGCTACCCCCGAAGTCTAACACACACGCTCGAAGCATGTCCTCCAATGTCTGAATCGTCCGCTCGCTCTGACCGTCTGTCTGGGGATGGTATGCGGTACTAAAATGCAGTTTAGTACCCAACTCCTCATGGAATTTCTTCCAGAACCTGGAAGTGAAGCGTACATCACGGTCTGAAACAATCGAGATCGGCACTCCATGCCGAGATACCACCTCTCTCACATATAACTCCACCAACTTCTCCGCTGATGAACTCTCGCTGATGGCAAGGAAGTGTGCACTCTTCATCAATCTATCCACAATCACCCAAATTGCATCGACTCCTCTGGCAGTTTTCGGCAATTTAGTGATGAAGTCCATGGTAATCTGTTCCCACTTCCACTCAGGAATCTCCAAAGGCTGAAACTTGCCATGCGGTCTCTGGTGCTCGGCCTTAACTCTACGGCAGGTCAAGCACCTCTCAACGAACCAGGCAACGTCTCTCTTCATACAGGGCCACCAGTATTCCTTCCTCAAGTCCAAATACATCTTCGTAGCACCGGGATGGATCGAGAATTTCGATCTGTGAGCCTCCTCCATCAAAGTAGCATGCGTACCGCCCACGAACGGTACCCAAATCCGACCCTGAAATGTCAGAAGTCCTCGTCCATCCTTAACGAACTCTGAAATTAACCCAACGACCCGCTCTTTCTTCTGCATCTCGGATCTCACAGCCTCGGCCTGTGCTCCACGAATAACATCCAATACCAGAGTCATCACCGTCAGTCTCAGACATACATCTCGCAATGGAGTGCTCTCCGCCCTGCGGCTCAATGCATCGGCTACCACATTAGCCTTGCCCGGGTGGTATAGGATTTCACAGTCATAATCCTTGACCACATCCAACCATCTCCTCTGATGCATATTTAGGTTGGGTTGATCCATCAAATACTTCAAACTCTTATGGTCCATATATATCGTACATCGAACCCCATACAGGTAGTGACGCCAAATCTTGAGAGCGAACACTACTGCCCCAACTCTAAGTCATGCGTGGGATATCTCGCCTCGTGAGGCTTTAGCTGCCTCGATGCATAAGCTATCACATGGCCTCTCTGCATCAACACTGCACCCAGTCCCGAAATCGATGCGTTGCAATATACGACAAAATCTTCCATCCCTTCCGGGAGAGCTAATACCGGGGCTTCGGACAGTCTCTGGCGAAGTGTCTCGAAGGAAGTCTGTTGCTCGGGTCCCCATGAGAATGCAACACCCTTCCGGGTCAATCTGGTGAGCGGTACTGCGATCTTGGAGAAGTCCCTAATAAACCTCCGATAGTACCCCGCCAACCCAAGGAAACTCCTGATCTCGGAAGGTGACTTCGGTACCTCCCAACTCATCACTGCCTCAACCTTGGCCGGATCGACCAATATCCCTGCCTGATTAACAACATGTCCAAGAAATTGGACCTCCCACAACCAGAAGTCACATTTGGAGAATTTTGCATATAGCTTCTCCAACCTCAGTACCTCAAGGACCTCCCTCAAATGTCCCTCATGCTGCTCTCTAGATCGCGAATACACTAGGATGTCGTCGATAAATACAATCACAGACCGATCTAGCATCGGCCTGCATACCCTGTTCATGAGGTCCATGAACACTGTCGGGGCATTGGTGAGCCCGAAAGGCATCACCACGAACTCGTAATGCCCATATCGCGTCATAAATGCTGTCTTCTGGACGTCCTCATCCCGCACTATTACCTGATGGTACCCTGATCTCAGATCGATCTTGGAAAACCAAGATGCCCCTTGCAACTGATCGAATAAATAATCGATCCTCGGTAACGGATAACGGTTCTTGACTGTCACTTTGTTCAACTCCCGGTAATCAATGCACATCCGGTGTGAACCATCCTTCTTCTTGACGAACAGAATCGGTGCTCCCCACGGCGAGCTGCTCAGCCGAATAAATCCCTTTCCCTGCAACTCCTGGAGTTGTGAGGACAACTCTTGCATCTCTGGAGGTGCGAGACGATAAGGCACCTTCGCAATAGGCGCAACCCCCGGAATCAGATCGATACCAAACTCTACTTGCCTCGCAGGAGGTACTCCCGGCAGTTCCTCGGGAAAAACATCTGGAAACTCACGCACCACTGGGACCTCCTCCACTGACCTCGGTCTCTCGGAAGCCTCCCGCGTATCCATCACATACGCCATAAAACCCTTACATCCCTGCTGTAGACATTGCCTCGCCCTAGCGGCCGAACAAAAAGCTGATCCCGAACGGGTAGCCTTGCCGTACACCGTAAGAACTCCCCCACTAGGGTCTCGTATAGTCACCAGCTGGCGCTTGCAGTCGATGACAGCGCTGAATCGGCTCAACTAGTCCATGCCCACGATGACACAGACATCACCCATCGCAATAGGAATTAGGTCAATCGGAAACTCAACCCCGAAAATCTCTAGTACGCATCCCCGAAGAACCTCCGTGGCACAAACCACCCTTTCGGCCGCTATAGAAACGCTTAGAGGCCGACTTAACGGCTCATGACTAATGCTGATATGCTGACTAAAAGCTAAAGATACAAAGGACCTACTCGCACCCGAATCAAATAACACTAGAGCAGGCATAGAGTTCACAAGAAAAGTACCTACACATATATTAACATAAGCATAACATTTCGACTTTAAATAAATACGTGAATTACAGCATACCTGCCACAACATCGGGTGCAGCGCGGACCTCCTCCGCAGTCAGCTGAAAGGCTCTCCCGTGAGCCCTCGGGGCCTCGACCTTCGCCGGTCGGGTCTCAGTAGTCCTGGTAGTAGGTGTAGATCCCTGACGAAGCTGAGGGCACTCAGCCTTCCGATGGCCTGTCTGGTTGCAATGAAAACAAACCATAAACCCCTTAGGACAATCCCTGGCAATGTGTCCTTCCTTGCCACACTTGTAGCAACCACCAGCTCGACACGCCCCCTCGTGGCCCTTGCCGCACTTTCCGCAAGTGCGGCCCTTCGGACCTCCCGTCCTCAAATCAGCGGACTTGGTCCGCTTGGCTGCCGGCTGAGACTGAGCCGGCCGCCGGTCCACCTGCCGAGACTCGGCCTCCTCCCTGGCCTGGGTCTCCAACTCGATCTCGCGCTTCCTGGCATTCGCCTGAAGCTCAGTAAAAGTACGATAGGTGGAGTTTGACACAAACTCCCAGATATCCCTCCTCAAAACGCCTAAGTACCGGCTCATCCGCGACTGCTCTGTAGACACCAGCTCAGGGCAGAACATCGCCCTCTCATCAAACTTCCGCGTAACCACCGCAACCGAATCAGTACCCTGTTTAAGGGTCAATAACTCCTGAATCAATCGTTCCCTCTCCACTGGGGGAACGTGCTCATCCCTGAACATGTCAGTAAACCTCTCCCATGTCATCGCTGTAATCTTCGCCAAAGTGAAGTTCGCCGTCACGAACTTCCACCAATCCTTCGCTCCCAGACGGAGCTGGTTCAAAGCGAACCGTACCCTCAGGTGCTCCGGGCATGAGCAAGTGTAGAAGCACCCTTCAATGTCGGCGATCCACCTCATCGCAGCAATTGGATCCTGCATCCCATCGAACTCAGGGGGTTTCGTGTTGCTGAATTCCCGGAATAGCAACGAATCGCCCCCTTGCGGCCTGGTAGCGGCCGCAGCTTCAGTCAGTGCGGCGTACCGCTCTTCGAACGTCTCCATCAGAGTGGTCTTAATAGACCCAAACATCTCCGGGATCTCAGCCCGGATCGCTGCAGCTACCTCCTCCTGAATCATCTGACGAATATCCTCGTCGCTCACACTGCTCGAACTCGCCCCATGGCATGTGGTAACCATGATATCTCTGAAATACAACATAAAATTATCAGAGATTCCATCAAGTACAATTGTACTCGATAACGCAGTCCTACTCAGTCTCCGATATCCAGGGATTCTTACTTGGGTCTTCCACCGACCCGGTGTCTTCGGTAGTACGGGCCCAATACTACCGACCACACCGTATCAACATTCGTCCCAAATCTTCCTCCCCAAACCCCGAAAAGTGAGTACTCTACTTTTGATATGCACTATCTACCTTCACGCTATCAAATATATCGTATAGGCAAACTCCCTAGACTAAGGCATCACAAATCAGGCCACTCTAGTCCTATCATGAATACCTAGTCTTCTAGCATGCATAACAATTCATAATTCATTGCATAACATAACATTGTAAGGTATTCTGGGGATCTTTACCGTTCGGGCGCTGGCTAATCGTACACACTGCTTCTTTCTTGTTTACCACATTATCATTTATAAAAGTTTATGCCTTTATTATTTTTAAAAGATTTTCCTCAAATCCTCGGTTTGAGTTCAGTTACACCCGAAGGTACACCCGAATCCCTCAAACCAAGGCTCTGATACCAATTGTAACAACGCAAATTTTCAAACAAATTTTTCATTTTAAATAACGTGATTTATTTCAAACCAAATATAATTATTCCAAGTTTCATACCAAAATACAATCATAAAATCCCCAAGATCTCAAAATATCAACAGTGTGTACGCGTCACGTCGGCGCCTTCCCACGGTCCTCGCTAGTACCTGAAACACATACATAACAACTGTAAGCATAAATGCTTAGTGAGTTCCCCAGTATACTACTTACGCATATACGCCTTTCCAGGCCCTGACCTTCTGGTCTACAACGCAACGCCTTCCGGCCCATAACGTATTCGCCTTCCGGCCCATAACATATTAGCCTTCCGGCCCGTAACATATTGCCTTCCGGCCCATAACATATTGCCTTCCGGCCCATGAACATACACAACACATAATACATTTAACTTACCACATATAGCACATATATCATATAGCAATCTGACCTTTCGGTCATATAACATATTGCCTTCCGGCCCATATAAACATACATAGCACGCATAGTAAATACCTTACCATTTCTAGCACGTATAACACATATCATATCCGACCTTCCGGTCACACAGTCAAACCCTTCCGGGTACAGTATAGTGAGAAGACTCACCTCGTGAATATCGAAAGCTAGCAACTCCTGAAATCACTCGTACTCGATCCGCCGAGCTACAGACTCCCTATAATATCATATATCCCTTATTAACACTTTTATCTTTCAAGACAACTGACCCTAAGAAATCACAAGTTGGTCAACTCTGGTCAACAGTCAACGGTCAACGATCAACTTGACCGGACTCGGCGAGTGCTATGGCGACTCGGCGAGTCTAGACGTCCTCACCAATTCCCTGATGTTCCCTTTCTACTCGCCGAGTATCTCTCTTGACTCGATGAGATCCTCATGGAGGAATCGCGGGGCCACCCCGACTCCACTCGCCGAGTCTGAAGAACAGCTCGACGAGTCCCAGTTATTCTCCAAGCTACTCGCCGAGTCTGTTCATTGGACTCGGCGAGTCCATGCCATGCAGTCGATCAAACTGCTTCCTGAGATAAGTATTGTCCCGACCATTCATAGGTTTGGTCCTCCTAAGCTGGTACAACACGTAAGATCTTCATTTAGGTGCTCATGCTACACCCCAAGACTTGTAATTTACCTTTTGACTTAAGGCATAAGGATTCCAATCCAAAACCTCTCTTAATTCCCGAAATACACAGGCATGGGACATTCTGGACCTCTAAAGGTCCTAATACAGGGTTATAATCGTTTGGGGAACAAGGGTAACAATCAATCTAGTCACAAAAGGGTTCCATAAACCCTAAATCCATGCACACATCAACATAGCAGAATATGATCCGAAATATTACCTGAATAATGCACCCTCTGTGTCTCCAATCCTCAGAACTTGATTCCCTTGCTGTTCCTTTAGCCAAACCCTTCTCTTCCTTGCACAATAACTTCTTCAAGATCACCAATGGCCTTCAATCCTTGCTCTAGATGCACACAACCGATTTAGGGTTCTTCTCAGTAGCTAAAGACGGACAATGACGGCCTATAAGTCCGTTATATACGTTCCAAAACCAAATGGCTAGGGTTTCCGCTGAACAGCGCAGACTCGCCGAGTCCATATCTGGACTCGTCGAGTCTAGTCGCGAACCCGCGACCAAGTCTGTGGTCCTACTCGGCGAGTCTGGCTCCAACTCGTCGAGTCCCATCCTATAACACCCCAGAAACAATACTATAACAATACCTGAAATTCCGGGCTGTTACATTAGGTAGGAAGATTGTGAGATGGGTAGGTAGTCCAATGATTTTGAAGTTATCATATTGTGGATGAATCCAATGATTATCTAGAGGGAGAGCCAACATTCCATGAGGCTAGGAAGAATCCAAGATAGGTTGGATTTAAGAGCGTGGAGCAGACTACCATTTGGCAGGAGGGGTCTTGAGAAGATAATCAGGTGGTGCGATTAAGATATTATTGATTAAGGATTAACTGGGAAGGCCAACTAACTAGAGAGTCAGTTATGGTTTTAAGAGGGTTCATAGTTAAGCAAGAAATAGTGTTCTTTGGTTAATGATGAGCATCAAAGAAAATAATATGGATTCATGGCTAGGTTCACGTTGATGGTTGTGTTAGGACCTCTTTGTCTGTTCTTGTCTAATTAAGGCGTTGGGGTCTGAAGCATGACCCGAGCACCTGATAGAGTCTGGTAGCCAGGGTTTTGAATCACAATGTATTTGGGTACTGTGCAGTTGTGGGAGTAATGTAAGATTGCAGAGCATCAATAGCATTCACTAGTCTAGTGTTGTTGGATTAGGTGTCTATGCCCATAACTATGATAGGTATGTACTTAACTGGATAGTAGCATGGTCCTTTTGGGTTGTCTTCACCACAACAATTTGATAGGATGAATATTTGAGAAAGAGGTTATCTGAGATTTATTAATATATTATGAGTATAATACATTAATGGAAAAATCATATTATTTCATTAGTGTTGAACAAGAATTAGTTTAGAATTAATTTAGTGAACAAAAGGGACTAATTAAATTAATCGGGACTAATTATCTAAATTAGTGATACATATGGTTTGGGCTATTGATTCATGATGAACTAAGTTTATGTGAGAGTCCATGAAGATTTAATCCATATAAGATATGGATCATAAGCCTAAGTGTAAGAATTAGGGGTACACATGACTCTTGGAATTCTAACACTATATATGTGACTCCCTAGATCAAAAATCGGATGACACAAGAAAGATAGGAACAATATAGCTGATTTTTGGTGGTCCTAACCTCTCTCTCAAGTCCTCCAATTGATGGTAGTGTTTGTGACTCATAAAAATCAATTTTCTGATATGGTAGTGATGATCCTCATCCAATTAAAGGACAATTATCAAATTTTAAGATAATAAGTTGATTATTACTATTATTTGATTTGAATTGCCTTGCTATATGAGTTATATTAGATCAAATTGGTAAATAATACATTATATGAAAATTTAATTAATTATATTTGATCTAAATGGTTCATGAAGAGAGTTTCATAACTTGTCCTAAAGTTATGAAATATGAAAAGTCTCATTCATGAACATTAAGATCATAAGTTATGTGTAACGCCCGTAGATCCGGGCTAGTCAATTTAGAGGTCGAAAATGACTTTTCGACAAAAGATTATTTAGAATAAATAATCTTAACCAAGTTTTAGAGTATGTCACAAGATTTCTGTACATATAAAGAACGCCGAAATCCGAGTTATAACGAAGAAGTTATCGCCCGCCGAAATTTTACGGCAAAACCAGCACGGCACCGGGAGACGTAAATAGTGAATTTACGATAAAAGACTTTTTAGCCTTAGCAATCTAAACAAAAGTCGTAGAATATGTTAAACTAAGAACATCGATAAAAAGAACACCCAAATCTGACTTCGTATGAAGAAGTTATGATTTTTCTAAGATTCGGCTTAGTAGTGTACAGCCCGAAACTCGAATTTTAGTTCGAGCGGTTTTTGTCTTACGCGACCTAAACGAGAGTTGAAGATCTCATTCATAGGAACTCAACGGTAAAAAGACAGATGAAAACGGAGTCCGTCTGAAGGAGTTATGAACTCTTCGCGGTCATTTAACAGTCTAAACGCCTCCTACTGTTAAATTTGAGATCAGTCGAGAATTAGCCGACGGAGCCTAAATGAAAGTTGTAGATCTTGATTTTACCTACGCGTGGATATAAAGAACGTCAAAAACGAAGCTCGTATGCGAAAGTTATGATTTTTCTAAGTTTGAAGGCTGATACGCGATAGGGGGTGACGTGGCACCACCAGAAGGCCACCACATGGACCAAATCGACGAGTCATGACTCAGACTCGGTGAGTCCACCATTCAGGCCTCCTATAAATAGAGGTGCCGGGCATTCACTTCTCTTCACACCTTCAAACCCTTCTTTCTCTCTCTAGTTTCTCTCTCTAGCCTCCCAAACCCTCCCTAAAGCCTAGGTAAACCCCCTAGCACCCGAAGGAAGCCCCGAGGCTCCCGGAGTCCCGAGAAAAAGGGTCTTTCGGCTCGGAAACGCTGCTCCAGCAAAGCCCGGTTTTCGAGAAAAACCCGCTGTAAGTGAGCTATGCCTACGCTATCTTTAGTATAGCTTATGTTTTAATATAGTAACATTATTAGGAAGTTATAATGAGTATTTGGGCTATTATTATGAGTTATATGGAGTGTTATTTAACGCTTATATAATAATAATAATAATAGTCAGACTATTAATTAGTCACGGTTATCGTTAGACTAAACCCTAGTGGTACTGGTACTAGGTCTTATCGAAGGAATATCATTTTGAGAGTATCGAAGCGCTGTCCGAGTGCTGAGTCACCACCTATTCAGGTGAGTGCATGGTCCCTTTCATCTTACACATAGATATGAAGTATTTTATATAAACTACGTGTTATGTGTGCATATTATCTGAATACTTGTTGTCTATGCTGGATGAATGATTTATACATGTTTTAAATGATTTAAACTGTATATTTATTTTATATCTACAAATATGTTGGGATAAAACATGGGTAGATGAAATAGTTGGTGAGTGATGAAATAAAATAATGAGAGATAGGTGATGATAGGAAGGTGATGATAGATAGGTGATTATGAATCAGTGATGTAGGATACTAAAACCTTGTCCGACAATTTGGAGATGTAGTCATCTACCAGAGTATAGATGGCGACCGCAGACTATTATAGACAATCCCGTGGAAACACCAGCAGGCTAGTAACCTGTAGGTGATGAATTACGAGTCCAGGCAATGTTGTGGCTACGTATTCATGCGATAATAGTCTAACCCATATTACGAATTACGAGTCCAGGCGATGTTGTGGCTACGTATTCATGCGATGATAGTCTAACCCATATTATGAATTACGAGTCCAGGCGATGTTGTGGCTACGTATTCATGCGATGATAGTCTAACCCATATTATGAATTACGAGTCCAGGCGATGTTGTGGCTACGTATTCATGCGATGATAGTCTAACCCATATTATGAATTACGAGTCCAGGCGACGTTGTGGCTACGTATTCATGAGATGATAGACTAACCCTTATCATGATTTACAAGTCCAGGTGATGTTTTGGCTGTGTAATCATGCGATGATACCCTAAATCTTGCTAGACACATATTGAGGGAGTAATCCCCGGAATAGTATTGTCTATGCATGTAGGCGGTGATCCTTAGGTAAGGTTCGTAGGAACAATTATATAAGGAAATACGATGTAAGGAGATGAGAAGTAAATATGATATAGGAGATGACCCTTGAGATAATATCTTTAGGGAAGACTAAAAGAAGATAATGGGGATGGGTAATTGGTTGATTGTTTGATTGTTTAAACATAATAACTATATTATTGTGGGTTGAAAACCCTATGTACTCACCAGGTTTCCCAACCTGACCCACTCAGTTTATTTACATTACAGGTGACGAAATGAAGTGACTTTACACTGAGAGATTTAAAGAGATGTAGATCACTAGTGTAAATAATTGTAAGTTCTGTTTATGCTTATGTTTCTGTATTAACGATGACATACCAAACGTTTTAAGATGAATAAAAATACGTTTTTTCAAAAATGTTTTAATAACGTATTTATCGTGTTTTTCTGGGAACAAATTCCGCAACCTTTTTATAAAATGAAGTACCCTGATTTTTATAAAGCATAAACAAAATCGGTCTTTTCTGGCCGTGATTTTGGGGATGTCACATTATGGAAAACAAAATTTTTGAAGAGTTACAAAACTTTCCATGAAGTTTTGGAATTTGTAAAGTCTAACTTATGAAACATTTAATTCCAAACCTTAGAATTTTAAAACTTTAATATTCAATCCTTAGACTATTATAATATTAAACATTAATACTATATATATATATATATATATATATATATAATATTAATACTATATATATATATATATATACATATATACATATATATATATATATATATATGTGTGTGTGTGTGTGTGTGTGTGTGTGTGTGTATATATATATATATATATGCATACATTTAATTCCAAACCTTATAATTTTAAACGTTTAATATTCAATCCTTAGACTATTATAATATTAAACATTAATACTATATATATATATATATATATATATATATATATATATATATATATATATATATATATATATATATAAGACAAGTCAGTCTTACCGTTAGTAGGCCTCATTCACGAAGTCGGTCTATAAGGGGGGTATAAGGAAGTTGCCAATAAAATGGCGATTGAACGGGTGTCCACTCTCACCCACCGCTTCCTTGACTGGTGGAGGGTCGTTAGCCGAACGGGTAGGAGATGACATTAATTCTAGTTAAAAGTATAATGATAATTATAAAGTAACTAATTTTTTTATAAAATTCCCAATCTTAGTTACTTTAGGAAAAATGTGAAAATTATGCTATTCCATGAAATTACACTTTGCACCTTGCTAAGTCATTAGTGGAGCGTGTGTGGTTAACCGGCACACTAACTTGGACTAGCAAGGGTGGAAAAGGGTAGCTTGATGTTTATCATAGATCAATGGAGCGTGTGTGGTTTACGATCCTCGGTATCCCAGTCACCAAAATTGAAGGGCATAATCGAGATTTAAACATGCTATTGGAAAGTTCGATGAATCTCAAAAGAGTATAGGGATTTCGATTCATTGAAAACTTAATAATCAATTTCATTTTTCATGGTGGAAATTAGTAAATCATCACTTACCTACCTTCAAATATTTTGCAATTCGATTACAACATCCCTCTTCCGAATTGTAAAATATTTTGTTGTGTCCTAGCCTTAATATTTCATATTGGGTGGTATATTAAGGATTCTTATTTAATCTAAACTTTGTCTTTCTTTTTCAGATGCCTTCCAACACCACTTCTGGCTCAAACCCTTCTGGCTCTTTCTCCCTAATGAACTTGTGTGGGAGGATCATCGTTGATGGTTCGAACTTCAATGATTGGATTTTGAACATTAGGATGGCCACTCGCTATGAGGACAAGGAATATGTCCTCGATAGAGAGCTTAAGGAGATTGATGAAGCAACTGCTACACCTGAAGAAATTGTTGAATAAAGGACTCAGGAGAAGGATGACACAAAGGTGTTATGTCTCATGTTGGCCACTATGACAGCTGAACTTTAAAATGCCTATGAGGATTACTTACCTTTCGAGATACACCAAGACTTGATGAAAAGATACCATCAAAGTACTCGACAGGAAATGTATGAAATCATTGCCTCCATTATTATAACAAAAATGAAGGATGGGGAGTCCATCACAACCCATTTGCAAAAGATGCAAAGGTTTGTCGACTACTTGCTGAAGTTGAATGTCAACTTCGATGAAGAGTTGGCCATTGATATTATCCTACACTCTTTTCCTCCTTGTTATGATCAGTTCCGTATGACTTATCATATGAACAACGAGGAGGTCACTCTAAGCAAGCTTCAAGGCTTACTCAGAACCGCAGAAAGTAGTCTGGAAGGTAAAATTGTTGTTCGTACTCCTAGTGCTGCTCCTTGTTGTAGCAATTGGACATGGAAAAGGGAAAAAGAGGAAGGATCCTGCTAAGAGCCACAAGGGAAAGTCTCATGATGGATCCTCCTCTAGTGGAACCAAAGGTGGTTCTGCTACTCCCTCTACCAACTAAAAGGAAGCAGGGTGCTTCTAATATCATGACAAAGGGAACTGGAAGCGAAGTAGCCCTAAATACTTGCAAGACATCAACGATGGGAAGATAAAAAACCACCCATGTAGGTATTTACACTATTCTGTCTGGTAACTCATCACATGCTAATTCTTGGGTCCTTGATACAGGTTGTAGATTTCACATATGTTCTGATTTGCAGGGACTAAAAAGAAGTAGGGATGTGGAGCAAAGGAAGATAAACTTAATCATGGGGAATAGGTAAGTGTCGTCTGTCACCAAGATTGGAGTTTATTCTTTATTGTTTATTAGTGGCTTAGAATTCGATTTGACTAATTGTTGATACTCGTATGATATGGCAAGCATATTATTTCCTTTCATGGTTTATATAAACAACGTTTTAAATTTTCATTTGATAATGAAATTGGTTCTATTAATGCTTTTTATAATGGTATATTTTGTAATGGTATATATGAAACTGTGATGGTTGTATACAACTTAGGAAATAATGTACTACACATCGATTCGTCCAATAGTTTGGACAGGGCATGCTTGTGGCATTGTCATCTTGGACATGTCAACAAGAAACATATAACCCAAATCCAAAAGGATGGAGTGTTGGAGTAATTCAAATTAAAGTAAGATGACACTTGCGAATCTTGTTTTCTTGGAAAGATGAATAAGTTGCCCTTCACTGGTACTTGTGAAAGGGTTGACACTTGCGAATCTTGTTTTCTTGGGTAGGCTCCCTCGTTAGCACATATTAAGGTTTGGGGTTGTGAGGATTTCGTAAAAAGAGAGATTCACGACAAGCTCGGACCTCTTAGTGAGTGATGTATTTTCATTGGCTTCCCACAGAAGTGCTTTGGATATCTCTTTTATAGACCGAGTGACAATGTTGTCTACATTGCAAGGATAGGAGTTTTCCGCGAAAGAGAACTCATATACCAAGAGGACATTGGGAGGAAAATTGACCTTGTATAGCTTCAAGTGTTAAGTGATGAAGGAACCTCAATCACTAGCGCTCAACCTGAGGAGGAAACTTTTGTTAAAACAATTGATGAATCTTTACCTTTGAGACATTCCAGTAAAGTTAGTGCTCCACCAATGTTATATGGTTTTCATATAACAGTTGAAGGTGACACGTTTATCAGTGATAGTACATTGATAAATTTGGATGAACCTAATAACTACAAGGAAGCCATGGAAGACCCTGAGTCTACAAAAGGAAAGAGGCTATGGACAGCGAGATTTAATCCATGTATGACAATCAAGTTTGTAACTTGGTTGACAATGTACTAGGTAGTAATACGGGTTGGTGCAAATGGATCTTCAAGAAGAAGATTGATATGTATGGGAAAGTACAAAAATATAAGGCGCGACTGGTTACAAAGGGCTTTACTTAAACTTATGGAGTTGACTATGATCAGACTTTCTCACCGGTAGTGAAGATTAAATCTATAAGGGTTATGCTAGCCATAGTTGCATTTCATAATTATGAAATATGTCAAATGGATGTCAAAACCGCTTTCCTTCATGGGAAGCTGGCTGAAGATGTTTAAATGAGTCAGACAGAGGGTTTTGTCAATGCAAAGTACCCTAATAGAGTGTGTAAGCTTGAGAATTCCATTTATGGATTGAAACAAGCATCTCACAAATGGAATCTTTTTTTTGATGAGAAAGTCAAAGTGTTTGAATTTTCGAGAAGCGAGGATGAGTCTTGTGTATATGTCAAAGCTAGTAGGAGTATAGTTAGCTTCCTAATGTTGTATGTGAATGACATATGACTTATAGGAAATGACATCCCAACCTTGCAGGAGGTTTAGGCTTGGCTTGGGAAGTGTTTTTCTATGAACGACCTTGGGGATGCAGCTTACATTCTAGGGATAAGGATATTGAGAATTAGGTGTAAAAGGCTAATAGGAGTTAGTCAAAGTATCTACTTGGACAAGGTGTTGAAGTGTTTCAACATGGAGAATTCCAAGAAAAGAGACTTACCTATCCAAATCAATACCAAACTGAGTAAGACTCAGAGTCCGAGATAGCAGAGATGAGTCGAATACCAAATGCTTCTGTAGTTGGCTCGATCATGTATGATATGACTTGTACTCGCCCTGATATGGCCTTTACTTTGAGCATAGTCAGCAAATATCAAGGGGATCCTGGTTAAACTCACTGGACTGCGGTATAGAACATTCTTAAGTACCTGTGGAGGACTAAGGACTGGTTCCTTACCCTCGGTGGGAGTGATGACTTAAGAGTGATTGGGTATAGTGAAGCCAACTTTCAGACCGATAGAGATTACTTTTGCTATCAGTTGGGCTGGGTATTTACCATGAATGGAGGATTAATAACTTGGAAGGTTTCTAAACAAGCGACTATAGCTGATTCAACGTGCAAATCAAAGTATATGGAAGCAAGTGAAGCATCGAAGGAGGCAATATGGCTGAAGAACTTCATTGGAGACCTTGGAGTTGTACTAGCTATAAAGGTACCTATGGAGATTTTTTGTGAGACTGAGGGTGCAGTCGCCTTAACCAAGGACCCAAGGGATCATAGTAGATCCATGCACATCGACATAAAATACCACTTGATAAGATATCGGGTAGAAGAAGGACTCCTCGTAGAAAAGAGGGTATTGTAGAGGAGAACCCAGCAGATCCAGTTACCAAGGGGCTAAGTAGGGTTAAGCACTTGCAACATGCGAGGAGGATTAGTCTAAAGGACAATATTAGTTTTAATGATTAGATAGATTTTTAGAAACTTGTAATAGATAATATGTAATTAACATTTGATGATTAAATAAAAGGAGTTTTATTTATGAGTAAAGTTACTATCTTGTGTCAATTGTTTACTATTTTGTCATTTTGCATTTTTTGAGTTCCAGAATAATAAGATTATTCAAACTATCCATAGTCGTTCATACTTTGAAAGTAAGTATTGAGGCAAGACTATCATGAATTTGGCTTGTAGTTTGTCTAAATGTTCAAACATAACAAAAGTTTGCTACAACATTCATGAGTGCTCCTGAAATAAGATTTGAGTATTGGGTTAAGCCCACACTCACATGAATCACTTCATGGAATTTATCATGCGTGATTGCTAGACGATAATATCATATAGTCTTCAAACAAAGATATATGAGTTGGTTTTACATTGATAGTGCGAAAACACATCAGTAACTTGATGTAATAAAATGTGTTGTTGTGTATGATTTAACGAGTAGTTAGCGCAAGCATATAAGTCGATGTTTATCTGTTCCTTTTAATCCTTGGAGGATTAAAAGTGATATCTTGGGCCCCTCGATGATTTTGTTTTGACTTATGTGTCGGGCCCGATTAAGACTCAGTTGATGTGTTCAGTTAAGTCCTATATCAAATAAATCGAAAATTGGGAAACAAACTGATGGACAATAAGTATGACTATGTTCCATGTATTTTTTTGCATGATATATTGACACGTCAGAGTTCGACAACAACTTTTGAGAGCTACGTTTGCTATTCGGTTTTACTTACAGTTATAGTTATTAGACTTATCCAAGTGGGAGACTGTTGGATTAGGTGTCTAAGCCCAGAACTATAATAGGTATGTACTTAACCTAATGGTAGCATGGTCCTTTTTGGTTGCCTTCACCAGAACAATATGATAGGTTGAATATTTGAAAAAAAGGTTATGTGTGATTTATTAATATATTATGAGTATAATATATTAATGGAGAAATCATTTTATTTAATTAGTATTGATCAAGAATTAGTTTGGAATTAATTTAGTGAATAAAAGGGACTAATAAAATTAATGGGGACTAATTATGTAATTAGTGATACATAGGGTTTGTGCTATTGATTCATGATGGACTAAGTTTATGTGAGAGTCCATGAAGATTTAGTCCATATAAGACATGGATCATAAACCTAAGTGTAAGAATTAGGGTTATACATGACTCTTAAAATTCTAACACTATATATGTGACCTTCTAGACCCAAAATCGAATGACACAAGAAAGATAGCAAGAGTATATATGATTTTTGGTGTTCCTAACATCTCTCTCGAGTCCTCTAATTGTCAGTAGTGTTTGTGACTTATTAAAGGCATCACACTTTAAGTGCTAAGCTCTTGAAAGACAAATTCAACAAGCTACAACAAGACGTAATCCTATACCTAGTTTTATGATTCATATATCAAGTTGTATGCTAGTTAGATTTCATACTTTGGAAAAGTTATTTATTGCGTGTATAACTAGAGAAAACTTAGATCCAAAGCATTAGGGTTATATGTGTACCATATGAGTCTTATAGTGCTCAAAACCCATCAAGTGTGTGGTTGTGAATATGATGTAAGACTGCGGAGTTGCCATAGCATTCAAAAAGTTAGTGTGTAATTGTGAATGTGATGCAAGATTGCAGAGCAGCCGTAGCATTCACCAGGTTAGTGTGTGCTTGTGAAAGTGATGTGAGACTTTGGAGTAGCCGTAGCATTCACTAGGATAGGATGCAGTTATGGAAGTGTTTTAAGACTACATAGAAATCGTATCACTCATTAAGTTTGTAGGCGGTGGTAACAATGAAGGAAGTCTATGACCTAGCTTGTGGCATTGTCTAGGATCATTTGGATCATCACATGGCTAGGTTGGAGCCAATATGATGTGAGAGCTTGGTTTGGTTCTAGCCATCACTGGGGTTAAGTGGACTTGGTGATCGTTCGAATATTGGTTGGGTTATCCTTAATTAGGAGTGAATGACAGATGGTGTTGCGTTGGCAGATAGACCAGGACCACTTGTACCTACTCATTTTTTTAACAATGGAGCAGATTTTGTTTTTGAGGAGGATTTTTCGGTACCAGTAAGTGGTCAGGGGGTTTAAGTTTCGGGAATCCATAAATTTGTTCAAAATAGGGAGGTTTTTGCGGTTCGAGATATGAAGTTGAGTCATTATGGAAATGGCTTGGTGTGGTTCTGCCTTCCTGGGAGTTAGACATCGAGCAGGGTTTTTAGTTTCAGGAGTAGCGGTTGGACACTCATGGCCATGGAGCAAAGTTGAGGTTCATTCTTCGTTAGGGCCTGTGATTTTTGCTATTTTTGGTTCGACAGTAGTAAGGGTGGATGGTTATCAGAGTGAGGTGACTTTACTAGTCACTTTCGTGATTCAGGGAGTTAAGTTAGGATTGTTGGTTCGGCAGAAAAGATAGTAAGTAATGATCTAATTTAAGTGGGGAAGAGTTGTAACACCCTGTTTCGGGTCGTTTCACAATTCGGGGAAATGACCCGAAGATCAAGTATCATAAGGCTTTAGGCTTTGGTAATGAAAGGTTTAGACCCAGTTGAATATGGGTATTGTAGATTGTGTTATCCAAGAGTTTGGTTTGTGCTTTGAAGTCAAAGTGTAAATGGGAAAGTAGTGTTTCAGACTTTTTTTTTATGAAATATCGATTTCATTTCAATGTGTTTTAAGTCAAAAGTAATTAGATAAGATTGTAGAGCTTGTCTATACCTTTTTGTGGATATAAAGATCGTGAAATTTGGAGTTGAAACGAAGAACTTATGACTGTTTGAAGTCTGGATGGTTTTTGGTTATGCTGAGTTCACTGGGTGTATAGAGGGGAGTACACTGGGAGTACTAAGGCATCCTGAGTATGTTGGGCATACCAACAATATGTAGAGCGTATGCGATCAGTTCCCAAACCCTATTTTCTTGGTTTGAGCCCTATGCAAGCTCCTTAACTACCCTCAAAACATTCCATTCTTAGCCTCCACCTCTCCAACACCCCTTTCATGAAACCTTAACCATAGTTGAGCCTTGTGAACTAGAAGAAGGTGTTTTTGATTGCTTTGGAGTATGCATGGTGCACCTTGGAGAAGAAGGAAATTCTTGGAAAAGTGTTGGGTGCATTGGAGCTTATAGATCTGGATTTTGTTCACATTGATCTATCTTCTAAAGGTATAAATTTTGAATCTTGATGATGCATTTGTTAGATCCAGTTAGTTTTGGATGTTATGAGATTTTGGTCATTTTAGTGCATAAATTTTAGATCTTGAAAGTTTGTAACCTTGTTATGGATAAAGTTGGAAACTTTATCCATCTAAACATCATTGTGATTTAGATATGAATTTTAGAGACTTGGACTTAATAGTTTAAGTTGAAAAAGATGCACTTTTCGTCTCTTTGATGCTTAAAGGCTAGATCTTGGTGATTTGGACCATTCTAATGGATAGTTTTGGAATTATTTGTTATGGAGCTTTTAGGATCCATAAAAATGTGATCTTGATCCTTCTATACCTTCTATGAAAGGGTTATGATATCTTAATGGATCAATAAGTTAAGGTTTTGGCTTTTGGACCTTTTCTAGTCATGGAAAGTATTAAAGGTTGAAAATTTATGACTTAGAATGATGTTGTGGGACTAGATATAAGTGCTGGATTAAAGGAATTTAGAGATTAAGCACATAATGGAAAAATACCTTTTGGCCGAGTACCTCGGGCGTACCTTTTGGCCGAGTATGTCGGGGGTACTCGTATGGGGTCCCGATTTTGGATGTTGGATATGCCATGCGTACGAGCTGAGTATGTTGGGCACACTCAGCCTGAAGTTGACTTATTGACTTTGACCTTCGTTTACTGTTAACTTTTGACAAATTTTGACCTTCGTTCAAACTTAAGGGTTTTGTGTAATTAATTAAGATTTTATCTGGTTATGGTATTAGTGGTTTCGCGGGTGCGATCAGTGCAGAAAAGGGATCGTGTCGTAGTGTTTCAGGGTTCTTGGATTTATGTGAGTCTTCTCCCAATGCTCGTGATACGAAGGCATCAATGTTGACTTACTAAATAGTGTTTGTGGGATGCTAGTTGTCTTTGTGACTCTTGTATGTTTGTGTGAGCCTATATGGTAAAATAGTTATATCTGCGACGACCGGCTGGGTCTAGTTGTTATTATTGTGTTATGCTGTTTATGTATGACTGAGACTGCTGATAGTCTCCAGGGTTGCTGATAACCTACCGGGTATACTGTTAGCCCACTAGGACTACCGAATGTCCCCAGGGGTGCTGATAACCCATAACTGTTTATTTATGATGTGTTGTGTGTGGTATTTTGGGAAACTCACTAGGCTTCGTGCTTACGATTTGTTCTTTATATGCTTCAGGTTTTATTATATTAAAAGAGGGACACGACTCAATTTCAATGCATCAATGAGGGACTTGGAAACCTGATAACTTTTAATGATACTTTGATAAATGTTTCAAGATCTTGCAATTGTGAATTAAATAAATACTTCAATCTTTAATCGAAAATATTGGTTTGAAATTTGGGTTGTTATAACAGATGGTCCCTCAATGAACAGTTGTTAATAGGTTTGATCTTGTATAGATGAGGGAATTTTTCCTGAAATGTTGTTGTTTCACACTAAATGTCTTTCCAAAACAAAATTTAAATATCAGATCTAGGAATTAGGCTAAATATCTAATAAATATTAATACCAAATCCGCACATAGTCGTGACTACTTTATGTATGTTACACCAAACCCTGGTGGAAGTCTTCCTTGCAATATAGTGCACATGTTTCATCCCCAGATTGCGTATACTGCCAATAACAGTTTTCCATAGGCTTCCACTTTCATCCATCAGATGCCACCACAATTTGATCAGTAGTGCCAAATTTTGGGCTTTTAGTGTTGAGACCCCAATGCCACCATCTGATATAGGAGATGTTACTTTTTTCCATTCAATACAGTGAACTTTGAGTTTTAATTCACATCTCCCCAAAGGAAATTCTTTCTGATCTTTTCTAGAGTGTCAAAAATGCCTTGTGGGGCTTTAAAAATGGGCATGAGGTAGGTAGGTAAGCTATTTAGAAATGATTAGATTAGAGTAACATGACCGCCAAATGAGAGCATCTTGGCTTTCCAGTTAGATTGTTTAGATCTGAACTTGTCAATGATGGGTTTCTAGAGTTTCTTCAGACCCATGTTTGCTCCTACTGGTACTCCCAAATAATTAAATAGGAAAGATCCTTTATCATACCCCAAAACTCTGGATAAGTCCTTAGATTCTCGACCCGAAACCCCCATGCCAAATAATTGAGATGTATAGAAGTTGACTTTGAATCCATATGAAATGTGGCCGCATTTTAGAATTACTGAGAGATTTCTGATATAAATCATGTCCCATTCTCCTAAAAATGTTGCATCATCTACATAAAACAGATGAGAAATATGAAGGCCATTTGATGGAAGTTTAACCCCTTTGATCAGGTATTTGTCCCAATCGCTTATCACAACGATATGTACTCCTTCCATAGTGATGATAAACAAGAAAGGAGAATGTGGATCTCCCTACCTGACACCTTTGGAAATGGGAAATTCTTCAGTGGGTGAGCCATTTACTGGTACCGAAGCTCGTGAAGATGACAAGTATCCCATGATCCATTGCCTCCATTTGAAACCAAAGTTCATCTAATTCATAATCGAATCCACATAATGTCGGTTGATAGAGTCAAAAGCTTTCTCAAAGTTAATTTTTATATTTACCTTTTTTGGCACATGATAAAATATCACTCATAATCAGGGGGGCCATCGAGTATGTTTCTTACTTCAATATATGGATAATTGTGACAACCATCAATTATGGCCGAACAAGGTCAACAAAAGTCAACAAGTTCAACTCAACTCGTATTAGGATTTTAGGAGAAAAATGATATTTCCTAATGCTTCTAATATACTATTGACAAGTTATAATACAAAGTACACCTCTTATTGCCAATTATTGAGTCTAAACCCTAATTAGGGTTAGTAACGTAAAAACTCGATAATTCAATTATATATTATTTACGTATAAATAATATCCGAAACACAATGTAATCGACTTTGTAAACTTTATACTACATGACAAATTCATAATAAATGTTACATATACAAAATTTTGGTGAATTCATCACCAAATGCGACATATTCTATACCCGACATAAACACCCAAATTTTAATGGAAAGAATTTAAGACTCAACCTAACCTTCGTGTAACGTATTATTATTTTTGATTATAATGATATTTATAATCCAAATTAAATATTTATACATCATTTACACAATATTTCTTTACAAAAATGCCTCTCTTTTTATAAAAATGCCAAGATTTTTATAATCGAAAAAAGATTTGACTTAGGACTTAGAAAACTTCATAAGAGACAAAAATTGTCTCTTCTTTTCCCCACAATTTTTTAATCCAACACAGATCCATGCACTCACACCCACTCACCCCACCCTCTACCACCGTCCCTCCCCTCCCCTTTAAGATGCGGCCAAATCCCTCCCCCTCCCCCCATTCACCTTCATCATCTCTCCTTTCAGAATACTTCATATCTCTTAAGGATAATCCTCCATAAGTTGGTTCTTCATCTTTTGGTAAGATTTTCTTCACTTATCTAGTGATTCTACACCTATATATACTAGTTTTGTTACAATTGCACACATTAATATGTGTTAATATCCATTCGGAAATTCGACATTCAAGTGTTCTTCAAGTGTCTTCAAGTGCTCTAAGCTTGAAAAACCTCATCTTCATCTCTTTATCCACTAGGAAACACACTCAAAGTGAGTTCATACCCCTCATATTCGTTTTATCCAAGTTTTTAGGGAGGGAATACAAATACACTTGTATAATAACACAAGTTGTTATGTATACTTCTACTTTACGTTGGGTAAACGTATTATTTGCATGAAATAATGTTATTACCTAGTTACATGAACATTTATATGTGGTGTGTTTCTTTATAATTCAAAACTATGAAAAATGAGTATAAATATGCCACATAAAAAGGGTTACAAAAACAAAACTACGAAAACTATGGTTTTTACGGACACTACATGGGATTTCAAGCAAAAATGGTCATAACTAGGGTATGTCACCATTTTTGTAAGGTTTGACCCAAAATATGTTGCTTTAAACATATAAGGTTAGTTTGACTTAACCTCCATAAAAAGGTGAAAATAAAGTTTACAAAGTTTATAACTCAATATTTACCATTTAGTGACATAAAAAGAGCAAAAACCAAAAAACTGATTTTTAACATACCATTGGTTCATATACTTGTGTTTGATGTATAATATATTTTATATGAACATCTAAACATGTTGTATATTTTATATATATATATATACACACACACACACACACACACACACACACACACATATATATATATATATATATATATATATATATATATATATATATATATATATATATATATACTCGTGTATATAGCTATGACACAACATTTATGATAAACTATAATGGGTGTAGTTTATGTGTCATTAACACTATTTTATCATTTTGTGACAAACAAATAATTATTTAAAGGTATAATTATATTAGACGACTTAATCACTTTGGAAATGTAATATTTCCATTTACAAAAGGCTTTTCATTACACTATACGTGAACCTGTTTGATATAATTATGTGAGACATAGTCTTCACCGTACATACCAGAGTACACACTAAAGTCCTGAATTATAACTAGAATCTCGGTAAGAGAACGTGACACTTGTGAGTAGATCTATACGGGACTGGAAATCTCACACCTAAGCTGTTAGCTACAGCTAGACCGACAGGTGTGGGGTGACAATTGTCTAACAATCCGACTTCTAAAGAACACCATAGTAGGCCAACTCCGGTTTTAGCATAGTTATAATAACCTACATGGGGAATCAACAATACATTTGGTTTACATGGTAACTTACATCCAAATGGTTTTTTATATATATAAAACTACGAAATACTATTTTAAGTATAGAAGCACTTAGATAATTTTGGTCTTATGGTTTTTAAGACTACCACTCATATTTAAGAAAATATTGGATTTTCGGTGATCTAACACTATCATTTTAAAAGGAAAAAGTTACAGATTTTCACAAACAAAACTCTTATGAACTCACCAACTTAATTGTTGACACTTTTCAAAACTACTTGTATTCTCAGGAAATCGTTAAGCAGGTAACCACAAGATTTTGCGGATGGGACGTTACGATGTCACGTTATTTACTTATGTCATAATGTAATTGGTATTGAAACAAACAATATTTGGATACAATGTACTATTACCAATTATATTTATGATTGTTGTGTTGCTTTGATCACCATTATTCATTATTTTGTAAGACTGCTCTTGAATTCATCCACCCCAGACGTTTCTGCCATCCTGGTTTGGGGGTGTGACAGAATGGTATCAGAGCAATGTTTATAGTGAACTAACTATATCAAACGATGTAAGATATACAACTATAAATATAATGGGGCTAAAACAATCTGACTAAAACATTTTTCATAAGTTTACTTTTAAAATATAATGATATTTTAAAAAAGTATAAGTACATACCTACAAACTAGAACGGTGTCATAACAATAACAATACAAAATAATAAGATAAGTTGAACATTATGTGTAGGCCTAGGTAGTATGTAATCAGATATTGGATAAATAGAGCCCGATCAACTATATTTATCTGACATGTGACTAACGTATGCTTGGGAATAATTATGGTGAACAACAAGTCTAAAAATAACCAGAACCCCATACAAAGAAACTCTGAAACCAAACATAAAGTTTAAAATAATATTGGAGTATTTTATTATACTATAGAACCATACACCTAGACTCTTTATGTGTCTCTTATACCTCTATTCTTGCACATAAGACATGTCCGTATTCCATTTACCCGGAGACCCTTACATTACCAACAATGGGAACGACGGATTGATTGAGGTTATCTTGAGGAGCAGATTGAGGTCGATGCAGAAGAGGACCCGAAGGAAGATCAAGATGACGACAAGGGCGGTGATGAGGAGGAGGACTCTAATGCGGAATCTGAAGTTAGAAAACCACCTTATGCAGTCCGCGATCTACACGATCCTGCACCCGAACCGAGTTTCTAGGTATACCGCTATCCAGGTAGCCCTTAATGGATGCGCACTCCTCGAAAGAGGATACTCCATTGTCATAGACTTGAGACTTTACTAACAAAGGTACCATTTCAGGGTCCGACACCCAGGTGGGTAGAGGACTTGCATAGGAGGAGCCCCGAGCATGGCCAATGTCCTCCATATTGTATGAGCTGAGAGTTTTACGACCTCCGCAACAGGGGTTCAGAAGACATGGATCTCCCTGTCCTGATTCACCGCATATAACGCCTTGTTGAGTAGGCTAGGGTGTCCACTAGATAGATTTTAGATGTTGGTGCCACCGCTGAGGTCACCATTACTCGGTTTCGTCGTCTAGACGAGGATCACGATCATACCCACAGGATGATCGACTGCCTCCAGGAGGAGGTCACGACTGCACGGGCCAAGGTCAGGGAGTTTAGGGACCAACACGCCATCATGGAGCAGAGGGTGGTCGAGGCCGAGCGCTAGGCTGAAGAGGCCTGAGAGGAAACATAGGAGATGCGAGAATTCATGGATACACTCTAGGGACCGTAAGATACCACTTACCATGATTATTGCTTATGCTACTCGAATTTTGTTATAGACTAGGCTTTATGAGTAGGCATTGGTGCTACTCCCCCCATGTATGTAGGTTCGACCCTGCGAATAATTGGTTACACTATTCTAAGGGTCGTTATGTTGTCGATTTTATTTTGGGTTTAGATGTATTGTAGACCTCTATGAAGGTCATTTTTTTTCAAAACTGTGTATTACAATGAAACATTATCAGTGAAATGTTTTACGTTTTATTTCATTGGGTATTACTATTAAGTTCATAAATCATTATGCAATTGTTTAATTATTATAGTAGATGTATTTATTTTATTGTGACGTTTATAAGTTGCAATAAGCGCGAGACCTAACCAAACATATAGTTGAGACCTTCTATTTCGATAATACCATATTCATAACCATTATCGAGGACTTACCATCATTCCATCTTTAAACTTTATGGAAGAAGTATCCCTCTACACAAGAGTAACAGACATGTCGGCGAGACACTAGCAACCACACCAACACCAACTCCACAAATGGAGTCCGCTATGTTCCAAGCCACTATGGTGGCCGCAGTGGCAGTCACGATGGCATAAATTAGTGGTAATGGCACAAATGGGAAGGGAAATGGAAACTTTGGCGTGAACGGTGCCAACATCTATAATCTTGGTGAAAGTTTAGGACACCAAAGAGTATGCTCCTAAAAGGAATTTATGAACTGCAAGCCCAAGACTTTTCATAGCGACGACCAAAGATGGGCTCTGATGTGACCACTTACACTGCCAGGTTTAACGAATTGGCAATTTTATGCCATGGGATAGTCACCCCAGACGCAAAGAAGGTGGAATGCTACATTATGGGACTATCCCCCCAGATTCAAGGAATGGGCATATCTACCAACCCAACCATCTACGACAATGCTAAATGTTTGGCACAAACTCTTGTCGACCAGGGAGTCTACCAGGGCATTACAGCCCCATACCTAAGCAACCAAAAAGGGTAGATAGCAAACGAAAGTTCAGGAATAGGAAGAAGGGCCAACCGACTTAGGACTCTACTAAAAGACAACAATTTGTGGCCGTCCATGCCGTCACCTCCCCTGTTGTCCTAGCACCAGCCAAAAAATATGTTGCGAATCTGTCAAAATGCAACAAGTGCAACTTCCATCACAATGGAGCCTGCTGGGAGATGCACTACAACAACTGTAACAAGAAGGGGCATAGTTCTCACTTCTGTAAGGCACCAACCCAACATACCACCCAAGCTACTAATGTTGGGGTGAGCCAAGCATGTTTCAGATGTGGGAGACAGGGCATTTCAAAAGGGAGTGCCCAAAGGAAAAGAAAAAAAAATGTTGGAGGCATGCGAAAGGTCTTGGAAATAGAGCATGAGGAAGTAATGAAAGACCCCGATGTGGTTACCAGTACGTTTCTCCTCAATAACTGATATGCATGCATACATATCGATAGTGGTGCGGAGAGGAGTTTCGTGAGCCATAAGTTTAAACACATACTCAAACAAAAACCTAAATAACTTAATGAAATATTCACAATAGAAATGGCAAATAGAAAAAATGAAAGCACTAAGGATATATACATAGGATGTACCCTAACCATAATCAATCACTCCTTCAAAATTGACCTAATGCCTGTTAAAATAGGAAGTTTTGATGTGATTATTGGCATGGATTGGTTAAGATCTCACCATACCGATATCATGTGTTATTAAAAATCCGTCCGACTAAACTTACCGAATAATGAAACCCTTGTCATCTATGGTGACAAACCTGACACAAACCTCCAAATTGTCTCTTGGATCAACGCTCAAAAGTACCTATGCCAAAAGCACAACACATTCCTAGCCCACGTTGGTGAAGAGAAGCAAGAAGTGAAGAACATCAAGGATGGTTGCGAGGTCTGTAAGTATCTCGATGTATACCCAGAAGACCTTCCGGGAGTACCACCCGTAAAACAAGTCGAGTTCAGAATCGACCTGATTCTTGGAGCTACCCCCATATCCAAATAACAATATCGATTAGCTCCGGCAAAAAATAAAGGAATTTTCCAGTCAACTGAATGAACTGATGAGTAAAGGATTCATCAGACCAAGCTTCTCACCTTGGGGAGCACCAGTTTTATCCGTAAAGAAGAATGATGAATCATTTCGTATGTGCATTGACTATCGGGAGTTGAAAAAACTCACTATCAAGAACCAATATCCCCTACCCTGAATTGATGACCGGTTCGAATAACTTTAGGGATCGAGCTACTTCTCAAAAATTGATCTAAGGTCGGGCTACCGTCAACTCAAAATCTAGGAAGAAGATATTCCTAAGATGGCGTTTATGACTCGTTACAACCATTAAAAATTCGTTGTGATTCCCTTTGGATTGATTAATGCACCCACGGTATTCATGGATCTAAAGAATCGCATATGCCGGCCTTACCAGGATAAATTCATGATAGTGTTCATCGATTGCATCCTAATCTATTTGCGAAGTAAGGAAGAGCATAGTCAACAACTACGACACGTCTTGGAGACACTAAGGGCAAAAAAGCGATATGCCATGTTTTTAAAATGTGAATTTTGGATTCGAACTGTGGACTTTTTAGGGCACGTGGTCAGTGCAGAAGGGATACATGTGGATCCTTCCAAAATCAAAGTAATTGAAAACTGGGGGAGCACCAAGGACACTGATAGGAATTCGCCAGTTTTTGGGCCTTGTTGGCTACTACCGAAGGTTAATACAGAAATTTTCCAAGATCACAAATCCACTTACTAGTCTGAACCAGAAGGTGGTGACCTTCAAATGGGAGGACAAACAATAATCTTCTTTTCAGATACTAAAGCAACCTTTATGCAGTTCAACGATCTTCTCTCTTCTAGAGGGAATGGAAGACTTTGTGTTCTACTACGATACGTCCAAGTAGGGCCTAGGCTGTGTACTTATGCAATGGGGAAAGGTCATTGCATATGCCTCCAAACAACTTAATATTTCTGAGGTGAAATACACCACAAATGAACTTGAGTTAGGGGTAGTAATGTTTTCCTTAAAGATCTGGAGCCACTACCTTTATGGTACAAAGTGTAGGATCTTCACTAATCACAAGAGTCTCCAGCACATCCTCAATAAAGAAGAACTCAATATGAGACAACGACAATGCGTAGAGTTACTGAATGCTTACGAATGAAAAATTAACTATCATCTACGCAAGGCCAATGTGGTAGCAGATGCCCTATGTTGAAAAGAGTACTCGGGCCGCCGAGTAAAATCAATAACAATGACTATCCATGCACATCTATCCACCCGGATCAACAAGGTGCAACTCAAAGCTTTGGAACCTGAGAATGTTGCAAGTGAAGCCTTGTGAGGAATGGATAAAAACCTTGAGGTCAAGAATGACGGAGCTCGTTACCTCATGAATCGAATATGGACAAGGAGATTCGGCGGATACAAAGACATTATCATGAACGAAGATCAGAAGAAAAAGTACTACATTCATCCTGGGTCAGACAAGATGTATCTAGACCTCAAAAGACTATATTGGTGGTCTAACATGAAGGTAGAAATCACTACTTATGTGGGCAAGTGTTTAACTTGCGCCAAGGTCAAAGTGGAATACCAAAAGCCCTTGGGTTTGCTGCAACAACTGAAGATACCCGAGTGGAAGTGGGAGTGGATAAACATGGACTTCATAACTTAATTGCCCAAGACAACTAGTGGGAATGACACCATATGGGTAGTTGTTGATAGGTTATCCAAATCCGCACCCTTCCTACCACTAAAAGAGATAGAAAAAATGGAGAATCTATCATGGACGTACATCAAGAGATTATATGTTTACATGGTGTACCAATATCCATTATCCTTGACAGAGATAATAGGTTTACTATAACGACCCAAATTATCAAATTAAAATTTTCATTTTTAATTAATCAAACACATTTCCAATAATTCAGAACAGTTGTTTTCAAATCCACATTGATTACAAATTTATTAAAATCATCGGAGTGTCCCGTAAAACTCTCAACTGTAGACCCCTGGCCGTAAACCCTTTGGTCGTGATGTCCTTGGCCATAAACCCTTAGTCGTGAGCCCGACTCGCCGAGTCCCTTAGGGGAACTCGCCAAGCTCCCCTTCTTGGTTTGTTGGTCAAAATTATACTCCAAATACAGGGATCCAGGGCTTAGATCTAAAGCGCTAAGGTGCCTAGAAGGATAAATTTTCCAACTTTAACTTCTAGAACCGTACCAAATGCTCCAAGGCCCTTAATGAAGGTTGGAAAGCCCCAAAGCTTTGTCATATGGTCCAAAATCCTAGAGATTTGAAATCCCTTCTTTCTTAAAGGAGTCCAGTCCGCAAAACATTCCAAAGGCGGAGGCTTTATGGACATGCATGTCCAATACATGTCCTTAGGCCAAAATGGCTGAAAAGAGGGAAATAGGCCATAAAATATTTGCATGGTGTCCTTGATCGACCAAAAGCTAGATCTTGCCTACCTTGGGACCATTTTACTCTAGAGATTCATAAATTTGCCAAGTTTAGGAATCCCATGCATGCATTCAACAAGAAGAGTTGGAAATGAGGAGTAAACTCAAGATCTAGCCATATACTTTGATAAAAATTGAGTCTTGAAGACTTACAACAATCCACAAGGTGATTAAGCTGAAGGATGGGTTCTTGGTTTGTTGTATCTTCTCATTATCTCCTTATTGTGAAGCTTCAAAGGTCACACTAGTTCATAAAATGGAAGAAGAATGGGGATTAGGGTTGGTACAGGCGTTCTTAGGGTTTGGAGGCTGGTCGGAGGTCAACCTCAAGGCTCATAAGGATATTATATAGGGTGAATGCCAATAAATTCGGATTTCCTTATTATAACGCCTACTCGTTAAGCTGGCCTTCCGACTCGTCGAGTAGGGTGTAGATCCCGTGTCCTTGAAATGCCCTCTACTCAACGAGTTGGTCTCCCAACTCGTCGAGTCCACACTCCCACAACCCTAAATCTTAATTAATTTTAGTAATGCCTGGAACAAGTGTTACAAGTCTCCCCCAAATGAACTAGAATTCATCCTCGAAGTATACTATTCTAAAAAAATCCGGGTAGTGATCCAGCATCTCGTCTTCTGGCTCCCAGGTCCACTCAGAGCCTCTTCGGTGCTGCCATTGCACCTTTACCAGCTTCACCTCCTTTTTCCGAAGACCCTTTGTCTTTCTATCTAGAATGGTAATCGACCACTCGATGCAGTTCAGGTCCTCGTCTACCTAAATATCATCCAACAAAATGACTGCGGACTCGTCAGTAACACACTTCTGAAGTTGAGACATGTGGAAGGTGTTGTTGATGGGTTGTGAGCATTCTAGCACTCCTATTGTGTACATGCAACCCTAAGAAAAACATACCTTTTGTTGCTGGAATTCATTTGAGATCCTTGGAGCCTAGAACCCCAAATGTGATGCCTCAAATGCTTCACACAACAGCAAGTGCACTTGGAATAACCTTGAGAGAAATGCAACACACTTAGAAATCGGCTATGCCTCTTGTTCTACCTTAGTGGCCAATTTTGGTAGCTATCATATCCTTTTTATAGTGTGTCACAAGTAGGGTTACACCATGTAAACCCTAAATGACATGACTTTTTATTTCTTGAATCCATGTGTTCAAAACAACCATGGAGCATCTCATGAGTTTTAGCCCAACTCAATACACCATGGACTACAAGCCTACTATTAAAGAAATGGATGATCATACAATTGACCCATATATTTAATTAGTCTCCTTTTGATCACAAAATTAACTCTAAATAAATTCTTGATAAATACTAATTAAATAATATTATTAATATATTAGAACTTATAATATATTAATAAACCATAAGTGTCATTTCTCTCATTTAGTCTACCCAAGTGCATGACACTGTGCACCCCAAATGGACCATGCCAAACCGGGTCAAGTACATACCAAAAATAGTTATGGACTTAGACACTTTATCCAACAGTCTCCCACTTGGATAAGTCTAATAACTATTACTGCAAGTATGAATTCAGGAACCGATTAGAAATCATAGCTCTTTCAAGGTCTCTCGGAACTGAGATAATGATGTTACGCCATTTAAGATAAGTGATCAGAAAATCCTCTGCTCTCATGATATCAGCCGGAAAAATACATGGAACAATGTCGTACTTAATGAATAGCAGTTTGTTTGCCGATTTTCGATTCGTTTGACATAGAACTTGATTGAACACATCAATTTAGTTCTGACCGTGCCCAATACATAGGTAAAAACAAAACCATTGAAGGGAAAATATCGCTTCTAATCCAAGAAGGAACATATAAACTTCAACTCATATGCTTGTTCTACTACTTGTTGAATTATACACAAAGGAACGTTTTTTAACATCGAGTTACTAATGCGTTTTCGTACAATCAATGTATAACCAACTCATAGTCAACAACTCATATCTCAAGGTTTGAAGACTTATATGATATTACCGTCTCACAATCACTCGAGATAAATTCCATGAAACGATACAAGTGAGCATGTGTTGAATCCAATACTCCGAACTTATGAGTACTCATGAATGTTGTAGCAACTGTTCGCTATATCCAACACCTTGGACATCTACAAGCTAATTTCATGGTAGTCTTGATTAATATCTACTTCGAACATATGACAGAATGTGGAGATTTGAATAAAGTAATTATTCTGGATGTCAAAACATGCAAAGCTGAAGCAATAGCAAATAACTGACAAAGATAGCAACACTTCACTCATAAATAAACAACAACTTTTATTCGTCATCAAATGTCGATTACATTTTACAAGTTTTAGAAATACCTATCTAATTCGTAAAACTAATATCATCCTTCAGCCCGATGTACTTCGCATGTTGAAAATGCTTAACCCTACTCAGTCCTTTCGTGAGGGGATCTGTTGGGTTCTCATCCGATGATACCCTCTTTACAACGAGGAGTCCTTCTTCTATCCGAAGTCTGATGAAATGGTATTTTCCGTCGATGTGTCTGGATCTCCCGTGATCCCTTGGTTCCTTCGCTAAGTCAACTGCACTTTCACAATCACAGAAAATTTCCATAGGCTCCTTTATAGTTGGTACAACTCCAAGGTCTCCAATGAAGTTCTTCAACCATATAGCCTCCTTTTCCGCTTCACTCGCTGCTATGTACTCTGATTCACAAGCCGAATCAGCTACTGTCTTCTGCTTGGAAGTTTTCCAAGTAATTGCTCCTCCGTTTAAGGTAAAGTCCCAGCCTGAATGAGAGCAGAAATTATCCCTATCAATCTGGAAGCTAGCATTACTATACCCAACGACTCTCAAGTCATCACTCCCACCAAAGGCAAAGACCCAGTCCTTAATCCTCTGAAGATACTTTAGAATGTTCTTTACCGCAGCCAGTGAGCCTTGCCAGGGTTCCCCTAATATCTTCTAACCATGCTTAAAGAAAAAGCCACCTCAGGATGAGTACAAGTCATAGCAAACATGATCAAGCCTACAACAGAAGCATATGGTATTGGACAACTTTCCATTAAGTAAAGCAGTTTTGACATCCATTTGCCATAGTTCATAATCATGAAATGCAACAATGGCTAGCATCACCCTAATAGACTTTATCTTCGCTACTAGTGACAAGGTTTCAGCATAATCAATACCCTGAGACTGAGTAAAACCCTTCGCAACTATTCGCGCCTTATAAGTATTCATTTTACCATCCATGTCGATCTTCTTCTTGAAGATCCACTTGCACCCGACCGTCTTAAGGCTGGGTACAATTGTTGGGTTATGAGCATTCTAACACTCCTAAGTGTACATGCAACCCTAAATACCTTGGATCTATGTTTTCTCTATTATACATGCAAATAAGAATATCCAAGGTATTATCCTAATCTAGCATACAAAACAATGAGTGTAACAAGATAGAATACATACCTCTTTGATGTAGAAAGTCTTCATGAAGCTTGAGTTCCTAGCCCCAATAGTGTGGAAGCCTCAAATGGAATCACAATCATCAAAACACTTAGAATAACTTGAGAGAGTTCTACACTTCATGAAATCGGCTAGCCCTCTTCTTCACTTTCTAATGTGATTCTTGTATAATACTAGTGGCCGATTTTTGTCAAGAATAAGATCATTATATAGTGTTAGAATTAGGGTAAATCCTTAATTGTCATGACTTTCCATTTCCTTGGATCCATGGGTTCAAATACACCATGGAGCATCCATGGACCATCCTATGGGTTTTAGCCCAACTTGATTATCCATGGAGCATTAGCCCACTATATAAGTATGGATGATTTACACAATCAACCCATATATTTAATTAGTCTTCTTTTGATCACTTAATTAATCCTAGATTAATTCTTGATCAATACTAATTAAATAATCTTATTATTCTTATTATTAATATACTAGAACTTATAATATATTAATAACCATAAGTGTCTTATTTCTCTCATTATAGTCTATCCAAGTGCATGATGGTATGCAACCCAAATGGACCATGCCGGGTCGGGTCAAGTCTTACCAATTATAGTTATGGACTTAGACATTAATCCAACAGTCTCCCACTTGGATAAGTCTAAAACTATTATTGCGTATGACTTCAGGAACCAACTGGCAATCGTAGCTCTCAAAAGCTTCTGTCGAACTCTGACCTTGTAGATGAACTCTGACCTTGTCAATGACTTGTCCATTAGATAAGGGATCATATAATCCTCTGTTCTCATGATATCATCCGGACAAATACATGGAACAACGTCGTACTTATTGTCCAGCAGTTTGTTTCCCGATTTTCGATTTTTTTGACAAAGAACTTAATCGAACACATCAATATAGTTCTGACTGGCCTGTACATAGGTCACAACAAAATCATCGAGGGGCCCAGATATCGCTTCTATTTCTAGAAGGAACAGATAAACTTCGACTCATATGCTTGTTCTACTACTTGTTGAATTGTACACAAAGGCACGTTTTATAACATCAAGTTACTGATGCGTTTACGTGCAATCAATGCACAACCAACTCATAGGTAACAACTCATATCTCTAGGTTTGAAGATTTATATGATATTACCGTCTCACGATCACTCGAGATAAATTCCATGAAGTGATACAAGTGAGCGTGGGTTTATTCCAATACTCATAACTTATGAGCACTCATGAATGTTGTAGCAACCATTGCCATGACTAAACCCATTTAGCCATCTACAAACCCGATTCATGACAGTCTTGATTCATACCTACTTCCAACATATGAACGACTGTGGAGTGTTTAAATAACTTAGTCATTCGGAAAGAATAACCTAGCTATTTTGGAAGTCAAAACATGCAAAGTGAAACACAATAATAATCGAATCTAATATGGTCTCAGAACCCTTTTGAATATAAATAAAACCACTTTTTATTTATCACCATATTGATTACACATTATTCAATGTTTCAAATAATCAACTTAAGACTCGAATAAAACAACAGTCGTCCCATGCTCCTAGCATGTACACTTTGTTTTCTAAACAATAATTATGCCATACCCCAAGTATGCACACTATGTTTTGTCTATGATCCTTACATTGTGATGTAGATCAATTGAACATGATTCCAATGATACTCATTTCACAGTCCCAAATCCTTATTGTAAATGCAAGAATTCCAAATTCATGTCATTTAATGAAATCTGTGAGATTCTAAACTTATATGCATTGATCCTCTTGTAATGATTATGCACGAAGTCAGAAAGACTTGACAACAACCATTACAGAGCATTCCAAAGGAGATCAGCTCCTTGGGAACATCTTTCTTGCATTAAGTTTCCTAATCTTACATAGATGGAGTAACTTCCACCTATGGAGACATTTCCATAGTCCCATTTGACTATCACTTCCGAACAAGAGTTACCTCTTTTCAGAAAATGTCAATATGGTCCTACCAAAATTAACACTAGACTTCCAAATGTCCCTGAGCAACCAATCTTTGGCGAACCTCAGATTGTCCTCGACAATTGCTTAATCACTTTAGTCATATCCAGTTCTAGACTTTTCCCTTCTAAATGCCTTAAGCATTTGGAAAATTTAGAAAGGATGAATATTATAGCACGTGAAATCGATCCTATATCCGAAGCATATGGGACACGATTCATGATGTTTGACATAAAGACATGATACTAGACCAGTCTTTTGCTACAATATTTTTTATTTGCCATGTTTTCAAAATTTAACTATGAAGAGGGATGCCGTAATCATAATCGAATTTTGAAAATGCAATATATATAGAATTTCTTCAAGTTGAACCATTCCAACACAAAATTCATATATATTCTTGACTAAAGATGATTAAAATCTCAATCTAAGCTTTAGAGTTGAAATGAAGTATAATTTCCTCTCCCTTAATTATAGCAAAACAACTTTTCAACCCCTGCAACTTCACAGATTGAAACTTTGTTTTCTATAATTAACATTGCTAGCTTGCAATACTAATCATAATAATCATGCTCCCACTAACATGATGATTATCAGCATAACACTTATGCTCCCACTAGCTCTGACATATTTTCAGAAATCTGCTGGACTTCTGAAATTTAGATTCATACACCCTTTCTTAGATAGCTCACATGTGTGTCTAAACAATTTTCAGAACTATGAAAATGGATGTCGTAATCATAGTCTCAATTGCTTAGGCATTTTCCATTTCTCACAAGTCCATGTTAGTGTGTCGGTTAACCACACGCGCTCCACCAACGACTTTTGAAAAATGCAAATAACACAATTGCTATCTACGTAAAATCTACTTAGTGAAAGCCTTTCCTCACCATCATTTTCATGAATCGGAGAGAAACCTTATGACACTTAGATTTTATAGTATATGAGTTCCTATCCATGCGAATTTGTCAAAACCATAATCACAAGATAAGGTTAGTGACAAATTCAGCCGTACATGGATTAAACTTATTCAATCTTAGTTTCTTGTCACCTTGGTAACACAAGGCCCACCAATGCTTCCAAGTTGAACTCTGATAACTCACATGCAAATTCAACTTATTTGAAGTAAGTACAGAAATAAGAATTATGTCAACACGATAGGTTGCAAACCTTAAGTCGTGTGCTAGTGATAAATTACAGGTTTCACTCTTGATTAAATCTTAAAACTCTTTCAGGATCTTTAAGGCTCCCACTGTCCCCTTGACATATAAGTTTTTCCTAGTCAAGAACCATTCCTTGACAAAACAAATATTCAAGGGATAGTGCGGATTCGTATCAAGACTAACACTTCACACAATTGGTCTTAGTTGGTCTTTGTCTCATCCAAGATATCACAACTTACCAATCTCAAATGTACAAGAGTAGAAACATTTCACACTACATTTGATAAGTGTTTTAAACCTTACTTTATGTCACTCAATGTTACAATCTTGGAGTATGACTCTAAGAATTGTTTTGGAACGAAGTATGACTCATCTTCTTGATTTTAACCAATCCAACAATTCATGACCTCTCTTCTTAGCCATAACAATGCACTAAGACGTCCTTAGAGTATGAATTTGTGATATGGTTTCTAAATCATTAAGATGATCATAAAACTGATACTAAAGTACTCTCCCATCTTTTCAAATTTGAGAAACTTTTATCTTTCTGCCTAATTTGATTATTCTCATTTGTTTTGTCATACATTGTAACCTTTCCAATGTTACATAATTATACTTAACCTTATAAGTATAATCATATTTACTAATCTTTAGTAAATCATGACAAATCAATCTTTGTGGTGGACCTTGACCAGTGCACACCCAGTGTACCTAATTCCTTAGTCCTTCAATTGACTCACATATACATGTGATCAAAGAATTAGTCTTAATTTTTCAAAGATGAAAATTCTCATTCATTATACAATACAACTTGTATGATTCCAAGTTTCTGTCCAATTGAAACTTAGGTGATCAAAAACTTTCTTCATTTGGTAAATTCAGACACTACCACAAATGAAAGAATCAAATCCACTTTCCAATATTGCTATTACTGGAAACATATAAGAAACAATTTTCCACAGATGCCATTGTAAGGATATATTTTTTTTTAAATAAATAAAATTAAAACCCCTTTTTTTTTCTTTTATCTTAAAACTTTGCGGAAAAACTTATCCTTACAATCCACATGAAAACCTTGTTATTATCTATTCACACGCAATATATTATAACTCTTAAGCAACAGCTCAAAATTCTGATTACCGAACCATGCGATCGAAACCCATCTTCGCAATCAAAATCAGCATATACTTCTTTAAGCTTCCTATCTTTTCTTTGATTCTTAAAAGGCATCAGCATGTGACCCATTCACATTATGTAATAAGAATCTCCAAATAGAAACTTAGCAGAGTTAGATAGTGGACTTTACCTGAAGTAGAGTCAAACTTATCGACTTTAACATCCTTAGGTAAATTATGGCAGCTTTGCAACCAATGCCCCTTTCTTTGGCAATATAAACATATGGACCCTTTGATAATGGTACACAGGACTATCACAGACTTAGTTTTTCTCTTTACCATTTGGTCAACTGAGTTGACTATGGCCAATCCCTTTCCATTGGGAAGAGAATGCTTTTCTGGATTTCCTGTGTCACTATTGTCAATGTCCATCAAGTTTTGAGGAAGTTGATCTTAACAAATAGATAAAATCATTAAGGGTCTTGTCATAGTCTTTTTCATAGGTGTTCCAAAAGAACTCACTATGTGACTTAGAAAGTGATTGAACCACCAAATTTCTCAAGACTTTGACACCCAACTCTCCCGGCTTGTCAATATGTGACTACATCTCCAAGATGTGACCACACCAAGACCTTTACTTACCAATAGGGCTTCAGTGACTTTAAACTTTTCAAGAACTTGTGGGTGAGGGAGAATAATTGGAGGAGATAGAGGAAGTGAAGCATGATGTTGAGGAACATCATCTTCAAGAGATTTGGGAAGATCATAAATATCTAAACCAGACATGTTTTGGGAGATATTCAAGATAGTTGATTTAATGTCCTTAATGTGACACCCAATATGAAATATTAAGGTTAGGACCCAACAAACTATTTTATAACTTAGAAGAGGGATGCCGTAATCCAAGCTATAAAATATTTGAAGGTAGGCGAATGACGATTCACCAATTTCCACCATGAAAAACGAAATAATTTATTAGGTTTTAATTGGATTTGAAATTCCTAGATCTTTTGAGATTCATTGAACTTTTCAATGGCATGTTTCAATCTCGAGTGTGCGCTCTCAAATTTTGTGACTGGGATGCCGAGGATCACAAAACAAGGTGTGAATAACCATACCAATTCACTTGGTACCCTTAATATTATCACCTAATCAATGTGCCGGTTAACCACACACGCTCCATTGATCTATGACAAACATTAAGTCACCCTTCGTGGTCCTTACTAGTCCAAGTTAGTGTTCCGGTTAACCACACACGCTCCACCAATGACTTGGTAAGGTACAAAGTGTGAATTCCATGGGCTAGCACCAAATTCACATTTTTCCTAAAGTAACTAAGATTGGGAATTATTAAGATTTTAGTTACTTAGTATTTATCATTAATACTTTTAATGAAGGGAGAATTTAAAGTCATTGTCCTACCCGTTCGGCTAACGACCCTCCACCGATCAAGCAAGCGGTGGGTGAGAGTATACACCCATTAAGTTGCCATTTGATAGGCAACAACCTTATACCCACCTTATAGACCGGCTTCGTGAATGAGGCCTACTAACGGTAAAACGACTTGTTCTTATACATATATATATATATATATATATATATATATATATATATATATATATAATAATTAACCATTAATGTTATAAATAGTATAAGTGTTGAATTTTAACTCTTTAGAATTCTAAGGGCTAACTTGGAATTAAAGTATTCATAAGAGAAAACTTTTCAAATTCCAAAACTTGAGGGCAAGTTTTGAAACTATTCAAAACTAATTAATTCCATAACTTATGTGTTTAAAGTAGCTTTAATCCAAAAACTCTTCAAGTTCCATAACTTATGGAAAGCTTTAAACAAATAAAAGAATTAACTTTTCTTTATTTTTATAACTTATGGAATTAATTAAGGTTACACTTTATTTATTTATTTATTTATTAATGAAGTAACTCTTGAATTTCCATAACTTGAGGACAAGTTATGGAGTCATAAAAAAAAATTCAATGACACAAGACTCTTCATTTTGTAACCATTACCAACTTTTATGAGTTATATGAGTCTTTAATGTGACTCTTCATGTAACTTGAGGACAAGTTACACAAACACATTTTATACTCAACTCTTAGATTAAAATGGATTGAAAACAACTATTTCAATTAACTTCTCTATTAATCTAAGCAACTCATAAGAACAAGATAATTCATATCAAACTTGTTCATGTAATTAGTCTAAACCTTAAACTAATACAAAACATGAATCTATTGACAATTATCTTTAAAAATGGATTAGCATGAACATTACCACATTAAAAAACAAGTTTATAAGTTCAAAAACAACGTAGGGTAATGTTCCTAGTCCATTTCTAGCCAAAAACCTCGAAAATATGTTGTATGGGGTCCACTCGTCGAGTGCATGAACAAAACTCGGCGAGTTGGATGCATTTTCCCTTGGACTCGTCGAGTCCCTTCATGGACTCGGCGAGTCTGCTGGGCTGACAGCATCAAAACTCGATTTTTCAGCTCCATTTGCAAGTATAACAAGAAAACAAGCCTAGGCTCTGATACCACTGTTGGGTTTTGAGCATTCTAACACTCCTAAGTGTGCATGCAACCCTAAATACCTTGGATCTATGTTTTCTCTATTATACATGCAAATAAGAATATCCAAGGTATTATCCTAATCTAGCATACAAAACAATGAGTGTAACAAGATAGAATACATACCTCTTTGATGTAGAAAGTCTTCATGAAGCGTGAGTGCCTAGCCCCAATAGTGTGGAAGCCTCAAATGGAATCACAATCATCAAAACACTTAGAAAAGCTTGAGAGAGTTCTACACTTCATGAAATCGGCTAGCCCTCTTCTTCACTTTCTAATGTGATTCTTGTATAATACTAGTGGCCGATTTTTGTCAAGAATAAGATCATTATATAGTGTTACAATTAGGGTAAATCCTTAATTGTCATGACTTTCCATTTCCTTGGATCCATGGGTTCAAATACACCATGGAGCATCCATGGACCATCCTATGGGTTTTAGCCCAACTTGATTATCCATGGAGCATTAGCCCACTATATAAGTATGGATGATTTACACAATCAACCCATATATTTAATTAGTCTTCTTTTGATCACTTAATTAATCCTAGATTAATTCTTGATCAATACTAATTAAATAATCTTATTATTCTTATTATTAATATACTAGAACTTATAATATATTAATAACCATAAGTGTCTTATTTCTCTCATTATAGTCTATCCAAGTGCATGATGGTATGCAACCCAAATGGACCATGTCGGGTCGGGTCAAGTCTTACCAATTATAGTTATGGACTTAGACATTAATCCAACAACATTGTCAACAAAGTTCCAAACATGATTATCATACATGGTCTGTATCTCGTTGTCCATAGCCTCCTTCCATTTAGCTGACTCCGAGACTGTCACGGCTTCCTTAAAGTTGTTAGGTTCATCCAAATTTACCAGTGTATTATGACTGATAAATGTATCACCTTCTACAGTAGTAATGCTCAGGTGCATTCCTAACCCTTGTGAAATGTCTTAGAGGTACAAACTCATCAGCTGACTGAACAGGAGTTCCTCCTCAGGTTGATTGCTTGGGTTTGAGTCCCAAAAATTTCCGGATTTCTGTTGGCGTTGTAGGTGCTGACCAATCTTCGATTACTTTGATCTTTGAGGGGTCCACATGTATTCCTTCCTTGCTTACTACATGGCCAAGGAATCCTACTTCTTGGAGCCAAAATTCACACTTTGAGAACTTGGTGTAAAGCTTCTCAGTTCTTAAAATCTCCAGAACTAGTCGTAGGTGTTGTCTGTGCTCTTCTTCGCTTTTCGAATAGACCAAGATATCGTCGATGAATACGATGACGAATTTATCTAAGAAGGGTCGAAACACTCGGTTCATCAAATTCATGAACACCACAGGCGCGTTTGTTAATCCGAATGGCATCACTACAAATTCGTAGTGTCCATAGCGAGTTCTGAATGCCGTCTTGGGGATATCCTCTTCATGAACTCATAGTTGATGATAACCCAAACTCAGGTCGATTTTTGAAAAGTAGCTGGCTCCTTGGAGTTGGTTGAAGAGGTCATCGATTCGGGGTAGGGGATAATGGTTCTTGATAGTGAGTTTGTTTAGTTCTCGGTTGTCTATGCATATGCGAAAAGATCCATCCTTCTTCTTTACAAATAGGACCGGTGCTCCCCAGGGTGAGAAGCTTGGCCCGACGAATCCTTTGGTCAACATTTCATTCAACTGGCTGGACAGTTCTTGCATTTCTACCGGTGCTAAGCGGTATGGAGCCCTGGCGACGGGGGTAGCTCCTGGGATTAAGTCGATCCGAAATTCGACTTGTCGTGCGAGTGGTACACCTGGCAGATCGTCTGGTAATACGATAGGGAAGTTACATACTTCTGGAATTTCTTTGATGTCCTTCACCTCTTGTTTCATGTCTACCACGTGGGCTAAGAATGCATGGTATTGCTTTCGGAGGTACTTTGGGTTTTAACACAAGAGATGATTTGTAGGTTCGCACTAGGTTTATTGCCACAAACGTTGAGAATGTTGTCATTCGGCAGATTGAGGCGGACGACCCTTTCGTAACATAGAACGTCGGCACGATGAAGGCTTGACCAATCCATACCAATGATTATGTCGAAAATTTTTATGGTGACCGGCATAAGGTCAATTTTGAACAAATGGTTGTCTAGAGTGAGACTACACCCTATGTAAATGTCGTTAACGCGCTCAACCTTTCCATTTTCCATTTCTACGATGTAAGAATCTTCTAGTGGCTGGGAATTTTGCTTAAGTATATGTTTGAATTGGTGACTTACGAAACTTCTTTCTGCCCCACTATCGAAAAGTACACATGCATAAGAGTTATTGAGGAGGAACATACCAGTAACCACAGAGGGATCCTTGACTGCTTCTCCATGCCCTAAAGTTAGGACTCTTCCTACACCCCCAGCATTAGGGGCTCGTGCCTTGGGGAAGTTCCTCCTGAAGTGTCCCATTTCACCACATCCATAGCAGGTTTGGCTTGCTCCGGTGTTGGCGGTCGTAGCGGCTTGAGCGGCGGGTTGGGTAGTCGCTCTACAGAATCGTGCAGTGTGTCCCTTCTTGTTGCAGTTATTGCAGTGTAACTCTCAACAAGCACCGTTATGGTGGTAGTTACAATTGTTGCACTTGGGAAGAGTTCCCGTGTACTGTTTCGGCAGCGCTGGAGTGACAGTAGTAGTGGCAGCATGGACAACAACAATCTGTTGCTTTTTGGCGGGGTCCTGCATCGGTTTTTTCTTTTTATTGCCCCAGAATTTCCTCTTGTTGTTCCCTCCTTTTGTGCGGTCGGTGGTGGTTATCACGGTACCACGGCTAGCCCTGTGATCTATGAGTTGTTGTGCCAATTCCTTGGCAGTCTCAAAGGTAGTGGGTTTTGAGGCCAATACACTATCTTAAATCTGGGATGACAGCCCCCAGAGGTATCGTTCCACCTTCTTCTCCTTTGGAGTCACCATTGCTGGACAGAGGAGTGCTAGGTCATTGAAACGGGCAATATAAGTTTCAAGATCAGTGCCTATCATTATGAGCTTCCAAAGTTCCTCTTCAAGTTTTTTTATTTCGCCCCTCGGGCAATATTCCTTTAACATTAAGGCTTTCAAATCCTCCCAACTGATAGCGTTTTCTACTGCCGGAGTATATAATTGAAAATTTTACATCACTTGTATGAATTACATGTTTCAAAATCAATTACAATATGTTGACAAAATATGAAAAGTTTGACGCCTTAACGTCCCATCCTCAAAAGCACTTGATTACCTGTTTAGTGATTTCCTGAGAATACAAGTTGTTTGAAAAGTGTCAACACAAAGGCTGGTGAGTTCATAAGTTTTTGCTATAAAACCTAATAGAAGTCTTTCTAATGTAAATGTCGCGTTTGTTTCAGAAAAATCAAATATTTTCCTTGAAATCCGTATAATGTAGCCTTATAACCAAAGACCAAAATGTATAAAAGATCATTCTTACTTAGTAGAAATGTCATGAGTTTGAATTGATATAAAAAGTGAATTTAAATCAACCTAAAACCTACTTAGTTTTTATGGAATCCCGTAAACTTTATGAATTGTTGTCTCCCTATGTGAGTCGCTATAATCATACTATGACTATGTGAACCTGCCACGACGTTTCTCAGGCGTCGCGAAAATGAAATGACATTTGTCACCCGTAGCCCTGCAAGTCCCACTGTAGCTAGCAGGAAGGTGTGGGGTGTCAAACCCAATATATATCTATATACAAGTATCACGTTCTCCCTCCAGGAGACTCTAATTATAACTATCAGGAATTGTATTCCGCACTCGGACGTACGTAAAGAGAGAATGTCTCACAATTTAGGGTAACAAGTTTACGTATAATGTGTGTGAGTGTAAACCTTTTCTGTATGAATGTACTCTTTTAGTACGAGTGTGTTATGCAATATATCATAAATTATACCTATTATAGTTTATCTAAAATGTTTGTAATATGTAAGAACTCTTTTATGGAAACGTATTAGTGTTATGAATTTATTAAACTATACTTTTTATAGTTTAATATACGTGTTCTAAAATGTATGAATAATATTTATTATGAATGACTTAGTTTCAGTTCATGATGATAAACTAAGAAAGAAACACATTCAATAATTAGAATTTATGATTATACACTTTGCTCAACATAATACAAAGTGTTATGATATTTACATGCTGTTGGCTAACTTTAGCCATTCTGCACTGTTTTGGAAAAATCATAGAAAAATCATACGAAGTCAAAAATTAGATCCGTAAATTCTGAGAGTTCACAAAATGTGTCTAGTTTACTCATAATTTTTATCACGATTTTTAATCACCTACAACTTGTGTGAATAAGTCCATAATCACAGACTGGTCCGGATTGTTGTTTGAAATGATAGGCAGTTTTGTAAAAATCACCATAAATTGTATAAAAATCGTATGGAGATGTGCAATTAGTAATAATAAATCTAAGAACTTGAACTATTTGGACCTCATACAGTTTTGAAAACAAAAATGTTTGAGTTGCCCAAAACAGTCCGTGAATGGAGTTGAACTTTTCTGATGAAGGCTGTTAGAAAAGTTTAGTTATATTCTTGGGGTTTTAACTTGTATTCCCCCCCCCCCCCCCTAAAAACTTGAGAAAACATGAAAATGTAGGGGTATGAACTCACCTTAAGTGATTTCAGTAGATGATTGTTGAAGAATGGAAGTGTTTAACTCAAGAACACTTGGAGATGCCTCGAAGATTTTCGAGAATCTAACATCATAGTTATGGAGTTTGTGTAAGCAATCAATGATTTGAGTAGAATGAAGTGAAATAATCATAAGGAGGATGAATTATACTTAATAAGAGTGGAAGAACACTTGAAAATCAGCCTTGAATCTCGAATTTGGTGGAGAAAAAGTTTGAGAGAAAAGTGGTGTTTGATACTTAGTGAAAGGAGAGAAAATGAGAGAAATGAGGAGAGAGGATGTTTGTTCCAGCTCTAAAATCGTGGGAATGAGTGGAAATTAAGTGTAAGGGACATTGAAGTGACCTAGGTAAGGTGGGGAGGTGTGGCTGGTCATAGAGTGGGTGTAGGGTGGTTTCTTGTGACATAAGTTAAGGCAAAGTCAACACTCCACCTCTTTGTACTTTACCCACTAACTTTTATTATTTAAATAAAGATTTTCATGAAAATATGATTAAATTGTGAATATTTAGGGTTCCTTATGTTAAAATATAATTTTGGGTGAAAATCCCGCGTTAAAATAATTAAAAACTGGCCTTAAACGCAAAACTACGCGAAAACCGGGAGAAAAAGAGTTTCCAGCAAGACCTCTCGGTCCTAGGCCGAGGCTCGGTCCCTAGGCCGAGACTCGGTCCTTACTGATGCCGAGCAGGAGCAGGAAACGAAAGGAGCGAACATAAAGTGAGAGGCGAAGGCGAGAGGTTCGGTCCGAAGTCATGAAGCGAAATAGGCCGATGGGGGTCAGACCCGAAATGGACCGAAATGAACAGTACCTTCGGGTTCGGGTGGTGCACGAGGTTTGGTCCTGAGATAAGAGGCGAAGGTGGTTAGACCCGAAATGAGCCGAATGAACAGTAGCCTTCGGGTTCGGTTCATCCTAGGCTCGGGTTCGGTTCCTCCTGGGCTCGGGTTCGGTTCCTTGATTCGATGACTTTTCCCCTTTGCATGAGCACACAGCCGAGACCTTGATTCGAAGCATCTCAATACACCACAAAATCATCGGTTCCTTCTGGAAGAGACAAGACTGGTGCGCTGCATAGGGCTTGCTTTAGTGTCTGGAAGGCGGCTTCTTGTTTATCTTCCCATTTGAACACCACACCTTTCTGAGTCAAGGTGGTGAGGGGCTTGGCGATCTTGGAGAAGTTTTGTATGAACCTTCGAGAGTAGCCTGCGAGTCCCAAAAATTGCCAAATTTCTGTTGGCGTTGTAGGTGCTGACCAATCTTCGATTGCTTTGATCTTTGAGGGGTCCACATGTATTCCTTCCTTGCTTACTACGTGGCCTAGGAATCCTACTTCACGGAGCCAAAATTCACACTTTAAGAACTTGGCGTAAAGCTTCTCAGTTCTTAAAATCTCCAGAACTAGTCGTAGGTGTTGTTTGTGCTCTTCTTCGCTTCTACAATAGACCAAGATATCGTCGATGAATACGATGACGAATTTATCTAAGAAGGGTCGACACACTCGGTTCATCAAATCCATGAACACCGCAGGCGTGTTTGTTAATCCTAATGGCATCACTACAAATTCGTAGGGTCCATAGCGAGTTCTGAATGCCGTCTTGGGGATATCCTCTTCTTGAACTTGTAGTTGATGATAACCCGACCTTAGGTCGATTTTTGAAAAGTAGCTGACTCCTTGGAGTTGGTCGAAGAGGTCATCGATTCGGGGTAGGGAATAACGGTTCTTGATAGTGAGTTTGTTTAGTTCTCGGTAATCTATGCACATGCGAAAAGATCCATCCTTCTTCTTTACAAATAGGACCGGTGCTCCCTAGGGTGAGAAGCTTGGCCTGATGAATCCTTTGCTCAACATTTTATTCAACTGGCTGGACAGTTCTTGCATTTCTACCGGTGCTAAGCGGTATGGAGCCCTGGCGACGGGGGTAGCTCGTGGGATTAAGTCAATCCGAAATTCAACTTGTCGTGCGAGTGGTACACCTGGCAGATCGTCTGGGAATACATCAGGGAAGTTACATACTTCTGGAATTTCTTTGATGTCCTTCACCTCTTATTTCATGTCTACGATGTGGGCTAAGAATGCATGATATTGCTTTCGGAGGTACTTTTGGGCTTTAACACAAGAGATGATTTGTAGGTTCGCACTAGGTTTATTGCCATAAACGGTGAGAATGTTGCCATTCGGCAGATTGAGGCGGACGACCCTTTCGTAACATAGAATGTCGGCACGATGAAGGCTTAACCAATCCATACCAATGATTATGTCGAAACTTTTTATGGTGACCGGCATAAGGTCAATTTTGAACAAATGGTTTTCTAGAGTGAGAGTACACCCTATGTAAATGTCGTTAGCGCGCTCAACCTTTCCATTTTCCATTTCTACGACGTAAGAATCTTCTAGTGGTTGGGAATTTTGCTTAAGTATATGTTTGAATTGGTGACTTACAAAACTTCTTTCTCCCCACTATCGGAAAGTACACATGCATAAGAGTTATTGAGGAGGAACGTACCAATAACCACATAGGGATCCTTGACTGCTTCTTCATGCCCTAAAGTTAGGACTCTTCCTACACCCCTAGCATTAGGGGCTCGTGCCTTGGGGCAGTTCCTCCTGAAGTGTCCCGTTTCACCACATCCATAGCAGGTTTGGCTTGCTCCGGTGTTGGCGGTCGTAGCAGCTTGAGCGGCGGGTTGGGTAGTCGCTCTACAGAATCGTTCAGTGTGTCCCTTCTTGTTGCAGTTATTGCAGTGTAACTCTCAACAAGCACCGTTATGGTGGTAGTTACACTTAGGAAGAGTTCCCGTGTACTGTTTCGGCAGCGCTGGAGTGACAGTAGTAGTGGCGGCACGGACAGCAACAATCTGTTGCTTTTTGGCGGGGTCCTGCATCGGTTGTTTCTTTTTATTGCCCCAGAATTTCCTCTTGTTGTTCCCTCCTTTTGTGCGGTCGGTGGTGGTTATCACGGTACCACGGCTAGCCCTGTGATCTATGAGCTGTTGTGCCAATTCCTTGGCACTCTCAAAGGTAGTGGGGTTTGAGGCCAATACACTATCTTGAATCTGGGATGACAGCCCCCAGTGGTATTGTTCCACCTTCTTCTCCTTTGGAGTCGCCATTGCTGGACAGAGGAGTGCTAGGTCATTGAAACGGGCAATATAAGTTTCAAGATTAGTGCCTGTCATTCTGAGGTTCCAAAGTTCCTCTTCAAGTTTTTGTATTTCCCCCCCTCGGGCAATATTCCTTTAACATTAAGGCTTTCAAATCCTCCCAGTTGATAGCGTTTGCTACTGCAAGAGTAAGTGATTTAACTCGGCCATTCCACCAAGTAAGTGCTTTTCCGGTGAAAGTGAATGCTGAATACTTGACCTTGCTCGCTTCGGGACAAGCATAGATTTCGAAAACTGCTTCGGTCCTTTCGAACCATTGCACCAGTGTGATGACGCCCCCGCTTTCATTGAAAGGGTCGGGCATGCCATTCGTGAAGTCTTTGTAAGAGCACTCCCTCGTACGCCCCGTGCTGTCCCCATGAATGGAATTGGTAGCTCCGAATCCAGAACCGCCAGAACCATTGGTACCTATTTGCGACATTGCTGCCGCCACGGTTGCCGTTACTGCAGCCTGAAACATCGCAGGATCAAATTGTGGAGGTGGTGGTGGAGGCGGCACTGTGTTGCCGGAAGGTCTTGGTCTTCTCCTTGGTGGCATGGTTCTGTCATAATAAAAATGACCAGTCAGTAAGACTTCAATAGTGATAACGAGTCGAGTGTTACTGGTTTCATTTCTCTTGTATTTTATCAAAACTTTATTATTCGTAAACTGTTTGTGTGATCAGGTTGTGATGTCTAGTGCCAAACATTCAATAAATAAAGCGCATGCCAAAATTCATTGATAAACTTCTAGTACATAACGTTTAGAGGGAAAAGTGTGACCACATAAGGGTCTACATTACATTGTTACAAAAGATAGCTTTGACATTACAAAAGCCCTTTGAATAGTGTAATCACTTAGTCGCAGGGTCGACCTACATACAAAGAGTAGCACCAACGCATTCTCATAAAATTTTACTACCAAGACGTGAGAATAGTAACGAGTTCTAATCACGACGACCCTTCTTCGACGGAGTCTGCGATGATGTCGATGCGCCCTGTAGTTTTGCCAATCTCCGTTCGACTGCAACCATTCTCTCTTCGAGTGCCATGTATCTTTCCTGATACTCTCTTGTTTCTGCTCGAGCAGCGAGAAGGTCTTGAATGAGTTGGTCTCTGTGGTGGGAGTCTCGTTCCAGGTCTCTGGTACGATTAGTAGTAGACTGTACGATGGCGCTTAGTTCCCGGACCTGATCGATCGTCGTCCTACCACGATCGTCCATACTTGCTATTCGCTGAATCGTGATGGGGAGGGCTCTGTCAGCCGGTCCACCATGAGTGAGATCATAATAACCTCGTTGATAGCCATATGGTGACCGCTGGCGTTGTTGTCGGCTCCACCTTTCGATCGTTGTTACCCAAGGGGGTTCAGGTCCGTTGTATCCAAAACGGTGTGCGGGTACCCTCGCGATGTATGGAGGGTTGAATACTTCCGGTTGTTCCTCCATTTCATTCCCAAACATGACTATATCATCATCTTCCTCTTCTTCTTCTTCGTCTTCCTCCTCTTCTTCTTGTTCTTCATCTTCCTCATCTTCTTCTTGTTCGTCTTCCTCCTCTTCTTCTTGTTCTTCGTCTTCCTCCTCGGGTTCTTCTTCGGGATCCTCCTCGGGATCCTCTTCGGGATCCTCCTCGATTTGTTGCTCGGGCTCATCATCGATCCACCCCGCGTTTCTCTGATTGGGAAAGTATGGGTCCCCAGGTATGTGAAATCCTGCCATGTCGTCTGCACGAGAAACGGGGGGGGGGGGGGGGGGGGTTAAGAAGCACATATCGGAAAATAATAATATGGCGCTATAGAAACGTACAAATACCCCTATAGTATTTTTAAATGTTTATATTTGGTTATTAGTGTGTTCTTTGTAGAGTGTAGTTAGGTTATTAGATTTGTCGCCCATTACGAATATTCCCCAGTGTGCGTAAGTTACTTCTCGGATGGATATAGTTGATCAGGCTATATCCTTCCTAGAACTGATTACACATGCGAAGGCGTACTAGTAATGTTCAACTCCTCCTCTTTCAATTTATGTTCTCCTTAGTTATGACACTACGCGAGTATATAATGCATGTAAGTATACCTTAAAACAAGAAACTATTTGTTTTCTAAAAGTACAACTCGTTATAGCATTTAAGAATCAGAGACTTTTAGTCCCAAATGTGTTTATAGTTTGTATATCTTATGTGGTTTGACATACTTAATTCACTATAAACCGTGCTCTGATACCAATCTGTCACACCCCTAAACCAAGGATGGCGGAAACGTTCGGGGGTGGAGGACTTCATGTATAGTATCATAACCACAATTTCAATAGTAATTTAAGCAAACACAACCAACATATATATAATTGAAAATTTTACATCACTTGTATGAATTACATGTTTCAAAATCAATTACAATATGTTGACAAAATATGAAAAGTTTGATGCCTTAACGTCCCATCCTCAAAATCACTTGATTACCTGTTTAGTGATTTCCTGAGAATACAAGTTGTTTGAAAAGTGTCAACACAAAGGTTGGTGAGTTCATAAGTTTTTTCTATAAAACTTAATAGAAGTCTTTCTCATGTAAATGTCGCGTTTGTTTCAGAAAAATCCAATATTTTCCTTGAAATCCGTATAATGTAGCCTTATAAGCAAAGACCAAAATGTATAAAAAATCATTCTTACTTAGTAGAAATGTCATGAGTTTGAATTGATGTAAAAAGTGAATTTAAATCAACCTAAAACCTAATTAGGTTTTATGGAATCCCGTAAACTTTATGAATTGTTGTCTCCCTATGTGAGTCGCTATAATCATACTATGACTATGTGAACCTGCCACGACGTTTCTCATGCGTCGCGAAAATGAAATGACATTTGTCACCCGTAGACCTGCAGGTCTCACTGTAGCTAGCAGCAAGGTGTGGGGTGTCAAACCCAATATGGATCTATATACAAGTGTCATGTTCTCCCTCCAGGAGACTCTGATTATAACTACCAGGAATTATATTCCGCACTCGGACGTACGGAAAGAGAGAATGTCTCACAATTTAGGGTAACAAGTTTACATATAATGTGTGTGAGTGTAAACCTTTTCTGTATGAATGTACTCTTTTAGTACGAGTGTGTTATGCAATATATCATAAATTATAGAGTAAATTACACGAATGGTCCCTATGGTTTAGGGTAACTTGCACGTTTGGTCCCTAACTTATTTTTTTAACTCGGAATGTCCCTGTTGTTTATTTTTGTTACATGCTTGGTCCCTGTCTTACCTAAAAAGACTATTTTGCCCCTGATTTTTTAATTTATTTAAATAAACACACTCTCAACCATACTATCCTCACCTTACCCTACCTATCCCATCATTTTTCCATATTCAAATAATAGTCTTTTTAGGTAAGACAGGACCAAGCGCGTAACAAACACAAACATAAGGGATCGAACGTGTAACAAAAACAAACAGTAGGGACCTTCCGAGTTAAATAAGTAAATTAGGGACCAAACGTGCAAATTACCACGAACCATAGGGACCATTCGTGTAATTTACTCTAAATTATACCTATTATAGTTTATCTAAAACATTTGTAATATGTAAGTGATGAGATTTAACAATCTTTTAATCTATGAAGATCGATTAGATCTTGAACAAGTAAGTAAACAAAGACGATAAAAACACAATAATAAGAACGAGACAAGATTGAATCAAATGTGTCAAATGATTAAACAAAATCCTCAGAAGAGCTCGATTAAGAACATCAACTGTAGAGGATTGGAAGGTTACAAGAACTATCAAAGAAACCTGTTGTCGTCTAGATGTATCGCTATTCTCAGATCTCTGAAAACCTTAACCTAATATGCATGCAAGCGTAAACTTATATACAAAACATAAAAGGTTCACGGTTGGACAGGCCCAAACCGGAATACAGAATAGCATAATCAGTCGAGCCCAAAAGACGCAATCTACAAAGCCCAACAATCTCCTCCTTTGCGTCAATTTGGAGCGAGACCTTCACTAATTACTTGGGCCAGCAGCTGAAACCGGTACCTTCTTCACGGTACTAAACAGACATTTGGTGATTGAAAGAATGGTCTGTCTAAACCGGATGTACCAGTTAATCATATCTTCAAAATACTTGACATCATCGGCCGAGTTCTCTTTACACTGTTTGATAATGAACAGCACATGCTCCGAACAGGTTGTGGTGTAAAGATGCTTGTCAGCTAAAGCGAAGAGACATTTATGTCCTTCCGCTCGAGTGAACATAACCGTGTTACGTCTTGGGTCGATCCTGCCCAGTAGCATTTGATTGAGATCACTGGCCGATCCCACAGGAGCAATTTTGGGTTTCTTCTTGAAGACTGTGGCGACCTCCTGATCCATTAGGGCAACCTCCATGATGTAGCAGATTAACATCCTTTTGACATGGTCTAGAATGGGACCATATTCAGCTTCATTGGTCAAAAGGATATTATACAGGACGATCCAATCATGAGGATTTAGATTCGGTAGATCTGCGTAAGATGAGCAGTTTTTGCAGATCCCCGAATCAATTTGAACCGAACGTTTATAAAACGTCCCTCAGAATAAGGTTTTAGCACCCGAACGTTTACAATCTTCTGGGCGCTCCATGTAAGGAATTGTGGACGAGCAGCCGCCAGATAGAAGTCAATGAGCTCACTGTCAAGCTCAGCGTTCGGGTGAGGGACTTCAAAGATGTTAGAGAAGACGTGGAAGATGAACGCCTTTCGAGTCAGCGGCATATCGAACTGCGAATCGACAGTGTTGCTGCAGTCGAACGATATAACCGGCTCGAGCCATAAGATGCTGGGAGTTTCAATGGCCTCTTTGATTAAGCGTTCCCTGGTCCAGGCAGGGAAGAGAGTCTTTCGGCTCTCAAGGAGATCGTGGGCTTCTTTTTGTTTGCGTTCGGCTTTGGCAGCCTCACGCGCCACACGACTGGCATCTTCACCAACCTTGCGACTGTTCTTTCGTTTTAAAATGTCAGCAATGGTCTCCTTGTCGCCTTCTTCATCTTCGTCCTCGGCTATGTTTTTGCCTTTGTTCTTCACACCCGAACCTAAAGTTTGATCAGTTGGAGATGGTTCGGTCGTGTGAGTAGCTTTGGAGGAAGGAGGTGGTTTTGATCCTGTCTTCTCATCTCCCCCTTGTTTCGGAATGGACACATAACTTGGGAGGCCCTCTACTTTGTTGAGAAGATCGATGGCTGGAGAGAGCTTTTCAGCAAGGGAACGCCTCACCGAAAAGTTTAGGATGGGATCGTGTGCTTCCAGAATGTTGGATATAACAGCGTGGACATCCGAAACACATGTCTTGACCACCTCCCGTTCAGATTGAATATCTTCCAGTTGTTGTTGGGATTGAGAGAGTTGTGTTGTCTTGACCTCAAGTGCAGTTGTTTTGATTGCCAGATCGTCCATTAACGAACGCTCGGTTGCCAGATCTTCTTGTAGCTTGGCGAGGCGAGCATCAATGGAGGCAGTAAAGGCCGAGTTGTCATCGCTTATGGTTTGATGTAGAGTTGCGAACGAAGGCAACTCCGATGAGACAAAATTGACCAATTGTTGGACAATTGGTTCCAAAGATGCCTTTGTGGCATCTGCACTTTCCTGCAGGGACTACAGCAGGGTAGAGGCATCAGAAAATAGTTTATCGACTTTTTTGGTCGCTGCCTCACATGCCCTGGTAGATGCCTGAATTGCAGCAGTTGCTGAGGCTGCTGAATCATGTTGAGCCCTGGAGAAGGCATCAACAATCTTCTGAAGGGCAGCTTCAGACAAAGTGGACTGTTGGTTAGATGAGGAGGCGAGAAGTAGGTCAATCTTCTCATTGAGCTCTTTGAGATGTTTCTTGGTTACTGGAGCATCATCCTCCTCGTCACTTTGAACTTGAAACGGACTATAGTAGACCGAATCAAAGACCATGTTTTCTCCCCCAAGATAAGGGTTTTCACCCTCAGATGCATTTCCATGAGATGGAGAGGGTGGAGAGGTTGGGGGTGTTGAGGGTTTGGAAGGAGCAAGTTGAGTGGGTGATGGTATAGTTTCGGTTGGTGGTTGAGTATGAGTAGTTTCGGTTGTGTGGGTTTTGGGTTGAGGAGGTTCGGTTACATGTGGTGATTCGGTTGTGGTTGTAAAGATTGGTGTAGGGGAAGGAATTGGGGAAATGGGTAGTTCAATCTCTGGGGTAGGGGACCGAGGTGGTGTATTGCCTCGTTGAGGAGATGCATCCCCTTGAGAGTCGTCAGAACCCGAACTCTCACCCTCAGAGTCACTCGAAAAAGAGGGTATAACAAGCTTTCGCTTCGGTTGGGTCTTCCTCTTCTTCGGTGGTGGGGATGGTGCGGCTTTTGGCTGTTTCCTCTTTTTAGGAGAAGGTCCCTTTGAAGCTTTGGAGGCTTGCTTTCCTTTTTTTGCCTTTTTACCTCTGCTCACTGGTTTATCTGCATCATGAATAAACCTGAGCATATCCGGGGTCAGATCTCTTTGACCAGATGGCCTTAGCTCCTTGAGCTTCTGAATCAACCTGCTATCCGAAGGCACATCACCATACATTGACTCCGGGATAGAGCCAATAAAGGAGAATTTTGATGTATCTGAGACGATGATCTTCTTGGTATGGAAAGTACCAACAGAAGACATCGATGCACCTTCAACAGTGGGAACATCGAATCTGTCCATGGCCCATTTAGTTATCAGTATCCAGAATCGGGCCAACGAAACTTCAGAGTGTCGGGATGAAGAGGAGAGGCTTTGAATAAGTTGTTGCCATAGAACAAATCCATAATCCAGGTTGATCCCATTATAAACTCCGTACATGATGGTGAGGACCAGACGACTTGCACCATCTGAACTTGAACTTCTCTCCGACAATCCCTTGAAAAGGACTGTAAATAAACCGTTCCATTGTGGCGGCAAGCATGACTTTTTGAATCTTGCAACTGATGTAAGAACCTCTGTGTATCCCATGTTGTAAAACATGTTATACAAATGACCAATCTGTATCGACTCCGGATGAACTCTGGAATGGTCAGTAGCAAATCTGAGCAAAGTGCAGAAACGCAGGCGAGAGACGGAGGTTTTGTGGTCTCCAATCTCGAAAAATACCCGGTCGACAGCCTTGTCGTAATATGCAGTCGCGTAGACCTGCGATAAGGCTGCCATCGGCACCGATTCGATTCTGGAAAGTGATGGAACGAGTTGGGAATACTTTAGGCACTCTATGACCGGCGACATGTAAGAGTCGTATGCCAGTGGGTTAAGATCAATGACCAAACATTGTTGTGGGCGAATGGGAAGAATCTGTGAGGTAGCATGAACTGAAGAGGAGTCAGCCATTGATGCAGGTGAGAAGAAGATGATGAACAGGAAACTGTATGGGAGTATTTGCGTTTCGGAAATTTTGGAAGTGGTAAAGAGGTAAAAGGAGGTGTAACGGGCTATTTATAGTGGGTGATAAGAGAGAGAAAAAATCGTTTCAAAGATCTTATGGATGACAGTTGGGACGTGCGATGATCACGTAGGAGAGAGAGTGTCAGATTCCTAGGACCACGCCGCCCAATGAGCGCCATTTCATAGGGACAAGCCGTTACTGTTTAACCACGCGCATTGAATGCCACAGGACAAGAAAGAACTTAAGGTTTAAAAGAATGTCCGTTAAAAATACGATCAACCAGTTATAAAGAAATGTTGAAAGGCTTCTTTTAATTAGGCTAAAAACGACTAGCTTGAAAACAAAATCTCAGAAAGAAAAATAAGAACTAGATCCCAAGGGAAGAAATGTTATGGGTTTGTAACAATTTCATAGGAATCACATAAAATTGGAGATTTTAATAGGGTACTTTCCTCAATTCTTTAGTGAGAACTTGAGCAATTTAATTGTTCACCGTCAATTCGTTAGGTGTGGAATTTTGGGTTTCACTTAGTTCGTAGTGACACAATACTAAGATCATAAACACAGATGTTGTGTAACCATAAACCTCGGTGGTAATTTCTGAGAGTCTCAAGGGTTACCATGATGGAATGAGTGTAGTGGAGAAGTAATGTAGAGATGGTGTAAGAGAACAAAGTACCTCTAATGCGAAAAGAAGGACCAAGCAGGAAACTCTTAACTCATGTGAGAAAAGAGTGAGGTAGCTCACGATTAGAATAAATGAATTGGCCTTATTGGGAAGACAAGGTTTGTGTATACCAGGTCATGAAGGCCATTATTCAAAATCTTATGAGGCTTGAGACACATACAGCAGCATGCTTCTAGGGACATTTAGGTATTTCATCAAATGTATCCCCATAAACGAACACTAACACACAAGAAAAAAAATTTGGAATTTTTGAGATAAACCGAACCCGAACCTTCGGTTGGTTTCGGTTGAGAAAAGTTTTGGAAAACCGAACCCAAACCTTCGGTTGATTTCGGTTCTAGAAAATTCTGAAAAACCGAACCCGAACCTTTGGTTGGTTTCGGTTCTAGAAAATTTTGAAGAACCTGGAAATGTAAGAAAACAAGATTTTTTTTTTTTTGAATCAAACGAGGAAAAACAGAATTGTACAAGGAATATACAGCATTGAAAAACTACCTTTGAAGAAATGAGTGGGTCAGATAGTTGAACCGAACCCGAACGTTCGGTTGGTTTCGGTTCTTATGTTTGAGTTTGAGAGGTAGCGTGAGGTACTGACTCTGATTCCATCATACCTAGTCCTTGCAATATTTTATTGAATGATGCTTCAAGAAGAGCTTTTGTAAAGACATCAGCCAGTTGATCAGTGGTTCTTACGAAGTGAACTTCGACGTTTCCATCTTCCACGTGATCTTTGATGAAGTGATACCTCAGTGCTATGTGTTTGGTTTTGGAGTGTTGCACTGGGTTATGACAGATCCTAATTGCACTTTCAGAGTCACAATATAGTGGGATCTTCTTCATATTGAGTCCGTAGTCTCGAAGTTGACTTTGGATCCAAATCACTTGTGACGTGCATGATGCAGCTACAATGTATTCCGCTTCGGCAGTAGATAGCGACACGCACGTTTGTTTCTTGGATTGTCAGCTGACTAACTTCCCGTCAAGAAATTGACAGCCACCAGCTGTGCTTTTACGGTCGAGTCCACATCCTCCAAGGTCAGCATCAGAATAGGCTTGAACAAAGAAGCCTGAGTTGGATGGATACCATAGACCTAAGGAGGTAGTTCACTTGAGGTAGCGTAGGATGTTCTTCACTGCAAGCATGTGAGGTTCGCGTGGGTTTGCCTGAAATCGAGCACAGTAACAAACAGAAAACATGATATCAGGTCTGCTAGCGGTTAGATACATTAATGAGCCAATCATTTGATGATAGAGCGTGATATCAACAGCCGGTTTGTCTAGGGATGGGGTAAGCTTGGTGCCGAATGCCATTGGGACTTTGACTTTTGAGTCTCCCATCATTCCAAACTTTGCTAGGAGAGTCTTCGTGTAGGCTTCCTGATTAATAAAGATGCCTTCGGGTCCCTGTCTTATGTTTAAACCGAGGAAAAAATTAATAGGACCCATTTAGCTCATTTCAAACTTAGTCTCCATCAGCTTTCTGAATTCAGCTGTTAAGCTAGGATTCGTGGAACCAAAGATGATGTCATCGACATAAATTTGAACTATCATAAGGTGGTTACCTTCCTTTTTGCGAAAGAAGGTTGGGTCAACCGAACCTTGTTTGAATTTAGACATCTTTAAAAATTTTGTAAGTGTTTCATACCAGGCTCTCGGAGCTTGCTTAAGGCCGTACACAGCTTTATCCAGAATACAGCAATGATTTGGATGCCTTTCATTCACGAACCCAGGAGGTTGCTCCACGTACACCGTTTCTTCGAGTTCTCCATTGAGAAATGAACACTTGACGTCCATTTGGAAAACCTCAAAGTTCTTGTGAGCAACATAAGCCAGAAATATTCTAACAGATTCTAGCCGAGCTACTGGAGCGAAAGTCTCTTCATAGTCTATCCCTTCCTCCTGACAGTATCCCTTTACCACCAGACTAGCCTTGTTCCGTATAACATTACCTTCCTTGTCCATTTTGTTCCTAAATACCCATTTGAGACCAACAACCGAAGCATCTGGAGGAGTTGGAATGAGGCGCCAGACTTTGTTCCTTTCAAATTCGTTCAGCTCATCTTGCATTGCTTGAACCCAATCAGAGTGATCGAGGGCAGTATTAACTGTCTTTGGTTCAACTTTTGATACGAATGAGTTGAACATACAAAACTCAACCTTTGAAAATAAGGAAGTCTGTTTTGCTTTCAGTTGTGATCGGGTCAAGACCTTTTCAGAGACATCTCCAACTACTTGAGAGACAGGATGATCTCTGGTCCATTTGATAAGAGGAGGGTAATTTGGATCAAAGGTTGGGTCTAGTTCAGCATTAATTATTTCGTCTGGCTCAGATTGGCTATCGTAACCGAGTGGCATATCATTATGTTCCCCCTCAGTTGATGAGCTTTGAAAGACATGAGGTTCAGGTGTTTCGTGTGATTCTGAGCTTTCGTGTGAGACCTCTTTGGTTGAAGATGTAGAACTTGGCTCCCCCTGGACTTGAGCACTTGGCTCCCCCTCGACTTGAGCGTCGTTGGAAGGAGAGTCGTTAGAGAGGGATGCTTCTTCATGCATTCTCCTTGCAGCGTCTTCGACAATCTGCACCATGTGATCAACTTTGTTGTCTGCTGCACCTGCTTCGGAAAGTGAAGCATTTTCCGGTTCGTCAAAGATGTCCATTAATGTCTCGAATAAGTTAGCGATCGAGACTGTAACCTGGCCATTTAGAGGAAAGATTTTCCCAGTGATGTCTTCTTTAGCCTGTAGCTTCTTGACATAGTTGTCGTCAAAGGTCACATAGTATGTCTCTTCAATCTTTCTTGAACGCTTGTTTAGGACCCTGTATGCCTTGGATGTGAGCGAGTAACCCAGAAATATTCCCTCGTCGGCTTTGACATCAAACTTGTTGCGTTGTTCTTTAGAATTAAAGATGAAACACCTTGAGCCGAACACATGGAAAAATTTCACATTTGGCTTTCTGTTGTTCAGTATCTCATATGGAGTGAGTGTGAACCTCTTGTTGAGATATGACCTGTTCTGTGTAAAACAAGCAGCCGAAATAGCATCAGCCCAAAAATAAAGAGGTAAGGAAGCGAAACTTAGCATAGTTCGGGCAGCTTCACACAAAGATCGGTTTCGTCTTTCGACTATTTCGTTCTGTTGCGGTGTGTAGGGAGCTGAGAAATTATGACTAATTCCCTTTTCTGCAAGAGATTCTTCAAACTCCCTGTTCTTGAATTCGAGACCATTGTCGCTTCTGATGTTACGAACAACCTTCTTAAGCTGTACTTCAATTTGCTTGATAAAGACTTTCAGCTTTTGAGTCGCTTCAGATTTGAGCTTTAGAAAGAACACCCATGTAAATCGTGAAAAGTCATCAACAATAACAAGAATATACTTGCTACCACCGATGCTTTCGATAGATGAAGGACCACACAAATTGATATGAAGTAATTCGAGTGGTTCAACAACTTTTGTGTTGATTATAGATGGATGACTTTGACGACTCTGCTTCCCCATTTCGCATGCAGCGCACAGATGATCCCTATCGAACTTGAGCAATGGAAGGCCCCTAACATGACCTCCAGTAACAAGACGGTTGATATCTTTAAAATTAAGATGAGATAATCTTCGGTGCCACAACCAACTTTCGTCGGATTGAGCTTTTGACAACAAGCATATAGCTGGGTTTCCTTTGATGGGTTTAAGGTTTAAGGGAAACATTTCACCCTTTCGCTCTGACTTGAGAATCACTTTCTTTGACTTTTTCTCTATGATTTCAGAACCTTCATCATCGAACGAGACTTTGAGACCTGTACCTCCAACAAGCTGAGATATACTAATGAGGTTGTGTTGGAGTCCTTCCACATAAGCCACCTTCCTTATAGTAAAGTCTCCATTTGTTATCATCCCGTATCCCTTTATGGTGCCAAAAGAATTGTTTCCAAACTTGACGTTGCCACCATTTGCAAGAGATCTGTATTCCCTAAGCTCCTCTTTCCTCCCTGTCATGTGACGTGAGCAGCCACTATCGATGTACCATTCTTCGTCGAACTGCTCGTCACTTATAACCTGCAAAAATTAGACAGATTTAGGAACCCAAAATTTCTTGGGTCCACGTGAGCTTTGCATGGGAACGGGAACAATAAGAGAGACATCAACAAGATAAGTTCGTTTTATAAGAGTTGTTGCATCTTTTCTTTTAATGGTAAAAACTTTTATTTTGTTAGGATTGAGTGAATTAGGTTTGGATTCTGGTTGGGATTCATTGACCTTTTTCTTCCACTTTTGCACAGTTGACGAATGAGATTTTTGAAAACAAGAGAAATCAACTTTAGAGTAAGATGGAGACGAATTGGTGGGAGTAGAAGAATTATGAGACCGAGAAAAGGAATTAGAAGAATGAGAAGAATTTGAACAAGAGGGTTTGGATTGAGAGAAGTTCCGGGCTTGAGACTCTAGGTGACCCTTTTGCTTTTGATCATTGGAGGGAATGACCTTAGAGTTTTGTTCTCTTTTGACTTCAAAACCAAACCTTTGCGTTCGGTTGGAACTGTCTTTGGAACCGAACCTTTGGTTTCGGTTGAAGTCCTTTTCAGAATCGAACTTCTGCCTTCGGTTGATATCTTCTTGTGAACCGAACCTTGGCTTTCGGTTGATATCTTCTTGTGAACCGAACCTTGGCTTTCGGTTTTTGTGACTTTCAAGCTTTCCTACAGGATTGTTTTCATACTTTAGACTCTTGTCTTGATGAGAGAAATATGCATTCTGGAAATGCCAGAATTGTTTCCTTTCAGAAAGGTTCTTCCTGTATCTGTTGTTCCTTTCTATCTTCCTATTCCTCATCTGAGAAGGTTGATGATGAACATTTGCTTTCGTTTTTGGTGACTCCTTGGCTGGTTCCTTTTGAACTGCAGGAGTTTTATTTTGAGCCGAAGGAGCCGAGGGAATGTCTTCTTTTGCCGAGTGATCATTCTTCTGAGGAATATCTTTTGTACCACTGGTGCTCGGCTCATCGAAGTTGTTCGGCTTATTCAAGGGTTCAGGTATGTATCTTCCTTTGCTCTTCCAGGAAGTTCTTTCAGATAAACCAATGGTTTCGTCTGCATTATCAATTGGAGCTTCCCAGAAGTACTCATCACAGCCATCAGCATTGTCTTCGTTTACAATGGCTACAAATTCAGCTGTTTGATGTTCGGTTACTCTTGTTACCTTGTATACTTGATTTGGAGTAGTCCTGACCTTTTGATACACAACAGCTTTCTCAACTAATTTTGGGGACTTTTGATGGGACAACCGAGCGAACTCCACTGAATTTTCAGAAATTAGATTCTTGTGATTTTCAGGCTCGGTTTTAATAAATTCTGAGCAGTCAACCGTGTCCTCTACAGAAATTTCGCTCATGTTATCGTCCTCGTTAAGCTCAGATGCATTTTCAACATCAATTTTGTGTTCTGAGCTTACGTTGGCGTTTAAAGAGTCAAATTTTTGCATGGTTTCGGTTCTCAGTTTAAGTCTGTCATTTTCATCCAAAAGATTTTTAAGCATGTTCTTGTGGTCTTTGGATTTAATGAAGGACTCAATTTTGTCCAGTCCATACATGTAGGTTGGATTGACATCATCAGACGATATCACACTCTCACAATTATAGGCTTCGGCATCGATTTCATCTTCCTTAAACTCTAGGAAGGGCAAGATCATGCGGTGGATCTTTTGGCCTATTTCACAATCCAAATGAAGCTGAGTAATATTAGAATACAGACGTTTAGCGATTAAACAAAAAACATTTCGTTCTTTTAACAATTCTAAATTGTCTCTTTGCAAATAAATGTTTTCATCTTTAACTTTGACTAAGTTTGACTCCTTTAACTCTATCCACATTCTCCGCTCCTCACTCTTCGATGCCACCCTGCTCAATTGATCAGTTAGGTTAGAATTTGTGACTCGAGTTTGAGTTAAGCTACTATCTAGATGTGAAATTCTTGTATTGACGTTTTTTAGTTCTTTCTCATAAGAGGATGATGGTACTTTGCATGAAATAAAAACAGATTGTACCTTCTTTATCAGTTCATCGAGCTCATTGAACTGCTAGCTGAGCGGTTTGGCCGTAAAGCACATGTCCTCCTTTGCCTTCGGTCCATCACTTCCTCCATCGGTGTTATATCCCCTCATTTGAGATACGTCAGTTACCATGAAGCACTTTCCACCACTACTTTCTTCCTCAGTCACGTAGGCCTTTCCATGGGTAGGCTGCCTCACTTCCTCGTCTTCTGAGTCGGTAGACCAAACTTCCGTGCTGCCGAATTCATCACCTTTAACCGAACCCTGCACAATAAGAGCATTAATAGAAGGGTTAACGGCAGACTTCTTCTTTCTCAACTCATCCAGTCTTTTCTGCAACACGGCTTCCTCGTCATTCCCATCATCTTTTTCAGCCATCTTCTTAAGGACACAGTCCTTAGCATAGTGATTCTTCCCACCATAGTAGAAACAGCTTACTCCAGAATCGCCATCCACCTTCGGTTCCTTTTTGTGCTCCTCAGCTTTCGGTTCATTAATCACTTTTTCAGAGCTGTAACTCCCCTGCCAGCTTCGGTTTTTGTTGCTGGGAAATTTCTTCTTTATGAACCTCTTGGGATTGGACACCATCATGGCATAATCCTCAGACGTGAGATCATATTCCTCCAGGTTGACATCTTCATCCTCCATCGCAGCTTTACTTTTAGATAGGAGGGCCAACGAACCGAGACTGGAAACAACGTTCTTTTCTTGCAGCACAATTTTCTCTTGGGACTTGAGAATACCCACCAGTTTCGCCAAAGAATATGATTTAAACTGCTCATGGGCTTTAACTGTGGAAACCACTGCTCTCCATTCAGACCTCAGACCATTCAGGAATGTAACCTTCTGTTCGATAAGCTTCCTTTCAATATCGTGTTTGATCATCTTGCTGAGAAGATGATTGAAGCGATCGAACGTCTGGGTAACAGTTTCTTCAACCCCTTGCCTGAATTCTCCAAACTCAGATAGGAGCAAAGTTTGAATAGAATGTTCAAGATCCTCGTCTGTAGAATACAGTTCGCGAAGTCTATCCCAAACATCCTTTGCCGTCGTGCATGAGCTAACCAATCTGAATGTATCGGACTGAAGGGCGAACCTGATCTACCTTAATGCCTTGATATTGCACTGGAACTTATCCTTTTCATCTTGTGCAATATCTTTCACATCCTTAAGCAGATCATTGTACTCTTTTTGTGTCTTGATGATTCTGGACGTTGCAGAATGAGAAAATGGTCCATTGGTGATGGCTTCCCAAATGAGATACCCATTATCCTCCAATCCAATAACGTAGTCTTCGAAGTGATGTGCCCATACTTCATAGTCATGGGTGTATAAGATCGGAATCTTTGTCGTCGAACCATTACTGTTGGAAATATTAATAAGGTTTGATTGTGTCGCGTCCATTATGATCGTAAAAACCTGTTCAAAGATCAGACTTGTAATAAAGCGAATTAGGGCGAAGTAATAAATATCAAGATACGTCAATAAAGAGATGACGGCTCAATAAATATTGATGATTGCGAAAAAACCCTAATGGAAATCTTTTTCACAGAAAAGATGTGTATCAATTACACAGCCTCCTGCTCTGATACCAATTGATGAGATTTAACAATCTTTTAATCTATGAAGATCGATTAGATCTTGAACAAGTAAGTAAACAAAGACGATAAAAACACAATAATAAGAACGAGACAAGATTGAATCAAATGTGTCAAATGATTAAACAAAATCCTCAGAAGAGCTCGATTAAGAACATCAACTGTAGAGGATTGGAAGGTTACAAGAACTATCAAAGAAACCTGTTGTCGTCTAGATGTATCGCTATTCTCAGATCTCTGAAAACCTTAACCTAATATGCATGCAAGCGTAAACTTATATACAAAACATAAAAGGTTCACGGTTGGACAGGCCCAAACCGGAATACAGAATAGCATAATCAGTCGAGCCCAAAAGACGCAATCTACAAAGCCCAACAGTAAGAACTCTTTTATGGAAACGTATTAGTGTTATGAATTTATTAAACTATACTTTTTATAGTTTAATATACGTGTTCTAAAATTAATGAATAATATTTATTATGAATGAGTTAGTTTCAGTTCATGATGATAAACTAAGAAAGAAACACATTCAATAATTAGAATTTATGATTATACACTTTGCTCAACATAATACAAAGTGTTATGATATTTACATGCTGTTGGCTAACTTTAGCCATTCTGCACTGTTTTGGAAAAATCATAGAAAAATCATACGAAGTTGAAAATTAGATCCGTAATTCTGAGAGTTCAAAAAATGTGTCTAGTTTACTCATAATTTTTATCACGATTTTTAATCACCTACAACTTGCATGAATAAGTCCATAATCACAGACTGGTCCAGATTGTTGTTTGAAATGATAGGCAGTTTTGTAAAAATCACCATAAATTGTATAAAAATCGTATGGAGATGTGCAAGTAGTAATAATAAAGCTAAGAACTTGAACTATTTGCACCTCATACAGTTTTGAAAACAAAAATGTTTGAGTTGCCCAAAACAGTCCGTGAATGGAGTTGAACTTTTCTGATGAAGGCTGTTAGAAAAGTTTAGTTATATTCTTGGGGTTTTAACTTGTATTCCCCCCCCCCCCCTAAAAACTTTAGAAAACATGAAAATGTAGGGGTATGAACTCACCTTAAGTGATTTCAGTAGATGATTGTTGAAGAATGGAAGTGTTTAACTCAAGAACACATGGAGACGCCTTGAACATTTTCGAGAATCTAACATCATAGTTATGGAGTTTGTGTAAGCAATCAATTATTTGAGTAGAATGAAGTGAAATAATCATAAGGAGGATGAATTATACTTAATAAGAGTGGAAGAACACTTGAAAATCAGCCTTGAATCTCGAATTTGGTGGAGAAAAAGTTTGAGAGAAAAGTGGTGTCTGATACATAGTGAAAGGAGAGCAAATGAGAGAAATGAGGAGAGAGGATGTTTGTTCCAGCTCTAAAATCATGGGAATGAGTGGAAATTGAGTGTAAGGGACATTGAAGTGACCTAGGTAAGGTGGGGAGGTGTGGCTGGTCATAGAGTGGGTGTGGGGTGGTTTCTTGTGACATAAGTTAAGGCAAAGTCAACACTCCACCTCTTTGTACTTTACCCACTAACTTTTATTATTTAAATAAAGATTTTCATGAAAATATGATTAAATTGTGAATATTTAGGGTTCATTATGTTAAAATATAATTTTGGGTGAAAATCCCGCGTTAAAATAATTAAAAACTGGCCTTAAACGCAAAACTACGCGAAAACCGGGAGAAAAAGAGTTTCCAGCGAGACCTCTCAGTCCTAGGCCGAGGTTCGGTCCCTAGGCCGAGACTCGGTCCTTGCTGATGCCGACCAGGAGCAGGAAACGAAAGGAGCGAACCGAAAGTGAGAGGCGAAGGCGAGAGGTTCGGTCCGAAGTCATGAAGCGAAATAGGCCGAAGGGGGTCAGACCCGAAATGGATCGAAATGAACAGTACCTTCGGGTTCGGGTGGTGCACGAGGTTCGGTCCTGAGATAAGAGGCGAAGGTGGTTAGACCCGAAATGAGCCGAATGAACAGTAGCCTTCGGGTTCGGTTCTTCCTAGGCTCGGGTTCGGTTCCTCCTGGGCTCGGGTTCGGTTCCTCCTTGCTCTCGGTCCCTAAGAGGACCTTTGGGTCCTAAGAGGCTTCGGCTTTTATACGGAGGTTTCGGTTCCTAAGGTCCATTTTTCTCGTTTTTACCCCGTTTTAAGCCGTTTTTGACCCGGTTAAGGGTCGGAATGGCCCGAAAGACTATAAAAAGTCCAAGGAACTTTTGAGAGAGATTTGGAAAGAGATTTCACATGCTTGGAGAGATTTGGGAGAGATTTGACATTCTTGGAGAGATTCCTCATACAAAGAGATATTTTAGAGAGATTTCACATACTTGGAGAGATTTGACATTCTTGGAGAGATTTCTCATGCAAAGAGATATTTGAGAGAGATTTCACATACTTGGAGAGATTTGACATTCTTGGAGAGATTCCTCATACAAAGAGATATTTGAGAGAGATTTCACATACTTGGAGAGATTTGGGAGAGATTTGACATAGAGAGAGATAGAGTGAAAACTATTGAGAGGGGTTCCTTATGTGACAATTGTGAGTGTTTGGCTCCATAACGCAAGGTTCTTGAGCCCCGTTAAGTCATGATTAAGGATCCTACACACTCCCAATGAGTATGCAAGATGGTTTTATCAGTTTAGTTCATTGATTAGCACTAAGGCTCAGGAAATTTTTAACACAAGAAATTTTCCCAAGTGATGTTTTCCTATTAATATAACAAGTTATACAGTATGTACATAACACAAACCCTAATACACAAGGTTTAATCAAGTTGACCGGTTTGACTTGATGACTTGACTTGACTCAAGATTGACGATTGTCACAGTCGAGGAACTCTGTACTAAGATACTCACCACCTCGATTGGATCGAAGCATCTTAATGTTGCTGCCCAATTGATTCTCTACTTCCTGTTTAATCTGTTTAACCCTTTCAAAAGTCTCTGAGTGACTTATGCTTGATTAAGTAGACATAACCATATCTACTAAAATCATCAGTAAAAGTCACATAATAGCGATTTGCATCCCTTGTGGCCGTTTTGAAGGGTCCACATACATCAGTATGTATAAGGTCCAACAAACCCTCACCCCTTGCACAATTATCAATGAAGGGTGATTTTTTCATTTTCCCAAGAAAAAAAGATTCACAACTATCATCTGAATTTAGGTCAAATGACTCCAGAACTCAATCCTTTTGGAGTTGGCCTATGCGTTTCTTGCTTACATGACCAAGACGACAATGCCGTAATGATGCTTTATCCAAGCTAGCAGAAGAATCAATACACAATACACAATTTCGTAGGTTATCTACAACCGTCATAGTTTCATACACACCATCACAAGGTACTTCTTTAAAATAAAGAACATTATTAAAGAAAGCATTAATGCCACCACATTCATTATCAATAGAAAAGGTGATTCCTTGTTTGTACAAACCATGAAAAGAAATAATATTTCTCGCTATTTTAGACGAGTAAACACATTTATTCAAATCTAACTTTAATCCACTACTTAGCAACAAAGTATAAACTCCAATCTTGGTAACATTTGAAGCCTTCCTATTCCCCATGATTAGGTTTATCTTTCTGTGCTCCACATCCTCACTTCTTCTTAGGCCCTACAAATAAGAACATACGTGAATACATAACCTGTATCAAGAACCCAAGAGTTAGAATATGGTGAGTTATTAGACAATATAGTGTAAATACCTACATGCGATGGTTTCACTTTCCCATCCTTGACATCTTGCAAGTATTTTAGACAGTTTCGCTTCTAGTGCCCCTTATTCTGGCAATAGAAGCATTCAGCCTCTTTGGGGTTGGTATAAGGAGTGATAAAACCACTTTTGGTTCCAGATGAGGAGCCTTCAAGAGACTTTTGCTTGGTACCCTTCAAAGGCGTCTTCCTCTTTTTCCCTTTTCCTTTCCCGATAGCCAAAACAGAGGTAGTTATAGGAGTAGGAGTAGAAGTAACAACCGCCTTACCTTTAAGACCACTTTCTATGGTCTTCAAAAGTCACTGAAGTTTGCTAAGAGTAACTTCCTCCTTGTTGATGTGGTATGTAATTCCAAATTGGTCATAACAAGAAGGTAAGTAGTGCAAAATAATGTCAATTGTCAACTCCTCAAGAAAGTCAACATTCAATTTCAGCAAATGGTCTACATACCTTTGCATCTTTTGCATGTGGCCCGTGATGGGTTCACCATCCTTCTTTCGGATTGTGATCATGGAGGAGATTATTTCATACTGCTCTTGACGAGCACTTTGATGGTACCTTTCCATCAAATCCTAGAGAATCTCAAAAGGGTAATAGTCCTCATAGGATCTTTGGAGCTCGGCTGACATCGTGGCCATCATGATGCATGCCACTTTAGTGGCATCTCTTTCATGTGTCCTGAATTCAACGATCTCCTAAGGAGTAGCAGTAGATTCATCGATTTCCTTAAGCTCCTTGTCGAGGATATATTCATTGTCCTCATAACAGGTGACCATCCTGATGTTACGGATCCAATCCATAAAGTTGGTACCATCGAAGATGACTCTCCCACAAAGGTTCATGAGAGAGAAGGAGCCTATATGGTTAAAGCCCAAAGCATTATTGTTGGAAGACATTTGAAAAGAACAAAAGAAATTTAGATTAGATATATAGACCCCTTAGTAAAGCACCCAAATGTAATATTAAGGCTAGGACCTAACACAATATATTATAACTTAGAAGAGGGATGCCGTAATCTAAGCCATAACATATTTGATGGTAGGTGAATGACGATTCACTAATTTCCACCACAAAACCGAAATAAATTATTAGGTTTTAATTGGTTTTGAAATTCCTAGGTTCTTTTGAGATTCATTGAACTTTTCAATGACATGTTTCAATCTTAAATGTGCCCTTCAAGTTTTGTGACTAGGATGCCGAGGATCACAAAACAAGGTGTGAATAACCATGCAAATTCACTTGGTATCCTTAATATTATCACCTAATCAATGTACTGGTTACCCACATGTGCTCCACTGATATATGATAAACATTAAGTCACCCTTTGTTATCCTTACTAGTCCAAGTTAGTGTGTCAGTTACCTACACACGCTCTACCAACGACTTCGTAAGGTACAAAGTGTGAATTTCATGGGTTAGCACCATATTCACATTTTCATAAAGTAACTAAGATTGGGAATTATAAAATATTTAGTTACTTTATAATAATCATTATACTTTTAATGAGAATTAAATTCATTGTCCTACACGTTCTGCTAACAACCCTCCACTGATCAAGGAAGCGGTGGGTGAGATTGGACACCCATTAAGCTGCAATTTTATAAGCAACAACCATATACCGCCCTTATAGACATGCTTCATGAATGAGGCCTACTAACGGTAAAACGACTTGATCTTAACATATATATAATTATTAACCATTAATGTTATAATAGTATAAGGGTTGAATTTTAACTTTTAAAACTCTAAGGGTTTGGAATTAAAGTAATATTAAATGTGTGCAACTTTACAAATTCCAAAACTTGAGGGCAAGTTTTGAAACTATTCAAAACTTTTCATTTCATAACTTATGAGTTAATAGTTCATAAAAGTGAACACTCTTCATTTTTATGTAACTTATGTGTTTTAAATGGACATTAAAAGAAAGTGACTTTTGATTATCCATAAGTTGAGGACAAATTATGGATCCCATTAAACACATAACTGATCAAGAATTAATCATCAAACAATTTAGCAAGTTACTCCTATGATCTAATAAAAGCTCATAAGAACATGAATATACATATCAAAACTTCAAGAATCATATGAACACATATAAACATGAAATTTTGATATTAGCCATTGTAAATAGATTAGTATAACCATTACACCATCTAAAACAAGTTTTAAAACACCAAAACAATTTAGGGTAATGTTTCTAGTCCATTTCCAGCAACAAAAGTTGAAAAATTGCAGTTAGAGCCTCCTACTTGTCGAGTGTAATAACCTACTCGTCGAGTAGGTTGAATTTTGCCTTGGACTCAGCGAGTCTACTGCCCAAACATCAATTTTTTCGAGTTTTTCAGCAAGTTTGCATCAAATATCAAGAAAACAAGCTTAGGCTCTGATACCACTGATGGGTTTTGAGCATTCTAACACTCCTATGGTGTACATGCAACCATAGAAACCTTGGATCTATGTTTTACTATGATACATGAAAATTTGATATTCCAAGGTTCATAACCTATCTAGCATACATGGGGAACATTTAACCATAAAAACTAGTAAGAAAACATACCTTTTGTTGCTGAAATTTGTTTGAGATCCTAGGAGCCTAGCACCCCAAATGTGATGCCTCAAATACTTCACACAACACCAAGTACACTTGGAATAACCTTGAGAAAAATGCAACATACTTAGAAATCAGCAATTCCCTCTTATTCTACCTTAATGGCCAATTTTGGTAGCTATCATATCCTTTTTATAGTGTGTCACAAGTAGGGTTACACCATGTAAACCCTAAATGACATGAATTTTCATTTCTTGGATCCATGGGTTCAAACCAACCATGGAGCATCTCATGGGTTTTAGCCCAACTCAATATACCATGGACTACAAGCCCACTATTAAAGAAATGGATTATCATACAATTAGCCCATATATTTAAATAGTCTCCTTTGGATCACATAATTAATTCTAAATAAATTCTTGATCAATACTAATTAAATAATATTATTAATATATTAGAACTTATAATATAGTAATAAACCATAAGTGTCCTTTCTCTCATTTTACTCCACCCAAGTGCATGATGCCATGCAACCCAAATAAACCATGCTAAACCAGGTCAAGTACATACCAGAAATAGTTATAGACTTAGACACTTTATCCAACAGTTGTGAATCTGGCTAGGCTCCTCTGGCTGATCAATGCGATATTCCACCTTGCCTACCCGGGCCATGATCCTGAACGGGCCTATGAGTCAAGGCTCTAGCTTTCCCCTCTTCTAAAACCTGATAATTCCTTTCCAGGGTGACACTTTTAGCAACAAAAAATCCCCCAATTGAAATTCAAGATTTGATCGTCGTAGGTCAGCATAACTTTTCTTACGACTTTGCGCGAATGTAGCCGGTCGCACACCTGTTGAATCAGCCCAGTGGTATTAAGCACTACTTCAGTGCTTCCCATTACCTGATGCCCAACGTCGTACCAATAAATCGGGGTTCGACACCTTCGGCTATATAACATCTTGAATGGAGCTCGGTCAATACTTGCATTGTAACTATTATTGTACGAAAACTTTGTCAATGGGAGGTACATGTCCTAACTACCTCCAAAATCAACCACAAATGCTCGAAGCATGTCCTCTAGAATCTGAATCGTCCTCTCGCTCTGGTCATCAGTCTGGGGTGATATGTCGTGCTAAGATGCAACTGAGTACCCAGTTCCTCGTGGAACATCTTCCAAAACCTAGATGTAAACCGAACATCCCTGTCAGAGACTACCGATACTGGCACCCCGTGCCTAGCCACCACTTCTCGAATAAAATTATTTGCTAACTACTCCGCGGACATACCCTTAGAAATCAGAATGAAGTGGGAAATCTTCATCAGTCTGTCCACCATCACCTAAATGGCATCCACGCCCCTACCTGTCCTTGGTAACTTCGTGATGAAGTCTATAGTGATATCTTCCCACTTATACATGGGGATGTGTAGAGGTTGTACCTTGCCATGAGGCCGCTGAGACGTTCCCACAAGTCAGGCACTGCTCTACGAACCAGGAAATTTCCCACTTCATGCAGAGCCACCAATAACTCAGTCTCAAATCTCTATACATTTCCGTAGCCCCTGGATGTATCGAGAACTTGGAGTTATGTGCCTCCTCTAATATCTTATGCCCGACTCCCCCTGTCACTGGTACCCATACCCGGCCACATTGCATCCAGAGGAATCAACTTTCCTTAACAAACAAAAGATAATTTTCTCTATCTTCCAATTCTATTTCTTCAATCCCTCAACCTGAGCCCCTTTGATCATATCCAACAAAGGAGAAATCAACCTCATCCTCATGAAAATGGTCCCAATCGAGGACCCTTCCGGATTACGGTTCAACGCATCGGCCACTACGTTGGCCTTCCCTAGACGGTATAAGATCTCACAATCATAATCCTTCAGCACATCCAGCCACCTCCTCTGATGCATGTTGAGGTTCTAATGATCCATCAAGTACTTTAAACTCTTGTGATCATTATAGATGGTGAACCGCACTCCAAACAAGTAGTACCTCCAAATCTTGAGGCAAACACCACTTCCCCCAATCCCAGGTCGTGAGTGGGGTAATTCTCCTCATGAGGCTTCAAATGTCTCGAGACGTAAACTATTACATGCCCCTCTGCATCAGTACCGCACCCAACCCTGAAATCGATGTGTTGCAGTACACCACCAAATCGTCTAATCCCACGGGTAGTACAAAGATCGGAGCCTCTCATAACCTCCATCTCAGGGTCTCAAAAGCTGTCTGTTGATCCGTGCTCCACCGAAAGGTCACATTCTTCTTGGTTAAGCAGGTCAATGGCATAGAAATCTTGGAGAAATCCTAGACAAATCTCCGATAATAGCCCGCTAAACCCAAGAAGCTACGAATTTCTGATACGTTCTTCGGTACTTTCCACTGCATTATCACCTCAACCTTGGTTGGGTCAACCGAGATGCCTTCCTGATTGATGACATGCCCTAAAAAATGTACTTCTCGCAGCCAGAAATCACACTTGGAGAACTTATCATAAAGCTTCTCCGCCCTCAGGGTCTCTAGCACCTCCCTAAAATGCTGCTCATGCTACTCTCTGGTCTTAGAATAGACCAGGATATCATCAATGAAAATGATCACTAACTGATCCAGCATCGGCCTACACACCCTGTTCACGAGATCCATGACCGTGGATGGGGAATTGGTGAGCCCAAACGGCATCACCACAAACTCGTAATGCCCATACTGAGTCCTGAAAGCTGTCTTCGGTATATCCTCATCCCAAATTCTCATATGGTGATATCCTTACCAGAGATTGATCTTGGAAAACCAAGACGCACCCTGCAGTTGATCAAACAAATCATCGATCCTTGGCAACGTGTAATGGTTCTTCACTGTTAGTTTGTTCAGCTTCGTATAATCGATACACATCTTATACGAGCCATACTTCAATTTCACAAAAAGGATTGGTGCTTCCCACGGGGAATTGCTCGGAAGTATGAAACCTTGATCTACCAGCTCCTAAAGCTGCGTAGATATTTCCTGCATCTCAGGTGGTGCCAACCTGTATGGTGCCTTTGCTATCAGACTGGCACCAGACACCAAGTCGATGTGAAACTCCACCTGCCTCTTCGGAGGCACTCCTAGTAGCTCTTCCGGGAAAACATCCCAAAAGTCCTGAACAACTGGCACACTACCCACATTTGTCGCGGTCTCAACCCTCGTATCAGAGATATAATCCAAAAATCTTGTACATCCCTGTTGCAAAAAATTTCTAGCCCTCGTAGCTGAACAGAGAGTCAGCCTATACGAGGCCCTATCACCATGTATCACCATTTCTCCCCCACTTGGGGTTCGAACCCTCGCCAACTGATGCTCACAATCAATCATGGCCCCGTTGGCCCCCGACCAATCCATCTCGACAATCACTTTCAGCCCTCGCAACGGTATCACGACTAGTTCAACACGAAACCTCACACCAAGCATGTTCAGGACACAATCCCGATACACCCTTACATGACTAACGGTGCGGTCGTCTGCAATCTCTACCTCGAGTGGGGATTCCAGAGTACCAGGTGCGTCCCAAAACTTCTTACTAAGCGCAAGAGGCACGAACGATAGGGTAGCACCTATATTAAACAAAACATGAGCCGACATACCATTGACCGAAATGGTCCCTAAACAAGCATAAAGTACACATAAATCATACAATTCATAAAGAGTAAAGAATAGAAGATACAAACCAGCCACAACGTCTGGCGCTGCCCGAGCCTCCTCGGTGGTAAACTGAAATGCACGGCTCTTCACCGCTGGAGCATCCGCCTTGGCAGGGCTGCCATCGTTAATCCTCAACGTGGCAGGTGCAAGCGCCACCATTGGTCCTCCCCCCGCCTGCAACCTCGGGCATTCGACCTGCTTATGACCAGATTGGTTGTAGTGAAAACTAATCAAGCCCTCTTGGGGCAGTCCCTGCTCAAGTGGCCCTGTTGGCCACATGCGTAGCATGCCGATCACGTCATCCGAAATGCTATACTGTGCGGCTAACCACACTTGGCGCGCCGGCCCCGACCCTGGTAGCCTCTACTAGATGAATCCGAGGTCTTAGGCTTTTTAGCCTGACCCACTGCCGTCTGTGCCTGCTCAGGCTTCCGCTTGGTGCGGAAGTCTAACACCAACTCCCGCTCACGGGCCTTCTCCACCATCTCGTTCAGGTTTTTGCACCCTGTAAAGTTCACAAACTCCCGAATATCATCCCTATGAATGGAATTATATCTCGTCCTCTGCATGTCGTCATCAGTAGCGTACTGTGGGATCAATAAAGATCGTTCCCAAAACTTGGCGGTGATCTCCACCATAGTCTCGGTGGTCTGCTGAAGGTCATGAAACTCCCTCACAAGCCGTTGCACCTCAATCATTGGTCAAAACTCCAGATCAAACCGTCTAACAAACTCGACCCATGTCATCTTAGCCACCCAGGATGTTCCTCCTTGACTAGTAACCTCGCCCCACCAATCCCGAGCCTTGTCTCCCAACATGTAAGAAGAAAATCTAACCTATGATGCATCCAGTCAAGAACTCGTGCGCTGGGCGTTTTCGATATCTGCCACCCAGCATCGGCTAACGACGGGGTCTCGGACCGCGAAAAACTCTGGCACCCCCACGCGTTGAACTCCCGGAATAAGGGAATTCAGGCCCCAACCTGGCTCGCAACAATCTCCACCCTGAATTCCCTAATTCTCTCCTACATGATCTCCATCATACCCTCTTTTACCATCCCAAAGATGACTGAGGTAGCGTCAATGATGCCCTTGGTAACCTCGGTTGCAATAAGTTCAGGCAACCTTTCATCAATGACATCGATAGTATCGCCTAATCCAGCCCTAGATCCATATCCGGATCCTGTTCCCTTACTCTAAATCGTGTCACCACCATGCTAAACTGAAATGTCATAAATCACAATGATCAGGTTTTCCATAAAATGGATCTTCCCACACCCGTCTTCCTTGAAGTCATTAGATCTAGCATCAGTTCGGGTATAGGTCCTGTGCTTTCAGTTCGGGTATAGCATCACCGGTCTTCCATAAAATGGATCTTCCCACACCGGTCTTCCCAGAACTAAAACATATCCTACAAACTACTGCATTCATCAAATCTCAGGCTATCCTAAGATATGTTCTACTCATAAAAATCATATTAATTATAACAGTTTTCCTTTATGCATGCAAATTATACATAGATAAGGATCAAATAGACTTTTGAATAAAAGATTCTACCCTAGGTCCACAACCAAACAAGGAATAGGAAATAAGGCTAAATCAATGATTTTGAGGCTATAAGATCCTACCCATATACAATTTTAAAAATATACACATAGCAAGTTTTATATAATCAACAAAGTGCAAATATCCGTTTAACATGGCTAACACATTAGGGAAACTACTTACTTGGCTCGACTGATCACGCGCGTTGCAATCTCACCTTTTCATTTCTTTTAAAACCCTTTTATGTTATTTTTGAAAAAAAAATCTACCATTTCCTCAGTTTGAGTCTTGATGCACCCGAGGGTGTGCCTGAATCCCTCAAACCAAGACTCTAATATCAACTTGTAACGACCTAAATTCTCAAAAGAAAATTTTCATTTTTAATTAATTAAACACATTTCCAATAATTCAGAACAATTGTTTTCAAATCCACATTGATTACAAATTATTTAAAAACAATAGAGTGTCCTGTAAAACATCGGTGAGAGATTGCACACCGCATCATCACGCCTTGCCTTTGCCCTTGGGCTTAGATGTACCTGAAACAAATCCACAAATTATAAGCTAATGCCTAGTGAGTTTCCCAGAGCATATCACACATACACAAGCCACGTAACACATATCATATTAGTTATAAAGCTATCTCTACCACATATCCCTACATAAGGATGTTATGGGCTCCCCCATGGTCTTTCCCTGCTGGACAACCATGGGCAACCCTACATGGTCTTATATTCAAATGTCATGGGCTCCCCCACGGTCTTTCATGAAAACGTAACATAATCACTAGCATACAACCTATCATAGAGCTAAGTACCACATATCATCAAATAGGTCGGCCTTGGAGCCTTAGACCCATTGGTATGTCAAGAAGACTCACCTCTCGAATCCTGGAATGGTAAGCTGATGCCAGATATGTCCCACGCTGCTTCTTCTTAACTACATATAATCATCAAATGATTAACTTACACCATCCCATAAATACCCCCAAAGTCGATCCTGGTCAAAGTAAAGGTCCTCAGTCAAGGTCAACAGTCCATGTTGACCTCAACTCGTCAAGTATAACCATCCACTCATCGAGTTCATCGCATAACTCTTCAACTCGTTGAGTCACTAAAGTGACTCATCGAGTCCCCTAATGTTCGATGCTGCAAACTCTCAGCTGTAAACCCCTGGCCGTAAACCCTTTGGTCGTGAACTCCTTGGCCGTAAACCCTTAGTCGTAAACCCGACTGGTCGAGTCCCTTAGGGTAACTCACTGAGTCCCCCTTCCTGTTTGTTGGTTGAGATTATACTCCAAATACATGGATTTTGAGGGCTTAGATTTGAAGCGCTAAGGTGCCTAGAAGGATAAAGTTTCCAACTTTACCTTCTAGAACCGTACCAAATGCTCCAAGGTCCTTAATGAAGGTTGGAAAGCCCTAAACCTTATCCATATGGTCCAAAACCCTAGGGATCTGAAATCCCTTCTTTTAGAAAGGTGTGTAGTTCTCAAAACATTCCAAAGGCTGAGGCTTTATCGACATGCATGTCCAATACATCTCCTTAGGCCAAAATGGACGAAAAGAGGGAAACATGCCATAAAATCTTTGCATGGTGTCCTTTCTCGACCAAAAGCCAGATCTAGCCCACCTTGGGAACATTTCGCTCTGGAGATTCATAAATTTGCCAAGTTTATGAATCCCATGCACGTATTCAACAAGAAGAGTAGGAAATGAGGAGTAAATTCAAGATCTAGCCATATACTTTGATAAAAATTGAGTCTTGAGGACTTACAGCAGTCCACAAGGTGATTAAGCTTAAGGATGGGTGCTTGGTTTGTTGTATCTTCTTACTATCTCCTTCTTCTTAAGCTTCAAAGGTCACACTAGCTCACCAAAATGGATGAGAATAGGGATTAGGGATTGCACCGACGTTCTTAGGGTTTGGAGGCTGATGGGAGGTCAGTCTTAAAGCTCATAAGGAGATTATATAGGGTGCAAATGGTGGAATTAGGGTTTCCTTATTACAGTGCCTACTCGTCGAGTCGACCTTCCGACTCGTCGAGTAGGGTGTAGATCCTACGTCCCTGAAATTCCCTCTACTTGACGAGTTGGTCTCCCAACACGCCAAGTCCACACTCCCACAACCCTAAATCTTAATTAAGTTTATTAATACCTAGAATGGGTGTTACATTTACCTCACGGTTTTGGCAGTTGCTACAAAAGTACTTGGGAACCAAACTCGACATGAGTATAGCCTATCACCCACAAACCGACACGCAAAGCGAGATAACTATTCAAATGCTGGAAGACATGTTGAGAGCTTGTGTGATAGACTTCGGTAAAGCTTAGGATACCTATTTATCACTCATCGATTTCTCATGCAACAACAGTTATCACTCGAGAATTAAAGTTGCTTTATTTGAAGCCCTCTATGGACGCAAGTGCAGATCACCTTTGTGTTGGGCCGAGGTGGGTGACACTCAGCTAGCTAAGGATAGGTGCCTAACAACACTCTTACCAGCCCTGATATCTTATGGGAAACAACAGAGAAGATCGTTCAAATCCGTGAATGACTAAAGGCATACCGTGACTGAAAAAATAGTTATGTGGATAAACGACACAAACCCCTGGAATTATAGGTTGGTGACCACATATTGTTGAAGGTCTCACCCTGTAAAGGATTGATATATTTTGGAAAACTTGGGAAAATAAACCCAAGATACATAGGGCCATTCGAGATCCTTGCCAAGATCAGCCGAATAAACTACAGACTTCGACTACCGAACAAACTTAGCAATTTGCAACCCTCTTTCCATTTGTCCAATTTAAAGAAGTGTCTATCCGATGAGATTATAGTCATTCTACTTGATGAGATCGAGGTAAACGAGAGTCTCCACTTCGTCAAGGAACCTATGTAAATCATGGACAAGGAAGTCAAAAGATTGAAGCAAAGCTGCATACCAATAGTAAAAGTTCGTTGGAATACCAAACGAGGACCTGAATTCACCTGGGAACATGAGGATCAAATGAAACAGAAATACCCACACCTTTTTCCTAGTTCCTAAGAACCCACACAGAGTGCAAATTTCGGGATGAAATTCCTTCTAACCGGGGGATGATGTGATAACCATCAATTGTGGTCAAACAAGGTCAACAGAAGTCAACCATGTCAACTCAACTCGTATTAGGATTTTAGGAGAATTGTGATATTTCATAATGCTTCTAATGTACTATTGACAAGTTATAATATAAAGTACCTCTCTTATTGCAAATTATTGAGTCTAAACCCTAATTAGGGTTAGTAACATAAAGATTCGATAATTCAATTATATATTATTTAGTTATAAATAATATTCGAAACACAATGTAGTTGAGTTCGTAAACTTTATACTACATGTTCATATCAAATATTACATATACAAAATTTTGGTGAATTCGTCACCAAATGCTTTTATACCCGACATAAAAATCCAAATTTTAGCGGAAAGAATTTAAGACTCAACCTAACCTTCATGCAACATATTATTATTTTTGATGATACTGATTTTATAATCCAAATTAAATATTTATACATCATTCACACCATATTTCTTTAAAAAAATACCACTCTTTTTATAAAAATGCCAAGATTTTTATAAAAGAAAAGAGAGCTGACTTAGGATTTATAAAACTTCATACGAGACAAAAATTTTCTCTTCTTTTCCCCACAAATTTTATTATCCAACATACATCGATGCACTCCCACCCCCACCACCCTCCACCCCCCTCTTCATCTTCATCATTTTCTTCATCTCTTCATCTCTCCTTCAAGAAGACTTCATATCTCTTAAGGCTAATCCTCCACAAGTTGGTTCTTCATCTTTTGATAAGCTTTTCTTTATTTATCCAGTGATTATAAAACTAAGTATACTAGTTTTGTTACAATTACACGCATTGATATGTGTTAATATCCATAGGGTAATTGGACATTTAAGTGTTCTAAGCTTGAAAACCCTTATTTTCATCTCTTTATCCACCAAGAAACACACTCAAGGTGACTTCATACCCCTCATTTTCGATTTATCCAAGTTTTTAGGGGGGATACAAGCAAACTTGTATAATAACACAAGTTGTTATGCATGCTTCTTCTTTATGTTGGGTAAAAGTATTATTTGCATGAAATAATGTTATTACCTAGTTACATGAACATTTATATGTGTTTGTTTAAAATGCAAAACTATGAAAAATGAGTATAAATATGCCACATAAAAAGGGTCACAAAAACAAAACTACAAAAATTATGTTTTTTATGCACACTACATGGGATTTCTAGCAAAAATGGTCATAACTAGGTTATGTCACCATTTTTGTAAGATTTGACCCAAAATATATTGTTTTAAACATATAAGGTTAGTTTGACTTAACCTCCATAAAAGGGTAAAAAAATAAACTTTACAAAGTTTATAACTCAATATTGACTGTTTAGTGACCTAAAAAGAGCGAAAACCATAAAACTGATTTTTAGCATACCATTGGTTCATATACTTTGTTTGATGTATAACATATATTTTATGAACATCTAAACATGTCGTCCTTTATTTATACATACATATATATATATATATATATATATATATATATATATATATACATATATATATATATACATACATACATACGTGTGTATATATGTACAACAAAACATTTATGATAAACTATAATGGGTGTAGTTTATGTGTCATTAACATTATTTTATCATTTTGGAGCAAACAAATAATTATTTAAAGGTATAATTATTTCAGACTATGTAATCATTATGGAAATGTAATATTTCCATTTACAAAAGGATTTTCATTACACTATACGTAAACCTGTTGATACAGTTATGTGAGACATAGTCTTCACCGTACCTATCAGAGTACACACTAAAGTCCTGAATTATAACCAGGATCTCGGTAAGAGAATGTGACACTTGTGTATAGATCTATACAAGACTGAAAATCGCACACCTAAACTGTTACTTATAGCTAGACTGGCAGGTCTAAAGTGACAATTGTCTAACATTTCGACGCTAAAGAATGTCGTAGCAGGCCAACTCTAGTTTTAGCATGGTTGTAATAACTTACATAGGGAATCAACAATACATTTGTTTTACAGGGTAACTTACATCCAAAAGTTATATATATATATATATATATATATATATATATATATATATATATATATATATATATATATATATACATACACATATATAACTACAAAATACCATTTTAAGTATAGAAGCACTTATATATTTTTGGTCTTAGGGTTTTTAAGGCTATTACTCATATTTAAGAAAATATTGGATTTTCGGGGATCAAACACTATTATTTTACAAGGAAAAAGTTATAGATTTTCACAAACAAAATACTTATGAACTCACCAACTTAATTGTTGACACTTTTTGAAATTACTTGTATTCTCAAGAAATCGTTAAGCACGGAATCACAAGGTTTTGAGGATGGGACGTTACGACGTCACATTGTTTACTTATTTCATAATGTAATTGGTATTCAAACAAACAATATTTGGATACAATGTAATATTCCTAATTATATTTATGATGACTGTGTCGCTTTGATAACTATTATTCATTATGTTGTGATATTGTTCATGAAGTTATCCACCCCAGACGTTTCTGCCATCCTGGTTTGGGGGTGTGAAATATTGCACCTCATCCACTATCAATCCAATCACATGTTTTAGAAGAACAACGAGAATTTTTGTAAGTACCTTGTGTATACATCTGATTAAACTGATAAGGAGATAATCCCCCAAGTTTAAAGGATCTGCAACTTTGGGGATTAGAGTTATGAATAATGAATTGCATCCAATGATCCTAGTTTCTTTAAAGTGCTTAATATATCTTCAGCTTCCATGAGGTTCCATTTAGTTTTGAAGAGGTTGCAAATGATTTTTAGAGCTTATGCTCTTTACTTTGTGATGTTAATATGATTCCTGTTGCTAATGGTTTTCGTTTCAACTGGATTTCAGATGGCAAATACCCTGTGAGTACCTTAAAGAGGTTGCTAGAATCAAAAGCCCTTAAACCAGACTCTGATGTGCAAATCAATTGGTCAAAGGTTGTCCCATTGAAAATTGGATGCTTTATATAGAGAGTCTTGATGAATAGAATACCGTTGACTGCAAACTTGGAGGTAAGGGGTATAAAGTTGAAACGGATATATGCCCTCTATGTAATAAAAAAAAGAAACATGTGATCACTTATTGATTAGACGTGAAGTCATTATGGAGGCTAGGTCCTGGATTTTCAACTGGTGTGGCATCCATGTCACCACGTTCAATAACGTGACAAATTTAATCTAATTTGTGACAAGTTGGGAAACTTGTGAACGTAAGAATAAAAGGATAAATGCAGTAATTTATGGAATGTTATGGTTCATATGGGTTAGGTAGCAAGAAACAATAAGGTTTTCAACCAGACGAATACAAATCCTACAAAAATTGCAGATGAAATGGTCTCTCAAACATACGTGTGGTTCAAATATTGAAATTCTGATGTAAAAGTTAGATGGATTGATTGGAGTATATCTCCATTTTGTTAAACACCATATTTTCATCTTTGTACCGACTCATGTCTTAACTACTTGCTAATAATTTACCTTTCATTATATATATATATATATATATATATATATATATATATATATATATATATCACTAGGTATAAGACCCATGTACTATATAAGTTCATTTTAAAGAAAAAATATAAAATTCTAAACATTTGAGAAGTTTGAATTTATAAGAAAAAAATATATGTTAAATTATTAAAATTAAATTGTTTGTTTTTCTTTTAAATTAAACAAATAATTTAGATAAATAAATAAAAAAAACTAATAAAAGTTTAATTTAAAAATTTTGAAATTAGAAGAAAGCTAATTAATGAAATTGATTTGCATTTATTATTATCTTTATTGCAATTATTATATTTAAATATTATGTGGAAATTAATAATAAAAAAAACCACAAAATGCCATATGAAAAAAATAAATTGAAAATAACCACAAAATATCATGTGATTAAATCAATAAAAGTGTGACATATGATAAAAAGTTATTTATTAATTAGGAATGATTTGTCATTTCCTAAAAAAGAAAACTCTTTGCAAACCATATAGACCAATCATAAAAAACTTATTATTATTATTATTATTATTATTATTATTATTATTATTATTTATTATCATAGACTCCTCACTCCTTCAATATAACCTTAATAATCAAGACCGGTATTTTGCTGCAACAAAGAGACATAACTTCCAAATTATAACTCATTTGACGCCCAAAAGATCACAAAAGAAACTCAACAATCCATAATGGAAAGCCTAATCTTTCCCTATTAATTTCAGTGTGAATTGGGATCTGAGCAAACAAGGCATGTGCAATTTAGGTGACTTTTGATAACTACATCAACTGGCAATTTTGAAATTTGATAATCGACACATTGGGATTGACTTTTCGAAATGAAATTTCCAAGGAAGATATGCACAAAGTCTTAAAAGATAAAAGAATTAATGGAAATCATGAAAGACCCAATAGGGATGTTTCTTGGGTGAAGGGTTATTTCTTACCATGTTCATGAATCTTAAAAAAAGGCAATTAACCATATAATAAAAAAATAATCGGTGCCTTTCTTACCAAGTTTAGATCTAGACAGCTTTTATGCTAAATCATGTGATGAAAAGGGTATGTGAAGGAATCTTGACCTACAAACCACATTTATTTAATTAATACTTGTAACATGGTTTGTAAACCATTTTATATATGTTCAAACCATCTTTAAACACCTATTTATAACACTAAAATAATGTGGAGACAATTACCTCTCAATTAGATATAAGTTGCTATCCCTTTTAATTGAAGTAAATCCAAGAAAACCATCAAATTCAATATCTTTTTCCATCTTAAAAAAAATTATCACAAGATAAAACTATAATCCCTCACATGTTTTGCATTAATCAAGCAACATAAGTACAATAAATTGATGGGCTAGACCTACTAACTCATAGATTATATATATACCAATTTCTATGATAAATACCAATTTCAAACATCAATTATAAACTTTAAAACACATATAATATTAAATTATATAGGCATGATCTATCTCTTAAATATAATATTAGATAAGAATATATCTAATGTGTTGATGCACATGGTGATTTAGTGGGGGATAAGCTTATAGAGAAAAGAGGTCCTCATGTGCCCTATAGTGGTATACAAAGGGGTTCTACCTTCTTGGAACATAGTATACGAATTCGCAATGATGAATGATTGAAAGTGATGGATACTAATAATTGGCATGCTAAATGAAACTAAGGTAGGCAGCCCTCATGTGACTTATCCCCTTAAATCACGTGATCATGCACCCATGGCCCTACCATCAAATTCAACTATCACCCTGTACCCCAACCCCATACAAAGTTTGGAGGTCATATTTTATATAATGCTAGATAAATTACAATGAATAAAATGAAATATGAGTCATTGTAACATGAAATTCAAGGTTTTTTTAAAAAGTTTAGGGTTAAAGATAAGGTATAATAATGTATTTATCATGACATATTTTTTATTTATTTATGTCTAAAGTGTTTTGTTTCCATTTTTTCTTATTACAACATTATATTTCAAAAAAAAAAAAAAACTTGGAATAATTTGAATAAAATCGTACATCCGCGTTTTTGAAGTAAACAATGGAGTTACACCTTAAAGTCATCACCTAATTATATAATTATATATATTTTTAAAAACATAATATCGAAAAAAAGCTGAAACTAAAATATTGTAATAGAAAGAAATAACGGGATAACAAACAAAATAACAAAAGTAATATTCTATAATAAACTATAAGAATGGTTAAATAAAAAATAATAAGAAACTTTTATTTGTTTGTTTATTTATTCTATAGCACCAATGACATAGCAAAAATAAGCCACAAAATCTTGATTTCACATCTATGTCAGCAAAGTCAAAAGTACTAGGGACATCGGTGAAACTTAAAACCATTAAAATGGTTAAGTATTGCTATAATTTGGTAAAAATTATCCAATTTAATTACCATTACATACAAAAAAAAAAAAAAAAAATTAAAACCATATTGCTATAATAGAAAAAATAAAAATATTATATAATAACCAAATAAATAAAAGTAGATTGTAAATTTTTATATTTAACCAAATGAAACTAGGCGTTCAAAGTAAGGTCTCATGATTGGGGATGTAAAATACATGTCTTAAAACATGACTTTAATGCGAATACTGCTAGCATTAGATACAGGGAATGTAAATAATGTTTCAGACATGCACTGTGTATATGGTCGTCTTAAATACATATAGATAACTATTAATCAAAGTTTATCCAAAATAGTTAAACAAAATAAAATAAAATAAAAAAATATAAATAATAGGGGGTAATGACAAGTTGAGAGCCTAAGAACATGGCAATAAAAGAAAAAGTTATATGTAAAGAATAAGCAAGAGGTGTGGGGAGCCAACCATTAATGATTTGTACCTTGTGCATTGAAACTTGTACTTCTTTTCACAATAGAATGTAGTCTAAAGATAAAACATAGAGTGTACATTCAATCAGTAATAAATAATAATAGATAGATATTATCATAGTTGTACTATTAGAATATTTTCACTTATAGTAAAAATACTAAATTACCAGTTTAATAAACCTTTTTCATAGAATGAAGTAAACAACAATCACAATATTCTTGGAACTTTTCAACTTCGAGTAAAAAAGTAAGTAAAAATACTAAATTACTAATTTAATAAACCTTTTTTTATTGAATGAAGTAAACAACAATCACAATATTCTTGGAACTTTTCAACTTCGAGTAAAAAAGTAAGTAAAAATACTACATTACTAATTTAATAAACCTTTTTTTATTGAATGAAGTAAACAACAATCATAATATTCTTGGAACTTTTCAACTTCAAGTAAAAAAAAAGGAGTTTTTGATTATAATAGGATGGGTAGAAAAAATATTTACTATTTTAGTGTTCTTTCAAAATTATTTACCATTTTAGTGTTTTTCTTTTTTTTCTTTTACTTTTTAGTTTTCTTTTCAGATTTTTTTTAATTTAAATATCTTATTTTTCTTTTTTCCTTTTTTATTCCTCCTTTTTATTGTTTTTCTAATTTTCTTTACTTTTTAGTTTCTTTTCAGTTTTTTTTTAATTTAAATATCTTTTTTTTTCTTTTTTATTCCACATTTTTATTATATATATATATATATATATATATATATATATATATATATATATATATATATATATATATATATATATGACAACTTTCATTTTAGTTTTTTTTTACTGTTTTTTTAAATATATGTTTTTTTATTTGTTTTTTTCTGTATTATTTAAATATCTGATTTTCTTATACAACCTTTTTATCATCAAATTTTAGCTTCAACATTAAAAAATCATCAAAAACCACCACTATAATCAAATTTTAAGGTGCAAAAATTCCAACATTCACATACAATGTTTTTAAAGTGAAAAAAATCTCAACATTGTTTCTTACAAAAAAACATCACAAAAAAAAACCCAATATTGTTTATTACAAAAAGAAAAACATCACAATTAGCTTCATCTTGAACCGGTAAAAAATTATTACTTGTAAAAAAAATAATAATAACAAGAGAATAACTATAACAAATACCATAAAAATATTATTTTTTTAAATTACCTTGGTATAGACGGACATCGTTTTCGATTATGTCCCGTTAAATCCGCGTGCTCGAGAATGGTTGGAGAGTCATCCACTTAATAGATGTCCGTCTATGCCAAGGTAATTTAAAAAATAATATATATATTTTTTACAGGTAATGATTTTTTACCGGTTCAATATGAAGCTAATTGTGATGTTTTTCTTTTTGTAATAAACAATGTTGGATTTTTTTTGTGGTGACATTCACCTACAATGTTTTTTGTAAGAAACAATGTTGAGATTTTTTTTTCACTTTAAAAACATTGTATGTGAATGTTGGAATTTTTGCACCTTAAAATTTGATTATAGTGGTGGTTTTTGATGATTTTTTAATGTTGAGGCTAAAATTTGATGGTAAAAAGGTTGTATAAGAAAATCGGATATTTAAATAAAACAGAAAAAATTAAATAAAAAAACATATATTTAAAAAACAGTAAAAAATGATAAAAAAACTAAAATGAAAGTTGTCATTTATATATATATATATATATATATATATATATATATATATATATATATATATATATATATATAATATATATATATATATATATATATATATATATATATATATATATATATATATATATAAAGGTAGAATAAAAAAGAAAAAGAAATAAGATATTTAAATTTAAAAAAAAAAACTGAAAAGAAACTAAAAAGTAAAGAAAAATGAAAAAAACAATAAAAAGTGGAATAAAAAAGAAAAACAAAAAAATCAGATATTTAAATTAAAAAAAAAACTGAAAAGAAAACTAAAAAATAAAGAAAAAGAAGAAAAACACTAAAATGGTAAATAGTTTTGAAAGAACACTAAAATGGTAAATATTTTTTCCATCATGATCAAAAACTCTAAAAAAAAGTAACAACTTACAAGGGTAGTTTGGTAAAATTAAGAAGAAAACCAACAAGATCTCCTTAAAATCGTGAATTTATTTAGGATCTATGAGAGATACATATTTTCGTTTTAACATTATTAATAGGTAAATACATGAACTTTTGTATATAACTTGATCACCTGACAATCTTCACATGAAGAAACCAGACTCTAGACCCCACCTACATTATTTTGTCCACATGGAAGTGGAAGGCCAGTGCACATATGACCCTCAACCCCCACCCCACCCCACCCCACCCTAGCCTACCCTACCCACCTCTCATAGTTATGATGTATATATATAATGCCAATCCTTGATTCTTGAGTCCTAAAATATGCCACCAATCCAAAATCCCACATCGCATTATTGCTTCGAATCCGAATTCTACATCTTTTGAGCCCAAAAACAGTAGCATTCAATCCTTCCATTTCGAAGAGAGAGAGAGAGAGAGAGAGAGAGAGAGAGAGAGAGAGAGAGAGAGAGAGAGAGAGAGAGAGAGAGAGAGAGAGATTAAATATATAAAAAATAAGTTCGTTCTGCAAATCCTCTGTACATCATTCAGAAAAACAGGAGAAAATGGTAAACGGCAGGTTGTAAATATCGGTGTATTTAATCAAAGAAAAGAAGACATTTTTGTTGAGGTGTTTTGTATTTCCAAAAGAGGTGGTGAAAATGTCTAGGAAAGGTATGTATACGTTAAGAGAAGATAAACAAGAGTTAACGAAGCAAATAGGATGCATGAATGGGATTTTTCAGCTTTTTGATCGACGTTATCTACTTGGCCAAAAGAAGCTACCTCAAGGTAAACATATTACACCAAAATATGTGTGTGTTTTTATTGTCTTTTATCAAGATTGTAGTTTGTATAGATAATATGAACAAATATCGTTCCATAATTTGGATACATTACAGAAAAATCATTATATCGTTGACGGTTTTCTAGTTTAACCATTTGTTTTGATTTTTTATAAATATAACGATAAAAAGTTCGTGACATCTACTATTCATGATATAATGGTTTTTATGTATTTTAGCTAAATTGTGGAATGATATATTTGTTGATATACTAATTGCTATTTTGATACAAGAACAAAAATATCCTTCCACAATTTGGCTAAATTATTGAAATCCATTATATCATGGACAGTTTTCAGTTTTGTAGTTTAATTATTTGTTTTAATTTTTTTCAAATAGAGCCATAAAAAGTTCCTGATTTTAATTAACTATTTTGACATGAGATAACATGTTCATAACGCTTAATTTTGAAAAAATACCAGTAAAACCTCATATAATAAAATTATCGGTGAAATGCTCTTATAACATATCAAAACGGTTAATTTATTAAAAAAATAAGGTAAACTTTGTAGTTTGATTAGAGAAATCAAAAAAAATATATTAGTGTTTAAACAACACAACTGCTCAAAATATCAAGGTTTTTATTTATTTATTTATTTATTTTTTGTAACGTTTTCATATATAATCACATAATCGACATTAAGATTTTGGTGTCTAAAATCTTTATAAATTGTTGTTTAGGTGGCAAAAACGAGATCAACAATGAATCAGAGAAACCAAAGGTAAGACCAAGATTTTGATTCATAGATTCATAGTTTATAAAAAAAAAAAAAGTAAAATATTTCAAATCTAAAACTAAATTTTGATAACTTTTACAGGAGAAAATGTCAAATGAGAAACACAGAGTATCTACTGAATCATCAAGAAACTCGGTTTCTTCTTCTACTTCATCATTAGATTGTAGTAAAAGACTTCAAACAGAACCCTCTTCATTTTGTCCAAGCATCATGTCTGAACCCTTGCCTCCAACTGTCACTAAAGATGATATCAAGAACGTAGTCAAGGATTCAATGACTCGAAAGCCTCGAGTAGTGTCGGTAAAAACTGTCGCGAAAGATGAACGAAAAGGTCCCATAATGACACATATTGATTCCCCAAGACCTGTTTTATATGAAAGAAAAGATCAAAATCTTGATAAGCTTAAAGAAATTTCAAAGGGTGTTAAGGAGATTTCAAGGTTTTCATGTGATGGAAGAGAATCAATTTACAAGCTAAAATCCGTCGCTAATATTAAAGAGATTCCGAGGTTATCTTTAGATAGCAAACAAAGTTCTATCAAGAATTACAAGAATACCCACGAAGTATTAGTAACAAACAAGCGACCACCTTCAAGTGTTGTCGCAAGGTTGATGGGTTTAGAAGCTTTGAATGACGTCATCAATGGAGGTGAGAGTTTAAAGACAAAACCATGTTTAGATGACACTAAAACATCGGTTTCTCATTCAAGATTATCAAGCAACAAAATGGCAATGACATCACCTCGAATTCCACTAGAACCAGCTCCATGGGGAACCCAGAAACAAGCGACTCATAAGAAAGCTTCTAGAGTTGACCATGGCTGCCATTCGGTTTATGGTCAAATCCAAAAAAGAATGAATGAAGTTGAGTTTAAAAGTTCGGGAAAAGATCTGAGAGCTCTAAAGCAGATTCTTGAAGCGATAGAGAGGACAAATATGAAGTTGGAGAAAACGAAGATCCAGAAAATAGTTCCACAAGATTCAATGGTGATTACAAGTCTTCCAAACGTCAAGAAAGTCAACCTTATAGATAATAAACGATGTGTAAAAAACTTAACTCCTATTGAAACAAAAGCTAAAAAACCGGTGTCACCTTCAAGAAACTCGGGAAATGTAAGCCCGAGATTGCAAAGATCAAAGAATGGAGTCGAAAAGCAACCGGTTCGTGGGAATAGAAAGCAATCGAAAGGGCAATTGAGTAATTTTAGCAGTCATGTAAGAAGTTTAAGTCAACAAAGTGACACCGTTTCATTCCCTTCGGAGAGTGATACAAGTGTAGCTTCACAGAATGAGTCAGAGGTTACAAGCAACGATTCAAGTCAAGGGAACAAGGTTAGTTTAGTGCATTTAAAATTTGTTAAATAAAATGAAGATATATTGAAGTTTACATAAATGATGTTATTGAGTTTATTTTTTTAATTTGCTAATATGTTTTATATTTTTTGTTTTTTAGAATAAATTTGCGGAAAGATTAATCGAGTATAAGACAATGGCTGAACAACCGAGTCCTGTTTCGGTTCTTGATGCGTTTTACACAGAAGAAACAATGTCTCCAATGAAAAAGAAATCGTATACATATAAAGGTACATTTATTGTTTGTTGTAGCATTTACTTTATTTTTTTTTCGCATTACAACATTGTACTTTCAAAAATCTATCGAATCATAGAAACGTCATATATATACAAAGCAATTTTAACTGTTATAATTAGCTAGATTTTTCAAAGTGTAATATCCTAACAAGAAAAAAAAGTACAATATATATATTGTTCTAATAAGAAAAATTATTATCGTTCAATGCTAGAATTGAGTAGTTTTTACATAGTATATTTCTTTAGTAAGAAGAAAAAAAGTGTAATGAAAATAAAATAAAAGTAAGATGCTATATATAATAAACAAATAAATGAAAGTGTGTTGTTATTTCTTACTGATAAACATTTGTTCTTCTTAGATGATGAGGATTTGCACTTTGATGAACAAGAATGGAGTCAAGTGGGAATAGATAACTTGGTCGAACTAAATCAGTCCCCTTCAAGGGTAAAAATGCAAAACATAAATCATCTTGTTCGTCAAATTGAACTATTAAATTCCACAAGTGATGAAGTCACCATGAATCCACATGAAAATGGAGATAAAAAATACATTAAAGAGATTTTATTAGCCTCTGGTTTTTTCAAAAATCTTGATTGTGCTACAACAATCGTTCAACTTCATCCAACAGGCAACTTGATCAACCCTGAGTTGTTCAACATTTTGGAAAAAACCAAAAATACCCATGAGTCCAAATCATCAAAATCCGAGAAAATGAGGAGAAAGATGATGTTTGATAGTGTTAATGACGTTCTTGTGCAAATATTAAGGAAAAAGAAAGGAAGGATTCCAAATGGAGAGAAGATATTGATGGAATTGTGGTCAGAAATAAATAATCTCCAAAGTAACAAAGGGAGTGAGCAATATGATGAAGTATTAAATATCATAGCTATGGATGTGAATAAAAAGTCAGAAGATTGGGATGATAATTGTAATGAGATTCCAAATTTGGCTTTAGATATAGAACGTCTTATTTTTAAAGATTTGATTAGTGAGATTGTGAACTTTGAGGTAGCTAATCTACAAGATGGGCCTCGGAAGCATTGTAGGAAATTATTTATTATGTAGACATTGACTCTTGTAATTGGGAAAATGGTGGTATAATTATAATGATATAGGATGTTGAATATTTGTATATTTGTTGTTGTTTATGTTGTTTGGGTATCATTTTTGAGGAGTGGTAATGGTTATATGAAAAGGGTAGGAGGTTAAATTATGTTTTGGGTGGAAAGATTCAAAAGATTGATAAGTGATGTGTGTTTTTTGTTAGTGTTCACATATTTGTATTATTTCTGCTTTGTATTCGGCCCATATATTGGGTCAAAACATGATTTTGTATGTGATTTTAGTATATATCCACATTAACGAGAAAATATAATTATCTTCTCCAACCCTATTTCCATCTCTAATAAAACGTTTTTCCATGACAATAAAGATGCTAAAGGCATTCAACTTGACAAAGAAATTCAAAATATTATTATTGGCGATACTACCGTCACAAATGCGTTGCACCTAAATTAAGACAACTTTCGACATTCTTGATAATATTGATGGTGCGGTCTCATAAAAAAAATTTCGTAACATACGCTATCAATAACTTATCTATAATATTTGATTACATACTATGACATCCCAATTTTTACGGTTAGAAATACCTTTTTATTTATGTTTATTTTAAAACAGTATTTTTTATATTGCAAAATTTGTACCATAAAAAGTATTTTCGAATAAATGTTTTTATTTTTTATAAAAAAAAAAACTTGGGATGTCATTACTGATACGAAAAATATAAGCATAAACGTAATCATTACATGCATTACAACATCTTTTATAACATAACATATATTTTTTTCGAATCTTTTATCGGATCCAAACATCATTATCTTTGTACTACTTCCTGCGATACAAAGAAACTGAATGGATCAAGTTGGAAAACCTAGTGAGTGCATAGAGTTTTCAACCCAAATAATATAGTAAATATATATGTTTAATTATCAAACAATTCACCTGATTACTCACCCCCCCTTTTCTTATATATCCATTCCTAAATACCTATCCTAAGGATCATCATAATCATCGTTGTTGACAGTACTGTTTTAGGGACTCCGCAATACATGTTAGTCCCCAAACTAGAGATCTAAATCAGTAATCAGTGAAGTAATAACAATCAAAATAGAGTGTAGAAGGAGTAGAAGAGAAATAACATCAAGCATGCACACATTTATAACTCATAAATGTCAGGTACACCTTGAAAATACACACACATATGTCGATGTTCATTAGTACATCTGACACATTGACAACCCCTTTAAATACTACCCACACCAACACACATGAGTGCAGCCGTACACACATGTGCGGCCGCACACAGCGTGTGCGGCAGCACACACATGTGTAACCGCACACACGTGTGTGGCTGCACACACACATAGTCTAAACCAAAGCACCACTATACTACATGCACTACCAACCTACTAAGATTTATACAGGAAGAATGCCTAGCCCAAACCACAATAATATAGTCTTTCAATCTCCCCCTTGGTTTGAGGCTAGCATACACATGATCTTCAATCTGTTGGCTTTTCAAACAGCTTCAAACCGGACTTTCCCATGGAGCCCATCAACAGTCTTCCATTTATGATGGTGGCAACCATTCCAGTGAACTCTTTTGCAGCCGCCTCCATGACATCCTTTCTACATATAGTCTAGTGATGAGACAGAGTGTGGATATCCCTTTCCCTGAACCTTAGAAGATCTTTAGCACTTATCAGCCTCAAGACATGTTCTCTATCCTTGAATTTTATTACAGCAGTGGCAGTTTCATCGTCGTAAGCCCATAATTCCATATTATTAAGGTATCCCTCACGGAAGTGGTGAGGAATAGGAATTTCCTTCTGTTGTTTAGTCGTTGGCCAAAGAATAATCCTCATAGGTTTGCCTGATTCAGGATCTAGAATATCTTGATCTTTTCTATATAAAGCTCTTGCAGTCTTCATTTTTGGAAAGTTTTCTCTAACCTGTCTATCAAGAAATCTTTTGAAGTTTGTCGCGCCGGGATCTTCAGAGGGATTATAGAATGGGGCTCTCGAAAGTTCAGCAAGATCCACTTTGGTCCATGAGTTAAAATCATGTGTGCTCTTGTAGTACTCAGAAATTCCTAAGTTCCTTTTCACAACCCACATGTTTAACTCGGGATCAAATGCCCACATTTTGATTCTAGATCTGTCACCGAACTCGTCACCAAATTTTCTCTTTTTGAGATCAGTCACGGTTAGGACAGGGTTTTTGTCTCTGCGATTCTCGTTTGAATTTTTCAAGAAGAGTAACCCTTCGCTTTTGTTAGCCATAACATTCCTCTTTCCCTGTTTGATTGTGATGCGGGCTCTGCTGCCTTCAGGTTCCTTTACAAATCTATCGACAATTGTAGTTGTTCTAGGAGGAGGTGGATCAACTAGAAGATCGCCTGAAGTAGATTGTGTGGGGGCCATGGGAGGATCCTCAATTCCGTGTGGTTGCTGAAATAACGCTTTAACTTTATCCGCGAAAGCATCATACAGAACGTTCTTCAAATTGAAGTAGAAAGCAGTCATAGAGCCACGATTCGTCTGCAGATCCTTAATCTGTTTTGTTTTCTCTTCATCCCTTTCTTTAAGCTCTTCTACGTGAGAAACGAGTTGTTTCAGCTGAATGTTCTTTTCAATAAGTTCCTGCCCGAGAACACTAATTTGTTCTCGAAGTTCTGACACAGTAGACTTGTCTTCACCTGAATGCTCTTCCTTGAAAGATATACCTTTGCCACGAGAAGAAGAGATTGGACTGTGTTGAGTAAGGTGCTTAGCCAATCTGATTGAGGCTTCATCCAGTGAGGGTCTTGTAGGAGAATATTATGGGATAAAGGATGAACCACCTGTCTCAAACATTGTGCTAGGGCCTTCATTTGATTGTATTGGTGGAGTGAAAACAGTAGTAGTGGTAACAGTGGAAAAGACCTGAGGTGCATGGCTGACAATGGGCACCTCCAGACTTGTATTTGATTGATTTCTTTCTAAAAAAGACTGGGAGGTTTGGGACTGAGATGATTGAACAACAAGAGGAGCAGAAGTAGAGACAGTTGAAACAGAGGGACGAATCTCTAAATTCACATCTCTTTGACCTGAAGAAATCTCCAAAGGCTTGGAAGCAGAGAGCAAAATCTTGAGAACATTACTGTCTTCCTTAGTCTTGGTTGCTGAAGAAGCAACTTCATTGACCTTTCTAAAACAGTTGTTGTCAAACCCCGGAAATGGACCAAACTCGTCATCGTCAATATCGAGTTCAATGTTTGTAGGGATATCATCACTGATCCCGGTGAAATTTATCTCTTTCAAAAACTCCACATCATCATTAAGATCTTCATCATTTTCTTCATGGATAATTTGTGTTTCAACTTCCACATAATGTAGTTGATCATGATCCTCAGCCACTACAACTATAAGAGAAACATGAGCCTCTTTAATTTCCGGCTCAGAAGTTGAAATCACAATGTCTTCAGTCTCTGTAGGAATAGATTGATCTTCCGAGTCTAACTGATCAGTATCTTCAGAAAAAATTCCAAATTTTATTAAGGGAAATTTCCCTTCAAAAACAAACTTTCCTCCTCTTTTCTGTTTCATTAAACCAAATGCACTTGGACCAACATATTTAAGATCTAATGTCTCATTTCCTCTTTGTAGCTCAGGATGCATGGCGTTGAAAATAATATGAAGAAATCTTGGGTACATAAAAAATTTGTCTCACTTGTTTCCTTCAATATTCAGAACCAGTTCGTGCAGGATAAACTTTGAAAAATTAAATTCAATTCCCGAAGCTGAAGCTGTGATGGCTCTTGTATTGACCAGAGAGATTTCGTTTGCACTAGGTCTCCTACCAAAAATACAGCTCACAAATACATGAGCTAAATATTTCCAGCAGGGAGGAAGCAGTTTATTGATGGTAGGAGGAAATGTTCCCTCATACCTCATGTGGTCTAGAACATCTTGAGTTTGATGCACATCAATTTCCATTGAATATTTTGGTCTGTCATCAATTTGAAGTGATTCTCGAATAATCCTTTCTGAAACTTGAATCTTCTTTCCTTGTATTGTGGCTTCAAGGTACTTTTCATCTTTGCCATCTTTCTTCACGACTGCACTTCTCCAGAAATCTTTGATCAAGTTTTGATAAATTGGCGGGCTGGTTGTTAATGCATGAACCAAACAACATTTCTTCAGACCTTCAACAATGAATTTTAGATCATCGTGAGCTGCTGGAGAGTTTTCAAGAAAGATAGCTGAGTTGTGAACTTTTGTGAATTCTAGATCTCCTATTCTAATCTGAAAAGAAACACATGCATACATTAGGGTAAAAATAATTTTAACCATACTTATTCAAACTGTTCATGATTGCTCACACACAATGAAGTGTGCAACCGCACATGAGAACGTATGCAATTGCACACGTGGATGTATGTAGCCACACACGAGATTCATTACATAAGAAGTGTGTGCAGCCGCACACGTCACTAGCCGCACACCAGTTTGTGTAGCTGCACACAGTCCAGCCGCACTCGCCGTGTGCGGTCGCACACACAATCGAAAAACAAAATCCTCGATTAAACACCAGTTTTTGATTGTTTTTGCATTAAAGATGTATTATGGGAGTCGTTTTTGCAATTATTACCGATATGACACTTCAATTTCTGAAAAATGAAGATTTTGGGAGGTTTTTAGAGAGAGAGAGAGAGAGAAGCTAGAGCCGTGTGCGGTTGATATTTGAAGAAGATAAACAGTAAATGAAATGAACCGCACACCCCCCTATATACCTCTTCATATTTTGGGCTTCCCTTCATCATTTAAATCCTAAGCCCAATACTCCAACATTTTTCAAAAATAAATCACTTTGAGGATTAAAATAAAAACAAATATAATTTTTATCATTCCTAAAAAAAATAAAAATAAAAATAAAAATAAAATATAAAATTAAAAATAAAAGGATAATAATAATAAAAATTTAATTCTAAACTAACTTAAATCTTCTAACATAAAAATTTGATTAACTTTTTGCGATGTGGGATCAAAGTTGTTAGACAATCGTTTTCAATTTATTAGTACCTCCCCTTTCATGAATAGATCTGGTCGATCGCCAGTATTGTGGTCCATTTAAGCACGAAAAATTGTGACAAATTTTGGACATGCTTTCAGTGACAAGACAAGCTGATCCTATTTTTCTAGATAAAACTTCTTAAGGACCCTTCATTTGATGACGACCAAGTAATAAGTTGATCCTATTTTTCTATAGTTAATAATAATTGGCTCTAAAAACAATTGGTATTAGAGCCAATTTGGTATCAATTGAAGTATTTTAGAGTGTGACGCTGCAAAATTTTACTGTTTTTGAAGTTTTTGAAGTGCATTTGTACTTTTTGAACAAGGAACTGCTATTTGTTACTGTTTTCAATAGTTTGAAATCAAAATTCCATCAAAAATCTGAGATTTGTGTGTGTGCGATTGATTCACTGAATGTGTGTGGTTGAAACATTGAAGGTGTGCTGTTGAGAAACTTTGAAGGAGTGCAGTCGAGTATGTGCGGTTAAGTTTGCTGTTGTGCATGTGAGGTTAAGTTTGCTGCTGTGTGTGTGTGGTTACGTTTGCTGATGTGTGTGCAGATACGTTTGTTGCTGTGTGTGCGGTTAAATGTGAAGCTGCGTATACGGTTGTGTGTGTGGTTAAGTCTGTTGTTGTGTGTGCGGTTGAGCTTGCTGCTGCGTGTGCGGTTGGAAGTGAATTTACGTGTACGGTTTAAGTGTACGGTTGTGTGCGGTTATAATTTGTAATTGTGTGTGCGGTTGTAGTGTGTGGTTTCAATCATCTAAGTTGTTCAATTTTTTTTAAACATGGAATATCAAAGCATGAAAGTACATCAAGAACTTGACTCCATAATGGGAACAACTTCTCGGATTCCCCGACTCTTGAATACTGAAGGCTTTCTAGAATGGAAATACCAAATCGAAAAATATATTAAAATGAAAGATTTCAAGATTTGGCGCAGTATAATTAGAGGACCAATTCAAATTACTATTATAGTGGATGAAGTCAATGTCGACCAATTCGAATTCCAACTCACCCGTGCTCATCTGACCAATAACCTCGGGCGGCACTGACACGCCCTGACCTCCCTCTCCTACTCCCGATCCTGACCCGGGTCCGCGCCCAGCATGCCTCGTGACCACCATACTGAAAAACACCACAATATCCTAGATACTTCCCACCAACCCGGGAACCAACTCCCAACTCAACCCTAGAGGTCATGGTTTCCCTGATACGCGTATGGGTCCTGTGCTTTCAGTAGTACGGGCCCTGACTACCTTCCACACCTACCCATATTTGTATGAAGTACTACCACAACGCCCTAGTGACAAATATACATAGCAAGCGCTCAATCCTCACTCCTAGAGGAACACTGAAAATCTCATACAAAAGGAAACCCTAGGCTATAGACATCATAAAACAGGCAATATTATCATGAAATCCTGAAGATCCCTAGCCTAGTACTAGCATGGTGTTCTATCAAAACTCAAAAACAAATATCATATATGGTATTTTGGAGTTACTTACTGGCTCCGGCTGATCGTACCTCCGCGTCCTCCTTTTACTTAATTTGAAAATCGTTTTAAATTCTCTTTTAAAAACTCTCCCAGATTTGAGATTGGATTCACACGAATGTTCCTCCAATTCACTCAAACCAAGGCTCTGATACCAACTTGTAACGACAAAAAATTTCAACAAATTTTAACTTTTAAAAAACAACCCATTTTAATCATGTTATTACAAAAAGGTTTTCAATACATTTATTATCAGAATATTCCCATAACCATATGATAAATCACAAACACGAAGAGCGGTACGATCACACCTTTTCCTAGCCACGGTCTCCTGAAGAACCTGAAAAACATTAAACCACAACTGTAATCCCGCAAGCTTAGTGAGATACCCTCAAAATACCAACCACATATACCACTCACATAACATGCTATATCATATCAAATCACAGAACAACCACGCATATCAGGTCTTCTGTGTGACTGGTCCGCCGTGTCGGGCCTTCATTCCACCTGGTCCACCCTCCGAGTCTAGTCATGTCCCTAGAGTCTGCAGTATGGTTGGTCCTCCCGCACCGGGCCTTCAACCCACCTGGTCCACTCTCTGAGTCTACAGTATGACTGGTCCGCCCGCATCAGGCGTTCAGTCGGCTTGGTCCACTCTCTGAGCCTCGGCACGTCTGGTCTGCCCTCGTGGGGCCTACAGCCTATCCGGACCACTCGCTGGGCCTTCGGAACCACCGGTCCGCCCTAGGTATCTTGGCCTACCGCACGAAGCAGGACCCGCCTCAACCCAACTCCAGTCCAAACAACCATGTGCACATAAACATACAATCACATAACAATTCATATTCAGTCAAACCGATCTAGCAGATCACGTAACACAACATACTCTAAGCAGGATACCGACCTAACCGGTCACTAGCATAACATCACCCTATATACCAGGATACCGACCTTAACCAGGTCTCTAACGAATACCATCCTAACTACCAGGATGAAAATATAGTAAAACATCAACATAACAACAATACCCAGATTACAATCCGATAAAGGGCCGGCCTTGGTGCCTTAGACCCTGTTGATATAGTGAGGATAAGTCACCTCGCAACTGTTGACTGGAAAGATAAGACCGAAATGCTCCGACCACTAACACGATCTCCACCACTAGCTAGCATCAACACTGAACTCAAAACAAAATCCAACAATTACCAAAATGCCCTTAGAAGTCAACTGGTCAACTCTTGGTCAAAGTCAAAGTCAAAGTCAACCTTCTGGCTAACTCTACTCGCTGAGTCAGCCCGCTGACTCGCCGAGTCCCCCAACACTGAAAAGGACCCCTTTCAACTCACTGAGTCATCCCTTGACTCACCGATTCTTAGCTTAACCAGGAAAGGCTAAGACGTCAAGACCAGACTCGCCGAGTCCAAGGCTATCTTCAACCAACTCGCCGAGTTGTTCTTCAAACTCGTCGAGTTCCTGCCCGCCTTCAAGCAACTCACCGAGTACCATTAGTTCTTAACCCATACAGAAGCCTTCCAGGCAATGCAATCAATCCAAAACGTAGATCTACCCTTCTACAACCTTTCCATCACGTAAAGTGGCAAACTTTACGTGAATCCAAAGAGATCTAGGCATTTTACACTCTACGGCTAGGGTTTGGGACAAGATGGCTTCACCAAACACTCAATAACAGGGACTTTAATGCACTCTAGATCTTCTCCATTCCAGATCTGAGGTAGAAACCTCAGATCTACCCTTCAAACTCTAAATACCGCAAGCTAAAATTCCCATACACCCCAAAAATGATGAATCTAGATGAATAGCAGCCCAAAAACGAGATAATACCTCAAAAGGAAGCCCCCAACAGCAAGGAAATCTGAATCTAAGCAAAGCCCTTTGGTCCAAGCCTCCTAACTCTCCAAGACCTTCCTCCAAATCTCTTCTCCAAGGCTCAAATGCACTCAATTCCTTCACAATCATGCTTCTAGGGTTGTCTGGACTTCAAGGGAAGGTAAGGAGGCTAGGGAGAGGGTATAATGTCCTTTATATAGGGCTCATCCCCCGAAATTAGGGTTTTCTTCACTCAGCGCCTACTCGCCGAGTCCAGCCTTGGACTCGCCGAGTTGGCCACTTAACACGCGACCTAAGTCGCGACCCTACTCGCCGAGTCCACCCATGGACTCGCCGAGTCCACCCATGGACTCGTCGGGTTGCCCTTCAAATTTACACTTTGAACCCCGAACTTGAACTCCTGGACTCGGGATGTTACAATTCTCCCCCACTTAAATTAGTCTTCATCCTTGAAGCCTGCAGCAACACAACTCCAGAACTACTTCCGCAATGCACCTCCTGGCACTAACCAGACCAGATTCCTCAAAACACAGCCATCGAAACCCAAACCCAAATTTCTCTTTTCTTGCGGTGTTCTGACCCCCGCTTCAAACCGACCATGGGTCTCTTCCTCTGATAACCACACCTAACCACTAAGTACCACTCCCTGATACCTCGCTCGCTCCAATTCACCACAATCATTTGACTCATGAGAGCTAGAAATAATCCCTGAACCACCAGAATTCCCGGTCTGAATTCAACTTTACTCACTCCATGCTGACAGGATGATGCATCCCTCAATCTCATAGCAACTCTCATGAGTTCCCCTCCGCAATCTCATACCCCATGCTGAACGGGCTCTAGCACCCTCGGGTTGGAAAACCCGATACACTGACAATACCTCCAAACATCCCCCAGGATGAATTACCACTACATACACAATTTCTTAACCGAAATAGACCAGGAATCCAAGACTCCATCTCTGCATCCCTTACGAGCCTCTTGACTTTACACCCTCGGAATTTCCTTCCGTGACGTCGGCAGACATCCAAACCGGATGTGATTCCACATCATCGCCGCACACACTGCGCAATAACCATAATTGAAACAGTTCAGTCATAACTTCGCACTACTGATTTCACTTCCATGAACTTACACTCCCTCTCGGAGCTACATTCACTTCCTTTTTCCTTACCAAGGAGATCCACTTGGCTGCCTTGACACTACCACAAGTGCCACGGTGCTCATCCAATACTACACCATTTCCTTATGGCATAACCGCTATCCCATGCACCATACATACTCTGAATCCACTCGCGGAGACTTTCAAGTCCATGCTCGACTTCCCATCATGATCAATACCTGGGGCCAGACCTTCTAACGCTAACATATCGCGACATACTCAATCCATTTGCCCGCACCGATCTAACAACACATGTAGAGTCTTCTGCATGACTGAACCACCTTACAAGGCCTTCAGCCAAACTCGACCACTCTCATAACCTTCAGCAGACCTGGACCACCCTCCGGGGCCTTCAGTCTGGCTGGACCGTCCTCCGAGCCTTCGGCCTGACTGGTACGCCTACTGGCCTTTGGTCTATCCGGACCACTCAACTAGCAATTAACATTCCGAGTTACTTCTTCGGGAAACTCCTCCCATGCATACTATTCTAGCCCTCTAGGGGTTCCAAACTCTACCTCCATCCCATATACTCAGTCCCGGCCCGATCCTAGGCCTTCCATAATCAACCGCTCTTGGTCTGTATCCAGCCCCACACGCCTGCCATTTACTCATACCAGCCTACGCTTTTGACTAACCGAAACACTGCCAAATCCCATGCAGCTAAACGACCTCCCAAACTCATCGATCCTCCGGAGAATTCTCCAATTCTCCCCCACTTATAGCACTGACTATCAATCACCGGTAGACATCACCGACCTTCCTCAACAACCCTTCATGACACATACTCTTTCACGCGAACCGATTCCCACTAACACGAGCAACCTTCACCAATCGCATAACAATACTGATCATCCTGGCACAAAAGAAACTCGATCCTCAGCTAACCACTCCTCAGACTGCAAATGTTGCTCGATATCCAGACCAACACCCAATTCCCACGAACAACCTTCATGAATGATGACCAACGACATTCCCAATACTAAACCCATAACCAAGCCATAACCCTCAAAAATCAATGAATACAGTACCGAAATCCACGCAACAAGACTAGCAGATAAACAATACTCCACAATAATCATAAAATAATAAGACATCAAGAAGAAACATACCCGCAGTTACATCCGGCACTGCCCTGACCTCCTCCGCTGTAAGCTGAAAAGCACGACCCTGAGCCCTTGGGGGCTCCACTCCACCCTAACCTCCACCCGTGATCCTTAACGTGGTCGGTGCTAGAGCCTGCACCGGTCCTGCAGCAAGCTGTGGACAGTTGACCCTCAAGTGCCCAACCTGATGACAGTGATAACAGATCCTCAAATCTCGACCCGAGACAGCCTGCTGACAATCCCTCGCGTAGTGCCCCTTCTTTCCGCACTTGCAACATGCACCACCGGACCAACAAACTCTGGTGTGACCCTTCACACACTTCCCACAAGTGTGGCTGCTCTGATCTCCCAATCTAAAATCGACGGTCTTAGACCGTTTCGGCACCGGCTACGACTGCACCGGAGCCTGCCTCTCCTCTCGTAACTACAACTCAAGCTCCAATTCACGCCGCCTGGAAGCCTCCTGTAACTCTAACAAGGTCTCGCACCTCTGCATAGACACAAACTGTCTGATATCCCTCTTGAGCATACTCAGATATCAGGACATCTGAGCCTGCTCCGAAGAAAACTCGGGGCAAAACATCGCCCTCTCAGTGAACATCCTGGTGATCTCCTTCACCGACTCCGAATCCTGCTTCAGCTCAAGGAACTCCTGAGCCAATATCTCTCTCTCAACCCGCGGAACATAATGAGTGCTAAACATCTCTCAGAACTGATCCCATGAAACCGCAACCCTCTGTGCATCCGAATATGACCCCGTTGTCAATCTCCACTAATCCTTTGCTCCAAGCCTCAACAGGTTCAGGGCACACCTCACCCTATGACCAGCAGCGCATGAACATGTGAAGAAACACCCTTCCATGTCTGATATCCATCTCATAGCAACAATCGGGTCCTGAACTCCATCAATGGTAGGGGGCTTCGTATTATCGAAGTCCTGATACTGGAAACCTCTACCAACTCCTCCCCCTGCCGTTGCTACAGCCGCTGTAGCTACCGCGGCAGCCATCTCTGTGAGAGCCGCATAACGCTCATCAAAATACTCAACCATGGCGGTCTTGATCAACCCAAACAGTTCCGGCATCTCGGCCCGGAACAACGCAACAACTTCATCGTGCAGGATCTCACGAATCCTAGCATCCAACTCGCCCGTGCTCATCTGACCAATAACCTCGGGTGGCACTGACCTGCCCTGACCTCCCTCTCCTGCTCCCGATCCTGACCCGGATCTGCTCCCAGCATGCCTCGTGACCACCATACTGAAAAACACCACAATATCTCAGATACTTCCCACCAACCCGGGAACTAACTCCCAACTCAACCCTAGAGGTCATGGTTTCCCTGATACGCGTATGGGTTTTGTGCTTTCAGTAGTACAGGCCCATACTACCTTCCACACCTACCCATATTTGTATGAAGTACTACCACAACACCCTAGTGACAAATATACATAGCAAGCGCTCAATCCTCACTCATAGAGGAACATTGAAAATCTCATACAGAAGGAAACCCTAGGCTAGCAGACATCATAAAGCAGACAACATTACCATGAAATCCTGAAGATCCCTAGCCTAGTACTATCATGCTGTTCTATCAAAACACGAAAACAAATATCATATATGGTATTTTGTGGTTACTTACTGGCTCCGACTGATCATACCTCCGCGTCCTCCTTTTTAATTAATTTGAAAACCATTTTAAATTCACTTTTAAAAACTCTCCTTGATTTGAGACTGGATTCACACAAATGTTCCTCCAATTCACTCAAACCAAGGCTCTGATACCAACTTGTAACGACCAAAAATTTCAAAAAATTTTATCTTTTAAAAAACAACCCATTTTAATCATGTTATTACAAAAAGGTTTTCAATACATTTATTATCAGAATATTCCCAAAACCATATCATAGATCATAAACACGAGGAGCGGTACAATCGCGCCTTTACCTAGCCATGGTCTCCTGAAGAACCTGAAAAACATTAAACCACAACTGTAAGCCCGAAAGCTTAGTGAGATACCCCCAAAATACCAACCACATATACCACACACATAACATGCTATATCATATCGAATCACAGAACAGCCATGCATATCGGTTCTTCTGTGTGACTGGTCTGCCGTGTCGGGCCTTCAGTCCACCTGGTCCACCCTCCGAGTCTAGTCATGTCCCTCAAGTCTGCAGTATGGTTGGTCCGCCCGCACCGGGCCTTCAACCCACCTGGTCCACTCTCTGAGTCTACAGTATGACTGGTCCGCCCGCATCGGGCCTTCAGTCGGCCTGGTCCACTCTCTGAGCCTCGGCACGTCTGGTCTGCCCTCGTGGGGCCTACAGCCTATTCGGAATAACCAGTCCGCCCTGGGTATGTTGGCCAACAGCACAAAGCAGGTCCCGCCTCAACCGAACCCCAGGCAAACAACCATGTGCACAGAAACATACAATCATAACAATTCACATTCAATCAAACCGATCTAACAGATCACGTAACACAAGATACTCTAAGCAGGATACCGACCTAACTGGTCACTAGCATAGCATCACCCTATATACAAGGATACCGACCTTAACCAGGTCTCTATCGAATACCATCCTAACTACCAGGATGCAAACATAGTAAAACAACAACATAACAACAATACCCGGATTACAATCCGATAAAGGGTCGACCTTGGTGCCTTAGACCCTGTTGATATAGTGAGGATAACTCACCTCGCAATTGCTGACTGGAAAGATAAGACCGAAATGCTCCGACCACTGACACGATCTCCACCACTGGCTAGCACCAACACTGAACTCAAAACAAAATCCAAAAATTACCAAAATGCCGTTAGAAGTCAACTGGTCAACTCTTGGTCAAAGTCAAAGTCAAAGTCAACCTTCTGGCTAACTCTACTCGCTGAGTCAGCCCGCTGACTCGCCGAGTCCCCCAACACTGAAAAGGACCCCTTTCAACTCACTGAGTCATCCCTTGACTCACCGATTCTTAGCTTAACCAGGAAAGGCTAAGACGTCAAGACCAGACTCGCCGAGTCCAAGGCTATCTTCAACCAACTCGCCGAGTTGTTCTTCAAACTCGTCGAGTTCCTGCCTGCCTTCAAGCAACTCACCGAGTACCATTAGTTCTTAACCCATACAGAAGCCTTCTAGGCAATGCAATCGATCCAAAATGTAGATCTACCCTTCTACAACCTTTCCATCACGTAAAGTGGCAAACTTTACGTGAATCCAAAGAGATCTAGGCATTTTACACTCTAGGGCTAGGGTTTGGGACAAGATGGCTTCACCAAACACTCAATAATAGGGACTTTAATGCACTCTAGATCTTCTCCATTCCAGATCTGAGGTAGCAACCTCAGATCTACCCTTCAAACTCTAAATACCGCAAGCTAAAATTCCCATACACCCCAAAAATGATGAATCTAGATGAATAGCAGCCCAAAAAACGAGATAATACCTCAAAAGGAGGCCCCCAACAGCAAGGAAATCTGAAACTAAGCAAAGCCCTTTGGTCCAAGCCTCCTAACTCTCCAAGACCTTCCTCCAAATCTCTTCTCCAAGGCTCAAATGCACTCAATTCCTTCACAATCAAGCTTCTAGGGTTGTTTGGACTTCAAGGGAAGGTAAGGAGGCTGGGGAGAGGGTATAATGTCCTTTATATAGGGCTCATCCCCCGAAATTAGGGTTTTCTTCACTCAGCGCTTACTCGCCGAGTCCAGCCTTGGACTCGTCGAGTTGGCCACTTAACACGCGACCTGAGTCGCGACCCTACTCGCCGAGTCCACCCATGGACTCGCCGAGTTGCCCTTCAAATTTACACTTTGAACCCCGAACGTGCACTACTGGACTCAGGATGTTACAAAAAGTTCAACATGTTCAACTATGTCCTGGGCGAAACCCTTGAAAATCAGCTCCAGAGGTTCATTACTCTCACTATAGAAATGAGTTCTGCAGGTGTTTCAGTAGCAAGATCAGAAATCAACAAGAAATTGTTAAACTCTCTTCCAAAATCATGGGACATGAATGTCTCGGTGATTAAGAAAACAAAAGACTTGAACATGTTGAGTCTAGCAGAAACTATGGCTATCATGAAGGCTTGTGATCTTGATGACAAGCAGAGAGAGATTAATCATGTTAATTCTTATTCCACTGCAAATCTAGGGATCCAAACCACAAACAACAATGCTTTTTCAAGCTTCACAGTTGCACAAGTTCCTTAAGTTACCCCAACTACACATGTTTCACAAGTTCAACCCTTCATGACTCATCAATCTACTTAACCTACATCCTATCTTCCCCTTTCCATGCAACAAGCTCAAGTCCCTCAATCTCAGATCATGCCCCAATAAGTTAATCTCAATGCTGGATCATTTAATGTTGTACCTTCTCAATCTCATGCTTTCAGCTCTCAGATGTCAAACATGAAAGAAAAGGAAAAAAATATGCCTCTTGCCGTAGGTTTGGTAAACTGCTACAATGCTTTTATGGCTGGAGAACTCTCTCCACAACTTTTGTTTGCCGATCTTGATCAGATTCATCCTGAAGATATAGAAGAGATGGATATAACCTAGCAAACGGACGTGGCTGTGTTCAGCGCAAAACAATTCTCCAAGAAAACTGGCAAAACCAACTGGAGTGTGAATTATGACAAAACGGTTGGGTTTAACAAAGGCAAACTTCGCTGCTACAATTTCCGTGAGCTAGGGCATTTTGGTAGGGAATGTCCAAAGCCTGACAAAAGAGAAAATTCAGATCGAACCGTGGTGCCAGTTACCTACGTCCATAGCAACAACAACAAAGGATCCTCTCAACCAATCAATCTACAAATTTGGCAATGGTGGCCCAATCCTTTGATTCGGAAGATCAAATTCAAGCCATGAATATCTCAGGACCTGAAAATACTTTCTGGCCCAGATCGAGGATTGTAAGGGGAAAGAGATGGAGGCAGATCTCAAAGAAGAAATGATGAATCTCCAGTTTGCCTTTATGGTGCAGACTACTTCTGAACCATCCAAGACCGAGGTAAGTGAATCTGGTTGCTCTCCATCTTGTGTTAAAATTATTAAATAATTGCAAGAATCAATAGAATTAATCAAGAGAGAGAAGGAGGACTTAAAATATGAGGGATACACACTTAGGAAAAACCAAAAGCCCTCAAAAACTCAACTAGAAAATAAAACAAAAGATTTTAGGAAATTGCAAGAGGATTACAGCAACAAATGTGAGAACTATGACCATCTCAAACGAAAATTTGAAGATGTGTCTGCTGAACTTGACTCATTGAAAACACGTTTAAAAATGTTGAATTTAATTTTAAAAAATATGATGGGTCAAGTGAAACAATTGCACAAATGATTGAGGGACAAATGAACAGTGACGTATGTGTGTGTATTTTCAAGGTGTAACTGACATTAATGAGCTATAGATGTGTGCATGCTTGATGTTATTTCTCTTCTACTCTACACTTTATTTTTATTGTTATTACATCACTGATTACTGATTTGGATCTATAGTTTGGGGACTAACAATTGGGGACTAATTATTATTTTAGATAAAACTTCGAAAGGGATGAAGAGAAGTAGAAGGTTGCATATGCTGAGTACCAGGTCGGATTGTTAATCACACAAAGGAGACAACATATGTCTAACAAATAAGAAGATTTTCTATAATATTTAGAGAAATAGATTTGCATATGTTGAAGTCCAGGTCGGATCTCTTCCAATCACGTAAAGGAAGCAACATATTACTAACTGTAAGAAAGAAAGAAAATAATTTTCTACAGACATACTTTATCAGAATTCCCCAGCGACTCCGTCAATACCGGAATTAAGGACAGAATCCATACATCATGGAAAAGTAAAACCACAGTTCTAGATAAGGGTTCTTTAGTGTGACTGATGGATTCTCATGTATATCTCACTGGTCAACCTATCCGAGCATCATATTGTCAGGCTGAACGGATCTATCTAGGTCAATATTTGTCAAACATAAATAATCCCTGTTATCAAACATATCGCCAGATTGCCTGTTATCACCTTTTGATATCATTTCCCAATACATATTATCGAACATAAATATTTTTCTTTTTTTTTTATTTTCTAATGTTTTTGGATTTCTGATTTTTGAATGTTTTTGGATTTTTGATGGTTTTTTTAATATTTTTGGATTTTTGATGATTTTTTTTAATTTTTTTGGATTTTTCTCCCCCTAAATTTGTGGATTTTTATCCTCAAAGCGTATCATTTTCAGAAAATTAACTAGCACATCGAATCGAGCTTCGTTAAATTGGTTGGTGAACAGATCCGCTACATTATTATCAGAGCGGACCTGTTCTAGCCGAATGAGAGAGCGCTCATAACATTCTCTGATGAGTGCTCATTTTAATTTTGATGTCGATGTGCTTGGTTTTTGAGTGCTGGACTGGATTTTTGGCAATTTGGATTGCAGCCTCATTATCACAGAATATAGGGGTTTCTTGTAAATTCAAACTATAGTCCAACAACTGATGTTGGATCCATATGACTTGAGAACAACAGCCAGACGCATCGACATACTTTGCTTCTGGTGTTGAGGTGGAGACGGTATGCTGCTTCTTGTACTGCCATGAGATAAGTCTATCTCCCAGAAATTGGCATCCTCCTGAAGTCGGTTTTCTATCAAGCTTACACCTGCCATAGTTGCTGTCTACAAAAGCATAAAGGTCAAATTCTGGATTTTTCGGATACCGAAGGCCTAGTTTTGGGCAACCTTTGAGGTACCGAAAAATCTATTTAACAGCAATTAGATGAGAAAGTTTAGGATTAACCTGGTAGCGAGCACATTGACGGACCGCAAACATTACGTCTGGGCGACTAGCGGTCAGATAGATGAGTGATCATATCATTGATCGATAGTACGTCTGATCTACGGATTCACCTTCAAGATCAGGAGCCAGTAAAGGTCTCTCTGCTATGGGTGTAAGAGTAGGTTTCGCATCTCCGAACCCGAACTTCTCCAGCACATCATCCACATACTTTGCTTGATGAATAAGGATTCTGGTTGAAGATTATTGGACCTGAAGCCCCAAAAACGTGGTCATTTCCCCAAGCGAACTCATCTCGAGCCGCTTCTTCATCACATCTTCGAACTCTTTGCGAAGCTGTTGGCTTGTTGACCCGAATATAATGTCGTCCACATAGATTTGAACAAGAATTTGATCCGGACCGACATATTTGATAAATAAGGTTTGATTAATGGTGCCTCGGGAATAGCCGTGTTTGAGCAAATGCTGAGTTGGGGTAGCATACCAAGCTCTAGGAGCTTGATGCAGCCCATACAAAGGTTTTTCTAATTTGTAGACATGGTTGGGAAGCTTTGAGTTAACAAAATCGGGCGATTGGTCAACATAAATCTCCTCCTTAACCTTACCGTACAAGAAAGTCGTCTTGACGTCCATTTGGTATACAATAAGTTCATATAGGAAGCATATGCAAGGAAGATACGAATAGCCTCCAAGCGCGCCACCGGTGCATAGAACTTCGTATGATCAAGACCCTTAATTTGCCGAAACCCGCGAACCACTAATCTTGCTTTATTACACACAATAACACCCGAGTCGTCTTGCTTTTTCCGAAAGACCCATCTGGTATCAAGATATTTCTTTCCTTTTGGCAGCTCCACTAACTTCCAAACCCTGAGCTTATCGAATTGATTAAGTTCGTCATGCATGACATCAACCCAGCTGGGCTCATTCAGAGCCATTTTGACATTTTTAGCCATTCTGACTTCGCGTTTGAACACCGTTGCCCAGCTGGCTAATGACGTTCTCTATTGAATGATCGCGCTGAATGCATGCTCGGATATTGTAGCTGATGTCATTGATAGAGACTGAAAGATTATGGATGTTAACCGATCCTTCATTTGCTGTATGATCCACGGTAGATGAACTAGGTTTGTTTGTTGAATCTGCTACAAATTCTTCAGCAATTCTTTCCGGAAAGAGAAGTTCCATCAGATTTGAGGTTACAGTGGAAGTCTCTTGGTTCATGACCTCTCTTCCCACCAGAGTTAGAGGAGTAGCAACAGCATCAAGAGAAGGTTGTTGAGGAGAGGACTCAGAAGAATTAGTGTGAAAAGAGAGCATCATTGGAGGATCATAAGAAACTAGTGGTGGTATGTTGACAACTTCTTCCTCTTCGTCTTCAATAATGATCTTCGAACTAGACGTAGACCTTGCTTGATTATCCGATGACACATTGAAGGATTTGAAAAGAGATGTGTAATCAAATAGCCAATCTGGACCCACTCTAGTGTCTGTCTCATTCTCTTCAAGCCAATGAACATTGAAATACTCCACAATCTGTTTTGTCTTCTTATTATAAACCCTGTATGCAGTTCGAGCAACATATCCAACAAAATAACAATAATCGGATTTTGCATTGAATTTGGGGTTGGATTCCAAGTGGAGAAGGGTGCAAGGGCAGCTAAACACTTGAAAATGGCTGACAGATGGCTTGTGTTCGTATATAATTTCGTACGGTGTCTTCATTTTGGCTTTGTTGATCAGCACTCGATTCTGAACATAGCACGCCGTGTTCATCGCATCCGCCCAAAAGAACACAAGAAGTTTAGAGTCACAAAGCATCGTCCTTGCGGCGTCTTTAAAAGTTTGATTCCTGCGTTCGGCAACACCGTTTTGTTATGGTGTGCGAACAGAACTGAATTGACGCACAATCCCTTTCTCGGTGCAAAATGGTCATGAATAGCGTTTTGAACTGTGTTCCATTATCAGTACGCAGTGCTTTCACTCGGTTGTTGGTCTGATTTTTGATCATCAAAATGAACCTTTTAATGAGGTCAGCGATCCCAGTTTTGTTGGATAGAAAGAAAACCCAAGTGAACCGAGAGTAGTCGTTTATCACAACGAGGCAGTATGAATTGGGATTGATGCTGAGAACGTTAACCTGACCAAATAAATCCATATGTAATAGCTCGAGCACTTGACTAATGGAGTTGATCTACTTTGGAAGGTGTGCTTTCCGATGATGTTTTCCTTGAGCACAGGAAACACATTTTTCAAATGTGATGAAATGTCTGACAGGTAGACCTCGGACCAGTTCGTTCTTTGCAAGCCGATTCAAGTTCGTTGCATTAGCGTGACCAAGACGTCGATGCCACAACATCGCATTTTGTTCTGATACTTTGGAGAATAGGCAAGTGACTTCATCGGGGATATTGCTATTCATGTGTATGATGTAGGCATTCCCATCCCGCTTAGATTTTACAAGAATCCACTCTACCGGAATGACAACGGCTGGCTTTAAGATCAGACATTCTTTATCTGTGAAATGAGTTGAATAGCCCTTGTCGCAGATGTAGGACACGCTCAGCAAGCTATGTTTTAATTCATGATCATAGTTAACATTCTCAAAATTTAGCACTCCATTTGAAACTGTTCCCTTTTGAGTTATCTTTCCGCCTTCGCTGCCCGCAAAAGAGACATATCCCCCATTAAATGTCTAAATGTCGTGCAATTGGGATATATCTCTAGTCTTGTGCCGGGAGCAGCCGCTGTTGACATATCAGGGTCTGACGACATTCCTCCGCAACTGTCCCTGCACGATGAGCATAATTATATAGATTTGGGGACCCAGGTCATCACAGTCCTGGGTTGACCCATCACTTTCACAAATTTTCGTTTGATTTTTTCTTTTCATGAGATTTAAAGGTAAATGGTGATTGATCTAAATTCAGTTTTGGTATCCACTGAAAGTTAGGTTTTGAAAATTTATTAGTTTGCTTCGAGCCAGTGGATCTTCTACTCGAAGAGTTTGAAGATCTGGTTCTGCTTTTTGAAGAAATCAACTTAGGCTTAGCCTGAGTTGATTTTGGCAAACTATTGTTGAATTTATGGAAAACCTGTTTATTCTTTTGAAAATATACCATTTTCTTGTTTGGACTTGTGCTCAAGTCACCATTTCGAGAACGAGTTCTGGAGAATTTTCTAGTTAAAGATCGTCCCCGGAATTCATTCTCTCCTATTTTTAATGTGTGAGACACAAACATCGGGTTCAAATAGTTTCTCGCAATGTGTCCAACAGTTCCACAGTTAAAACAAGTTTGTTTCTTATCAATAATTTTGGCACTGCTATTAACATATTCCTTTCTTTTGTTTTTATTTCTAACACTTTCACATTTGCAAGGATGATCACAAGATTTTGAAGCATATGTGGAAGGTGTAGAAACATTTGAATCATACATAGAAGCATTAGCAGATACATCATTATCAGTTGTAGTCTTATCATCAAAGTGAACAATACCACCAGACACAAAGCTGTCTAATTTCGAATTTAATGTGGATTTATTATAGAACCTGACACCAAATTTTGACACATCATCATTACTAGACTCAAGAACATCAGAGTTTTCATCACTTTGCTCCCCTTGAGCTATGGACTTATCTGCACTGAAATTTGAAATGTTAGTATTCAAAACTTTATCATTTGACTGTATTACTTGCTCAGAAGCTGTCTTTCCATATATCATGTAAGATTCTCTGTCAATTTCTTCTTGAGACAAAGGAATAGCAGTGTAATTATGATTGAAGGGAGGGAGGACACTCTCAAATGCTAATCCAACCTTTATCTGATTTCCATGAGTGATATCTCTCCAGTGCATTTGTTCCTCAATCATTTTTGCAATTGTTTCACTTGACTCATCATATTGTTAAAAATTAAATTCAACATTTTCAAAATGTGTTTTCAATGAGTCAAGTTCAGCGGACACAACTTCAAATTTTCGTTTGAAATGGTCATAGTTCTCACATTTGTTGTTGTAATCCTCTTGCAATTTCCTAAAATCTTTTGTTTTATTTTCTAGTTGAGTTTTTAAGGGCTTTTGGTTTTTCCTAAATATGTATCCCTCATATTTTAAGTTCTCGTTCTCTCTCTTGATTAATTCTATTGATTCTTGCAAATATTTAATAGTTTTAACACAAGATGGAGAGCAACCAGATTCACTTACCTCGGGCTTGGATGGCTCAGAAGTAGTCTGCACCATAAAGGAAAACTGGAGATTCATCATTTCTTCTTTGAGATCTGCCTCCATCTCTTTCTCTTTGCAATCCTTGATGTGGGCCAAAAAGGTATTTTCAGGTCCTGAGATATTCAGGGCTTGAATTTGATCTTCCCAATCAAAGGATTGGGCCACCATTGCCAAATTTGCAGATTGATTGGTTGATGAGTATCCTTTGTTGTTGTTGCTGTGGATGCAGGTAAGTGGCACCACGGTTCGATCAGATTTTCTTTTTTTTCAGGCTTTGGACATTCCCTAGCAAAATGCCCTAGCTCATGGCAATTGTAGTAGCGAAGTTTGCCTTTGTTAAACCTAACCTTTTTGTCAGAATTCACACTCTAGTTGCTTTTGTGAGTTTTCTTGGAGAAATGCTTTGCCCTGAACACAACCATGGCTATTTTCCAGGTTATATCCATCTCTTCTATATCTCCAGGGTGAATCTGATCAAGATCAGCAAACGAAAGCTGTGGAGAGAGTTCTCCAGCCATAAAAGCATTGTAGCGGTTTGCCAAACCTGCGGCAAGAGCCATATTTTCTTCCTTTTCTTTCATGTTTGACGTCTGAGAGCTGAAAGCATGAGACTGAGAAAGTACAACATTAGATGATCCATCTTTGAGATTAACTTGTTGAGGCGTGATCTGAGGTTGAGATACTTGAGCTTATTGCATGGAAAGGGGAACATAGGATGTAGGTTGAATCGATTGATGAGTCATGAAGGGTTGAACTTGTGAAACATGTGTAGTTGGGGTAACTAGAGGAGCTTGTGAAACTGTGAAGCTTGAAAAGGCATTGTTTTTTGTGGTTTGGATCCCTAGATTTGTAGTGGAATAAGAATTAACATGATTAATCTCCTTCTGCTTGTCATCAAGATCACAACCCTTGATGATAGCCATAGTTTCTACTAGACTAAGCCCGTTCAAGTCTTTTGTTTTCTTAATCACTGAGACGTTCATGTCCCATGATTTTGGAAGAGAGTTTAACAATTTCTTGTTGATTTCTGATCCTTTTACTGAAACATCTGCAAAACTCATTTCTGTAGTGAGAGTAATGAACATCTGGAGCTAATTCTCAAGGGTTTCGCCCAGGACATAGTTGAACTTGTTGAACTTTTGTCGAAGCATGTCTTGACGATTCGGCTTCATATCCTCACGACCGTCATAGACTTCGATTAGAGCTTCCCAAAGTGCCTTCGCAGATGTATACTCATGGAAACCTTGAGCTATTTCTAGAGATAATGCCATTGTAAGCGTAGCAAAGGCTTTCTCCTGTTCTTCAACCCTTTCGAAATCCTCATCCGTATAGTTTTCAATTTGTTTGTCGACAATGAATTCATCCACTACAATAGTAATTCGAATTGGTCCTCTAAGTATACTATGCCAAATATTGAAATCTTTCATTTTAATATATTTTTCGATTCGGTATTTCCATTCTGGAAAGCCTTCATCATTCAAGAGTCGGGGAATCCAAGAAGTTGTTCCCATGATGGAGTGAAGTTCTTGATGTACTGTCATGCTTTGAGATTCCATGTCAATTTTTTTTAACAACTTAGATGATTGAAACCACACACTACAACCGCACACACAATTACAAATTATAACCGCACACAACCATACACTTAAACCGTACATGTAAATTCACTTCCAACCGCACACGCAACAGTAAGCTCAACCGCACACACAGAAACAGACTTAACCACACACACAACCATATACGCAACTTCACACATAACCGCACACACAGCAGAAAACGTAACCGCACACACATCAACAAACGTAACCGCACACACATAGCATCAAGCTTAACCGCACACACACAGTAGTAAACTTAACCGCACACGCACAACAACAAACTTAACCACACACACTCGACTGTACTCCTTCAAAGTTTCTCCACCGCACACCTTTAATGTTTCAACCGCACACATTCAATGAATCAACGGCACACGCAAAAATCTCAGATTTTTGATGGAATTTTGATTTCAAACTATTGAAAACAGTAACAAACAACAGTTCCTTGATCAAAAAGTACAAATGTACTTCAAAAACAGTAAATTTTGCAACCTCACAATCTAAAATTCAATTGATACCAAATTGGTTGTGATACCAATTGTTAGTCCCCAAACTATAGATCCAAATCAGTAATCAGTGAAGTAATATCAATCAAAATAGATTGTAGAAGGAGTAGAAGAGAAATAACATCAAGCATGCACACATCTATAGCTCATAAATGTTTGGTACACCTTGAAAATACGCACACATATGTCGTTGTTCATTAGTACATCTGACACATTGACAACCCCTTTAAATACTACCCACACCAACACACATGAGTGCAGCCGTACACACATATGCAGCCGCACACACGTGTGTGGCTGCACACACACATAGTCTAAACCAAAGCACCACTATACTACATGCACTACCAACCTACCAAGATCTATACAGGAAGAATGCCTAGCCCAAACCACAATAATATAATCTTTCAATACATGTCAGTAGGTTTTCTTTTATATTTATCTCTAAGGATCTTTCATAAGGATCATCATAATCATCGTTGATGATAGTATTGTTTCAGGGATTTTTCCCCAATACATGTCACAAGGAAGTAGAGTATATCAAATGGACATATAGTCCATCACCTACAGATTATGAACTGAATGTCTGTGATCGTTAGTACACTAGTACTATTTATACATCGTTAGTACACTAGTACTATTTAAATTTGTGGCTTATTATCATTGTATTCATCTGTCATCATCCATCGCCCTCATCATTTTATTCACCCCTTAGCACCCATCACTACCTAAGATATTATAGGTATGCAAATACATATATGGTAAATCATATATTATTTCATCTAACACATAACATTTTGATCCCAAATAATAAACACATATAGCATTTAGTTATCTAAACACTTCATATCTATGTGTAAGATGAGAGTAACTATGCACTTAGTTGTTAAAAGTGGATGACTGGTAAATTTGGAAACACTTCGCCTAACACATTGGCTTTTCCTTTGATGTGACCTAGGTAAAAACGTCAGTAAATCTTAGTTTTAGATTCCTTCTGACTACTGATAGTCGAGATTCCTTACTAATCCCAATTTCTATATCATGATTTGTCAAGTAAGGAGCAACCAAGTAAGATCATATCAGAGGTAGGGTCCATTTGGTATACAAAGTATACTATTTGAAATTACCACTTTAAACACCTAAATAAATCTAGCCTAGACACCACCCCATAAGTAGATCAATTAGTATAATGACTTGGAATCACTGATAAATCTTATTTATATGTTCATAACAACGACTATTAATATAAATATAAGTTACATTTGAAATAAAATAAGTGTATCACAACTTACTGAGATTTTAGCAAAAATTGGGTAACTACACAGGCAAAACTTTGACACATATATTTCTTTTCGTCAAGTTCCTAAATATGTTAGAGCCCCGCTAAAATACTCAGAAACCCTGAAAAATCAGACTCAAGGAAAGAAAAATGTTTGTAATAGAATGTTTGAATAGTTGTGAGGAAAAGAATGAAAATCAAAGGCTATATGTAGATCTAGCAGGCATGCGCCTCACACAAATAGGAGGCATGCCGCATCCAAGGGGTGTGGTAGGTCTTCTTCCCCTTTGTCATGTGTCACGCTAAGATTTGCTAACCTCATTCTTCTAGAATATGACCACGTGTCCTCATCTTCGTGGTACCATGTGTCACACTCTCATAGTGCCACGTTGGCTAGTCTCTTGGAGAGGGCGGGTACTCGACTGTGACATTCCTATTTTCACGGCCAAAAAATACCGATTTGTTTATGCTTTATTTGAAAATCAGAATATCCTTTTAAGGAAATATGTTGCAGAATTTATTCCCAAAAACATATTAAAGAATTTATCAAAGCATTTTCGATGAAATGTCTTTTCATTATATTAAAAATCTCTAGATGTGATTATCAATACAGATCAAAAGCATAAACAGAAATAACATAGGCCTTATAACATCTATTTATTCTAGTGACCTATAATCCATTTATCTCTCATCAGATCATCACTCATGTGCTCTCTTGCCACTACCTGTATACAAGAAACTGAGTGGTTCAGGCTTGGAAGCCTGGTGAGCACATAGGGTTTTCAACCCACAATAATTACCTTTATTAATTTCATCAAGTCCATCAACTCGGTTACCCACTTCTATTATCCTCACCTTCTATCCCTAAAGCATATAAATTAAGGGACCTACACTAAGGATTTTCATGAGGATGACAACACTACTTAGGGGATTACTCAACAACATATGTCAAATAAGGCAACCATGAGGGGGATGGATTACACCAGTTGAGCACTTAGTTCAAAAACAACTATAGGTTGTGAGCCTGCCAACATTCCACTAGACTGTGAAGAATAGTCTATGGTCATCATCTATAGTCCTCTAGATGACTAGATCATCTTAAACATTAAGGCCTCTCATCATTTATTTCATCATCTATTTATATCATCTACCCATCTTTTCCCATCATAATTATATGTATAAAATAGATATATAGTTTAAATCAAATAAAACATGTATATTTTGTTCATCCAGCATAAATATCAAGTACACATATAATATGCATAGATAGCAGCTAACTATATTTAATACTTCATATATATGTGTAAAATGAAAGTAACCATGCGCTCACTTGTTAAAGTGATGATTCCAAACTCAAGCAACGCTTCGCTTCTAAAAATTCTATTGTCCTTCGATGAAACCTAGTATCATTACTGCTAGATTTTAGTCTAATAGTTATTGCGACTATTTACGAGTGATATTGTTTTATAAGTGTTCAAAATAATTTTCAACCACTATGTACAGACAGGGGCCAGACATGAAACACCGGAGGGCAGGACCATTTTGGCATTATAGTTGTTCTGAAATCCAACAACCCTATGCGGCCCTTAAAACCAGATTCCCCGTACCGCGAGTAGTTAAAAGGTATTATAATAACACCTTTTATAATACTATATATTTTATAGGTTCATAATAATGATATTAAACTTAAACATAAGCTATACTTAAAGTATGGTAAGAATAACTCACTTACTAGGAGGTTTGGCTAGTGTAACAACCCAAAACTTTCATCTTATACACTTAGCCAATTCAATCAATGTTAAACTTGTTCTGTTAACTTCTTGTACTGTTTAAGGGTTCATTTAAGTGTTCTAAGCTTGAGAATGACCAAGGCTGAGTTTAGGAATGAGTCAGCAAGCCATAGAGTGACAAAACCGGGCCATACAAACCCTTAAGGGGAGTCTACAGCCGTACACATGGGTGTGCGGCCGCACACTCTCTTCTAGGTAGCACACCCACTCTTATATAAAGGGTAAACCCCTTTCCTTTCATTCCTTTCACTCCTTGGCCGCACACTACACCATTATCTCAAGCTTCTTCAACCGTGAACCCTCCAAAGCTTCAAGAACGTGAGTAATTCATCCCTTAACTTAAACCACATGATATACCACTCTATCTAAGCCTTAGGATTTCAAAATTTGGTCATCTTCTTCAAGTCCAGAAGAGAGTGCGGTCGCACTCTCCCATAAGATGACCGCACACTCCTAAAAGACCCTCCAAAGTGAGAATTTAACTTCCATAGTCGATATAGACATGACCCTAGCCTTATTCCACCTTGGCATCGACATTCTAGACATCTTCATGTGGGGTGTACGACCGCACACACCCTTGTGCGGCAACACACTCCTGTGTGCGGTAGCACACTCCTGTGTGCGACCACACACTCACCCTAGGGCCACAAACCCACTTCTAGGACCCTTAGCTTACATTACAATTGAGTAAAGACCTAAAACACTTTGTGGATACAAGTATGGACCTTGAAAACACTTCAAAGGCACCTTCTTTCATGAGTGTACGGCCGCACACCCCTTGGGCAGCACACCCATGGCAGCACACACCCTTTAGGTGGCCATACACTCCCCTCGTGCAATCCTACAAGGTCCTAACACTTAGTGCAAGTAGTTCCAAGTACCTAGGGTGGTTATCCATCACATCTAGTAGTGAAATACCCTCATTTGACTCAGTTATGTGTCATTACATGTTATTTGGGATCAAATTATATTCAGGGCTTCACTTGAACATCCAGCTTTCCGTATCGATCCTTCAATCAAACCACTCGCTCAAGGTGAGTTCATACCCCTACATTTTTCCGTGTTTTTAATGTTTTCAGGGGGAATACAAGCCAAACTCAAAGTATTTTACTAAGTTTTAAACTTATTAATACAGTCCAATGATTTCCATGTTTAAAAATATATTCGAATATTTTATCCCTTTTTGCAATATATTGAGCATAAGGGAAACTTTTAATTTTGAAATCTAACTTCATGGCTTTCAGAAGGGTTTTTACAAAGCATTTTCCATATCAACTCTAATAAACTATAATGGGTATAGTTTGGGATAACCCTCAATGAGTTGATCAACAAAGGATTCATAAGGTCGAGTTTCTCACCCTGGGAGCCAGTTATTTTTGAATGTGCATTGACTACTGAGAACTGAACAAGCTAACCGTCAAAAACCGTTATCCCTTACCTAGAATCAACGATCTCTTCGATCAACTCTAGGGAGCCAGTTACTTTTCGAAGAGAGATCTAAGATCAGGGTATCATCAGTTGCGGGTTCACGAGAATGATGTGCCCAAGATAGCCTTCAGAACTCGCTACGGACTCTACGAGTTTGTAGTAATGCCCTTTGGTTTAACCAACACACTGGCGGTATTCATGGATCTGATGAATCGGGTGTGCCACCCTTTCCTAGACAAGTTTGTGATAGTATTAATTGATGATATACTTGTCTACTCTTGGAGTGAGGAAAATCACAAACAACACTTGAGGTTAGTTCTAAAGACATTAAGGGTAGAGACGGTATACACAAAATTTACCAAGTGTGAATTTTGGATCAGGAAGGTAACGTTCCTCGGTCACGTGGTTAGCGAGGAAGGCATACACGTGGACCCATCCAAAATTAAAGTGATTGAGAATTGGTCAACATCAAAACCCCCCAGGGAAATCTGTCAATTCCTGGGTCTCACTGGCTACTATGGCATGTTTATCCAAAACTTTTCCAAAATTGCTAAGCCTTTAACCACCCTGACACAGAATGGTGTAATCTTTAGTTGGGGAGAAAAGCAAGACACTGCGTTTGAAACTTTGAAGCAAGCTCGATGCAGCGTACCTCTCTTTTCCTTGCCAGAAGGGACGGAAGACTTCGTTGTCTACTGTGATGCATCCAATCAGGGCCAAGGTTGTGTGCTCATGCAATGAGGAAAGGTTATCGCCTATGCCTCGAGACAGTTGAAAACAGACAAAGTCAATTACACGACTCACGATCTAGAGTTAGGAGTAGTTGTCTTCGCGTTAATGATCTGGAGACACTACCTCTACGGAACCAAGTGCACCATTTTCACCGACCATAAGAGCTTGCAACATATCCTTGATCAGAAGGAGTTAAATATGAGAGAGTGACGATGGGTAGAGCTACTTAGTGACTACGAGTGTGAAATTCGCTACCATCCCGGCAAAGCCAATGTGGTAGTGGATGCCCTCAGATGAAAGGAATATTCAGGGCGTAAAGTAAAGGAACTAACAATGACTATCCATTCTCATCTGTCCGCACAAATCCGAGAGGCTCAGCTGGAAGCCTTAAAACCAGAGAACATGTCGGATGAAGCGCTACGAGGAATGGAAAAGAAGTTGGAGATCAAGGGAGACGGAGTTTACCATTTCATGAACCGGATCTGGACCCCAAAGTACGGAGGGTACATGGAGGTTGTCATGGATGAGGCTCACAAGTCTAGATAATCCATTCACCCAGGATCAGATAAAATTTATCTGGATCTCAAACAACACTATTAGTGGCCGAACATGAAAGCATAAACTGCTACCTTCGTGGGCAAGTGCTTGACTTGTGCCAAGGTAAAAGTAGAATATCACAAGCCCTCAGGTTTGCTGCAATAGCCAGAGATACCTGAGTGGAAGTAGGAAATGATGACCATGGATTTTATCACCAAGTTACCTAGATCTCCAAGTGAGCACGATGCCATCTGGGTAATTGTCGATCCGTTGACTAAATCCGCCCACTTCCTGCCAATCAAAGAAAACTTCAAGATGGAGAGACTCATGTGAATCTACATTCAGGAAATAGTTCACCTTCATAGGGTACCTGTATCCATTATCTCTGACCGAGATAGCAGGTTCACCTCGAGATTTTGGCAATCGCTACAGAAGGCTCTTGGAACTAAATTGGATATGAGCATGGCTTATCATCCACAGACAGATAGACAGAGTGAGAGAACAATCCAAACGTGAAGATATGTTGAGAGCCTACATCATCAACATCGGCACGTCATGGGACACTCATCTTCCATCGGTTGAATTTTCCTACAACAATAGCTACCATGCCAGCATCAAGGTCGCGCCGTTTGAAGCCCTCTATGGCCACAAGTGCAGATACCCTCTGTTCTGGGATGAAGTGGGTGACACGCAGCTAGTCAAGGGTCAAGTCCCTGACAACACTCTCACTGGTCCTGAAATCATCCGAGAGATGACTTAAAGGATCGTACAAATCCGAGAACGACTGAAAGCCTCACGAGATACATAAAAGAGCTACGCCGATAAAAGAAAAAAACCATTGGAATTCTAGGTTGGTGGTCGTGTCCTTTTGAAGGTCTCACCATGGAAAGGAATGATACGTTTCAGAAAATGTGGAAAGCTAAATCCAAGGTACATTGGGCCATTCGAGATCCTTGCTAGGATCGGTCCCGTAGCATACAAACTCCAGTTACCCCGAGAACTCAACAACGTCCATCTTGTCTTCCATGTTTCGAACCTAAAGAAGTGTCTGTCCGATGAGACACTTGTGATTCCTCTCGACGAGATCATTCTAGACGAGGTTCTGCACTTTGTGGAAGAACCTATCGAAATCATGGACCGGGAAGTCAAGCGTACGAAGTAGAGTCGCATCCTGATAGTGAAGGTCCGCTGGAATGCTATCCGGGGACCCGAATTCACTTGGGAGCATGAGGATTCAATGATATAGAAGTACCCTCATCTATTTCCTAGTTCATGATTTGTACTCTACTCTTGAATTTCGGGACGAAATTCCGTCTAACGAGGGTATGATGTGACAACCCGAAACTTTCATCTTCTACACTTAGCTAATTCAATCAATGTTAGTCTTGTTTTGTTAACTTCTTGTACTGTTTAAGGGTTCATTTAAGTGTTTTAAGCTTGAGAATGACCAAGGTTTAGTTTAGGAATTAGTTAGCAAGCCATAGAGTGAAAAAATCGGGCCATACACACCCTTAGGGGAGTGTACGGCCGTACACATGGGTGTGCGGCAGCACACTCACCTCTTGGTCGCACACTCCCTTCTAGGAAGCACACCCACTCTTATATAAAGGGTAAACCCCTTTCCTTTCATTCCTTTCACTCCTTGGTTGCACACTACACCATTCTCTCAAGCTTCTTCAACCGTGAACCCTACAAAGCTTCAAGAACGTAAGTAATTCATCCCCTAACTTGCACCCCATGAAAGACCACTCTATCTAAGCCTTGGGATTTCAAAATTTGGTCATGTTCTTCATTTCTAGAAGAGAGTGCAGATGCACACTCCCATAAGATGGCCGCACACTCCTAAAAGACCATCCAAAGTGAGAGTTTGACTTCCATACTCGAGATAGACATGACCTTAGCCTTATTGCACCTTGGAATAGACATTCTGGACATCTTAATGTGGGGTATACGACCATACACACCTGTGTATGGCCACACACACCCTTGTGCGGCAGCACACTCCTAATACGTGGTAGCACACTCCTATGTGCGACCACACACTCATACTAGGGCCGCAAACCCACTTCTAGGACCCTTAACTTACACTACAATTGAGTATAGACCTAAAACACTTTGTGGATACAAGTATGGACCTTGAAAACACTTCAAAGGCACCTTCTTTCATGAGTGTACGGCCGCACACCCCTTGGGCAGCACACCCATGGCAGCACACACCTTTTAGGTGGCTATACACTCCCCTCGTGCAATCCTACTAGGTCCTAACACTTAGTGCAAGTAGTTCCAAGTCCCTAGGGTGGTTATCCATCACATCTAGTAGTGAAATACCCTCATTTGACTCATTTATGTGTCATTACGTGTTATTTGGGATCAAATTATGTTCAGGGCTTCACTTGAACATCCAACTTTCCGTATCAATCCTTCAATCAAACCACTCGCTTAAGGTGAGTTCATACCCCTACATTTTTCCGTGTTTTTAATGTTTTCAGGGGGAATACAAGCCAAACTCAAAGTATTTTACTAAGTTTAAACTTATTAATACAGTCTAATGATTTCCATGTTTAAAAATATATTCAGATATTTTAACCCTTTTTGCAATATATTGAGCATAAGGGAAACTTTTAATTTGGAAATCTAACTTCATGGCTTTCAAAAAGGTTTTTACAAATAATTTTCCATATCAACTCTAATAAACTATAATGGGTATAGTTTAGGATAACCCTCTAGGCAGTTTCTAACAAATTAGATTTCATGGATGAATATGTATAAACTATTGCAGATTTAGTTTATGTTATATATTTTCTCAGGAGTATAAAGTACATTTATTCCAGGATAAATACTATTTTACACTGTCGCTAGCTTGTAAACTAGATTATAGATAATTGCGAGGCTCTACTTCAATATTGTACCCTTAGGTGTACATGGATAAATCCTGTTAGTATAACTAGAGTCTCCTAGAGGGAGAGCGTGAGATTTATGAATAGATCTATTCGGGACTAACAATCCCACACCTGAACTACTAGCAACAGTTAGGCAGGCATGCCTAGGGTGAACAAATGTCATTTAGCTTAACGCCTGAAGAACGTTATAAAGGTCTCTCGATCATATCAAGGATGGTTATACGACTCGCAAACAAGTATGAACTAACTTTGGTTTACAGACTCTACACTTCATTGTTTTATTTTGAGTAATAAAACTACTTTCATAAACACACTGATAGTAATCAGGGATTTCTAAACTTACATCTCTACCTCTTGGACGGTTAACCATTTTTTATGGAAAATATGGGATTTTCCTAGGATAAAACCGACATTTCTAAAACTAATGGTTTATTTTCTACTAATAGATACTCTTCAACACTACTTTTCATAAGAAAATATAGGATTTTCTTAAGGAACACTTTTCAACAGAATTAAAGAACATTTTTTCATCAAAACTAAATGCTTATGAACTCACCAGCTTTATGTTGATATTCTTTCAAACTGCTTGTATTCTCAGGAAATCGGTAGACAGGTACTTCTTGGATTTAGATGAGTCGGAGCAATAAGAGTAATGTTTTTTTTTATATTCTACATACTTTAGGTGTAATTGAAACAAATTTCAGACTGATGTAAACCATTTTTCATATATATATATATATATATATATATATATATATATATATATATATATATATATATATATTCATTGTAATGGTTGTGTTACTATGATCGCTATTGTACAATGGTTGTGATGCTAAACATGACGTCCTCCACCCCGGAATGATTCCGCCATCCTGGTTTTGGGGTTTGACAGCTAGGAACCGGGCTCTACAGGGGAAGAACTTCGAAGCTGAAAGCTCTTCTTCTTGGAGCCTTCTGGCTCTCCGGGACTCACCTCTAGCTCTTAGGAAGTACTAGGGAAAGGGAGCGATAGTTTTGGAGTATTTAGAGGGAAATAAAGGTTGAGGTGTGAAGAAATGGAAGAAACCTCTCACCTATTTATAGGTTGAGATCTTCGGTTATGTTGGGCGTCATTCGGAGCTACGATGTGCGTACGATGGGGGATGTGTCAGCTCTGCATGCGAGGCCGTGGGGAGAAAGCAAGGGTCAGGATTCGATCACATCACCCTCCTCGCATTAGCATATTCCCAACTTCTAAACTCCATAACTTTCGCATACCAGGTCCATTTTTTGACGTTCTTTATATCTAAGCGTAGGTGGCGACGTACTCTACAACTTTCATTTAGACTCTGTCGACTAGTTTTGATTTATTTTTAAACATATATTTTGACATGCTTAGATGTGTAAAGTCCGTTAAAAAATCATAACTTTGTCATTCGATGTTCGCTTTCATTTGCCTTTATATCGTAGGGTTCCTATTAACGAGATCTTCAATTATCGTTTATGATGTGTCAGTTAAAAATCGATCGATCTAAAATTCGAATTCCGGTTGTGTACTGTTATGCAAAATCTTAGAAAAATCATAACTTCCTCATACAATATCAGATTTAGACGTTCTTTTTATGCACACTCTCAGTTTAACGTATACTATGACTTTCGTTTAGATCGCTAAGATTAAAATGTATTTATCTTAAACCCACTTTTTACGATTGCCAGTGTCGTGTCGGTTTTGCCGCGAAACTTCGACATGCCAGAACTTTTTCGTTATAAGTCGGATTTCATCGGTCCTTATATATCTGAAATCCTTGTTATGACTAATTCAACTTTTTTCAAAGAAATTGGGTATATCTAGTATTTTATTTTTGACACATTATTATTATTATTATTATTATTATTATTATTATTATTATTATTACATCTTTAATAACAAGTATAATGCACATAAAATCACATAATTCACATAATACACAAATAATTCCTCTTCATTACTTCAAAATGGATTGCAATCGCTGACCTTAACTATTACATAATTATAATAATGCTTATCCTAGAAATACGGGCATTACATTGACCATGCCATGTGGCACCACTAGATGCTGCGACGTCATCGGTCCTGGTAAACTCTTGCAGATCTTCGGATGGCCATAAATTCCGCATACGAGTAACGTTTTATATGTTCTTTATATCCTCATAATCCTCTCAACAAGATCTACAACTTTCATTAGGATCTCGATAGTTAATTCTCATTCTAACTAAAATTCATATTTACACCGGTTTAGACTGTTAAAGTCCGTGTGAAATTCATAACTCCTTCATACGAACTCCATTCTCATCTGTCTTTGTATTGACGAGCACTTAATCATGAGATCATTAACTCTTGTTTGAGTGTTTTATCTAACAATCAACCGATTGGAATTTTAATTTCTGTGTCCGCACTATTGTGCTCAAACTTCAAAAAATCATAAATTCCTCATATGAAGTCAAATTTGAAAGTTCTCTATATGTACGCTCTCGGTTTTACGATTAATACAACCGAAACATCCCAAAAATATAGTTTAAATTTTTTATTTTATATCATTAATAAAACCATAAATATCATTCATCATATAAAATCATATGTCGGGTATCTCAAAAATATCATAAAAATCTATCAAATATATCAGAGTATAAACATCCCAAGCTAAACAAATGGTGTGTGCACTGCAATCATCCCGAGCTCTTCCCCTTGCTACCGGAAGTACCTGAAACAAAAACTGAAAACTATAAGCACGAAGCTTAGTCAGTCTCCCCGAACTACCACACACAATACAAATAATCACATAATCACATAATAACATATATTGGGCCTTGTCCGCTACATCGGGACCATCCCGACATCGTGCCCCGCCCGACATTGGGCTGAAGTCTGGCATCGACCCCCCCTGCGGCATTAGACCGAGGTCCGATATACATATAAGCTTATCAACAAATACATATAAACATTCCTCGAGCCCCGCCCGACATCGAACCGAAATCCTGAAACATATAACATATACATATAATCATTCCTCGGGCTTACCCTAGCATCAGACCGAAGTCCGGAACACATAAACAATCACATGAAAGAATCACGAAGAAATCTAGTATATAAACATTCCTCACGCTTTCCCTGGATCGGACCAAAATCCGGAAACATATAAACCTACATCGGGCTATCCCCAATATCGGACCTAAGCCCGTAACATACTAGCATACATATACGGGCCAACATTGGTGCCTTCGACCCATTCATACAGGAGGAAACTCACCTCGCAAAGCTGTATGCTGAATCTCACAGTAAGGAATCACAACAACACTTAGTCAAAACTCATAATCCTTCTTAGGGTAAAATGACCATTTTACCCCCTGGTCTAATTTGGACCATAACCTAGGTCCAATTCCATCTAATCTTTCCAAGCTCAATGATGGACCACTAATGGCCTAATTTTTTGAATTGGGCTCAACACCTCAAATGGGCCTTCCTTTAAGCCCAAACATATCCTTGGCCCATTAACTGACTTTGGATGGCCCGTTAAGGCCCAATAGCTGATAAGTCCACAGATTGGCCCAATCCCAGTCCCGAAAGACGTAAAGCCTGTACGCGAAGCGTACATGCTATATTTCTAGTACACTGCGCGTACTGGCTTCTACGCCCAACGTGCTACCCTGTTAAGCCATATTCTCCAAACTGACGAATCCTTTAAGACCTCAAGTCTAAATTACAAATTTGAGTACATTAACATGTCTTAACTCATAAAGTCGAATACTTGGTGGGTTGCAGCCCACCAAATGGACCTAAAATTGGAATATAGCAACTAAGTTCAATGGAAAGGACTAGAACTCATGCATGGTCACAAAAGGACCTTAAAGATCGAAACTATACTGACACAGGGACACACTTAGCACTAAGGATTGGAACCCTAAGCCTAGAAACGAAGTTGGATGATAAAAATCCATTCTTGGGACCTAAGGATGTTCAAAACTCCATTAACAAAGATCTAAGCATTCATGAGGCAAGTTGTAAGCTTTATACCTCCAATGAGTGCAAAATAGTGATGTAATCTTGGATCCTTGAGCTCAAGATACTCAAGTTCTTCTTCTCCAACTTCTCTTTTCTTCTTTCAAGCTTCTAAAAACCACTAAGACCTTCACAAAGCCAAAAACACACAAGGATGAAGGATGAGTTGCTATCTAGGGTTTCTGAGGTTGGTAAGGAGGCAAGGGTTTGAATCATCATGTTGTATTTATATGGCTTAAACCGTAAAAATTAGGGTTTTGAGTCTATATGTGTATGTTGCATGTATACCTTGGTACGCTCTGCATATGCGCCTCCGCCCCCTGCATCCAATGTTGCACTACACTCCACGTACGCCAAGATTACACCCAACATACGTCTTTAGGTAGCCCATCTTATCGGTCCACTTTGTTAAAGTCCAACTCAATAGTCCACTTATTCAATTCAAAGTCAAACAAAAAATAATGAGTATTTTACAATATATAATACCTCAAGTGACGGATGTTACAATTCTTCCCCACTCGAATCATCCTTCATTCTCGAAGTCTCCTACGTCTGGGAATAACTCTGGGTATTTCTCCCTCATCTCCACTTCGGGCTCCCAAGTCCACTCCTAGCCCTTGTAATGTTGCCACTACACCTTTACCAGCTCTACCCTCTTGTTCCTCAACTCTTTCGTCTTCCTGTCGATAGTAGCTACTAGTCTCTCGATGTAGTTCAGGCTTTCATCAACCTGTATATCCTCTAAAGGCACAACTGCAGAGTTATCCACTAAGCACTTCTATAGCTGGGAGACACAAAAGTAATGTGGATCTGGCTGAGCTCTGTTGGAAGCTCCAAATGATAAGCAACTCAGTCCAATCGAGCCGAAACCCTAAAAGGACCAATGTACCTGGGGCCCAGCTTGCCTAGCTTCCTAAACCGAATGACACCTTTCCAAGGTGACACCTTCAGGAGAACCATGCCGCCCACCTGAAAACTCCAAGTCTAAATGGCGCTTGTGGGTATAGCTTTTCTGCCAACTCTGAGAATTCTGGAGCCTACTCCAGACTTGATGGATCCTCACTGTAGTCTTGAGTACTACCTCAGTATGATAGGACTTAATCTATGTTTTCCAGTGTACAACTCTTTATCTTAATGCATAGAATCACTCAGAAGTTTCATAGGTTCAGAAATTCTAAACCCTAAGCAGGGTGAGTGATGTATCGACTAGATAAAACACTATTATGTACCTTTCAGGGGGCATAAAACACTCATAATAAGGCATAATGAGGTTTAACAAGTTTGCATTATGGAGCCAAACACTAACAAAGGCCACAAACAAAGTCTCTCTCAATCTCTCCCACTCTATCTCTATCTATCCCAAATCTCTCTCAGATCTCTCTCAACTTTTTATAAAAATCTGTATTATCCCAACCCCTTCCTTTGTTGAAAACAGCTCAAAACCAAAGGTGAAAAATCAAAAGGACCCTGTTGGTCCGGAACCCTCTTGAAATGGGGCACCTACTCAAGAACCGGACGGACGCTCCTGACTCTAGACACTCCTGACTCCGGATGAACGCTCCTGACATTCTGACACTCCTGAATCCGGACAGATGCTCTTGACTTCCGGGCACTCCTAACACTCCTGAATCTGGGCACTCCTGATGCTCCTGACTCTGGACAAAGGCTCCTCACTTCCGGACACTCCTGACTCCGGACGGATGCTCCTGACATCCTGACACTCCTGACATCGGACGTATGCTCCTGACTTCCGGATATTCCTGTCACTCCTAACTCCGGACGGACGCTCCTGAATTCTGGACACTCCTAAAACTCCTAACTCCAGACGAACGCTCCTAACATCCTAACACTCTTGACTCCGGACGAATGCTCCTGACTTCCGGACACTCCTGACTCGGACCCCATTTCGGATTTTGAGCATTTCAGACCTTTTAGCAAATTTTAGGAGTATTTGACGTTGAGAACACCCTCAAACTCACATTTTTCATGACTAAAACCCTCTAAACTCCTATTTTATGCCAACCTTGTAGAGTTAGAACACATTTTTATAAATAATGTCTAAGACTCATTATTTTATCCATAATGTAATCACCCACTTTATGTCACTATTCATAGCTTACCTAGTCAAATCGTTGTCTTTTTCAACTCATCTCAACACTCCATCACAATTTCCTTAACCAAATCCACCCAAGAGATCTTATTCCTCACCTTCAAAGTCTCATTTGCCTCCACAAAAAACACATTTGTCTCTCTACAACTTTCTTAGTGACTGTCAAAAAGTATTCAGGAGATTTCCTCTATTCTAGGCAATTTCCTTCATTCAACTCCTAAATACTCTACATTTCTACATAGGAATCATGAATCATTCACACAAATATTCACATATTTGTTCTTAGGATCTTCAAATCTTCAAGCATCTTTCAAGTGTCTTGACTTGAAACTCCCCTTCTTCAACTTACCACCTCAAGGAATCACTCAAGGTTAGTTCATACCCCTACATTTTCATGTTTTCTTCAAGTTTTAGGGGGGGGGGGGGGGGGGGAAGTTACAACACCCAAAACATATTCTGAACAAAATCAACAGCTTTCAATAGAAACGTTATGGTCTATTTACGAACTACTTTGACCATCTTAAACTTCAAAATTTTTAAAACTGTTCAATATTAAAATAGTTCAGGTTTATACTTTTCTAATGACTACTTGCACAAGTTCATATGATTTTCTACAATTTATGGCCATTTTTACAAAACTGCCTATCATTTCAGAAATGATTTCGGAACAGTCTGTTCTTATGGACATTTTAACACTAGTTAGGGACCACTAAAAATCATAATAAAAATTATGAACAAACTACACATATTTTCTGAACTCCCAGATTTTACAGATTCAGTTTTTGACTTCTAATGATTTTTCTATGAATTTTCTAAAAATAGTGATAAATAAATTTAAAACTAGTAAAATAGTTTATAAGTTCATTAATACTTTGTGACCTGTTGAGCAAAGTGTATATCAACAAGTAGCTAAAATTTTGATTGTATTTCATGTTAGATTACTTCCTTGAAACAAAAATAGGCATTCACATAAGGGTCTTTCATCATTACAAACACATATGATAAACTATAATAGATATAGTTTATGGTATATTAACACTACGAACATACTAAGGAAGTAACACATAGAATAAACTATAATAGGTTTAGTTTATGGTACATTAACACTACGAACATACTAAGGAAGTTACACATATGATAAACTATAATAGGTATAGTTTATGGTACATTAACACTATGAACATACTAAGGAAGTTACACATATGATAAGCTATAATAGGTATAGTTTCTGGTACATTAACATTGCGAATATACTAAGGAAGCTACACATATGATAAACTATAATTGGTATAGTTTATGATACATTAACACTACGATCATACTAAGACAAGTTTCATTCACACTACACGTAAACTCGTTGGATCAAATTTGTGAGACACTACATCATTTTACTCTTAGAGTACTGATTAAAGTCCTGTATTGTAACCACAATCTCTTGTAGGGAGAGTGTGATACTTGTGTATAGATCTAAATTGGGACTGAGAATCCCGCGCCCTAAGTTGCTTATAATAGCTAGATCGGCAGGTTTGGGGTGACAAATGTCAAAGCATTCTGACGCCTGAAGAACGTCGTAACAGACTTACTATGTTAATTGCACGGTTATACTAACTCACATAGGGAAACAACGACACATATAGTTTACAAGAATTCTTACATTTCAAAAAGGGCTTTCATTCACACTACACGTAAACTCGTTGGATCAAATTTGTGAGACACTACTTCATTGTACTCTTAGAGTACTAGTTAAAGTCCTGTATTATAACCATAATCTCTTATATGGAGAGAGTGATACTTGTGTATAGATCTTTAATGGGACTAACAATCCCGCACCCTAAGTTGCTTACAATATCTAGACTGACAGGCCTGGGGTGACAAATGTCAAAACATTCCAATGCCTGAAGAATGTCATAACAGGCTTACTATGTTAATTGTACGGTTATAATAGCTCACATAGGGAAACTACGACACATATAGTTTACACGAATTCCTACATTCATAAGGGTTTTATTTATTTAAGACTGCACTTACTATCATAAGTATGGAAGATACTTGTACAATTCGGTCTTTGAGCTCTAAGGCTACCACTCATTCTATAAGGAAAATATTGGATTTTTCTTGAACATACATTACATTTACAAAGAAAGAAGTTCTAAATATGTACTACTACGGTATACTATTTCCAAGAAATAAACATTCACACATATCGGTCTTAGGGTAGTTAAGACTTCGTTTCGTTTAGAATTGTTAGATTTCATCCAAAAGTACTATTTGTATACGGCAGAGTTATATGAAATTTGACACGAACGACTTGGAAATGGTTGGGTCCGCCTTAGATCTTGTTCCTTGTGTGGTTGTGGGCTTACGGCAGACCCATTATATTCGACAGTTTATTCGATCTTGATTTGTATATAACTTATATACACTTGGGGATTATAGAAGGAAGCCATAAGTCTCTCTAGAAATACACTATTCTATGACACATAAACTTACATATCTGTAGTAACTTTTACCTGAAAGCATGCATATATAAGGGTGATACCATCATAAAACTACATTGCACTGTTTTCAAGTATAGAAAAATTTTCATTTCAAAAATCCTACTTCCAAATGGTTTTTATATAGATTAAAATCTATGTAATATTACTACTTAAGGATACAAAGATATTTATACATTTTGGTCCGAAGGGACTACGACAACATTCAATTTTACAAATAAAATCTAGGATTTTTTGGAGGCACATTCAAACATTTTTAAGGAACAATGAAATTATTTTTCTAAAACAAAATGCTTATGAACTCACAAACTTAAATGTTCATACACTTTCAAAATTACTTGTATTCTCAGGAAACCAATAGGAAGGTACACACACAAGTTTTCAAGAAGACGAAGCATAATAGCTTATAGTCTTAGTTTTTACTATGTACATTTGGAGTCTTTCAAGCTATGTTTCGAATACAATGTAAACACTATATATTCAATACAATGGTTGTTGTTGCTTTGATTACTATTATTCATTTGTGATGATATTGTACATGACGTCCTCCGCCCCGAACGTTTCCACCATCTCGGTTTGGGGGTGTGCCAGATTGGTATCAAAGCATTGTTTATAGTGAACTCAATATATCAATCCATAAGAAGATATACAACTATAAATACAAAGGGGATAAAAGTGCTTTGAATAAAAGTATACTTTTAAATATAAGTATTTTTTGAGAAGTATACTAACATGCATACATACTAGAACAAGTATTACAAGAAGAACAAAACAGAAGTATTTAGAGGTTGGAGACTACAGTCAAACCTAGACAGTTATGTAATGATACCTGGGATAAATATTGCCTGATCAACTATATTTATTTGAGATATGACCAACATGTGTTTGGGAGCGATTGTGGTGTTGCAACAAGTCTAAAACTTACCAACTATATATACAAAGGAATACTAGAACCAAACATAAATTTTAAAATACTATAAGAGTATTTTAGGCATTATAACTAACTTATGTGAAAACTAAAAGACCCTTCCTGGTAGGTCTATAATTACAGAGTGTATACATTAAGGTTATATAATTGAGATTTTATAGACTTAGAATTTGTGATTTTCGCTCTACTTCCATTTCCTTGTTTGGTTGTGGTCTTAGAGTAGGATCACTTATTCGAAGGTCTATTTTATCTTGGTTATATGTAAATTGTATACACTACGTGATTATAGAAGAAGATGGTAAGGATGACCCCTAGAAAAATATATAAGAAATGTTTCGTTAATCGCATAGATTCTTTATACACCCCTAATTCTCGTACAAACGACATATCTAGACACCGCAACCCCACTACCACAACTAATAGAGGAGTCGAGGAAGAACCAAAACAGGGTTCACGAGGATAATTTTGAGGAAGGATTTGACGAATAGAAAGGCACTAGAGATATCACTAACGAACCTTACCCCATCAGGAACAAACTGGAGAGCCTGCTCGGACATTTGGGTCTAATCTAGGACAATCATAACTAGGACAGAGAGAAGAAGAGACTATTCAAAAGTCACATGAGGAGGCCAAGCTCCTTAAGCATCACACTAATAATTAATAAAAAATATAACTAGTGAGTTAGTGATTATACTACTCACACTATTTGTTAGTAACAATGAATGAAGTCACGAAATTTCATTTGAGGGTGGTTACTATTAAAAAACAATTCATAAGTCTATTGTCAATGACCTCTGTGATTAATTGTTTTCAAAACACTATAAAAGTCAGAACATGATACACACAAAACTAAGATAACTTAGTTCAAATGACACTCGACTTATGATCACTACTAAGGACTTACCACCATTCCATATTTTAAAAACCTCACGGTAGAGGGGTGCCTCCCCATAGACCTATAAGGCGCGCCCTCAAATCCCCCTACCATTCTATCTTTTAAAAATGTGAATTTGATGCTATTCCATGAAATTTCACTTTGCACCTTGCCAAGTCATTAGTGGAGTGTGTGTGGTTAACCAGCACACTAACTTGGACTTGTAAGGGTGGAAAAGGGTAGCTCATAGTTTGTCATAGATCAATGGAGTACGTGTGTTTAACCGACACATTGATTAGGCGATAAATGACTTCGAGAGCACCAAGCTAATTTGCATGGTTATTCACACCTTGTTTGTGATCCTCGGTATCCCAGTCACAAAATTGAAGGGCATAATCGAGATTAAACATGCCATTGAAAAGTTTGGTGAATGTCAAAATATCTAGGAGCTTCATTTAAAACCTAATACGTTTAAAATTTCATTTTCATTGTGGAATTGGTAAATCGTCATTTACCTACCGACAAATAGTTTGCAATTGGATTATGGCATCCCTCTTCCGAATTGTAAATTATTGTGTTGGGTCCTAGCCTTAATATTTCATTTGGGTGTTATATTAAGGACTTAAATGAACTTAAATTGAATTTCTCCCTTGTAGATGTCTAGTCCAGAAAACTATAGTCTTCCCGAATCTTCTGGAAAAAGCTTTCCTCATGAAGATGATGTTCCCATTAATCATACTTCACTTCCTCAACCTCCTCCATGAATTCTCCCCGACCCACAATTTTGTCGACTTGAAAAGTTCATGGTCACTCAAGCCCTATTGGTTAGCAAACAGCATGATGGAAGGTCTCTGTGTGCACATGTCTTGGAGATGAAGTCATACATGGACAGGCTGGGAATGTTAGGAGTCATTGTGTCGAGGAAGTTGGCTGTTGAATTGGTTCTTCAGTCACTTCCCGAGTCGTATAGTCAATTTGTTAAAGACTACTATATGAAAGACCATGACATGACCATTATTGATCTTACCTATTTGCTAATTGCTTTTGAATCAGAAATGATTTTCATACTGGTAAAACAAATTTGATTGGAAGATCTACCTCCCAAACTTCCATGGACATTGACAATGGAAACATTGGACGTCCATAAAAGATTTCTCTTCCCAAGGCAAAGGGAAAGGCTAAGTATGAGATTGTTCCGTGTGCCATTCTGAAAGAATTTGTTTGTTTCTACTACCAAGAGAAGGGGCATTGGATGCAAAGCTACCGTATTTACCTGAAAATTCACAAGGATGGTAAAGTCAAAGTGTTTGACTCTACGTCAGGTAAGTCCACTATCTAACTATATTAAGTTCCTATTTCTAGATTCTTATTACATGATGTGATAAGATTACATTTTGATGGATCGAAGAACAGAAAGGAAGCTTAAAGAAAGTACAAGCTGAGTCTAATCGTGAAGATATGGATTTTGATCACATGATTCGATGATCAGAATTGTGAGCTGCTACTTAAGAGTTATGATAGATTTTTTTTAGAAATATGTGGCAAAATAGTTTTCATATGTATTTGCATTTGTAACGAAAAGTTTTCCATAATTTTATAAATAAAGAAAAATTTTGATTTTATTTTATTTTATATTTCCTTACAATGGCATTTGTGAAAATTGATGTTTGTATGTTTCTATTTTTAGCAATATGGAGTTGATTCTTTCATTTGTGGTAGTGTCTAAATTCACCAAATAAGTAAAGCTTCTCATCACTAAGTTTCAATTGGACAGAAATTTGGAATCATGCAACTTGTATTGTATGATGATTGAGAACCTTCATCTTTGGGAAATTTAGACTAATTCCTTGTTAACATGCATATGTGAGTTAATTGATGGACTATGGAATCTAGTACAAATTGTTGTCTACTAGTCCAGGTCTACCACAAAGAATGATAAGACTATTTGTCATGATTTACTAAAGTTAGTAAATATGGTCATACTTATCAGATTAAGTATAATTCTGAATCATTGAAAAAGTTTAAATGCATAGCAGGACGAATAAGAAGAATGAAACAGGTAGAATGATAAAATTTTCTCCAATCTGAAAGGAAAGGAGAGTACTTTAGTATCGTGTTTTATGATTATCTTAGTGAATATGAAAACCATATCACAATTGATCCTCTAAGGACACCTTAGTGCACTTATATGGCTAAGAAGAGGAATCAGGAATTGTTGAAATGGTTAAATTAAGAAGATGAGTCATACTTCGTTCCAAAATCAAGTCTTAGAGTCATACTCCCAGATTGTACATTGAGTGACATACCCTAAGTAGGGTTATAACACATCATGAAATGTCGAGTAGAAAAGTTTTCATACTCATACACATTTGTAATTGGTAGTTGTGATATCTTGGATAAGAGAAAGACCAATTGAGACCAATTATATGAAGTGTCATTCTTGATAAGAATCTGCACTAACTCTTGAATATTTGTTTGTCAAGGAATGTTTCCTAACAAGAGAATCTTATATGTCAAGAGGTTAGTGGGAGTCTTAAAGACCTTGAAAAGTTTCAAGAACAAATCAAGAATAAACCTATTGTTTATCGCTAGCACACGACTTGAGGTTTTGTAACCTAACGTGTTGACATATTCTTGTTTATGTGCCATTCCAGTTAACACTGACTATGCATGTGAGCTCTATAAGTTCTCAATTATTTGCATAAGGAAAAGCACCTTGATCAATGAAATTTCATTGATCTGTAATGGTGATCTGCTCAACAACTTGGAAGACATGGCATGCCCTTGTGATGCCAAGTGGTAAGAAATTAAGACCGATCAAGTTCAGTCCATATGAGTTTGAATCTGCCCTTGACATTATCTGATGATAATGGTTGGAAATGATAGTTTCACATGGATATGAACACATACACCATAAAATCTAAGTGTCATAAGGTTTCTCTCCAATTCATGAAAATGATTGTGAGGAAACACTTTCGCTAATTGGATAATAAGGAGATAGCAGCTGTGTTAATTATGTGCTCAAATTTGATTATGATTACGTCATCCCTCTTCATAGTTCGAATTGTGAGTAGTGGCAAATAGTTTGAACATTCGGGACTTACTGTTGTAAGTTCTGAAATAGTTTAGACATACATATGAGTTATTTAAAGTAAGGTGTATGATTTTGAGAAGCCTAGATAAAGTCTTATCGAAGCATTTTGTATCAGAAATCTGAACATTAGTAAGGAAGTCAATAAATATTGATTTCTAGAAGTCCAGGTGTTTTCTGGGTACATCTTAAAGCTAGTGGGAGCATAAGTGTTATGCTGGTAAGAATATAATTATCATGATAGTGGCAGCATGATTATTATGTGAAGTGTTGCAAGTTAGCAATACTGGATATAGCAAACAAAGGTTAAATTTTTCAATGTTGCAGAATTTGGAAAATTGTTTCGCTATAGAAAGGGAGAGGATACTTGTAGTTATTTCAAATCTAAAAGCTTAGACTGAAATATTAATCAAACTTAGTCATGGATTTATATGAATATCATATTGAAATGCTTCAACACTGTAAATTCTACATATGGAAATATTACAGCAAAAGACTGGTCAAGTATCACGTCTTTATGTAAGACCTCATGAATCGTGTCCCATATGCTTCAGATGTATGATCGATTGCATATGCTATAATATTCTCGTGTTCTAATTTTCCAAATGCCTAGGGCATTTAGAGGGAAAAAGGCATAGAACCTGATATAACTAAAGTGTTTAAACAACTGTCAAGGATGATCTGAGGTTTGTTAAGGATTGGTTGCTTAAGGACAGTTGGAAATATAGTCATGGATGGACTATATTGACATTATTATGAATTGACAGGATTCTATTAATAATGAGTTATCATATTACAAATATGATAATATTTCCATAATAGGAGATGGATATTAAGAATCTATTTATGCAAGAAGGATGTTCAAAGGAATGTACTTTGAATTTCAGACTTCGCTTCCTTAGAATTGTTTTCTTATCAAACTCCAAAGGAATATTTTGTAATATCGTTGGCAAAGTCTCTGTGACTTTTGTACCTCGACATTACAAAAGGATCATTGCATGATAGTGGTAAGAATTAGGTGATTCTTACACTAACGATTTGGAATTGTGAAATGAGCATCATTGAAATGTTTTCAACTGATCTATTTCACAAAGTAAGGACCATAGGTAAACATAGTGTGCATGCTTGGAGCATGGGATAGCTAATTTAATTCAAGTGTTAAGTTGATTAATCAAAATATTATACAGTGAATAATGTGTAATCAATATGGTGATTAAATAAAAGGTGTTTTAGTTATATTCAAAAGTTTTGAGACCATATTGGATTTGATTATTCTGATGCTTCAGTTTGCATGTTTTGACTTCCTGAATAATAATTTTATTCAAACCATCCATAATCGATCATACTTTAGAAGTAGCTATTAAGGTAAGACTGTTATGAATCTGATTGTAGATTGTCTAAGTCTTTTAGACATAACATAAGTTTGTTGTGGTGTTCATGAGTACTCTTGTAATAAGATTTGAGTATTGGATTAAACCCACACTCATCTGAATTACTTCATGGATTTTATCACGAGTGATTGGTAAGACAATAATATCTTATATTCTTGAAATGGAGACATATAGTTGTAGTTTACAAATGGGTTGCACAATGATAATATGTAAACGCACCAGTAAATTGGTGTTATAAAATATATTATTATGTGTGATTTGATTAGTAAATAGAGAAAGCATATGATTCGGAGTTTATACGTTCCTTTTACCCTTAGAGTGATAAAAGTGATATATGTGGGCCCCTCGATGATTTAGTGATGACAACCCTAAGTGCTTGGCCAAGCTTGGACTGATTTGATTTGTTCAATTAGTTGGTCGTCCTAAATCGGAAATCAGGAAACAACATATGGACAGAGAGAATGATTATAATCCATGTCTCAATCCATACGATATCTAGAATGGAGGAATATATGATCCCTTGTCTAATAGACACATCATTAGCTAGGTCAGAGTTCAACAACAAATTTTAAGAGCTACGATTGCTAGTCGGGATTTTGGAGTCGTACTTGCAATAATAGTTATTAGACTTATCCAAGTGGGAGACTATTGGATTAGGTGTCTAAGTCTATAACTATAATTGGTATGTACTTGACCCGAGAGTAGGATGGTACATTTGGGTTTCCTTCACCAGAACAATTTGATAAGAAGGATAATTGAGAAAGAGGTTATTTGTGATTTAGTAATATATTATAAGTATAATATATTAATTAAGAAATCACATTATTTAATTAGCATTGATCAAGAATTAATTTGGAATCAATTTAGTGATCAAAAGAGACTAATTAAATAAACATGGACTAATTATGTAAATTAGTGATACATATGGTTTAGGCTATTGATCCATGATGGTCTAAGTTCATGTAACAATCCATGAAGAGTTAGTCCACACGAGTTATGGATCATAAGCCTAAGTGTAAGAATTAGGGTTACATGTGACTCTTGGATTCTACATTATATATATGTAACCCCTTGGCCTAAAATTGGTGACACTAGTGATCGTATAGATACCATAGTCGATTTTGAGTGCCTCATAACCTCTTTCTCAAGTTCACCATTTGTTCATGGTGTTTGTGAACCATTTGAGTCATAACACTTGAGGTGCTAAGTTCTTAAAGGCCAAATACAACAAGCCATAACAAGAGGTAATCTTCTAATTAGTTTTTATGATTTAAATATCAAATTGTATGCTAGTTATAAGCTTCATACTTTGGATAAATTTGTTACATGTATAACTAGAGAAAACTTAGATCCAAAGCATTAGGGTTGTGTGTGCACCATAGGATGTTAGAGTACATAAAACCAAACAAGTGAAGCATTGAAAGAAGTTTCTTGGTTGAGGAACTTCATCGGAGATCTTGGAGTTGTTCCAACCATCTAGGAGCCTAACTATTCTACGATAATGAAGGGGCGGTTTCCTTAACAAAGGAACCTAGAGATCATGGTAAAACCAAACATATCGACAGAAAGTACCATTTCATTTGACATAGTGTAAAATAAGGACATCTTGTCGTAAAGAGGGTATCATCTGAGGATAACCTAGCGGACCCCCTCACCAAGGGTCTGAGTATGGTTAAGCATATTCAACATGCTCGGAGCATTGGACTGACAAATGATATTAGTTTTAGCAATTAGATTAGTTTTATTCTGAAACTTGTTACAAAGTAAATGTAATTGACTTTTGGTGATTAAATAATAAAGTATTTTTTTATAAGTTTGTTTATTGCCTTTTGTCAGTTTTTATTATTGTGTTTCATTTTTGCATGTTTAACTTCCTAAATAATGTGATTATTCAAACTCCACAGTCGCTCATACTTTTGGGAGTAAGTAGTGAATTAAGACTATCATGAATAGGATTTAAGATTGTCTAAGGGTGTTAAACATATCAATAGAAATGATGCAATGTTCATGTGTACTTAGAAATGGAGATTTGAGTATTTGATAAACCCTCGCTCATAGTATTACTTCATCGAATTTAACACGAGTAATACCGAGACAATAATATCTTATAATCTTGAAACAGAGAGATATGAGTTGTAATTTACAAGGCGGTCATGCATTAGTGATATGTAAATGCATCAGTAACTTGGTGTTATAAATTGCATGGTCATGTATGGTTTGATGAGTAAAATATGCAAGAGATTGATTACATTACATTTCTTATGTATAGGAATATCTTGTAGAACGAAGGATTATAATATCACTTATCTTAGGACACTTTTCTGACTAGGTCAGAGTTTGGTATTAGCTTTTGGAAGCTACAATTTGCTGGTTGATTTAGAAGTCACACTAGTAATTATAATTATAGACTTATCCAAGTGGGAGACTGTTGGATTAGGTGTCTAAGCTCATAACTATAATTGGTATGTACTTGAATTCATAGCAGCACAATCCTTTTGGGTTGCCCTCAAACCTAGCAACTGGACAAGGAAATTATGAAAAGAGAGATATTAAATTGTTTTAAGATTAATAAATTAATATCAATGGTTTATTAGTATGTTAAAAGATTAATATACTAATATGAAACGATCATGTTTAATTAATAGTTAGACAGATATTAATTAGAATTGATTTTGGGGTTAATTGTATTAGTTATAAGGTGCAGGGAATAGTTTGCAGTTATCCAATAGTTAAGTGGAAGGTTCCAGAACCTCCTTGGAAGGGGGTGGACAAAATCTATAGGAGAAACCCTAATGATTTCGTCCAAGGGGCTTGGATAAGGCCTTTGGATAAGATTAGGCCCTAAGAAAAGGAACATTAGGGTTTTTCTTAAACCCTAGCCACCTCAGCTATATAAGGAGGCCTCTGGCTCCTAAAATCGGACACTCATTCCTTTAAAGAAACCCCAGGGAAAAATTGCATACCCTAGCCTCTATCCTCATAAGTTTCCTTCTTGCTAGCTCTTGGGTGTGATTCCATCTGAGGCATTTCATTTGTGGTGCTAAGCTTCCAAGAAGATCAAGATCAAAGGTATCACATCCCAAAATCAAGAACGGCGGAATATGTTCTGGGGTGGAGGACGTCATGTAGAGTATCATAACAATGCATAATAGTAAAGACAAGCAACAACATCCATTGCATTAGTATAATGATTGTAATACAAGCGTGTTCTGTACAATTTGTTAGACACCAAAAGTATAATCAAAATAATGATGAGTCTTGTATGTGCTCCATCTTCTCAAAAGATGCATCTGTACCTGTCTACTGATGACCTGAGAATACAAGTTATTTTGAAAACGAGTATCAGCATAAAGTTGGTGAGTTCATAAGTATTTAGTGTCATTGCTTGTATAAAAGTGTTTACAATCATGTAATATAATAGCTGTTGTCAAGGTTTGAAAATAGTATGATTCGTAGAAAATCCTATATTTTCCAGTAAAAGTAGTCTTCTACCAAGAATCGGTTATTTTTATGTTTGATCCTTTGAAAATGTAAAAGTTTTCCCAGCGAAACTATCCATATGAAAATATATTTTTAAATTTCATTCATATAAAGTAATTGGGAAAATAATGTTATACTCCCGCAGTATCACTGCCGGCTGAATGTAATAAATATGCAAAATCCAAGTAGTATTAAATGTATAATACATCCCGAGGATTTCTTTTTTACCTTTAATTCTTAATGTGTTAATTTAAGATCTGAATGTGAACTCGTATGTAACCATGCTGATTGACGATCGAATAACAGATAACCCTCCAGGTCATACGTAGTATGGTGACATTTTGTCACCCCTAGGCCTAGTCGGCTTGGACTATAGCTAGCAGTCGGGATGTGGGAGTGTCTTTCCTGTATAGATCTATACACATAATGCCCGCTCTCTCTCCAGGAGACTCTGGTTACACTGTGATCGCACAGTGAAGTGTCGTATCGAGAAGTAGTATGTCACATTCTATTTTAGTGTATTCCTTTGTATTAGAGTCTATCGTACTTCTTGGTATAAAGTATTGAGTGTTCTCTTGTATAGTACATAGTATTCTCTACGTATAGTATTTAGCATGTATAGACTCATAATTGTACTAACTATAGTAAGTGTCTTGGTAATAATAGTAATGAACGGTAATCCTTAACTATACCTATTAAAATTAAATAGAGATGTTGCATGTAAGCCTTTGATACACAGAGGTATTGAACTGAAGTGAAGAATTTTATATCCAACACAAATATATATAATATAATTAAGAATTCAACGATAGTCGGACAGATAACAGGATACCCTAAGTCCACAATCAAACAAGAACAGGAAGTAAGGTGAGTTATCAATTCTAAGTCCTTCAATTCTTACTTGCATAAGTATACTGGTGTAGATATGATTTAGGAACAAAAGAAATTTAAAAGATTTGGAAATAGTTTTATAACAATTTAACATAAAAATGAGTTTGATAAACATTTAAAACAATTTTGTTAGCAAAGCAGTTAAAAGTATAGAAAGTCCTTTTTGGTTGTAAGCTATAAATCACATGTGATTGATACTATAACTTGTTTGATTCATCTTGTATCCCCCCATAAAAGCATTTAAAAACATTTAAAAGGTTTATTAAGGGGTATGAACTCACCTGTAGTGAGTGATGCGATGGTAGGATCTGTTTAAGAGGTTGAGTGTCAATTGTGGACTTGAGCACAAACGGATCCTATTAACCATATAATGACATACATATGTGTGCAATTAGTGTTTGGAATAACTAATTATTGAATTGAGACCACTTTGGGGACTAGTAAACATTTATTATGAAGTGTTGCAACCATATAAGATTGTATATGAGTGGTATATGACTACACAAGGGACTGTATGGTCAAAATGTACAACAAATATGTGTGTGCGGTTAGGGTGTGCGGCCAGGGGGTGTGTAAGGTTGCACAAGGTGTGTGCCGTTGTACATTTGGTGTGTGCAGCCGTATACACTTGCAGATCATATGAAATGATGTTGTTCAGGTATATCTTCAAGTGTTCTTGGCCAATAAACAAGTTATAACAAGTATACATGTGTTATAGAGGCTAGAAAAGGGTGATTAGGGTCCAAAACTTAGTGTGTGTTCTTGGTGTTTTTGATGATTTAACACCAAGAACGTGTTATCATGGCTCAAAGTGGGGAAAGAGGCTAGTTAAGGTCATGTAACAGTTAATCAAGGGATGAATCACTTACTTGCTTGAATATTGGAGTGAAAAGTGGGATGATACTTGAGAGAATTTCGAGTTCTAGCTTGAAGGAGTGGGAAAAAGTGTTCAAAATAACTAAGTATGGTATATATAGATGAGAGTGTGTGGTTGGGATGAGTGTGCGGCCGCACACCCCTATGTGTGGCCGTACACTCAAGTGTGTGGCCGCACACTCCATATTTTGGAGTGCTTGGCCCGATTTTGCTTGATATGCATTGTGTTATCCTATTTCTAGGTTCCTACCTTATTTGTATTACATGTAAAATGTTCCAATAGACCCCAAACAATGTTAAAAGCTAACGAAATGGGTCTAACTTGGATTCAATTGGTCTCTTGTACAAGAAAGAAATTTTGGGTTGTCACAAAAGGATTACCAATTGTTTACTATAACAATTGAAAGGTATGCAACTCTAAAACCCTAATTGGTTAATTTCAAAAAAAGCCTCCTCTCGCAGGGTTCTTTTTTTGCGATTCAAAGTTATATGTTCAATAGTTAAAACATAGATCCAAAGTAGGTTGCATGTGAACTTAGGAATTGTTTTTCTAGTTTATTTGTTTTACCTAAAACCTATCATTAGCATTTGATGATCTCTGTTCTAAATCTAGGAATAAGAGAGAACGAGAGAGAGAGAGAGAGAGAGAGAGAGAGAGAGAGATTAGACGATGAAAATGAAGGAAAATAAAGGAATACAGAATCACAAAATCAAGACCAATAAGGAATCGTTAGGAAGAAACCATATAGATGGGGTTGCTGCTACTATGATTCGAAGATACATCAGCTTTCCTGGTGACTGTTGCATGATTTTAATAAGCTCCCACCAGTTTACTACTCCATCTCTGGTAACCTTAAGTATCAGTGGTCCTAAGTCAAGTTAAGAAGGAGAAGAGCAATGGATTTTAGTCATTTGTCACCAGACGCAGTTACTTAAGCCTCGATGTGGAAGTGACGTGGTGGCTTTCGCTGCCATCATGGGTCGATGTTTTACATTATTGAAGAAGAAGATGATGGCCGAAGAAGAAGGAGACACCAATGGGGGAGTCGTGGCCAGAGAGGAGGTTGTGTTACCGGGAGCCAAAATCAGTCATGGGTGATGCGTTGGAATGGATTGTCGCAGGTAATGTTTCTTGTCGTCTTGTGTACTCAAATTAGGTTAAATGGTAGCTTTAGGACATCTAATGGACATTTTAACTTAATTTGAATTTAAGGTTTTTGGGCTATCCATCTATATATTTAAGCTAAGTGTCATTTAGTTTAATGCAAAATAACCTTAAATAAGATAACATCTTATTATTTGTCAATAATTTGAATTAAATCAATCAAACAAAGGTTATTTATTCTATTTAATAGAATTCAAATAATTATATGAATATAGTTTGATTAAATTAATTACTAGGTAATTAATTTAATAAGAATTAACTATATTAATGAAGATGTATGGGTTTTTTGGTCCAAGTTTATAATATTGTATGGTTAAAATACACAATTGTTAAGTATAACACTTTAACGAGAACGACTCTAGGAGTTAACCATTTCTCACACAATAATGAAATCGAATAACAAAAGGTATATTATGAGATAATAATAATAACTAATATTTGAAGTACAAGCTAAGTAAGGATTATTAACATGGTTGTAGATGTTCAAAGAGTTGGATAGCCATCTTATTCACTTTAGTGGTATTATTTCGTAATTGCTGCTTAAGGTGCGTTTTCCTCACTATACTAATAGGGTTGAAGACACAAAGGCTGGCCCTTTGAATTGTTATCTTGATTTATTACTGTTATGATCTCTTGGATCGGTATCATGGTAGATAGGATGTTGTTATGCTTAGTGATCTATAGATCGGTGTGACTGTCTGTAGACTGTATGTGATTATTTGATATATGTGCATATGTTGATTGGTGATTGAGGCTTTTTTGCTTTGTGAATGAGCCAACAGACCTGGGCATTCCAACCCAATGGTTGTGGGCCAAGAGTATTCCATCTCGAGGATGATTGGACTCATAGTATGTGGACATTCCAACACGATAGTTGTGGGCCGAGAGTATCCCAACCCGAGGATGATTAGACTCATAGTATGTGGACATTCCAACCCGATGGTTGTGGATAGAGAGTATTCCATCCCGATGATGGTTGGACTCATAGTATGTGGGCATTCCAGCCCGATGGTTGTGGGCCGAGAGTATTCCATCCCGAGGATGATTGGACTCATAGTATATTGGCATTCCAACCTGATGGTTGGGGGCTGAGAGTATCCGATCCCGAGGATGATTAGACTCGTCGTATGTAGACACTCCAACCCGATGGTTGTGGGTTGATAGTATTCCATCCCGAGGATGATTGGACTCATAGTATGTGGGCATTCCAACCCGATGGTTGTGGGCCGAGAGTATTCCATCCCGAGGATGATTTGACTCATAGTATGTTGGCATTCTAACCCGATGGTTAAGTGCCCTAGGGTATTCCAACTCGATGATTGATTGGACACATAGTATGCTTTTATTTGTATATGTACTATTGCTTGTTTGTTGGTTACTTTGGAGGAGCTCACTAGGGTTTGTGCTTACAGTTTCAGTTTATTGTTTCAAGTGCTTTAGATGTTTTGGCAAGGCGAAGGCGTGAACGTACACATCCTCACGTTTTGGACTTATGGTTTCTGGGATACTCTGATATGAAACTGTTTTGAAAACTATGTTGCAAAGGATTCTGATTTTAAGTAACATTTGGAATTAATGGGTTTTGTAAACGCCTCTATAGAAAAAGAGTTATTTTGAAAATTTTAAATTTTACTGAAATTTTATGGGTGTTACAGTTGGTATCAGAGTCTTAGTTTGAGTGAATTGGAGGAACACTCGTGTGAATCCAATCTCAAACTAAGGAAAAAGGATTTTAAAAATAAATTTCAAATGGTTTTCAAAATAATCAAGGAGGACGCGATGTGTACGATCAGCTGGTGCTAGTAAGTAGACCCCAAATTACCCTATAGTCATTTGAGCTTATGATATGTTAGAACATCATGCTAGCAATAAGCTAAGGATCTTCAGAATTGCATGGTAGAATTGCCTAGTTATGTAATGACTTTTTTCTTATAGAGTTTTCTTATTTGGATGATCTCTGATTCTTTCGCATGTGAGTTGGGTAGTGGGTGGATACGCTAAGTCACATGTCGCATGGTTTATAGGATTTTGGCTGAGAGGTTTGGTCTTGTTGCGCAGCTCTTGTCTGAGCCCAACCGTTGTGGGATTGAATCTTTTAGCCTAAGATTGTTTAAACGGTAGGGTATGTGATTGTATACATGTGATAGTCATCTAGCACCAATAGAGGGTCGTATGGAAAACATGGTATGGATGAGTCAGATTGGGTCAGCCGGCTAGTCGCATTATCGGATAAGGTAGCGGTGCTTTCCCTGGTTTGGGCGCTGTTCATAGTAGTTCAACACGAGGAAGGATTATCCACTCTTGAGAGAGAGAGAGAGAGAGAGAGAGAGAGAGTGAGAAAGGGCAAGGTGAAGATGCGCATGAGATGATGGGAGTCTGAGATCGAGGATTTCATGGGAGCATTTGTCAGATCTTATTGCATTTTAGTGTCAGTCGACTCCTCTGTATGAATGCTTCTTGCTTTGTGCTTTATGAAACTCATGAGTGATGTGAGTTAGATTTGACCCTGCTTCACAGCTCTTGTCTGAGTCCAACAGTTGTAGGGATGAGTTTGTTACTCGAAGGATTACCTGAGCTTTGTCGCATGTGATTGTATTCATGGAATGGCTAATTGATATCGCGATGAGATATTCAGCAACTGATGGCAGAGAGTTTGTGGTGAGTCCTAGGATAGCCTAGGGAGCATTTAGCATAGCTGTTTCACTGTTGAGTAAGTCACATGAGTATTTTGTGACTAGGACTTAAAGGACCTAAAATAATTCTTGAGGAACGTATGGATTGGTGTGGAAGGTAGTATTGGGCCCATACTACTGAAATCACAACATCCATACACGAATCAAGGAAGATCTCAGGGATTCTAAGGGCTGGTTAGGGAAGGTAGCATAGTTGGATACCATGGTTTGCAGTAGTGGTTCTGTTCTTGTTAATCTTTTGGTTGTGGCTGCTCAGGCATGAGGATGGACTTGGTATGTGTTTTGAGCCTAGTGGAATCTTGGATTTTTGGTTGTGTGGTGCAGATCTAGTGAGTTTTGGTTTGAGTCCTCGGGGGTTTTGCTTGAGGCCGAGAATGTGAGTCGCGGGACCCAGGAAGGGAGCGATGATTATAATCGGTTGGAGTTTTGCAGTTAAAGGCAGAATGGTCGATTGATGGATTAAAATCTCATTCTCTAGGGAAAGGGTTATGCCCTTCCAGTTTTTCCGGGTTCTAAGGGCGAGTATGCTTATGATCTTTAGGGTCAGGGTGTATTTTCAACTTGAGGTTAGTTGATCACAGTAGTTGGCGGCAATATTTCAGTGCCAGTGAGCACAGGTGGATTGAGGTGGCATGAGCACCCTGAAATGCAGGCAAGGGCCCTATTATTGGGAGATGGGAAGGCCAGGTGTCGAATTGTAGTTGGACTGAAATCAGGGAAGGTATGTTTGAATTGTAAATCGAGAGTTGCCTATGCTTTGTAAGTGGTTATTATTGGAAATTTCAGAGATCTTCAACTGAAATTCAGGAATTTTCTTAGGATTTGTTTGATCCTTATTTGGAAGATCATCATGTGTGTGTTATTCATTCCAGGGTTAGGGATGGTTGTACCTACTTAAGCCGATTTGAATTATGATTTGGGTTCAGCACCGGTAGGTGGTAGTTTCATACCTAAGTGGGGGAGAACTGGGTATTCTGCTTGGAGGAGCATCGATCTATTCAAGTTTTGATTCATTAGATCTAATGTCAATGCGTTCTCAATCATTGATCGTTTCATTCATCATTCAACATGGATTCTATGAAAGTTCAAGTTGTGGAAGTTGAAGTTCAATAAATGTGTCAACCTATCATCAAGTTTAGTATGTTCTATGTTCCTTTGTTCTCTGGGTATGTTTATCCTGAATGGGGGAGTGGAATTCTGGTTCATAGCAGGCTTAGATTTTGGTAGCATCCAGGATCACCTTGGAAGTCTTCGCAAGTTAGTTACATATTGATGAGATATGTTTAGTCTAAATCACGATATTGGATCTTGTTTTGATCATTAACGAGGGTGTTTCGGTTAATGATTGAGATTTTTCATTCGTTAGATAAACTGGTACTTCACCCTTTTGGGTAAGGTTATGAGGAAAAAGGAACGCAGTAGATCCAGGGTTGGTTATGGGTTCCATTAAGGGTGTGTATTATAGTAAGTTCAGTAGATGTTGTCATGAGGAGGTGTATGTAGACTGAATAAGATATCTTGAGAATGCTTGATTCGGCTTTAAAGTAAGGTTCATGTTTGATTAATGTTTTTGAATGGGAACAAGTGTTTAGTTGTCTATCTTACTTTTCGATTGAGTATGGTCATGTTTATGTGTGATGATGTGTCGGCAGTAGCCTAAATTATAAGGGGGTTGTGAATTATTGAATTGCATGACTTATGTTGTTATTGGTATGTGTTGACTGGGATGATGGTTGCGTGCCTATAGGCCCACTAGACGAGTCTTGAGTTTTCATGCACATGGTTGGATGATGGCGAGAATGGTATGGATCTGTAAGCTTCCCATTTTAATGTTGGTTATCATGGCGTATCATCAACCATTATGGATTTCACTGAAGCAAGTTGGACCTGTCAGCTGTGTGGTGGAGAATGTGTGTTGGTTCGTTAGTCATTTGGCACAATCGGATGCCTGAGTAATATGGAAATGGTATTGATGGCTCGGTAGCCGATAGCATGGGTCAGGTTTTGATAGGAGGCGAGCTTGTTAAAAAAAGGTGTAACCTTAGACCTTTTGGGCATAATTTCCAGATTTGGTACCAGTTGAAATCCACAATCAGAATGTTTTTGAGTGTTGTTCAGCACAGTTTGGAGATGTTCCTAATCAGGGACTTTAGGTAGGTAAGAAAAAATGGATGATCATCAGTCATTAGGCATGGTTTCCTGAGTTTAGGTGGTTGAATTACAAACTTTATGAAGTAAGTAGATGGAGTTAGTTAAAGTCATAGCTTCGAGAGTTTTCCCGGTTTTGAGTAGTTCGCTAGAATTTTGACAAGACCTCTAAGTGAGAGAGGTAATGGGTAAGGTTCGAGTAATTTCAAGTAATTAGGTTTGTTTTGGTGGTATGCCTAGGATCCAAGGGGTCTTGTCACCCTTTTCGTGGATACATCGATTTATTGAGTGCTGGGAAGATTATTAAATCTTGTCTTATGCAATTCTAGCCAAGACGGATTTCAAGGACAAAATCCAATTTAAGTGGGGGGAATTGTAAGATCCAGTTTTCATTTATTTATTTCTATGAAGGAATAAAATTTAAAGAATAAATATATTTATATAATTATAGAATCATTAGGGTTTTTAATTTATAAATGTATTTGATAAGATTGTAGCCATCTCTTAGTTAAATAATAATAATAATAATAATAATAAATAATAATACTAATATATTTGCAATGACCTTAATGAATGAAGAATGGATTGGAAGGGTCTAAAGATGTATTTTAGAAACTTAGTTTAAATTAACCTATGACTATGGGGTGATAATTGTCAAGTGATCAATCGTAGGGGGCCATAGCTGCCAATTAATGAAAATGGACATATGTCCCCCTCCTGATATCATCGATTCGTCGATGTCTGAGAATGAGGGGATTCATCCTCCTATTTTGTTGCTGCACTTGAAAGAGATAAATGCACTGAATCAAACCATAGTTAATCGGTTTGTGTCAGTGTGTGTTTGTGTATCTCACGTACAGCTGGAAAGAGAGTTGGAGAGAAATCGAGAGAGATATCAGTGGAGATAGAGATGTAGGTTGAGATCATTCGATAGGAGAGAGAGAGAGAGAGAGAGAGAGAGAGAGAGAGAGAGAGAGAGAGAGAGAGAGAGAGAGAGAGAGAGAGAGGATGAAAATGTACGAAAAGAAAGGAATACAGACGCACACAGTCAAGACCGGTAAGGGATTGTTAGGAAGAAACCATATGGATGGGGTTGCTGCTACTACGATTCGAAGATGCATCAGCTTTCCTGGTGACTGTTGGATGATTTTAATAAGCTCCCACCAGTTTAGGACTCCATCTCCGGTAACCCTAAGTATCACCGGTCCGAAGTCAAGTTAAGAAGGAGATGAGCAATGGATTTAAGTGGTTTGTCACCAGACGCAGTTACTTGAGCCTCGATATGGAAGTGACATGGTGGCTTTCGCTGCCAACATGGGTCGATGTTTTTCAGTATCGAAGAAGAAGATGATTGCCGGAGAAGAAGGAGACGCCGGTGGGGGAGACGTGGCCGGAGAGGAGGTTGTGTCGCCGGGAGCCAAAATCAGTCAAGGTTGATGCGTTGGAATGGAATGTCGCGGGTAGCTTTTGGCCATCTAATGGGCATTTTACATTAATTCGAATTTAAGGTTGTTGGGCTAACCATCTATATATTTGGGCCAAATGTCTTTGGGTTTAATGCAAAATAACCTAAAATAAGATAGCATCTTATTATTTATTAATAATTAATAATTTGATTTAAATCAATTAAACAAAGGTTATTTATTCTATTTAATAGAAGGAAAATAATTATATGAATATGGTTTGATTAAATTAAGTACTAGGTAATTAGTTTAATACGAATTAACTAGATTAATGAAGATGTATGGGTTTTTAGGTCCAAGATTATAATATTGTACGGTTAAAATGCACAATCGTTAAGTATAACACTTTAACGAGAACAACTCTAGGAGTTAACCATTTCTCATTCAATAATGAAATCGAATAACAAAAGGTATATGATGAGATAATAATAATAATTCATATTTGAAGTATGAGCTAAGTAAGGATTATTAACATGGTTGTAGGTGTTCAGAGAGTTGGATAACCATCTTAGTCACTTCAGTGGTCTGATTTCGTATTTCCTGCTTCAGGTGAGTTTTCCTTACTGTACTAACAGAGTTGAAGGCACCAAGGCCGGCCCTTTGGATTGTTATCTTGCTTTATTAATGTTATGATATGTTAGATCAGTATCATGGTAGATAAGATGTTGTTATGCTTAGTGATCTGTAGATTAGTGTGACTATCTGTAGACTGTATGTGATTATTTGATATATGTGCATATGTTGATTGGTGATTGAGGCTTTTCTGCTTTGTGTATGAGCCAATAGACCAGGGCATTCCATCCCGATGGTCGTGGGCCGAGAGTATTCCATCCCGAAGATGATTGGACTCATAGTATGTTGGCATTCCAACCCGATGGTTGAGGGGCCTGGGGTATTCTAACCCGATAGTTGATTAGACCCATAGTATGCTGTTATTTGCATATATGCTATTGTTTGTGTGTTGGTTACTTTGGAGGAACTCACTAAGCTTTGTGCTTACGGTTTGAGTTTATTGTTTCAGGTGCTTTAGATGTTTTGGCAAGGCGAAGGCCTACCCGTACACATCCTCACGTTTTGGACTTATGGTTTCTGGGATACTCTGATATGAAACTGTTTTGAAAATATGTTGCAAAGGATTCTGATTTTAAGTAATGTTTGGAACTAATGGGTTTTGTAAATGCTTCTATAGAAAAAGAGTTGTTTTGAAAAAATTTAATTTTACTGAAATTTTATAGGTGTTACAGGAGGGGCGTTAGCTATACTAATGCCCACCCCTAGCTAATGTTTGATGTGCATAGGGACTCAATGATCCTAACACTCAAGGATCTTGACGCACAAGGATCCTTACATATAAAGATTTTGACATATAAAGATTCAAGAATCTAAATAAACATGGATCCTGATGTATGAATACCGTGACACCTAAATAGTTCCATAACTACAAACGTTATGTGATTCATAACATAAGTATCCTAAGACTAGAGACCGATCATCTCTCCTACGAATAAGGGTGCTTAGCCCCATATATGGTTTAAAGAGTTAATTACCTCTTTAACACGATTTAAGGTTTATACACCTTGCTCTAACGCACACTATTTGACTATGGGATGTGAATAAGGGGATCATCTCACACTGCAGTGAGTTGACAACCCTCTTACTTCTGAACATAAGTTAAGATTCTAAAGTTGAAATCTAAGCTTTATATCATTTCCATGTTATCTCAAGTTGGGATCCTACGCAAATAACTCCTAAAGTTTTTAACATTTTCATGTTATCTCAAGTTGGAATCCTCCCCAAATAATTCCTAAGGTTTATAATATTTTTTATGTTATCTCAAATTAGGATCCTCCCCAGATAATACACAAGGTTCTTAACATTTTCATGTTATCTTAAAATTGGAATCTTCCCCAGAAAATAACTACTCTTTATCAAGTAAATTACTAAACTATATATATATATATATATATATATATATATATATATATATATATATATATATATATATAATAATAATAATAATAATAATAATAATAATAATAAAAGAATTTTTTGAGTATATGAAAGTGGGCCTGAATCTACCAACCCTGATTCATACGTGGCTATACCTATTGTCTGGATGGAATATGGCCCGATACATGATCTTGAAAATGAAGGTTTTGTTTATGAAGAAAATTACTTATCCGATAAAGAGGTCGTCAACATCACTTTTTCCTAATGATAGCCATGACCTAGGTAAATTGGGATCAAAACCATATCTCCTAATGGTAATGTTCATATCGATCAAGATGAATAAATTCTAATTTAATAAGGTACATCACATGAAGCATTTGACCTGCAAAATGATTATGTCTTATGTTATGAGTAAGGATGTCAAAAAAATCCGAACCCGACTCGACCCGAACCCAAATAAGGTAATTAGGGTCGGGTTTAATAGGGTCAGAACTCTTAATCGGATTATTCGGGTTAACCAGATTAACCCGAATTATTATTAGGGTCGGGTTTAGGGTTGATTGCTTCAAAACAATTTGGGTTTCGGGTCAACCCGAATAACCCGATTAAGAATTTATTACCAAATAACCCGCATAACCCGATTAAGAATTTATTATCAATTTTTTTTATACTGCGTTGAATGACATGAATTAAAGATTCCATGAGATTTTACAACTAATTCATATTTCTTAATTAAACAAACCAGATAGTAAAATTACTATGTATAGAGATTTTTAAAATGGCATAACTTTCCTCTCTTCTTAATGCAGTACGGTTGTGTTGTAACAATTTTATGAATTTTATTCACTATTTACATTACTAATACGGTTAAAGAAACTCCAAATTCATATCGAATACCAAATTTACATTTTAAGTTCCTATACATGTGGATTATGTATTAAAATGACACAACATAAATTCATCTTACATTTCAACTTCAACACGACTAACCTGATTAACCCGACCCCAGAAACCCGAAACCCGATTAACTTGAACCCGACTAACCCGTACCTAATTAGGGTCGGGTTTCGGGTGAATAGTTTTTCTAGAAAAACCCGATTAACCCGACCCGTTTAACCCGAAACTCGATTAACAACCCTAGTTATGAGGATACTCGAACGGAAAGTTTTGTCGGTTTGATACTGATGATTCAATAAATGACCCAACAAATGGCCCACAAGATTTCAATCTAATTAGGAACGCATGATGATAGGTGCGGGAGTGGAGTGGACTGTCACACCCCCGAACCAGACGGCGGAAACGTCCGGGGGCTGTCGTGACTCAATTGAATACCATAACATTGAATATATATGAAATGTAACAACATTCGTCACCATGCATTAATATAGTACAACCAGTAAAGTTTACATGAAGTACATTGTTTAAACATTACATTCCCAAAAATAAATTGTTCGTTTCGTACATAAATAAACTGCAAACCATCACTGAACATGATTTCCTTTGATTCACTGGTTCCTTGAGAATACAAGTATTTTGAAAAACATCAACATATGAAATGTTGGTGAGTTCATAAGTAGTGTTTGAAATCCAATGATAGTATAGTCAAAAAGGTGTGAAGATCCATAGGTATGCTTGTTTGTTTCTATACTTGTAAAAATTGTTCATTAAAATTGTATGCATTCCGAATCCGTATGTATTGAAAAACCCTAGGAAAACCCGATGTTTTCCTAATTCTTTGAATTACATGAATTTACATTGAAACCATTGCAACGCGTGAAGTTATCAATACCAGGCGACGTTGGATTATTTTTGAGCATGATTATTTGCTACAAACACGCGTTACACAAACGACTAGTCTTTAGCAATACTAACGATCCCGTAGGCGTCGTCCGTAATAATCACGTTATCCAACCGCCCTGACTACGTGTAGTCCCACATCCGATGAGAAAGAGGACACGAAGGCCTCGATGACTCCATTAGCCGGTTGGGGATAAAAAGGTACGAGGGGTCCCAGACCCACCTCGCATAAAAAGGTAGACTCTACTAGCAATACCAAAGGACCCTTGAGGACCAGTAGTATACAAGCCATTGAAAGTCCTTTTACGTTGTGTCGGATCGGTAAAACCCAACACTTCGTAAGATAGAGGTCTTCGGGCCTTAAGATCAGGTCATTGAGCTAGCTAGGCTCAACAAACAAGATTTTACACTTTTGGGGCCCAAAGATGGTGTGTAGATGTCTGTGCACACTCGCATGTATATTGAATTCCCAAACGTTATTAGTACGAATCGTAGTGTCATAGTGTCATAGTGTCGTCGTGTTAGTAGTTTCGGATTTTTATTGGTTCGAGACCGAACCAATTCGTTTAACAACGACTTTTGGTGTTGTAATGTATTGTATTTCATCGATAGCCGCGGTGCCATCATTTGGTCAAATTGCATGTATTGAATTAGCCTTGAAAGTTTTCTGTTTTCAGCCCCTCATTGTTTGTAAAATTTACTTTTTCAACCCTTTATTTAAATACTTTCCGGTTTGGTCCTTAAATCAATTTTCTTGACATTTTAACACCAAAAATTATTGAAATTAATATTTTTCAGCATATTTTTCATAGAAAACAGCTTAAGTCCCTGAAACTTCAGTTTTCTCGGTTATAACCCTTCTTTTTCGCAATTTTGACAATTTTGGCCCAAATTGTAAAAATTTTGCAACTTTGGTCCTTTTTAAATTTAAAAAGCATTTTAAACCTTTGAAAAGGACTTGGAACACTTATAGTCCACTGTTTTACAGAAAAACACAGTTTTGGCCCTCCAAAACAGAAAATTTCGCATAATGGCCTCATTGGGCCGAAAATGTCATTTTTAGCCCATTAAGCTTGAAATTTATGTTTTTAATTCTCTAAATGAGTATATTTCCAGAAATGGTTTTATTGAAACTGTTTTGACACACCTTATCCAACAGAATTCGTGATATGTCAATTTGGGCCCTTAATTTTGTATTTTTCACATTTTAGGTCCAAAAATTGTGTTTTTAACCCAAAGAAATTATTACTAAACCACTTAGCTATTTTTCTAGAAACACTTAGTATGTAGAAATATAGTAGAGGCTAAAATCATTTAACATAAGGTATATCTCGGTTTTGAGGGGTTTTATGGCTAAATCCAACATTCTAACTCACAAAAGCACACATATAAGCATGGAAATCATACAAAGGATACAAAACACATATAGATCTACACTTTCACTTGTATTCCCCCCCCCCCCCCCCCCCAAAAAAAAAAAAAAAAAAAACTCATAAAAACAGAAAATAGGGGGTATGAAGCTCACCTTGTTTGAAGCTTTCGGTTTTTGAGGAAAAGAATGGAAGAAATGAAGTGATGTTTCACTCTAGCACCCTTTGATGATGAATTCGAGTTTATGGAGTTCTAAGACACAAGTTTATGATTTCATGAGAGTTAAGAGGAGATTTTTGAAGATAAGAAAGAGTCCAAAGCATGGATCCAAGCATTAACTTACCTAGATAATGATTTTGGTGATGGATTCTCCTTGTGAAGCTCTTGATTCACGAAAATTTTGAAGGAGGAGGGAGGAATGCTCTTCAAGACTTAGAGAGATTGGAATTGAATTTTTGTGATGTGTGTGTGTGTATCCTTGGCCGAGAGTGAGAGGGAGGAAGAAGAGATGACCTTTGAAGTGATATGCATGGAGATATGGGATAAGTTGCATGGATATCCAAAAGACAATAATGAAGTGGCAAAACAAAGTCAACTCTCATCCTTTTCTTGGGTTTGGGCCTTGGGCCGAGATTTTTGGAAGGGAAAAGGACAATTTTGGGCCCTTGCTTCTAAGCCCAATGTTAGAGTTAATTTGGGTATGTTTTAAGTCTAAAAGAATGTGGTAGGATTTTTATATTTTTATTGGACTAGTTTAGGTTATTCATGTATCAAGGCTTTTAATTCATTTCATTCTAGGCCCAACATGGCCCAAAATGTTGAAATAAATTAGTGTGGGTCCAATTAGAGCCCAATTAGGGTTCTAAGCCCATGATAGTCTAATTGGAAGCTTATTGGTCCATTTGGATCCAATAAGGAAGTCCTAGTCCAAAATGGACTTAAACAAGGACTTCTAGGGTCTCCAATTGTTTGATGACTATTTGTAGTACTTATATGATGCCTTTGATTGGAGTTTTTGATGTCATAATAGTAGGTGTCAATCATGTTCTTAAGTTTTGGATTCACATTTCCCCGTTTTCCGAAACGTATAACCCCTTTCTAGGGTGAGACTTTCAACAATACTCGATCACCGACCTGGAATTCTAAGGGCTTTCACCTTCTATCGGCGTAGCTCTTTTGTCGGTCACACGATGCTTGTAATCGAGCTCTGATCTGAACGATCTTTTCTGTGGTTTCGCGAATGATCTCCGGTCCTGTTAGTGCCCTGTCCGACGTATGCGTTTTTGCTAGCTGGGTGTCACCTACTACAGCCCAACATAACGGTGACCTACATTTACGCCCGTACAGTGCTTCGAAAGGAGCCACCTTGATGCTCGAATGGTAACTATTGTTATATGAAAACTTTATCAACGGTAGGTGGGTATCCCAAGACTTTCCAAAGTCTATCACACATGCATGAAGCATGTCTTCAAGCGTTTGAATGGTTCGTTCACTTTGACCGTCCGTTTGTGGGTGATATGCGGTGCTCATATCAAGATGAGTTCCCATTGCCTTGTGGAGTGATTGCCAAAAGCGCGATGTGAACCTACTGTCCCTATCCGAGATGATAGATTTTGGCACTCCGTGGAGTCTTACGATTTCTCGTAGATACAAACGCGTCAGTCTCTCCATCTTGTAGGATTATTTGATTGGTAGGAAATGGGCAGATTTCGTCAGTCGGTCGATTATTACCCATATGGTGTCTAATCTATCCGATGTTTTGGGTAGCTTGGTCACGAAATCCATAGAAATCCCCTCCCATTTCCACTCAGGGATTGTCGGTTGCTGTAACAATCCTGAAGGTTTCTGGTATTCCACCTTTACTTTGGCGCACGTAAGGAACTTACTGACGTAGGTCGCGATTTCCGCCTTCATGTTAGGCCACCAATAGTGTTGTTTAATATCCAAATACATCTTATCGGAACCGGGATGAATGGAGTATCGCGTCTTGTGGGCTTCCTTCATGACAACATCTCTAAACCCCCCAAGTTTAGGGACCCAAATACGGTTCATGAAATAGTATACTCCATTCTCCTTTGCTTCTAGGTTCTTTTCCATCCCGCGCAATGCCTCGCTAATTCTATTTTCCGTTTTCATAGCCTCCGACTGGACTGATGCGATTTGAGTGGCCAGATGAGATTGAATGGTTATCGAGTGCGTTTTCGTATGGCGATTAGTGTACTCCTTCCGACTTAATGTATCAGCTACCACGTTGGCCTTACTTGGATGGTACTTGATCTCACATTCGTAGTCGTTTAGCAATTCCACCCATCTTCGTTGTCTCATGTTCAGCTCCTTCTGATTCAAGATGTGCTGGAGGCTCTTGTGGTCCGTGAAGATGGTGCACTTTGTACCGTACAGGTAGTGCCTCCAAATTTTTAGAGCAAAGACCACGGCTCCCAGTTCTTGGTCATGGGTCGTGTAATTTACTTCGTGCGTCTTTAGTTGGCGGGACGCATATGCTATCACTCTTCCACGTTGCATGAGAAGGCAACCTAAGCCCTGATTCGACGCGTTACAGTAGACTACAAAATCTTCCGTTCCTTCAGGTAGAGATAGTACAGGAGCGCTACAGAGAGCTTGCTTCAAGGTTCGAAACACAATCTCTTGTCGGTCTGTCCACTTGAATGGCACGCCCTTTTGCGTAAGCAAGGTAAGCGGCTTGGCGATCTTAGAGAAGTTTTGGATGAATCTCCTATAGTAGCCTGCTAGGCCTAAGAACTGACGAATTTCTGTGGGCGTAGTCGGAGTTGCCCATCCTTCCACAGCTTTGACCTTAGAGGGGTCCACATGAATTCCGTCTTGGCTAACCACGTGGCCTAGGAAATTCACACTCCGGAGCCAGAACTCGCACTTGGAGAGTTTGGCGTAAAGCTTTTCCGATCGCAGAGTGTCTAGAATTTGTCGGAGATGTTGGCCATGTTCCTCTTTGCTTCGAGAATAGACGAGGATGTCATCGATAAATACAATGACGAAGTTGTCAAGGAACGGTCGACAAATTCGATTCATTAGGTCCATAAATGCGGCAGGTGCATTTGTTAGACCGAAGGGCATTACGACGAATTCATAATGTCCGTAGCGGGTTCGGAAAGCGGTTTTAGGAATATCCTCTTCTCGGACTTTGAGTTGGTGGTATCCGGACCGTAGATCTATTTTAGAAAAATAACTCGCTCCTTGGAGCTGGTCGAATAGATCATCGATTCGTGGGAGTGGGTAGCGGTTTTTAACAGTGAGTTTATTTAACTCTCTGTAATCGATGCACATTCTGAAAGATCCGTCCTTCTTTTTGACAAAGAGCACCGGAGCTCCCCATGGCGAGTAGCTAGGTCGGATAAATCCCTTGTCCAGAAGCTCACTGAGTTGGCTGGACAATTCCTGCATTTCAGCAGGAGCCAACAGATATGGTGATTTAGCGAGAGGGGTCGCTCCTGGAACAAGGTCGATTCGGAACTCAACCTGTCTCTCTGGGGGCACTCCTGGAAGATCTTCAAGAAACACGTCCGGGAATTCACACGCTACCGGAATATCTTGGATGTTAGTTTCTTCTTTGGTCTTGTCCACTATGCGAGCCAAGAACGCCAAATTGTTCTTTCGCAGATGTTTTTGTGCTTTGATGCACGAGATAAGATGAAGATTCGTACTAGGTTTGTCTCCGTAAATTACTAGGGTTTCGTGATCCGGGAGACAAAGGTGAACGGCCTTCTCGTGGCACATAATCTCAGCATGGTGGGGGCTTAACCAATCCATGCCGATAATCACATCGAAACTCCTAATTGATACTAGCATTAGGTCTATTCGAAAAACGTGCTGGTTAAGGGTTAGGGTACATCCGATGTAGATCTCCCCAGTGGATTCGGTTTTCCCATTGGCCATTTCCACCGTATAGGTTTCATTTAGCTTCTGGGGTTGTTGCTTTAATAAATGTTTAAACTTCTCACTCACGAAACTTCGCTCCGCTCCGGTATCAAATAAGATGCATGCATAAGTGTGGTTTAGGAGGAACGTACCGGTCACAACTGTGGGGTCCTGAACTGCATCACTCTGACCCATAGTCAGCATTCTTCCTGCTCCTCTGTTTCCTGAGTTGTTGTTAGGGCAATCTCGGCGGAAATGCCCCGTCCTTCCACACCCGAAGCAGGTGTGGCTAGGCCCTGCATTATTGCCGCCGGCATTGGTGTTGTTGTTATTGCGGTAGTTGTTGTTGTTGTTGTTCTGGTTGTTTCCCTGACTCTGGTTCTGAGGAGGGTATGTCCTGCAGAACCTTGCAGTGTGTCCCCTTCGGTTGCAACTGGTGCAATGGAGTTCCCTGCATTCGCCATGATGGTGGAGGCCGCACTTATTGCATTTGGGAAGATTACCGGAATAAGTTCTGGAAGCATTTGAAGTGGCTGAGGTTGGAGCATGTGGTGCGGCTGAAACCGGTGCGGTAACAGCATTAACCGCCACTGTCTGCTGCTTCTTGGAGGTGTCGGGGCCCTGGCGCCCCTTCCTCTTATTGTTCTTTCCCCTCTTGCCATCACCTTCCTTCGTCTTCTCAGCCTCCACTGGCTTCTCTCCCTTCCTGTTGTTATGGTCATACAACCTTTTTGCCAATCTCTTCGCACTGTCAAATGTTTCGGGGTTTGCAGCTATCACATTCCCTTGAATTGGTGATGTAAGTCCCCAGATGAATCGCTCAATCTTCTTTCCTTCCGAGGTGATCATACCCGGGCACAGCAGAGATAGTTCGCTAAATCTCGATATGTAGGCATCGATATTCGCGTTCTGCACAGTGAGGTTCCATAGCTCTTGCTCCATCTTCTGTATTTCACCTCGTGGGCAGTACTCAGCCATTAACATTTCTTTCATCTCTGTCCATGGCATAGAGTTGGCTACAGGGAGCGTCATGGATTCTACATGTCCGTTCCACCAGGTGAGCGCTTGATCCACAAAAGTGCAGGCCGCGAACTTCACCTTCATGTGCTCAGGGCAGTCGCATATCTCGAATACACACTCCACCTTTTCGATCCATCGCTTCAGAGTGATCACCCCTCCAGTGCCATTAAAAGTTCGTGGTTTGGCGTATGTGAAGTCCTTGTAGGTACATGTCTTGGTGGGTCCTTGATTCATTCCGTTGTTTGAACTTCCGGCTCCTTGCCCGTTTACTCCTCCATCGTTCCCTTGATAAATTTGCGCAATCGCTGCAGTGACTGCTGCGGATACAGCCGCCTGGAATGCGGCTGAGTCAACTTCAGGTGGGGTTGGTCCTGGGTTTCCGCGAGTAGGTCGGGGAGGCATCTTTCTGTCACAAAACGGAAAGATGTTGAGGGTATGTTGTTTCTGTGAGGTCGTGATCCTACTGACTAGGTGCATGGTACGAACTTAAACTCTACTACCATTGACCAATCAATCATAATTTCTCAACACATAGCAATTTGTAATATCGTAACAAAACACGTAAAAATTTATTAATATTATCCACATTTGATACATGAAAATTTTGCTCGTAAGAGCATACATGAGTGATACTAGTTCGACAGCATAACGGCTCTATGAGTAGTGTAGTCACTTAAACATAGAGTCGGAGTACATAGCATATTTCCTAACGACATACTAAGATAAGTCTATCCCTAACCGCGATGAGCTGTGTCCTACGATAACGGTGAACTCATATGCCGAAGTGCTGAGCCAACAGCTGAGCCATCTCAGTCATGTCTACAATGACCTCATCCCTCTCATGCTCTGCTTGCACGGCACGTGCTTCCATGGCGAACAGTTGTTGCCGCAAGTCAGCAATCTCGGCTTCTGGGGAGCGATTCTCCCTCGCGGGATTCACTGGTGGGACGTGGGGATCCTGTTGCACTTCGCCAACAGGAGATGCGACGTGACCCATGTCCGGGGCCTGATCCTCCTCCATGTCATCGTCGGTCTCCTTGAACTCGTAGTCGGTGTCCATGTATTCGTCAGGTTCAACGCCGTGGACTCCCTCTTGATTCCCCTCTGGTTCGTCTTCGAGTACCCCGTGTGCCCCTAGGGCTTGGTGAAACTGAACGCCCTGATGTTCTCCCTCCATGAAGACTGGGAGAAAGTATACGAATAAGCTATCACTTTCCTATGACTCTACCGCTATGGCACAAGCTAAACAAGCGTTCTCTTTTCGGTAGTAGGGGTATAGTTTTAGGTTCCCTAGCTATCCTGATCTCATCAGGACGTGTGTTAGTTATACTTTGGAGAGAGTGTAGTTGATCAGGCTACATCCACTCCTTGGTACCACTAAGAACAACCCTGAATTTAACCGAGACACTAGTATTATTTTTGTTTGGTTCGGCGTTATGTTCCTATTCCTAATGCAAGCAAGGGTGTTTTATTTACGTGTTTTGTTCAGAGTTATGTTAGTCCCTCTTTTTGGTTTATAGTTGCATATCAATGTGTGGCTTGACATGCTAGTTCACTATAAACAAAGCTCTGATACCAACCTGTCACACCCCCGAACCAGACGTCGGAAACGTCCGGGGGCTGTCGTGACTCAATTGAATACCATAACATTGAATATATATGAAACGTAACAACATTCGTCACCATGCATTAATATAGTACAACCAGTAAAGTTTACATGAAGTACATTATTTAAACATTACATTCCCAAAAATAAATTGTTTGTTTCGTACATAAATAAACTGCAAGCCATCACTGAACATGATTTCCTTTGATTCACTGGTTCCCTGAGAATACAAGTATTTTGAAAAACGTCAACATATGAAATGTTGGTGAGTTCATAAGTAGTGTTTGAAATCCAATGTTTTGTATTGTTTGAAAACCACCAGAAAATCCGATATTTTCTGAAAATAGTATAGTCAAAAAGGTGTGAAGATCCATAGGTATGCTTGTTTGTTTCTATACTTGTAAAAATTGTTCATTAAAATTGTATGCATTCCGAATCTGTATGTATTGAAAAACCCTAGGAAAACCCGATGTTTTCCTAATTCTTTGAATTACATGAATTTACATTGAAACCATTGCAACGCGTGAAGTTATCAATACCAGGCGACGTTGGATTATTTTTGAGCATGATTATTTGCTACAAACACGCGTTACACAAACGACTAGTCTTTAGCAATACTAACGATCCCGTAGGCGTCGTCCGTACTAATCACGTTATCCAACCGCCCTGACTACGTGTAGTCCCACATCCGATGAGAAAGAGGACACGAAGGCCTCGATGACTCCATTAGCCGGTTGGGGATAAAAAGGTACGAGGGGTCCCAGACCCACCTCGCATAAAAAGGTAGACTCTACTAGCAATACCAAAGGACCCTTGGGGACCAGTAGTATACAAGCCATTGAAAGTCCTTTTACGTTGTGTCAGATCGGTAAAACCCAACACTTCGTAAGATAGAGGTCTTCGGGCCTTAAGATCAGGTCATTGAGCTAGCTAGGCTCAACAAACAAGATTTTACACTTTTGGGGCCCAAAGATGGTGTGTAGACGTCTGTGCACACTCACATGTATATTGAATTCCCAAACGTTATTAGTACGAATCGTAGTGTCGTAGTGTCATAGTGTCGTCGTGTTAGTAGTTTCGGATTTTTATTGGTTCGAGACCGAACCAATTCGTTTAACAACGACTTTTGGTGTTGTAATGTATTGTATTTCATCGATAGCCGCGGTGCCATCATTTGGTCAAATTGCATGTATTGAATTAGCCTTGAAATTTTTCTGTTTTCAGCCCCTCATTGTTTGTAAAATTTACTTTTTCAACCCTTTATTTAAATACTTTCCGGTTTGGTCCTTAAATCAATTTTCTTGACATTTTAACACCAAAAATTATTGAAATTAATATTTTTCAGCATATTTTTCATAGAAAACAGCTTAAGTCCCTGAAACTTCAGTTTTCTCGGTTATAACCCTTCTTTTTCGCAATTTTGACAATTTTGGCCCAAATTGTAAAAATTTTGCAACTTTGGTCCTTTTTAAATTTAAAAAGCATTTTAAACCTTTGAAAAGGACTTGGAACACTTATAGTCCACTGTTTTACAGAAAAACACAGTTTTGGCCCTCCAAAACAGAAAATTTCGCATAATGGCCTCATTGGGCCGAAAATGTCATTTTTAGCCCATTAAGCTTGAAATTTATGTTTTTAATTCTCTAAATGAGTATATTTCCAGAAATGGTTTTATTGAAACTGTTTTGACACACCTTATCCAACAGAATTCGTGATATGTTAATTTGGGCCCTTAATTTTGTATTTTTCACATTTTAGGTCCAAAAATTGTGTTTTTAACCCAAAGAAATTATTACTAAACAACTTAGCTATTTTTCTAGAAACACTTAGTATGTAGAAATATAGTAGAGGCTAAAATCATTTAACATAAGGTATATCTCAGTTTTGAGGGGTTTTATGGCTAAATCCAACATTATAACTCACAAAAGCACACATATAAGCATGGAAATCATACAAAGGATACAAAACACATATAGATCTACACTTTCACTTGTATTCCCCCCCCCCCCCCCCCCCAAAAAAAAAAAAAAAAACTCATAAAAACAGAAAATAGGGGGTATGAAGCTCACCTTGTTTGAAGCTTTCGGTTTTTGAGGAAAAGAATGGAAGAAATGAAGTGATGTTTCACTCTAGCACCCTTTGATGATGAATTCGAGTTTATGGAGTTCTAAGACACAAGTTTATGATTTCATGAGAGTTAAGAGGAGATTTCTGAAGACAAGAAAGAGTCCAAAGCATGGATCCAAGCATTAACTTACCTAGATAATGATTTTGGTGATGGATTCTCCTTGTGAAGCTCTTGATTCACGAAAATTTTGAAGGAGGAGGGAGGAATGCTCTTCAACACTTAGAGAGATTGGAATTGAATTTTTGTGATGTGTGTGTGTATCCTCGGCCGAGAGTGAGAGGGAGGAAGAAGAGATGACCTTTGAAGTGATGTGCATGGAGATATGGGATAAGTTGCATGGATATCCAAAAGACAATAATGAAGTGGCAAAACAAAGTCAACTCTCATCCTTTTCTTGGGTTTGGGCCTTGGGCCGAGATTTTTGGAAGGGAAAAGGAAAATGTTGGGCCCTTGCTTCTAAGCCCAATGTTAAAGTTAATTTGGGTATGTTTTAAGTCTAAAAGAATGTGGTAGGATTTTTATATTTTTATTGGACTAGTTTGGGTTATTCATGTATCAAGGCTTTTAATTCATTTCATTCTAGGCCCAACATGGCCCAAAATGTTGAAATAAATTAGTGTGGGTCCAATTAGAGCCCAATTAGGGTTCTAAGCCCATGATAGTCTAATTGGAAGCTTATTGGTCCATTTGGATCCAATAAGGAAGTCCTAGTCCAAAATGGACTTAAACAAGGACTTCTAGGGTCTCCAATTGTTTGATGACTATTTGTAGTACTTGTATGATGCCTTTGATTGGAGTTTTTGATGTCATAATAGTAGGTGTCAATCATGTTCTTAAGTTTTGGATTCACATTAACTTGAGTGTATAGATTACATAACACAAAATTTCCAGTTGTGACATGGACAGACAACAATGTAATGGGCAATAGTTTTTGATCCAACAGTTAGACTAACAGGTGGCTTAAGAAAAACTTGCTTCAGCATTGTCTTTTAATTTGCTTACTGGGTTGATACAAATTCAATCGCAACAAATCGAGCCTACGCATTAATCTTAGTCAAGGTATCAAAATTTGATTTGTAGGATACGGATTTTAAGAAGAAATTCGAAGAATAAAGCATTGATGAATCGAGAAAAACAATGGAAGTTGTTGAACTATATGTTTTTACATAAAAGGTATTGGATCTTGTGTCCAATAAACAAAGAATTTACTATATTTTTTTAATTGTATGTGAGCTTATAAGTTCATAAAAAAAATTAATTAAAAGACTAATATATAAAAGAGTTTATTTATTAAATAATGATAAACTTTCATAAATGGTCCCTAGGGTTTGCTAAAAGTTGCAAACTCATTGTTGATTTGTTTTACTAATTGTCCATTTGGTTTCTAAATCTTGCAAGGTTGATATGTGGTACCATTTTGTTACACAGTTGATTTAAAAATACCAGTGTTAAAAAAAAACGTTCAATGTTACTGAACCGGTGAACTGAGGTTAAGGGATTAATCGGTTAGAAACGGATAAATCGGCTGATTAATCGGAGACCATTAATTTCTAATTCGTTGAATATTCAAAAATTAAATATGACTAATATCAATAATGAAGCTCGTAAATATCACTAATATTATAATAAATTAGGTTAATATAATTAAAACAACACTAATCGTTTTTCAAATGGTTTCTATTGAGATAAGCTTCTTTAGAGTGTTAAAACTTCTTTGTTTTCTACTACATCGCCCATTTTTTAGGCAAGGATTAATTGTTAGATGTCCTCTAATTGGTTGGGTAGCGCATAGGGATTAAACGGAGATTAATCAGGACCTATTCCGGATTTTTTACAACATTCAAAATACTATTATATCCTTTTTAACTTAATTTTGTTTTTCTTTTATGTAATTTTAATTTTAAAAAATCTTAATAGGACAACACCCTCTCCCTAATCTCCACCACAAATCAAAATCATTCGCATCTCTTGTCGTCAACTTTGTCACCGAATCTCTAAATCTAACAACTAGAAAAGCCATACAATTGCCATTGGTGATCATCTAATCAACCAATGATTATATATACGTGTAAAACAATATGCTTCCAAAAGAGAGAGATACCATATCTACGAAGACCGAAAAAACCATGCCTGGCAGCGAAGGGGTTAACCAAATGGTATGTGGGAGATTGTTATCCTACCTAATGTACTTCATTAGCCATGTAAGAAAGGATGCTCATGGGAAATTTATTATTGAGGCAATTGAGGGTGGAAATATTCATATCGATCATTTAGCTAACCATGATTTAGAGATTGTGAAGAATGTTATGATTTTGTTTCTTCACGTGAAAATAACCAATTTGATCAACATTCAAGTTGCAAAGGTGATAAGAGTTCTTAAGTCAAAATTCAAGAAATTGAGTTAATTTAATATTTATCATCTATACTTAGCTTTATGATTGAAGGCTACAAGAAGTGCAAGCATTCATGTCATTCTTGATGTAAGTTTCTTCTACTCTAAGTGAAAACAAAAGGTCTTTAGTCTATATTTGAGATAAAAAAACACAAAGAATTTATAGAGAACATGTTGATCATGAAATATCTATATTCTTAAGAATCATCATAGAATGACATTTGCTGATTATATATGACTCTAATGGTTCACACTAATAACAATTAATGCTAACCACTAGTATTGTGGAGATATGATGACTAACTTATTGACTCATGTTCAAATACTAGCACTATTTAGCTCATATGGCCATGAAGGTTCATATGCAGTGACTCTAGGGAATGAGTCATAACCTTATTTTTGCAGCGGGGGATTAGTCGTTGCAAGAAAGCTGACCCAGAGCCCTCATTATGGATGTTCCCTTTCCAAAAAGAACAACCTGATGCTAATATACTATTTATAAGATTTTGATTCTTGATAAATATTTATAACTCGTGTAATTAACTAGGAATTATTTATTTTATGAAAATATTAATTTTCAATATTAAATATCAAAATATATCATAAGGTATGATTTATAATGTCATGTACTTTTTTTTGACCAAAATTCATTTTTTATCGTATATGAAGTCAAATGTCTTTAATGAGATGGAAAGAACACAAAGAATAACTTGATATGAATGCTAGTCCTTCTTGTAATAGTATGAACCTCTTAAGCTATTAAAAACAAAATCAAGCTTTTGTCTTAAGGAGAACCAACGAACCAACATCTTTAAATGTTTTTATACTTTTTTATTGGAGTTGTTATTAATCTTTCATGTTCATGAAAAATGATGATTAGTAGGTTAAAATAGTTTTAAATTTATTCTACATTTTAAAGCTTCTGATGCTATTTTTAGTGTTTTAGAAACCGTTTTTTTAATTAAACCCAATAGATAATGATTGATAAAACAAATTGAATGATAACTAAATGATTCTACTTTTGATTCTTCACATCTTTGCTTCAAATCTTTTCATTAGTCTTGAGATCGCAAAAGTGCTTAGGAATAGTTACCCTCACTTTTAAGTAAAAGGTAAGGCTCAGTTTACACTATTCATACTTTTCATAATCCACATAAAACACATTGCCTTTCGCTTATGGATGTGTTGCGTTCATTAAAATCTACGATGTACTCTAAGTCCTTCAACGTATCACGTTTTCCTTCCTAGACGAGCCACGTTTTTTAACGTTTTACAACACATCATGCTTCTTTTATTCTAGCAACATCTTATTACTACAAAAGTGAATTTCAAGCTTAACCAAAACCATTTATCTTTTTTTTAACCAAAACAAATCTCAAAACACTCAAATATCGTAATATATATATATATATATATATATATATATATATATATATATATATATATATATATATATATATATATATACACATATATGGGGGGGGGGGGTTGTGTGTGTGTAACAACAAAACTATGTGGGACTGTGAGACCACTTTGTTCTAATGAATATTCTAATATTCTATTATTTATAAAAATAGAATATGTGTAATCTTCTAATATTCTAAAACAATATTGTGAACACATTTTGCAATGAAATATTTTAAAACAAAAAATGTTTGAATATTATACGTATTATATTTTTATGAACACTAGAATAGTAGAATATTTCATTAGAAAAACTTTGTCTCACATTCTGACAAAATTAGGTTCATCTTAATTGAACTTTTAGGTGTGTGTGTATCTACACACACACACACACACACACACACACACATATATATATATATATATATATATATATATATATATATATATATATATATATATATGAACACATAAAAATTCTACTAGTGTAAAATTAGGTTTGATACTATTGTTTGATATCACCCGATTACAAAAATAGTTAACTACTCATGTACAACGGAAAAAAGTTTAGTCTAGCATTTAAATCCCTACTAACATATCCAATTAGAACTATAAAAATTAATTGCGTGACCATTGGGTTTTAAAATTCAATACCTCAAACTTTGGGGACCTTTGATGTTGGAGAATACCAATTAAAAATATATTGTTGGTGATTTTAGTCTTTTGAGGCTTTTAGTGTGATTGGATCTAATATGTGACCTAAGGGGCTTATTTGTAGCACCTGGTTCCTGGTACGTAAAATTTATCTAAGTATTTGTCATTTTTAGACTTGGACTCGGCGAGTTGTAGGTCCGACTCCCCGAGTAGGGATGGGGTCTGGGAACACGTTTAAGTTGGCGATTCGGCAAGTCCATATTCTGGACTTGGCGAGTCCCCGCTGTCTGATGAAACCCTAAATTTCAAGGGTTTGCACCCTATTTAAGCCTTCTTATCCGCCCCAAGTTCGCCCCCTTCACCCTCCCAGAGCCTTATACTTCGTTTAAGCTTGTTCCTTGTGAGTTTGAAGCATTTTGGTGTGTTTTCTTGAAGTTTTGGAGAAGGAATGATAGTAGATCAAGAAGAGAAGAAGGAGGCCAGGCTTATTGGTGTTATATCAGTGATTTCCTTGAGGTATAACTCATTTTACCTCTGTTTTCATGCTTGTTGTCCCTTGTAGCTCCATGAAAGTCTTTCTTGAGCCTTTCCCCAAGCTTCTTTGTGTATTAGAATGGATGATAAGTTGTGTAGCCTCTAAATCTAAGCATGATTGAGCTCCAAGAGCTTGGATCTACTGCCTTTATGGAACCATAGTGCATGAAAGCCCTAGATCTACTCTTTTGGTGCATTTTGAGCCCTAAATCTCTCATGAGTGTTTATCTACACGTAGAGTTGGAAACTTTACGTGTAAACTAGGCCCTAGGAACCCAGATCTATCAATGGCATGGGCTGGATTCAAGCAAAATCGCGTGTATAGCATTTGCATGTGGCAGACTTGGCGAGTCGTTCATCTGACTTGGTGAGTCGAGTTGCGAGTCCCCGAGTTTTCCCTCTTTTCGTGTTTGCGGGTTGGAGTAGTGAGTCATAGGGTGTGACTCAGTGGGTTGGAAGCCAGACTCACTCATGTAGTAACTCGGCGAGTCAATGTCATGACTCGGCGAGTTCAAGGCAATCTTCTTGCCTCAAGAACGGACTCGGCAAGTTGTTCATACAACTCGACGAGTCTAAGCATAGAGTGTTCTTTAGATGAAGACGAATTCGACGAGTTGATCATACAACTCAGCGAGTAGAATGAAGATCGTTGGGTCATCAGCTTAGAAGGAAAACTCATCGAGTCAATGCCAAACTCGACGAGTAGATATGGGTTAGTAGTCTGATAAAAGGATAGGGACTCGGCGAGTTGACAAGCCAACCCGGCGAGTTGGGTCAACTGGAAGTTGACTTTGACTTTGACTCATAGTTTGGTTAAGGGTAAATGGTCAGTTTACCCTGAGGTCGGTTAGCAGTATTTGACTAAGTGTTTGGTGGGAATTGCAACCAGAGGATTTCCGGAGCAGCAACAATAGCAGACAGACCGTTCTCACACAGATCAGCAGCTACGAGGTGAGTTACCTTCCAGTAGCGGTGGGTCTAAGGCCACAATGCCGGCCCACCAGTAGGGTTGTATGATAGATGTTTGTCTCTGTGATATTCATCTAGGATTGCTACTACCTGTGATATGCTAATGTGTTGGTAAGATATGATGATATGTGCTAATGACAGTAGGGAGAGATAGTCCCCTGTATACCGGTCGATAGGGCCGAAGGGTTGGTCATGCCCAGCCATGCTAGATAGATTATGTGATATATGTGTTATATGGTAGTAGTAGGGGGTGAAATAGTCCCCAGTATCCAGTGGAGAGGACCGAAGGGGAGGCCAGCTCGCAGATATGCCAATCAGTATCCGGTCGAGAGGACCGAAGGGGAAACCAACACCCAGATATGCTAGTCAGTATCTGGTCGAGAGGACCAAATGGGAGGTCAGCTCGCATATAGACTAGTCTGTGTCCGGTTGAGAGGACCGAAGGGGTAGGTCGGGCACCCAAATATGCATGAAAATATATTGTATGTTATGTGATTGTATGGTATGTGGTATGTCGGGGGAACTCACTAAGCTTCGTGCTTACAATTTTCAGTTTGGTTTCAGGTACCTCTTCTTCGAAGGGGAAAGAGCTGGCCTAGCGGCCCATCACACACATGCTCCGTATTCCGCGCTATGAGATCTTCCTGGGGATTTGTACTCTGACATTATTATGTTTTATAAAAAAAAAATGTTTTCCCAGACATGCAATATCTTTATAGAATGTTATGATCGGTAAACGTTTTATTTCAAATGATTTGCTAAGTATATATTTTCAAAAATGAATTTTTTGGCTCGTATTTTTGGGTTGTTACAAGTTGGTATCAGAGCCCTGGTTTGAAGGATTCGGACACACCTTCGGGGGTGTTTGAACTCAAATTAAGGGATTAAAAGATTTTGAAACAAGAAAATGTTTTCTAAAAGGCTAAGTAAAGGATATTAAGAAAGAACAAAGTGTATGGTGTGCGCAACCAGCTGAGCTCAAGTAAGTATTCCCCAAGTACCCATGCAAGCTTATATATGCTTATCAGTTTCAATAGAACAACATGCTAGAATAGGACTAAGGATCTAGGAGTGATGCCTTATGTGCCTACTTTATGTGCTTCAGTGTATGAAAAGTTTCATGCTAGAAGTGAGTAGACAACAGTAGGATGTCCTGTTTAGGTTATGCCTGATAGTACAAGTTATCATTGTATGCTAGTTCAGTTTTTCTCTATGAGGATAGAGTTGTTTAAGATTGTTTCCTTTTTGTCCAAATGTTGTTTGCTTTGTGCTTGTGGGTTTCGAGTGATGGGAGTTAGCTATTAGGTGAATACGTTAAGGTCACATGTGATCAGGGTTGGATAATCTTAGAGTGTCGGATTTGACCCTATTGCGTAGCTCTTGTTTGAGTCCTAACCGTGGTAGGGATGAGTCCTTTACTCGAAGAATTAACCGAGCCTCGTCGCATGTGATTGTATTTAGTTAATAGCTAATTGGCATCACAAAGAGACCTTCAGCAGCTGAGGACTGGGTTGGGTGGAGTTGGAGGTTTCCTAGGGAAAGCCTAGGATAAGAGTAGTAATGATCAGCGGTAGTGAAAGGGACCTGGTGGAGTCAAGGTAGTCCTTGGAGAAGGTACAGATAGATGTGGAAGGTAATATGGGCCCGTACTACTGAAAGCAGAGGATCTGTACCCGGACTGAGGAAGGCCAAGATGAGACCAGAGAACTTGTAGTAGGTGTGATCCCTCCAGAGGTGTCAGTATCGCTAACAGTTGTTATTTCTTTTGTATTTCAGAATGGTGGTACTACGTTCGAGGCCAACAGTTGGCAGTACAGGAGAGGGATCGGGTTCGGGATCAGGTTCCGAGCCAGGAGATGAGGGGCTACGCGACTTCATCGCGTCAAAGATCACCAGAGGCATCCTTGAGTCAACCCCCATTATCTTCGGGTCGATTAAGGAAGGGATATTGGAGATGACGGTGGATCGCCTTAGGGCATTCAGGAGCGACATGGCATCTGGTCAGTTAGGACACCGCACGCTGTCCTTCAAGGACTTCAGGGGCACTGGTGCGCCGAATTTTCACGGGGCGAAGGACCCTATAGCTGCCAGATGATGGATTGCAGACATTGAGTCTGCACAGTTGACTAGCTCCTGCCCTGAGGGGTCGAAGGTGAGATATGCAGCAGGATGTTTGAGGGATCGAGCTAGGGATTAGTGGGAGTCCGTTGGCGACTCGTTGGGAGCCTCGGTTGTCGAGGCTATGACCTGGTCGGACTTCGTGACCAGGTTCAGGGCAGAGTTTGTGCCGGCCGTCGAGCTTCAGCAGCTGGCCAGGGAGTCCCTAGATATGAGGCAGATGACGGAGACTGTGGCGGAGATCACCGCCAAGTTCCAGGAGAAGGCGTTGCTGGTGCCCCAATACGCAGGTGATGAGAATATGAGGAGTACCCGCTATCATGACATGTTATGAGATGATATTCGCAAGCATGTCAGTATTTTAGCTTGCCCTACCCTAGACTCTATGATTACCAGGGCGAGGGAGAGGGAGATAGATCTGGAGCACATTCGGAAGAGGAAGGCGAAGGAGGGGCATGTTATGTGGGCTTCGGGGAAGAAGCCCAAGGGATCAGATGCGAGGCTGAAAGGCCAACAGGGGCGGGGTCGCTGCAGGAAATGCGGCAAGACGCACGTGGGAGCGTGCAAGTTGGGATCATCAAGCTACTACAAGTGTGGCAAGTTAGGGCACTTCAGCAGGGATTATACCGCCCCTGCACATGTGATTCAGACATCGAAGTTGTTATTTTTTCACTGCAACCATAGGGGCCACAAGAAAGCCAATTGCCCCCAGTTGACAGCATCAGTGTCGGTTAAGGTGCCGGCTCCAACTACCATGCAGATTACAGATGGCCGGCAGGGTAAGGTAGAGGCTCCAGTGGTGAGGAGCCAGGCATTTCATCTGACGACAGAGGAGACACGCGCTGCATCCGATGTGGTGACGAGCATGATTCTCTCCCTCTACTTTAATTTTTGTGATGTTATGATATTGATATGTGCTCTGTGTATATGCTTTAGGATCGTTCCATGTGAACGGTATTCCTGTTCAGGTGTTGTTTGACTCAGGTGCCACCCGATCATTTGTTTCCCTTGCTCTTAGAAAGAGGTTTACTGAGTCTTCGGGCATGTTGGATTGCCCTTTAGAGGTAGAGATTGCCGATGATCGATCGGTGCGAGCGTCAACAGTATTCAGGGATTGTGTCCTAAGGTTATTTGAGGAGCGCTTTTGGTGGATTTGGTTCCTATCCCTTTGTGGGGGAACAAGGTGATTATAGGCATGGATTGGTTGAGCCCTAATGGGGCGGTGATAGATTACGCACAGCAGCTAGTGTGGATCAGGACCCCAAGTGGGGGAGAGTTGGTGATCCACAACGAGGGACCGCAGCATGAATTTACATTATGTTCAGCAGCGAGAGCTAGGCGCTACCTTCAGCAGGGTTGCACGGGATATGTCGCGTATGTTTTGGATACCCAGGAGACAGGTAAGGCGACGGTGAGCGAGGTTCCAGTGGTGCGAGACTACGCTGATGTGTTCCCGGAGGAGCTTCCTGGAATACCTCCGGAGCGTCAAGTAGAGTTCAGGATCGACCTAGTTCCTGGTGCGACTCTGATAGCTAAGGCACCCTATCAGTTGGCTTCTCCTGAGATGCAGGAGTTGTCTACGCAGCTGCAGGAGCTGCTAGACAAGGGATTTATTCATCCGAGCAGTTCACCCTGGGGAGCCCCGATCCTGTTTGTGAAGAAAAAGGACGGGTCGCATCGGATGTGCATAGATTACCGGGAGCTGAATAAGGTAACGGTGAAGAACTGTTACCCACTCCCAAGGATTGACGACCTATTTGATCAGTTGTAGGGAGCACTTTGGTTCTCCAAGATCGATTTACGCTCAGGATATCATCAAATGAGGGTCAGAGAGGAGGATGTGCAGAAGACCGCGTTTCAGATGCGCTATGGCCATTATGAGTTGTGGTGATGCCGTTTGGGCTCACCAATGCTCCTGCCGCGTTCATGGACCTCATTAACCGCGTGTGTAGACCGATGCTGGATCGGTCTGTGATAGTTTTCATTGATGACATCTTGGTTTATTCCAAGATGCAGGAGGAACACGAGGAGCATCTGAGAGAGGTTTTGGAAACCTTAAGGAGGGAGAGCTTGTATGCCAAGTTCTCCAAATGTGAGTTTTGGTTGCGCGAGGTGCAGTATCTTAGGCACCTCATCAACCAGAACAAGATTTATGTAGACCCAACCAAGGTGGAGGCTGTGATGAGATGGGAGGTTCCGAAATCTACATACGAGATTCAGAGTTTCCTAGGATTAGCAGGATACTATCGGAGATTCATTCAAGATTTCTCCAAGATAGCCGTACCCCTGAAACGGTTGACTAGGAAGGCCGTGGTCTTTTGGTGGGGGCCTGAGCAGCGGGCAGCGTTCGAGATTCTGAGGCAGAGATTGTGCGAGGCGCCAATCTTAGCCCTACCCGAGGGCGTAGAGGATTTTGTCGTATATTGTGATGCGTCCATCTCGGGTTTAGGCGCGGTATTGATGCAGAGGGGTCATGTCATTGCTTATGCATCGAGGCAGCTAGAGCCTCACAAGGCGAACTACCCGACGCATGATTTAGAGTTGGGGGCAGTGCTCTTCGCCCTCAAGTTTTGGCGGCATTACCTCTATGGGGTTCGATATACCATTTACACGGACCACAAAAGTTTGAAGTACCTCATGGATCAGCCGAATCTGAACATGAGGCAGCGTCGGTGGTTGGACGTGGTGAAGGATTATGATTGCGAGATCCTTTACCACCCAGGGAAGGCCAACGTGGTGGCCGATGCGCTTAGCCGTAAGGCGGCACCGGTCGGGGGTGTGTGTATGAGGATGATGGTGGTGACCCCACTGTTAGAGCAGATTCAGGAAGCTCAACAGGAGGCTATGAAGGAGGAACGTCGGAAGAGTGAGCATATAGTGGGTCAAGTTTCCTCCTTCGATTATGATACCCAAGGTTTATTGACACTACACTGTAGGGTGTGGGTGCCGTATCACGGAGGCGTGCGCCAGATCTTGATGGAGGAGGCGCACAAATCCCGATTCTCTCTTCATCCAGGGGCGACGAAGATGTATCGGGATTTTCGCCTAGACTATTGGTGGCCCTACATGAAGTGGGATGTAGCGTGGTACGCCGAGCGGTGTTTGACCTGCAGGAAGGTCAAGGCCGAGCATCAGAGACCGCACGACAAAATGCAGCCGTTGGATATTCCGTTGTGGAAATGGGAGGATATTACGATGGATTTTATCACGAAGCTTCCCAGGACGGCGCGAGGAGTAGATTCGATTTGGGTCATTGTGGATCGGTTGACTAAGAGCGCCCATTTTATTCCGATTCAGGAGAGTATCTCGGTCGAAAAGTTGGCCGATATCTATATCAGGGAGATAGTGGCGCGACACGGGGTGCCAGTGTCAGCAATATCATATCGAGATGTGCAGTTCACTTCCAGGTTTTGGAAAAAGTTTCATGATGAGTTGGGCACTTGTCTACATTTTAGCATTGCCTTTCACCCGCAGACGGATGGTCAGAGCGAGCGGACCATCCAGACTTTGGAGGATATGTTGCGGCCATGCATGTTACCTGAGATACCATTCACATGGAACGATCGTAAGGTATATACACAAAGCACATATCAATAACATAACATCATGAAAATGAAATAGAGGGAAAGAATCATACTCGTCACAACATCAGGTGCGGCGCGTGCCACCTTCGTAGTCAGCTGAAATACCCGACTCCTCACCACTGGAGCCTCTGCCTTGCCCTGCTGGCCATCAGTGATAGGCAGGGTTGCTGGAGCTGGCGCCTTCACTGGCGTGGTTGCTGTCAACTGAGGGCAATTGGCCTTCTTGTGGCCCCTGTGGCTGCAGTGAAAACACAGCAACTCAAACGTCTGTATCACAGGTGCAAGGGCGGTACAATCCTTGTTGAAATGCCCCATCTTTCCGCACTTATAGCAGCCCGACAATCCCAGTCTACATGCCCCCTCATGAGGTCTGCCACATTTCCTGCAACGACTCGGTCCTGACTAGCCTTTCGGCCTACCATTTGATCCCTTGGGCTTCTTCCTGTCTGCCCCTCATGTCTGCCCCTCCTCTGTCTTCCTCTTTCGTATATGCTGCAGATCTATCTCCCTCTCCCTAGCAATCATAGAGTCCAGGGTAGGGCAAGCTGAAAAACTGACATGCTCCCGAATATTAGCTCATACCGTGTCATGATAGTGGGTCCTCCTCATATCCTCATCACTCGCGTACTGGGGCACCAACAATGCCGTCTCCCGGAACATGGCGGTGATCTCCACCACAGTCTCCGTCGTCTGCCTCATATCTAAAAACTCCCTGGCCAGCTGCTGAAGCTCGACAGCTGGTGCAAACTCTGCCCTGAACCTGGTCACAAAGTCCGACCAGGTCATAGCATTGACAGCTGAGGCTCCCAACGAGTCACCAACAGACTCCCACCAATCCCTAGCTCGATCTCGTAAACACCCTGCTGCAAACCTCACCTTTGACCCCTCAGGGCAGAAGTTAGCCAACTGTGCAGACTCAATGTCTGCAATCCATCGTCTGGCAGCTATGGGGTCCTTTGCCCCATGAAAATCTGGCGCACCACTACCCCTGACGTCCTTAAAGGACACTGTGCAAGATCCCGATTGGCCAGATGCCACGTTGCTCCTGAACGCCCTAAGGCGATCCTCCATCAACTGAACTATCCCCTCCTTGATTGACTCGAAGATGATGGGGGCCGACTCAAGTATGCCTCTGGTGATCTCTAACGTGATGAACTCGAGTAGCCTCTCATCTACTAGCTTAGAACCTGAACCCGAACCCGATCACTCTCCTGAACTGCCAACTGTCATTCTCGGACATAGTACCACCATTCTGCAATACATAAATAACACCCGTTAGTGATACTGACACCTCTTGAGGGATCACCTCTACTACAAGTTCCTTGGTCTTATCTTGGCCTTCCTTGGTTCGGGTACAGATCCTCTGCTTCCAGTAGTATGGGCCCATACTACCTTCCACATCTATCCATACCTTCTTCAAGGATTGGCTTGACTCCACCAGATCCCTTTCACTACTGTTGATCACTGTTATACTCATCCTAAGCTTGCCCTAGCGAAATCTCTAACTCCACCCTACCCGGTCCTCAGCTGTTGAAGGCCTCCGAGTAATGCCACTTAACCATTACCTAAATACTATCACATGTGATGAGGCTCAAATAATCCTTCGAGTAACAGACTCGTCCCTACAACGGTTAGACTCAAACAAGAGCTGCGCAATAGGGCAAAATCCAGCACTCTAAGATTATTCAACCCTGATCACATGTGATGTGACGTATTCACCTAATCGGTAACTCCTATCACTCAGAGTCCCACGAAGCACAAAGAAAGCAGCATTCAGACAAAAGGAAACAATCTCAAGCAACTCCACTCACATAGAGAGAAACTAAACTAGCATACAGTGCTAAACTCATACTATCAAGCATAACCCTAACAGGCTATCCTACTACTGTCTACTCAATTCTAGCATGCAATTTTCATACACTGAAGCACATAAAGTAGGCACATAAGGCATCACCCCTAGACCCTTAGTCCTATTCTAGCATGCTGTTCTACTGAAACTGATAAACATAACATAAGCTTGTATGGGTACTTTGGCGAATACTTACTTGAGCTCGGCCGGTCGTGCACATCACACACTTTGTTCCTTCTTAAAACTATTAGAAAACATTTTCTTTTTTCAAAATCATTAATCCCTCGATTTGAGTCCAGACACCCCCGAAGGTGTGTCCGAATCCCTCAAACCAGGGATCTGATACCAACTTGCAACATCCCAAAAATACAGGCCAAAAATTTCGTTTTTAATTAAGCGATTTGAAAAAGCGTTTGTAACAAAATATCACACGATCATAATATTTGATAGAACATGTCTCGTGGCCGTAAACCAAAACATAAACATTAAAATTTCAGAGTACAAAATCCCAGAATGACTCTTGGTGCAGAAATCAAAAGAGCGTGTGTGATGCACCACTACCACGCCGGCTCCTTCCCCTTGACATAAGAGGTACCTGAAACAACAACTGAAAACCGTAAGCACGAAGATTAGTGAGTTCCCCCACTGTACCACATACCATATAATCACATAGCATACATACTACCAGGCAATTCTGGGGTGCCCGACCTACCCGGTACGACCATTCTGGGGTGCTGACCTACCCGTGTCAAGCCATTATGGGGTGCTGACTACCCATGTCAATCCATTCTGGGGTGCTGACTACCCTTCGGTCCTAACAACCGAACCTCAGGGACTATTTCACCCCCTACTACTACTATCACATATAACATAACATAAACATATTACCAGACAGATCTGGGATCCCTGAGCTACCCTTCGGTCCTAACAACCAAACTCGGGGATTGGTCCCCTCCTACAACCTCAATCACATATAACATAACAAGCCAGCATGCAAACATATCCTCACATACTATCAAACCTACCCGGGGTGTCTGACTACCCTTCGGTCCTAACAACCGAACTCGAGGACTGGTCCCCTCATACTACCTCTATCGCATATAACATAAAAAGCCAGCATGCAAACATATCATCACATACTATCCGACGTACCTGGGGTGTCTGACTACCCTTCGGGTAGTAGCAAAACTATATGATATCACAAAGATAATTATCTCTCCTACATCTCCTACTGGTGGGCCGACATTGTGGCCTTAGACCCACCGATACTGGAAGGTAACTCACCTCAAAAGTAGTTGCTGAAGTCCGCTTGCTAAGCGCCTAACTGCTGAATTGCAAATCCTCTGGCTTTGAATCGTAAACATAAGTTAGCCTCTCATACACACCCTTAGGTCAGATGACTGACCCACCCTTGGTCCAAGGTCAACTCCTTGGTCAAGGTTAACTTCCAGTTGACCGGACTCGCCGAGTCATGGCACCGACTCTCCGAGTCCTTCTCCCACTAACCCGGTCCTGCACGCTAAGTCCCTCTTCCCACTCACTGAGTCACCCTCAACTCACTACTTGGGACTATAGAACCAACTTGCGATCTGACTCGTGGAGTCCAAGAACAACTCATCGAGTTCCAGACAACATTTATATGACTCGTCGAGTTGTTCATCCAACTCGTCGAGTATAAGGCCACCTTCATAGAACTCGCCGAGTCCCTATGACCCATTTCCCATACAGACCAAATCTGAGACATGAAACATTTCCAAACCATAGATCCATGTTCCTTGAGCATGCTTATCACCTAAAGTTGCAAACTTTACGTGCATGGATGGCCCTATAAGCTAAAAAAAGGCAAAACCAAGCTCTTAATGAGGGCATACACTCAATGGGGACCTCAATCACTTCAACTACATAAACTTTATATTTATAATACGCCCATAAGGGCTAAACCAGGAGTCCTTTTAGAACATAGAGCATTAACACACGGAGCTTGAGGTTTTAGTGCTTCAAAACCACTAATTTGGGACAAAAAGGGGATCTAAAGAACTAGTGATCAAGGTAAGAACTTTTGTACCTGAATGGAAGCTCCTCATAGTGTAGATTCCGAATCTATCTCCCTTCCTTGCACACTTCAACCTCTTCCTTCTTCTTCTAAGCTCCAAACCTTCTTCACAAAGCCAAAAACACTCTCAAGAACAATATGGGGGCTAGGGTTTCGCTCTACAGCTCTCTGGAAGTGTTAGGGACAAAGGAGGCCAAGTTAGAGCATTTAAATTGGGTGCACACACCCGGTTAGGGTTTTTGCCCAAACAGGGTCTACTCGCTGAGTCCGGGGACCGACTCGCTTAGTCCAAAGTTCAATCTCCGCGCCTTATCCCACTCCTAGTCTGCAAGTTGGCCCATCAACTCGCCGAGTCCAATGCAAAAATGCATTATTTTAAAATGTAAATAACAAGGAGTATGTACCGGGAACCAGGTACTACACAAACTCTCGGATCACCAACACAAACTCCACTACCTACATTCCATAGAACCGCACTTGTAAATTTCAAATTTCCCAAAATGCCCAAGAAGTCAATTACTCAACCCTTGGTCAAACTCAAAGTCAACGGTCAAGGTCAACAATCCATATTGACCTCAACACATTGAGTACAACAAGCCACCCGCCGAGTTCCTTTCATGACTCTTCAACTTGCCGAGTCACTTGAGTGACTCGTCGAGTTCCTAAGCTTTACGACCATAAACTCCTTGGCCACCTTGTCCATTTTCCTTGCAACCCGTCGAGTTCATGCATGTCCAAAGGTCAGGAAAACCCTAGCCGACTCGCCGAGTCACTCTACTGACTCGCCGAGCTCACGGAAATCTTCATCAGACTTGTCGAGTTGACCATGGAACTCGCCGAGTCGCTTCAGTCCTTCAGCCACTCAGATGCTTTTTAAGCCATGTGAAGGTTCCATATTGCAGATCCAACTTCCCAAGGCATGTTTATCACGTAAAGTTGCAAACTTTACGTGCATTTAAGGCTCTAAAGACTCAAAATGACAAATTGAAGCTGGTGATGGAGTTTTACTCCAAAGGAGAGTCTCATACTTGAAAAAGATGGAAGCTTTATGGAATTAGAGACCCAAGAGAGCTCAGATCTTAAGTTGCAACTTCATATCTTAGCTCATACATAAGAAAGCTTTCTAATATGCTAGAAAAGCCCTAAACTTCACCCAAATGAGATCTTGAAGGAAATGAGGTCAGGATTATTACTTCTTTTTATAGTTTATTTTAGTACATTTCATTCGCATTTTAGTTAACTTTCATGCATATTTTCCCTTTTGTTATTTTTATGACCATTTCGGGGTACTTTCTAGTTTCTTGAGCATTATTGTAGATTTTCTTGGAAACTAGCGGGGCGGCACTCTTGGGAGGCAATTGGGCTCGAAGGGAATTGTAGATTTCGTACTTGATGGCTATGAAGGTGATTCATGGGGTGGACTTGTCAATTGCTTGAAGGCTTGGAAGAATTGAGCTTTAAATTTGAAAGATGCGGGAGAATTCTTGAGTATGCAAGATCAATATTTGGGAGTTTGCGGAAGTTTTGAGTGATGTGGAAAGACAAATTGGGCTCAAATTGAAGAAACACTGAAGAAAAAATGGGCTAGAAGCTGATTGGACTCGAACTGGGCCAAAGGATTAGCTATGGGGGCCCAAAACTAGAAGAAGCCCAAAATTCCCGTCAGTACTCGCGGCCCGCGTAAGATTCCCCGCGGCCCGCGTGGATTCCTGACAAGGGCAATTTCGGGATTTTGCTAAGAGCTCTATATTGGGAAGGTTGGTGTGCCTCTTTAGCATAATCTTGGAGATCCGATTTTGAGCTTTTCTCTCTGGAGTTTTGAGTGCTTTTGAAGGCCAAGAACACCTCAAGAACATCTTCTTTTCACCTCTTGAATCTTGTCAAATGTTTGGTACAATCTTATCTAACTTTGTTCATTTGAGTTTAGCCATGCTTGGCTAAACAAATCTTGGTTGACTTTTTGTTGAATCCTTTGAACTTTTGTTGGATGTTGAAGAATCTATGAACTTGTTCTTGAATCTTTATGGAAATGTTTTGTGTTTCATCATATTATCATTACTAGTATGTTTTTATTCATGAGTTTAAATATGTTTGTGGTGATTAGGTGGCTAATTTCTTGATTAAGTAAATGATCCTCAAATTAGCAAGCAACAAGTGATTTTTGTGTTGTTTTTGCTTCACACAATCATGAAAACAATTCCTCCAACATGGTAGTGAAAGCAATTGACTCCTCTTGGATTTGGTGATTTTTTGGTTCTTAATGCTAGTTGACTTTCACTAATTACATGCTATTTGGAATTAGTGACTTTGACTAAGGAAATTGTTATGAGCTTCTCTAGCCATTTCAACAATTAAGAAAAGTCTAGGTAATCTCAAGCTCCTTGGATTACTATAACCAAATTAAGGATTTAAATCAAAGTATTACACTATTGGATTCTAATGATATGTTCATCAAAAGTCAAAGTGAGGAAACTTTAAGTCAGCCATCTCTCCCTTATTGATTTTACATCAAACTCTTATTTTTGTTGCATTTGTCTATTTAAATCATAGTTAACTCTAGTTTGTTTCAGGTATTTCAAAACACCAAAACCCCCCAGTTTATTTTTATTGTTATTTTACAAGTATTTTTACAAAGAGATTTTTCATAGAGGTATAAATTGAACCAATCTCCGTGGATTCGATCCCTTTACCACTATACACTATTTTAGTGTGTAATATTTAGGGTTATTATTTGTGTTGGCCTCGACAACCACCAAATTTTTGGCGCCGTTGCCGGGGATTGGTTTTGATTTAAGTAGTTTGTTTCTCTATGCCTAGATCTCATTGTGCAGGTACTCTAGTTTAATACTCAAAAATTGAAGAAAGAAGTGTGGTTCGGGAATGAACACTCCTAGTATTGAAGATAAACTTTCTGAGCTATCTCAGTTAGTTATGATGATTGAAAATGATCAAACTATGCAGCCCACACCTCTTCTTTGTGATTTTTGTGCCCAAAATGGACATCATTTCGACATGTGTCCATATTTACAAGGAGAATGGGAAGAAGTGCAAGAGAAGGGAAGCTACTACTGGTCAAACCCATGGAGTTATGATCAACCTCAACATGATCAATGGTGGGACAACAACCAATCTTGGGGATACAACCAATACCAAAGCCCATACCAAGCTTGGAGTAACGACCAATACCAACAACCTCCACAGTTCCAACATCCATATCCTTCACCTCCTCAACAACCTGAAACGCCAAGCATGTCCTTAGAGGACATTGTGAAGAGCATTGCCACATCTACCCAAAATTTCCAGGAAACAACGCAAGCTAGCCTTAAAAGCTTAGAGCAACAAATAACACAACTTGCTCAAACAATAAGTATAATGGAAGATCAAGACAAACTACCATCTGAAGAGAGCCCATGTGTCATTCCTTTGAAAGATGAGAAAAGTTTTGATGGCCCAAGAGTGTTATATGGAGAAGAGGAAGAAGGCGTAGAAATGGAAGAGGCTATCAAGGAGGAAGAAAAAAATGAGAAAGATGTCAATGAAACTATAGAGGAAGTGTTCGGTGTTAACAAAAGAGAGGTTGAGCCACCCACTACCATTGAGAAACTAATTCCAGTGGTAGACGAACCACAAGAGCCAAAAACGATAAATCTATTGGACCCTTTAAATGATACATATCCCAACAAGGAAGAGACCCAACTGGTCACCAACTCGACCACCATGTCAAAGAGGGAAGAGTTGGTCACCTTACTGAAAAGGTACAAGGAAGAATATGGTTGGATGATTGCGATTATCAAAGGTTTAAGTCCGGTATGGTTCTCCCGTAAAAAGAAAGTTAAATACAAGAAAAGAGTCCCAATGGAGGTTTGGAAATTAAAAAATGTTGACACGGGGAAAGTTTTCAAGGTTAATGGACATCGTTTGAAGTCATTCTACGAAGGTTTTGATTCAAATGTCCAAGATGTCGTCCATTTGGATGCCCCAAAGTGTTAAAGTGAAGTTTGGAGGCGCCTCGCCAAAGACGTTAAAGAAGAGCATTTTTGGGAAGCATTGTGTTTTCATCTTTTATAAACCGAATAAAATGATTTTGAATATTTTTTTTTTGTTTTGAAAATGTTCGTTTTTGAAAAATTTTAAGCTTTATTCTCACATTTGGTCCAAACCTTTTATTGTGTTTTTGAAACCGGGACTTCGTGGGAATCATTTAGGCCAAAAATCAAGTTTTTTGAAAAATTTCAAATTTTAAGATGCAGGAAGTCACGCGGCCCGCGGGAAAATCCAGGCGGCCCGCGTAAGACTTTGTGCGGCCATCGTGCGGGTTACACGCGGCCCGCGCAGATTTCTGATTTTTTGCCATTTTCAAGCTTCAGGTCCCACGGCCTCCATGCGGCCAAACCGCGGCCCGCGTGAAAGGTCATAAGAATCAGTGGGATTTTGAGAAAACTAGACGCGGCCAACACGCGGCCCGCGCCCCGCCCGCGCTGCATACTAAAACTCGATTTCCCAGAGATCTACCGGTCGGAATCCCGCGAGACCACCGCCATTCTTCACCATTTTTCCTCCTCTACAAACCCCTATGATCTACCCAACCATCCAATTTAGGTCATTTCCGCCCTTTCCTTAAGCATTGAGGACAATGCTTGTTCTTAAGCTTGGGGTGGGGCATTTCCCTTATCTTTTACTTTTTCATGCATTTTTAGTTAGGTTGCATGACATTTTAGTATTAAGCTAATTTTCATTCATTTTTTTATTTATTTAAAATTTCAAAAAGATTTTATTTTCTTCTTTTCCACTTTTTATTTTTGTATAACATTTAGCTTAAGGCATTAGCATTCATGCATTTTTATTGTCTGTTTATTCTCACCTCTCTTGGATGTCATGGAACAGGTTCATAGTTATTGAATCATTATTGGTCCAGGATCTTGTTGCTATCTCACCCATCGAACCGGGACCACTAGCTGCAGTTTGGGATTTCATACTTGGGATCAGATGCTGGTAGCTTAAAGGGGTAAGTGATCATGGCCAGGTAGTTTCATGAATAATTATGCATACAATACTAACAACTGTAGGATATATTATAGCAATGGGTGTTCTTAGCCTTGCGGTCACTACCGCGGAGAGGATCACACTTGATCATGTTTGAACTGTTAGGATGAAGCATTGGTGCTTGTCCCTGAGTAGAATCCATATCCGGTCTCTTTACATCACCGTATCTTTTTGCGATTTTCTTAGAATTTTAGAGAGTCTTTTAGTCCACATTTGGACATTTTCATTATCTTTGAAAAACCACAAGTTTGAAAAGGAGCTTACATTACATCTTTATGCTCCACACATGGTCATTTTCACACTTAGGTCATTCGGATTATATCATTACCCTTTCGGTTGCACCAACACACCTTTGGGAACCAAATTTTGAGTCAAAGGGTTCTCTCATAAAAAAAACAAAAACAAAATGAAGCACACAAATTTTCAGTTGCAACTATTTTAGATAGGTGGCCGGTTCAATTATTGAACAAATTTCCCAACATCTTGGTCACCCGACGTTTGATATTCATTTGTATAGGTCTATTTTATTGTATATAGATCGAGTTGTTATTTTTTTTCTTTCTCACAAATTGGTGATGTTAGAGAGACTGTCGAGTCGGATACTACAGGAGGTTTGGGCCAACAGTAAGTGAACTGATTCCTACAACGGTGCCCGAGCGATTAAACCTAGTTACACATGAGAGAAACCGGCAGATGTGAGATAAGAGTGTGCACTTAAAGAAGAGCTCCACCCGAGCCCATCCAGTTGCTTTCTCCCTACTACAGATGTTCTTCATTGTATGCATGTTCCATTGAGGCTGCGACTGCTCATCCCTCCTTACTCACCTAAAGGAGTTGTCCTGACTATGGTTTATGGTTCCATTGTCATCGGATGAAAAAGTTGTGAGATAACAACGAAATCAATTCTGACCATGTTGACTAACGTCGAACAGGTTCCATGGTTCTATCCATTCTTTTTATTTCTAGGGTAGTTCATCCCAAGTTCATTTAGTCTTGTCTTACTTGAGGACAAGTAAGGTTTAAGCTTGGGGATTTGATAGCTTCATTTTATTTACTTCTTTTTATAGTTTATTTTAGTACATTTCATTCGCATTTTAGTTAACTTTCATGCATATTTTCCCTTTTGTTATTTTTATGACCATTTCGGGGTACTTTCTAGTTTCTTGAGCATTATTGCAGATTTTCTTGGAAACTAGCGGGGTGGCACTCTTGGGAGGCGATTGGGCTCGAAGGGAATTGTAGATTTCGTACTTGATGGCTATGAAGGTGATTCATGGGGTGGACTTGTCAATTGCTTGAAGGCTTGGAAGAATTGTGCTTTAAATTTGAAAGATGCGGGAGAATTCTTGAGTATGCAAGATCAATATTTGGGAGTTTGCGGAAGTTTTGAGTGATGTGGAAAGACAAATTGGGCTCAAATTGAAGAAACATTGAAGAAAAATGGGCTAGAAGCTGATTGGACTCGAACTGGGCCAAAGGATTAGCTATGGGGGCCCAAAACTAGAAGAAGCCCAAAATTCCCATCAGTACTCGCGGCCCGCGTAAGATTCCCCGCGGCCCGCGTGGATTCCTGACAAGGGCAATTTCAGGATTTTGCTAAGAGCTCTATATTGGGAAGGTTGGTGTGCCTCTTTAGCATAATCTTGGAGATCCGATTTTGAGCTTTTCTCTCTGGAGTTTGGAGTGCTTTTGAAGGCCAAGAACATCTTCTTTTCACCTCTTGAATCTTGTCAAATGTTTGGTACAATCTTATCTAACTTTGTTCATTTGAGTTTAGCCATGCTTGGCTAAACAAATATTGGTTGACTTTTTGTTGAATCCTTTGAACTTTTGTTGGATGTTGAAGAATCTATGAACTTGTTCTTGAATCTTTATGGAAATGTTTTGTGTTTCATCATATTATCATTACTAGTATGTTTTTATTCATGAGTTTAAATATGTTTGTGGTGATTAGTTGGCTAATTTCTTGATTAAGTAAATGATCCTTAAATTAGCAAGCAACAAGTGATTTTTGTGTTGTTTTTGCTTCACACAATCATAAAAACAATTCCTCCAACATGGTAGTGAAAGCAATTGACTCTTCTTGGATTTGGTGATTTTTTTGTTCTTAATGCTAGTTGACTTTCACTAATTACATGCTATTTGGAATTAGTGACTTTGACTAAGGAAATTGTTATGAGCTTCTCTAGCCATTTCAACAATTAAGAAAAGTCTAGGTAATCTCAAGCTCCTTGGATTACTATAACCAAATTAAGGATTTAAATCAAAGTATTACACTATTGGATTCTAATGATATGTTCATCAAAAGTCAAAGTGAGGAAACTTTAAGTCAACCATCTCTCCCTTATTGATTTTACATCAAACTCTTATTTTTGTTGCATTTGTCTATTTAAATCATAGTTAACTCTAGTTTGTTTCAGGTATTTCAAAACACCAAAACCCCCCAGTTTATTTTTATTGTCATTTTACAAGTATTTTTACAAAGAGATTTTTCATAGAGTTATAAATTGAACCAATCTCCATGGATTCAATCCCTTTACCACTATACACTATTTTAGTGTGTAATATTTAGGGTTATTATTTGTGTTGGCCTCGACAACCACCACCTTGGTCAAACTCAAAGTCAATGGTCAAGGTCAAGAATCCATATTGACCTCAACACATTGAGTACAACAAGCCACCCGCCGAGTTCCTTTCATGACTCTTCAACTTTCCGAGTCACTTGAGTGACTCGTCGAGTTCCTAACCTTTACGACCATAAACCCCTTGGCCACCTTGTCCATTTTCCTTGCAACCCGTCGAGTTCATGCATGTCCAAAGGTCAGGAAAACCCTAGCCGACTCGCCGAGTCACTCTATTGACTCGTCGAGCTCACGACAATCTTCATCAGACTTGCCGAGTTGACCATGGAACTCGCTGAGTCGCTTCAGTCCTTCAGCCACTCAGATGCTTTTTAAGCCATGTGAAGGTTCCATATTGCAGATCCAACTCCCCAAGGCATGTTTATCACGTAAAGTTGAAAACTTTACGTGCATTTAAGGCTCTAAAGACTCAAAATGACAAATTGAAGCTGGTGATGGAGTTTTACTCCTAAGGAGAGTCTCATACTTGAAAAAGATGGAAGCTTTATGGAATTAGAGACCCAAGAGAGCTCAAATCTTAAGTTGCAACTTTAGATCTTTGCTCATACATAAGAAAGCTTTCTAATATGCTAGAAAAGCCCTAAACTTCACCCAAATGAGATCTTGAAGGAAATGAGGTCAGGATAATGACTTGATACCTTCAAATGATGCTTACTGAGGTATACTTCTAGCTCCCATACCTTCCTTGCTTCTAGAAACTTCATGTCTAAGCTCTTCTCACCAAGAATTCTCTTCCAAAGCTTAAAACACACAAATTTAGCACACACTCACGTATTAGGGTTTTGCCGAGCTCTCAAGGGACTACAAGGAGGCCAAAGGAGGCTAATGATCCCTCCAATTGGGTGCAAAACCCCATAAATTAGGGTTTCACGCTCCATTTACTACTCGTTGAGTCCTTTCTTGGACTCGGCGAGTAGATCACTTAAACACGTGGACCAATCCATTGCTACTCAACGAGTCATGGAAACCAAATCGCCGAGTAGACCTTGAAATCATAAAAACTTATAACCATAAATCAATACCTGAGAACCCAAATGTTATAGAGGTAGTATGCCTAGCGTAAAGGGGTTGTACGCCCAACGTATGTGCTGCAGTTGAATTTTGTTGACTTTTAGGGTTTGGTCAAATTATGGACTATAGAGGCCATAGAATGGTAAAGTTGTATTTTATCCTTCTATGAGATTGTAGTGGGTTTAGCCTAGCTTATTTGAGGGTCGTTTATTAATTAGAGATAATTATGATATGTGTTATGCGGAGGCTAGACCGATGATTCGTGTATGAGGTTTGTTTTCTTTCTTACGAGGTGAGTCTCCTCACTATACTTACCATGAGTGGTAACTTTGTGTGATCGGAGGGTCTTGTATGTTTATATTGAGTATTGTGATATCTTTCATTATTTCTTTGTGATTTATTTTGTGCATTATTTAGAGATTTACTGAGTTAGGACCGGACGGTTCCACTGTGACACATTGACGGGTGGGTTTTATTCGAGATATAGCCATGAGAGGCTAATGAGATATGTGTGGTATTTTGTGGAACTCACTAAGCTTCGTGCTTACCGTGTTATATGTTATGTGTTTTAGGTACTTCTCATGATCATGGGAAGGCGCCGGCTTGATTGTACACACAAGACTGAGTTATGCTTTTGAGCATCCTGGATTTTATTTAAACAATTATGGATATGTGTTTCTAGATAATTTCACACTTTGGGGTTTCTGTGAAATTTGTTAATGGAAATTGTATGATTTTAAATTGAATTTTTTTTTGAAAATTTACCGTGTTACAAGTTGGTATTAGAGCCTTGGTTTGAGGGATTTGGATGTACTCTTGGGTATGTTTGGACTCAAACTGACGATAAGAGAAAATTTTTCAAAGAAATGATTTTTCTAAAACGAGTAAGAGTTTGAAGAGAAAAACAAGTTGGAGCAGTGTGTACAATCAACCCGAGCCCTAACGGTGATTTCCCAAAATACCCTTACTTATTCGTGTTATGAGATATTAGGGATTCATGCTAGAGGATAGGCTAGGTATTTCATATTTTAGGGCTAGAGTATTAGCCTAGGAGATGATATTGATCGATTTTATCTGTTATTTTCCTTGAGTATGTGCTGAGTAGGAGTATCTAGAAGGAATCACTTAGAAAGAGTTCTGAGTCGAGGGATAATCTAGGAGAGATATATAGATGAGCATATGAGGGGTCTACTAAGAGAGTCGTCTGATATTTGTGAGAGATAGAGTACTTGTGAATTAGGATCCTAAGAGGAGGACTTGGGGTGACTATAGGTTGGTGTGGAAGGTAGTATTGGGCCCGTATTACTGAAAGCACTGAATATGTATGCAACCCAAGTAAGAATCCTTAGGATGATAAGGAGCATGAAGGGACGGGTAATGAAGAGTGAGAATGTTCGAGCTAGTCTCTGATGATTTTTGTGTTGTGTTTTAGAGACATTATGGTGGGTACACACCATAATCCAGAGAGCAGTGGGACCAGTGATGAGGAGATCCGCGGGATCATTGCGGAGGAGGTGGCTGCATGCATTCGGGAGGCGATATCGGAGATGTTTGGGTCTATTAAGACCACACTGATTGAGACATTTGACGAGCGATATGCTGTTGTTACTGAGGTTGTTGCTGCTCCAGCCACCACAACCATTGCCACTGCTAGGCCACAGGAAGGTGACTCGTTTTTGCTATGGGAGTTCAGCAACACGAAGCCACCATATTTTGATGGGACTCTGGATCTAATTGCTGCTATGAGATGGATCTCCGACATAGGGTGTGTTTTAACACGTGTTCATCCCCCAAGCACCTAAAAGTTCGGTTTGCACTAAACCAGCTTTACTTGGGAGCGAAGGATTTACGGAAGTTCATGACTACTAGTTTTACTCCTGCAGATCATGCTGCAGTGACATGGTAGAGGTTTTCACAGCTGTTCGAAGATGAGTATGTTCACCTGATTAAGAGGATAGTTAGCCCAGAAGTTTCTTTCTCTCAAGAAAAAGACAAAAACTATGACTGAGATCACGAGGACGTTCCATGAGAGGGTTCTATTTTGCCCTAAGCACGTGTCTTCTAAGCAAGCGTGTGTGACCCGATATTTGAGCATACTGAGGAGAGAGATATGGGAGTTTGTGGTGAACTCATCATACCGGACATTGGCTGATCTTCAGACTAATGAAAGTCGGAGGGAGATTGAGCTAGAGTTACAGAGCAGAGAGGAGGAGGAGTCTCGAGGTAGAGACAGGAGACTGATACAGTTGCAGCTGGCGACTAAGCGGGCAAAGCCTGTTGATGCTAGAGTTGGGGCCAGAAGGGCCGCACTTATGGCAAGTGCGGCAAGAGTCACAAGGGTTCGTGTCGGACATGAATTTGCTACAAATGTGGCAAAGAGGGGCACATGGCGAAAGATTGTCCCAAGGGATTTGCAGTTTGTTTTCACTGTAACTAGACTGGCCATCGGAAGGCCAAGTGCCCTCGTCTCCTTCATGGATTAGTTAAGGGGTCTACACCTGCTAATTTACGTGCTACTGATAGTCGGCCAGTGAAGGTACAAACACCGAGGGATCATGGGAGAGCTTTTTAAATGACAGTAGAGGAGGTCCGCGCAACACCTAATCTCGTGGATGGTATGTATTTCCTTATCTATATTATTTTGAGATTTTTTGTGCTTATATTTTGTTGTATATAGGTACTTTTCTTATGATTTATGTACCTGCGTTGGTGTTATTTGACTCGGGTACGAGTCGATTCTTCGTGTCTTTATCTTTTAGTGATCACATCAGTATCATACATGAGGTGTTGAGTCGATTTCTGAGGGTTTCTATAGCCGAAGAGCATGCGGTTTTTTCCACTGATGTAGTCCAAGGATGCGTACTAGAGATTTTTGGTGTTGAGTTCCCAATATACCTGGTGCCGATAGCAATGGGTGATAGTTGTGTCATAGTGGGCATGGATTGGTTGAGTCAGTTTGGAGTTGTGATCGACTGTAAGTGTCAAATGGTGACCATGCGAGACCCTAGTGAGGGAGCACTTATGGTGTATGACAAGGGTACCTGATCTAGATCAACTCTCTACTTTGCTGCGAGGGTGAGACAGATTCTACAACATAGTTGTATGGGCTTTTTGGCATATCTGATGGATACGCGGGTTGCTACAGAGAGGCCAAGTTCTATCTCTGAGGTTCAGATAGTGTGCGAGTTCTTGGATGTTTTCCCCGAGGAGTTGTCGTGTGTGCCTCCCGAGAGGCAGGTGGAGTTCTGGATTTACTTGGTTCCAGGTGCGGCACCTATTGCCAAGGCAACTTATCACCTTGCGCCGCCTGAGATGGAGAAGTTATCCTCATAGCTCCAGGAGCTGCTAGGGAAGGGTTTTATCAGACCGAGTAGCTCACTGTGGGGAGCGTCATTCCTTTTTCTCAAGAAAAAGGATGGTTCACACCGGATGTGCATCGATTATCGAGAGTTGAACAAGCTGACGGTCAAGAACCATTATCCACTACTGAGGATCTACGATTTATTCGATTGGTTGCAGGGGGCATCTTGGTTTTCCAAGAATTGATTTGATCTTTATATCACCAGATGAGAGTTTGCGAGGAGGATGTCTAGAAGACAACCCTTAGGACTCATTATTGGCACTACGAGTTTGTGGTGATACCTTTCAGACTCACCAATGCACCGACAACGTTCTTGGATCTCATAAACTAGGTGTGCAGGCCCATATTGGATAGGTCAGTGATAGTGTTCATCGACGACATTTTGGTATACTCGAGATCCAGAGAGCAGCATCAGGAGCATCTTCGAGAGATTCTTGGGGTATTAAGGATGCAGAGGCTTTATGCCAAATTCTCCAAGTGTGATTTTTGGTTATGAGAGGTCCAGTTCCTGGGACACCTCGTTAATCAAAATGGGATATTGGTCAACCCGCCTAAGATTAAGGTAGTGATGAGATGGGAGGTGTCCAGATCCCCATCCGAGATTAGGAGTTTTCTGGGTTTGGTCGGCTACTACCGGAGGTTTATCAGATTTTTCTCCAAGATTGTTGTTCCTCTCACCAGATTGCCCTGGAAGTGTGTTACTCTTTTTTGGTGGGTTGAGTAGCAGGCATCATTCGAGACTCTTTGCTAGAGATTGTGCGAAGCTCTAGTGTTAGCTCTTCCAGATAGTCAACTGTGATGCATCTATATCAAGGATGGGTGCGGTATTGATGCAAAGGGGGCATGTGATAGCATATGCATCGAGGCAGTTGAAGCCTCACAAGATGAGGTATCCCACCTATGATTTGGAGTTAGGGGCGGTGGTGTTCACTCTCAAGTACCTCATGGATCAGCCCAACGTGAATATGAGACAGAGAAGGTTATTCGATGTGGTTAAAGAATACGACTATGAGATCTTGTATTATATGAGCAATGCTAATATGGTAGTCGATGCCTTTATCTATAGAGCAGTGAGTGCTCTGATATGATATGTGTGTATGAGGATGACGGTGATGAGTCTAGTATTATATACCATCCAAGAGGCCCAGGTGGAGGCCGTGATACCAGAGAACCACAAGAGGAAGTGAGTGATCGAACGGGTTTTCGAGTTTGAAACGGATAGTCGGGGACTTATGACTTTCTGTGGGTGGATATGGGTACCATATACGGGTGGAGCTCGGCACATACTAATGGAGGAGGCACATAGATCGAGATTCTAGATCCACCCAGGGACCACTAAGATGTATTTGGATCTGAAGAGGGATTACTGGTGGCCCTGTATGAAGAGAGATGTGGCATGGGTAGTTGATAGGTTCTTGACCTATCGCCAAGTTAAGGAGGAGCACTAATGTCCATATGGCCCATTGCAGCCTCTATAGATTCCCAGTGGATGTGGGAACAAATTTCCATGGATTTTATCACCAAATTACCGAGGACTGGGTAAGGTGTCGATGCAACATGGGTGACTGTAGACCGGCTTACGATGAGTGCTCACTTCCTAGCCATCAGTGAGAGCTCTTCTACAAGTAAATTTACAAGATTTAGAGGTGGTAGCACGACACAGAGTACTGACATCGATAGTGTCAGATCGAGATGTGCATTTTACTTCTAGGTTCTGGAAGAAATTTCATGAGGAGTTGGGTACCCATTTGCACTTCAGTACCGTATACCACCCACAAATAGACAGGTAGAGTGAGCGGACAATTCAAACGCTCGAGCACATGCTACGTGCATGTGTTATGGACTTCGGTGGAAGTTAGGATACTTATTTTCCCTTGGCTGAGTTTTCATACAACAACAACCATCATTCCAGTCTTGGTATGGTTCCCTTTGAGCTCTTATATGGGAGGAGGTATTAGACTCCCATTTGTTAGGGAGACATAGGGTAGAGAGTGATGGGTGGCACTGAAATAGTGCTCAAGATGACTAAGCAGATTCAACAGGTCAAACAGAGGTTACTGACAGCCCATAGTCGCCGAAGAGTTATGCAGACCAGCGATGTTCCGAGCTAGAGTTCCAGGTCGGAAATTTTTTCCTCCTGAAAGTATCCCCATGGAAATAGGTGATCCAATTCAGGAAGCGGGGTGAGTTGGGCCCTAGATACATTGGTCCTTTCAGGGTGATTGCCCGAGTGGGTAAGGTGGCTTACCAGTTGGAGCTACCTAAGGAAGTGTGTAGCCGATGAGACGGTAGTGGTACCTTTAAAGGTCGATATGGATGTCGGTGCTCTTAGTTCAGGCCCAGTGACAACATTGAAAGGGATCCGAGTGAACTTGGATGTATCATCCGGAATCCCAGGTATATTATTTAATATTTATTTTTTTTGAATTATGAGAAGGAAATCGGCGAGTTGATACGTAGACTCGCCGAGTAGGGTCGTGATTGTTTTTTTCGGGTTCCAATTGGACTCGACGAGTCCATGAGTTGACTCGGCGAGTCCATGCTGTTTAATGAAACCCTAATCCTCTGGGGTTGGAGCCTATTTAAGGGTACTCTTAGCCTCCCATTGCTGCTACCAGTCCCTTGAGAGCACCCTTAGTGATCTATATTGTTTGGAAGGAGGGAGAAGCCTTTATTGATCTTTCTATCCTTGGCTTGGCAAAAGAAGGTGATCAAGAGCAAGAGGAAATTGAAAGAGGTGTGATTCAAGTGGTTTCAGAGTCCAGAGATTCCAACTTGAGGTATTCATTCGAACCTTCTTCAGTTTTAGTATTGAACTTAGAAATTAGGGTTTCCTAACCTTTTGTAAGGATGTTTATGTGGAGAAATTGGTTTTCTTATCGAGTCTATGCTTTGGCTCTGGACTCAAAGAGGTTCACAGACTTCAATCTAGTATGCTTTATGGGTCCTTAAGGGGTGATTGGACTTAGCTTGCCATTTTTTGGACTAAATCTCCATTTGATGCCATTATGTATGTTTATAAGCATCAAGTTTTGAGCTTTACGTGATTATATTGATTGGGAAGGTCAGATCTATGGAATTGAGGAACAGATCTGACCTCAGGAGGTCAAAAAGAATATGTGCATGGCATGTACTCACCGAGTTGTTCTTGGGGCTTGGCGAGTTGAGTCAAGGTAGCCCCGCGATTCATGCCTGGGGACTCGTCGAGTAAAGGGTGGGACTCGACGTATTAAATGGGACTAAGGAGTTAAGTGGAGACAGGTGGCCTCGCCGAGTTGCCCAAGTGCACTCGCCGAGTCGGGTCAAAGTTGGACCATTGACTTTGCTTGACTTTTAGGGTTTGGTCAACAGCGGGGCCTTTGATTCAGAAGAGGGGTAAAATGGTCTTTTACCCTTCTGAGGATGTTAAGAATGGTTTGAGTACAGTTATATTTATAGGAATATTTGCCTTATGTGTTTAGGCGGAGGCTAGATCGCATTCCTACCGAGTCAGTGATTTACCGAGATAACAGAGGTGAGTCTTCTCACTATACTGTACCCGGAAGGGTATCTATGTGTGACCAGAAGGTCGGATATGTTATCAGTTGTATGCATTGTATGTGATAAAGTTAACCGTTTGTATGTGCTATGTACACTATGCTTGATATGGGCCGGAAGGCTTTATGTCATGGGTCGGAAGGCATTATGTTATTGGCCGGAAGGCATTGTGATGTGGACCGGAAGGTCGACACGGGTATGACCGGAAGGTTTACCGGGTCGGGACGGAAGTCCCCTGAGACACATGGACCGGAAGGTCATCGCCTGGAAAGGTGTATGTGCGTAAGTAGTATTTTAGGGAAATTCACTAAGTATTTATGCTTACAGTTGTTATGTAATGTGTTTCAGGTACTAGCGAGGACCATGGGAAGGTGCCGACGTGATCTGTACACATTGACGGAAGATTTATTTTATGATCTTGGGATTCGATATGTTTTGTATTATGATATGATACATTGGACTTTTATGGCTTGATTTGGATGAAAACATGTTTTAAGAAATGAAAATTTTGTTTTGAAAATTTACGTTGTTACATTGGAAGCTTGAACTATATTGAGAGGCCAATAGCGATCTTCGATAGGATGGTGAAGGTCTTGAGGAATAAGCAGGTGCCCTTGGTTCAGGTCCAGTGGCAACATCGGAAGGGATTCAAGTGGACTTGGGAACTAGAGTCCGAGATGCACGAGCAGTAACTAGAGTTATTTCCAGAAGATAACTACGACGGTGAAGTCTGATTCTAGTGGGGGAGAATTGTAACATCCTGAGATCAGGTATATTTCATAAACCCTTTTTTATTATAGATGTTAATTTTGGCCCTTTAATTGAGAAAAGGGTGGTAGCTGAGTATGCAGGGCGTATTGGAGTGTACACTCAGCGTACTCATGTGCGTGATTTGGACGCGAAGGCTGTCACACCCCAAAACCGAGAACGGCGAAAACGTTTTGGGGCGGAGGACATCATGTAATGTATCACAACAATGTAAAGTAGTAAACAAGTAACAACATCATCCATTTCATTAATAGTATAATTTTAAGTACATGTGAGTTCTTTCATAGTATATATCTACATAATGAATATTAAAAATAAAAGACGAGTCTTGACTGCTCCGTCTTCACAAAACCTGGTCGTCGAACCTGTCTTATTTGTGACCTGAGAATACAAGTTATTTTGAAAACGAGTATCAGCAATAAAGCTGGTGAATTCATAAGTATTTATGTGACTTTGATTTGTAAAACTATAAAGAAAAACCTGTAAATGTTTGAAGGAAATTTTTTATCAATGAACATGTTTGTAAGTAATTGTAAACGTTTGAAAACCCTATAAAATCCCCTATTTCCTACTAGTATAAAAAGTAGCCTTCTACCAAGACCCGATTGTTTTGAATGCTTGCTTTTAGAAATCCAATATTTGTTCATAAGTGGGTGGTAGTCTAAAAGTCCCAAAACTGAAATGCAATAGTATTTTTCATGTCTAAAATAGTAGATTTGTATATATAATAAATCATTAAGGAAATTGATCACCCCGTAAATCAACGTGTTCTTAATACTCCATGTGAGCTTTATAACCATACTAATGACCAAGACTGCCTGTAATAACGTTTTTCAGGCGTTGGAAAGTTATTACGTTTGTCACCCCAGGCCTACCGGCCTAGCTGTAGCTAACAGCTTAGGTGTGAGATTATCAATCCCGTATAGATCTATACACAAGTATCACGCTCCCCCTACAAGGGATTATGGTATATAATACGGGAATTAAAATGCATACTCGAAAGTATGTGAAATGTCTCACAAAAATTAGTATAAAACAGATTTACGTATGAAAATGTCCATTTGTTCTTGTATATGAAAATATTTCTATGATATAGTACTTGTAGTATGTGAAATTTCATGAATAACTAGTAAACTATCTATGTAATCGTATCTCTTCATATAGTATGTAATGTGTTCGTATGTCATATAGTATGTAATGTATGAGTATAGACTCATGAATGAACTGACTCTTGTGTGATTCCTTTTATTTGGAATAGTAAGTAGTATCTACTAAGTATACCTGTTACAGTTACTAGTATTGTACGTGTATAACCGAAGTATGCGTTTGCTACCCGAAGGTACTGAACCAACTGACGGAACCTAATATGTCTATATATGTATACATGATATATATATATATATATATATATATATATATATATATATATATATATATATATATATATATATATAACTAATATTTAGACGACATTCGGACGAATAACCGATGCCCTAACGCCACATCCCAACGAGGAAAAGGAAATAAAGCGAGCTAGCCGTCCTAAGTCCTTTAAACATTACTTATATAACTATGCATATATGGGCATGCATTTTACAATATAAAAGTATAAAAGAAGTTTTGTAATAGCTTTGAAAAGATTAATAATGAAGAAATGATGACTTGATGCCAGTTTATAAAACGATTTGAAAGTAGTTTGTTTAATAAGAACAATTTAAAGTATAAGAAATCCTTTGTTTAAAACACAATTGTAACAGGGTTTGAAAGGAAACATACAGTATGTAAGACAGTTTGATAAAGAGTTTTAAACATTTATAAATACTTGAGAAAGTCATTTGAAGTAATATCTTTGGTAAAACAGCTAAACGTGTAGTAAATCCATTTGTATACTAGTTGTAAATCCCATATGATTGATTAATTAACAGCAAGTATAGAAAAAGATTTATGTTTTTCACACGAGGATAATCATATGTTTTACTTGTATTCCCCCCTTAAAAGTGTATAAAAGCATTTATAAAGTATTTGAAAAATATGGTTGTAGTGGTATGAACTCACTTGATAGATTGAAGAAAGCCAGATGAAAACCGAGCAGAACTTCTATTCGAGAAAGCGGATTTCTCGGGATTCTTGGGAATCTCGGGAATCTCGGGAGCGTAAAACTTCCTTCCCAACATGGATATTAAAACTGGTACTTCGGAATGGCTCCGAGGGTTTAAACACAGAGCTTTGGCACGAGAAAGAGAAGAATTGAGCAAAAATGGTTGGCACCCTCGCATCCCTCTTATAGGGGCTAAAAGCCTCACATACGCGGTGAGTACTAGCAAGGGTAAACTAGGCGTACGCAACATCATCGCTTACTGCATCCTTGGATGGAGCATCAAAATGACGTGGACGAACCGGAGCCTAGCATCCGAGTACGCGGGGCGTACAAGGGTACGTTGGGTGTAAATCGTCTCGGTGTGTGCCATGGACTTGTAAAATCTGTAACTTTTGCATACGAGCTCTGATTTTGACGTTCTTTATATCCACACGAAGGTGAGAAAATACTCTACAACTTTCATTTAGACTTCATCGGCTAATTTTGATTTATTTTTAATTATATATTTTTAATAGGCCGGGACACGAAAAGTCTGTTTTAAAATCCATAACTTCTTCATCCGATGTCCGTTTCTGTCAAACTTTTTACTGTTGTGCTACCATTGACGAGATCTTTGATTCTCCTTTTGGTTGTGTTGGCCATAAATCACTCGATCACTGTTTCGAGTTTTTAGCTGTCTACTGTCACTTCGGAATTTAGAAAAATCATAACTTCCTCTTACGAAGTCAGATTTGGGAGTTCTTTTTATGCGTGCTCACGGTTTAACGAAATCTACGACTTTTGTTTAGACACCTAAGGCTAAAAACTATTGTATTGAAACTTCGTGTTTGACGTCTACCAACATTTTCGGTTTTTGCTGCGAATCTTAGATTGGTCATAACTTCTTCGTTATAACTCAGATTTTAGTGTTCTTTATATGTACAAAAACCTTGATACGATTCCTACCACTTTATTTAACTCAAATAAGATTTTAGGAAAGTTAAATTTTGACCTAATTTTGACTGGTGTTACATTATATTGTCTCGAAATGTCGGGTTGTCACAGAGGCCTCCTAGTACGATGGGCGTACAAGAGGGTACGTTGGGTGTACTAGGTTCAGAGTGAAAACCCTAATTGTAATGTGTGTCCATATTTAAGGAACATGATGGCCTCATTTCTAGCCACCATTTCCAGCTCGCAACCCTCCAAAACCCTAATTTTCGTACCTTGAGCTTGAGTGACCATTTATAAGCTTCTAAGTGTTCTTGTGGAATTCTTTGAATGAAGATGGAGCATTGAAGAGAATAGAGTTGGAGTCCAGGCTTTGGATCTGAGCTTTTCTGTGGTTGGAGCATCATTTGAAGGTATAAAGCTTAGAGCTTTCTCATCCTTTTTTATTTCTGCCTATTATGGTCCATTTAGGGTTTTTTGTCCCAAAGCTTGAAGCATTATGAGTTGTTGAACTCCAGAGCCTAATATATGCCCCTTTGTGCATTTCTAGTGGAGTGGATTCATAAAAATAAGGTATTGGACGTTAGAACCACCCCATGCATGAGATATGAGCATTTTGGGGAGCAAAGAGGAGAGTTTTTGGGTTTGGGACTTGCTCAGCCATGAAAAGGCTTAAATTCATGAACTTTATGGAGTATGAGCCTTTAGGGAGTCCAGATCTGAGAGTATAGCTATGGTCTTAACGGATTAAGACCAAGGGAGTGGGAAAAGCAAGTCTGGGACGTACACTGAGCGTAATCCCAGTATGCAAAGCATAGTGTAGAGGATCCCTGATGAATGCATGGCGAGGTAGTACGTCTAGTGTACGCGCTACAGTTGAATTTTGTTAACTTTTAGGGTTTGATCACGGAAGGGTAAAATGGTATTTTACCCTTCTGTGAGTTTGTAGTGGGTTTAGCCTAACTTCTTTGAGGGTTATTTATCAATTAGAGATAATTAACAGCAAGTATAGAAAAAGATTTATGTTTTTCACACGAGGATAATCGTATGTTTACTTATATTCCCCCCTTAAAAGTGTATAAAAACATTTATAAAGTATTTGAAAAATATAGTTGTAGGGGTATGAACTCACTTGATAGATTGAAGAAAGCAAGAAGAAAACCGAGCAGAACTTCAACTCAAGAAAGCAAATTTCTCGGGAGTCTCGGGAATATCGGGAGCATAAAACTTCATTCCCAACTTGGATATGAAAACCGGGACTTCGGGAAGGCTCTGAGGGTTTAAACACAGAGCTTCCGCGCGAGAAATAGAAGAATTGAGCAAAAATGGCTGGCACCCTCGCATCCCTCTTATAGGGGCTGAAAGCCTCGCGTACGTGGGGCGTACTAGCGAGGGTATGCTGGGCGTATGCAACATCATCGCTTACCGCATCCTTGGATGGAGCATCGAACCAACATGGACGAATCGGAGCCTAGCATCCAAGTACGTGGGGCGTACGAGGTTACGCTAAGCGTAAATCGTCTCGGTGTGTGTGCCACGGACTTGTAAAATCCGTAACATTCGCATACGAGCTCCGGTTTTGACGTTCTTATATCCACGCGAAGGTGAGAAAATACTCTACAACTTTTATTTAGACTTCATCGGCTAATTTTAAATTTATTTTTAATTATATATTTTTAATAGGCCAGGACACAAAAAGTCCGTTTTAAAATCCATAACTTCTTCATCCGATGTCCGTTTCTGTCAGACTTTTTACTGTTGTGCTACCATTGATGAGATCTTTGATTCTCGTTTAGGTTGTGTCGGCCATAAATCACTCGATCACTGTTTCGAGTTTTTAGCTGTCTACTGCCACTTCGGAATTTAGAAAAATCGTAACTTCCTCTTATGAAGTCAGATTTGGGCGTTCTTTTTATGCATGCTCGCAGTTTAACGAAATCTACGACTTTCATTTAGACACCTAAGGCTAAAAATTATTGTATTGAAACTTTGCATTTTACGTCTACCAGCGTTGTCGGTTTTTGCCGCGAATCTTAGATTGGTCATAACTTCTTCGTTATAACTCGTATTTTAGTGTTCTTTATATGTACGAAAAACTTGATACGATTCCTACCACTTTATTTAACTAAAATAAGATTTTAGGAAAGTTAAATTTTGACCTATGTTTGACTGGTGTTACATTATATTGTCTCGAAATGTCGGGTTGTCACATCATCCCCCCGTTAGAGGGAATTTCATCCCGAAATTAAATTTTAAGCAAAATTGATACTATGCTACGGATAGAAGTTTCATTTGATCCTCGTGTTCCCAAGTGAATTCAGATCCTCACATGGCCTTCCAGCGAACCTTTCACTATCGGGGAACGACTTTGTTTCTTTTGTTTTCCTTCACTGGACTGATAACTCTTCCTGGTCAGATGTGTGTTGCATGATCTCATGTCTATGAGTATAGTATTCGTTGGAGGTGTTGACTCTACTCCTCCTTACTTTGGGAGTAGATAAGGATGTTATTGATGAAATGATCTATTTTTCCTCTTCACGAACTAGACCGATGCTTCCCATGGTGAGAAGCTTGGCCTAATGAATCCCTTGTTGAAAAGTTCGTTAAGCTTTCTGGAAGGGCTATGCATCTCCACTGGAGCTAGACGATAAAGTGATTTGGATACCGGGGTAGTCCTTGGAACTAAGTCGATTCTGAAACTCGATTTGGCGTTGTGGTGGAAGATTTGCATACTTTTGGAATGTTCTGAATGTTTTTCACTTCTTGGATCGTATTAACGATGTAAGAAAGGAATGTATGTCATTCCTTTTGCAAGCACTTCTGAGCTTGCATACACGAAATGATGAGAAGGTTCGTACTTGATTCGTTGTAGCAAATAACTAGCGTTTCGTCGTTTAGGGAGGTTAGGACGAGTTGTTCTATTAAAGCACATGATGTCGGTTCAACATAGACTTAACCAACTCATACTGTTTATGGTCTCAAAATTCTTAGGGTGGGTTAGATGTCGTGAAGATCTAAAAGAAAGTGTGATTACTCGTGAATTAAGGAAGAAAAGATAGGTACTTCTAAGTTTATTCTCAGGGAAGTACGATCACTCGTAGTCTTGGATAGTCTCCATCCTAAAGTTCATAATAGATCTCAGACCTGGTTCATCACTCATAGTCATGGGTATACAAGTCGTATATAATTAAGATTGAAAAGGTAGTCGAATAAATGTTTCTTCTCTAAGTTCACATCCAAACAAGGAAAAGAAGTTAAAACAGAATCATCAATTCTAAACCTGTAGAACCTTGATTATAGACCACCCTCGTGTATACACTCCTCAATGAAAGATCAACCGTACGGTTCTTTGAATTGAACTTGACGTACTGTACGAGTGGTACTTCGGGGAGGCTTGCTGAGGTTTCTTCGGAGAAGACATGAGGTACCCTACGCCTAAGTACTTCCGAGTTTTGGAATGACGGCTTCGCTTAGAAAGGCGATTTCGGGGAAAGAGATGTGCGCACGAAACTGGTATTGCGAGGAACGAATTAATTCAAGTTGAATGATGATATCAGACTTACTTTGAAATAAAGGCATTAGATTTGATCATAAGGGTGTTCCAGACTATCACACCCCAAAACCAAGAAAGGTGTAAACGTTCAGGGCTGGAGGACGTCATGTACAGTAACACAACATTGCAAAGTAGTAAACAAGCAACAACATTATCCATTGCTTTAAAAGTAAATATTTAATACATGTGTGTTCTTTAATAGTAATAAGACACCAAAATATGAAATCAAAATAAAAGACGAGTCTTGTATGTGCTCTGTCTTCTCAAAACCAGGCCATCGTACCTATCTACTGGTGACCTGTATGTTTTGCTATAACAATGATAGTTTTCCCTCTTTTTGACTATTACTAACAGTACCTAGTCTACCTCATCATTTATATGAATGTATCCCAAAATAAAGTAATAGGAAAAATATAGCCATGTAAGTGTTATCCTTTTATATTAGGATCAACTCGACATCGTGACTGTCGAAATGTATAACCTTGAACATCCGTAGATTGTTCATTTTTCCTTTGTAGTTGGCAGCAGGTTTAAGGAATGGTTAGTTCTGTAAAGGTATCCCTAATATAAGTATCAACCGTAGGCATCCGTAGATGTTCATTACCTCTGTTGCTAACATGTGGGTTCCGGAATGGTTACTCTCGTCTAGTTATCTTTATGTACTAGGATAGGCAGAACAATTTACAAATATGTACTCGTAACTCATCATATTGAATTTAGGTACAAGTATCCATGTAATTGTATACAGATAATTGTATATATGTAAATGCATTCATGTAAGCGTATCGATGTAGATGTATTCATGTAACATGTAATGTATAGTATAGACTCATGAATGAACTAACTCTGGTGTAATTCCTTGTAATAGGAATAATGTTTTGTATCTCCTAAATATCCCTATAATAGTTAACTGGAAGGTAATTAATGGTCCAAGCAGGTATATGCACCCTTGCTACACAAGAGTGTGGGAAACTGAGTGAATGATGAAAGATATCATATTAATACATATATAAGAACATAAGTGTATAGATATAGTTTTGATCAAGAAGATGAAAATGGCTTTGTAAGACATTTAGGAGTTTTGAACAATAATTAACAATGACTTGATGTCATTTTAATAAAAATTTCAAAAGTAATACATTTGATAACAAAGTATTTTTAAGATAGAAAACCATTGCATACATCACATTTTGAAGCATGTGAAATCAGTTGGATAAAAACACAGTTATAAATCACATGTGATTGATTCTATAGCCTGCTGTTTTCTACTTGTAGTCCCCCCCCCCCATTAAAGCATTTAAAATCATTTAAAACATTGATTAAGGGGTATGAACTCACCTGTAGACGGTGGTTTGGATGAACTTAATGATGTAGGATTGCTAGGTGTCAAATGAAGACTTGTAGACACACTATGATCCTAGTGAACATATAAGCACACATATATGTATCTAATTAGACTTTAAACAACTAATTGACAAAGTTAAGACATCCTAAGACATGTAGAACACCTTATTTAAGTGCTACAAGTCATAAGGATTGCATCTAAGTGTTGTAGGACAAGGCCAGTGGGTTTAGGGTTCCAATGGACCCCATTCTTGAGTTTACTCTCCAATACAATAACAACAATGAGTTTATGGTCCTAAACCCTTGAATTTACGGCCGTAGGCTCCTAAGCCCTAGTTTATTTGGTGTTTTGAAGTCTTACATGTCCCATTGAAGTATTGCTACTTGATGGCTTAGTCCTTGGAAGAGATTAGGGCACCTTTCAACTCCTTTGAGGAGTTCACAGCTCTAGGACCAAATCCCTTAGAGATTACGGCTGTAATCTCTCATGGGTATGGTGTTTTTGGTGATTTCAAGTCCCTAACTTAACTATGAATGAATCTAGGCTAGTGTCCAAGGCTTATGAAGAGTTTAAAGCACACTTTGGCCCTTTTGTTTGCGGTTCACGGTCCAAGAACTTCTTGGATCATGAACACCTTATTCTTGGTGTTCTTGGGGTCTTTTATAGTCCTACATACATTAGGATACGAGTCAAGCTAGTTACATTGCAAAAGGAAGGGACTAGGGCACTCATTTGTCCCTTAAAGAAAGGTTTACGGTCCAAGATGTTCTTGGGCCGTAAACTCTTTGATCTTTTGGTTTTGATACGATTTCTAGTTTATTAGACACATATCAAGCCCTATAATACACTTAGATAAAGTACTCACGATTTGGGACGAAAGGCCGAAGATTCGTGAGAGAGAATTTGGCTTTTCTCTAGTTGGAAATGAAACAAATGAATAAATATGGCTAAGGACCATATATATACCCCTAGGGTTTTGGACCGCAAACTCCATGTTCGGGTCATATAATTCCAATTTCTTGGAGTATGAAATATCATTGTTACACAATAACCCTAAGAGCATCCCCTCTCCTAGCATCTCCTAAAGTGTTAATCATAAAATGTTCAAACTTATCCAAAATCATCTGAAAGTTAATAGTAACTATTCTAACATCTATTGACTTGATATGTTTTCCAGAATGGAAATTTCGGGTTGTCACATCATCCCCCCCGTTAGAAGGAATTTCTTCTAAGCAAATAAGTATTTACAAATAACTAAGCAAAAAGATGAGGATATTTCAGTTTCATCTGATCCTCTCTTTCCCAAGTGAATTCAAGTCCTCGTTTGGCGTTCCAGCGAACCTTCACTATCAGGATACGACTCTTCTTTGTTTGCTTGACCTCTCAGTCCATGATCTTTATTGGTTCTTCCAAGAAGTTGAGGCTCTCGTTGATCTCAATCTGGTCGAGTGGGATAACAAGAGTCTCGTCAGACATACACTTTTTCAAGTTAGAGACGTGGAAGGTAGAATGTACGTTACTGAGTTCGCGCGGTAGATTGAGTTTGTAAGCTACGGGGCCGATTCGGGAAAGAATCTCAAAATGCCCTATGTATCTTGGATTGAGCTTCCCATGCTTTCCGAAGCGTATCAAGCCCTTCCATGGTGAGACCTTCAGTAGAACACGGTCGCCCACTTGGAATTCCAATGGTTTCCTTCGCTTGTCAGTGTAGCTTTTCTGTCGGTCTCTAGAAGCTTTCAATCGTTCACGAATTTGAACGATCATCTCTATCGTTTCCCGAATGATCTCCGGGCCCATGAGAGTACATTCAGGAACTCGTCCCTTAGCTAATTGGGTATCACCCACCTCAGCCTAGCACAGAGGGGATCTGCACTTTCGGCCATAGAGGGCTTCGAAAGAAGCTGCCTTTATGATCGTGTGATATCTGTTGTAGTAGGAAAAGTTGACAAGGGGTAAATGAGTATCCCAAGCTTTCCCAAAGTCAATCAAATAGGCTTGCAACATATCTTCTAAGGTTTGGATAGTTCTCTTACTTTGTCCGTTGGTCTGTGGATTTACTCATGTCCAGCCTAGTTCCTAGGGAACTTTGTAATGACTGTCAGAACCTAGAAGTGAATCTACTATCCTTGTCTGAGATAATGGATATGGGAACACCGTGCAATCATACAATCTCCCTAATGTAGGTTCTTGTAAGTTTCTCCATTTTTTCGGTTTCTTTGATGGGTAGGAAGTGTGCAGACTTGGTCAATCTGTCGACGATGACCCATATGGTATCAAGTCCAACCGTTGTCTTGGGAAACTTGGTTATGAAGTCCATAGTGATCCGCTCCCACATCCATTCTGGTATCTCCAATTGCTGCAAAAGACCGGAGGGTTTCTGGTATTCGACCTTTACCTTCGCGCAAGTAAGGCATTTACTTACGAAGGTAGCAATTTCTGCTTTCATGTTAGGCCGCCAGTATAATCTTTTAAGATCCAGATACATCATATCTGAACCTGGGTGGACGTAATAACGAGTGTTGTGTGCCTCGGTCATGACCAAGTCTCTGAAGCCACCGTGTTTCGGCCTCCAGATCCGATCCATGAGGTATAAGGCTCCGCCACCCTTGACTTCCAAGTTCTTATCCATCCCTCTCAGGGATTCACCTGCCACACTTTCAGGTTTCTAAGCGTCGTGCTGAGCCTCCTTAATTTTCATGGACAAGTGTGAATGGATAGTTAGAGTCAAGGATTTAACTCTACAACCAGAGTATTCCTTCTGACTTAGGGCGTCAGCTACTACGTTGGCTTTACCCGGATGATAACGAATTTTCGCACACATAATCATTGAGTAGCTCGACCCACCGTCGTTGTCTCATATTGAGCTCCTTCTAGTCGAAAATGTGTTGTAGGATTTTGTGGTCTGTAAAGATCGTGCTTCTTGTACCATACAGGTAGTGTCTCCATATCTTAAGAGCAAACACAATTGCTCCTAGTTCAAGATCGTGGGTCGTGTAGTTAACCTCATGTTTCTTCAGCTGTCTTGAGGCATAGGCAATGACTTTACCTCGTTGCATCAGAACAGATCTGAGTCCTTGATTTGATGCATCGCAATAGACAACGAAGTCTTCTATCCCTTCGGGGAAGGATAGTTTTGGTGTGGTGCATAACGCTCGCTTGATCGTTTGGAATGCTCTCTCCTATCTCTCTTCCCAGTCAAAGGCCATGCCTTTCTGGGTCAGTGTTGTAAGAGTTTTCGCTATGCGGGAGAAGTTCTGAATGAACCTGCGATAGTAGCCAGCAAGACCTAGAAATTGATGAATTTCTGTAGGTGTCTTCAGTGCTGACCAGTTCTCAATGGCCTTGATTTTGGAATTGTCCATGTGTATTCCTTCTTCGCTAACAACGTGGCCCAAGAATACGACTCGTCGGATCCAAAATTTGCACTTCGAGAACTTCACATAGAGCTTCTCCGATTGCAATGTTTCTAAGACTCTACGGAGATGTTGACTATGTTCTTCCTTACTTCGAGAGTAGATGAGTATGTCATCAATGAATACGATGAAGAACTGATCCAAGTAAGGACGACACACCCTATTCATCAGATCCATGAATATTGCGGGCGCGTTAGTTAATCCGAACGGAACCACTACAAACTCATAGTGTCCATAACGAGTTCGGAAGGCTGTCTTGGGAACATCTTCCTCTAGCACTCGTAGTTGGTGGTATCTGGATCGTAGATCTATCTTCGAGAAGTTGTTGGCTCCTTAAATTTGATCAAATAAGTCATCAATGTGGGGCAAAGGATAACGATTTTTAATGGTAAGCTTGTTGAGTTCCCTGTAGTCGATGCACATGCGAAACGATCCATCTCTCTTCTTGACGAACAAGACCGGTGCTCCCCATGGTGAGAAGCTTGGCCTAATAAATCCCTTCTTGAGAAGTTCGTTAAGTTGACTGGAAATTTCCTACATCTCTTCCGGTGCCAGACGATAAGGTGATTTGGCTACTGGAGTAGCCCCTTGCACTAAGTCGATTCTGAACTCGACTTGGCGTTGTGGTGTTAATCCTGGGAGTTCCTATGGAAAGATGTCGGGAAATTCGCGTACTTCTCTGATGTTCTGAATGTCTTTCATTTCTTGACTCGTATCGACGATGTGTGTGAGGAATGCATGATATTCCTTTCGTAAGCATTTCTGGGCTTGGATGCACGAAATGATGCAAAGGTTTGTACTCGGTTTGTCGCCATTGATAATTAAGGTTTCGTTGTTAGGAAGGTTAAGAAGAACTGCTTTCTCAAAGCACATGATGTTAGCATGAAGAAGACTCAACCAATACATGCCGATGATAACGTCGAAACATTTAATTGGGACCGACATGAGGTCTATCTTGAAAGTATGACCATCTAAAGTCAGAGTACAACCTACGTATATGCAGTTAGTAATTTCCTTTTTCCCATTTGCCATCTCTATAATGAATGATTTATATAAGGCATTGGGTTTGTGTTTAAGTGGATGTGCAAATTTATGGCTTACAAAACTCTTCTTTGCTCCGCTGTCGAAAAGTATGCAAGCATATGGGTTATCGAGGAGAAACGTACCAGTAACTATCATAGGATCAGCTACTGCTTCCTCGTGGCCCATGGCCATAACTCTTCCTACTCTGCCAGCCATCCCCGCCTTAGGGCAGTTCCTCTTGTAGTGGCCCACATCGCCACAACCGTAGCAAGCTTGGCCCACACCGGCGTTAGGAACTTGGGCGGTCGGTCCTGCTGGAGTCCTGCAGAAACGAGATGTATGCCCCTTCCTGTTGCAATTAGAGCACTGCATCCACTTTCAAGGTCCATCGTGATGGAAGTCGCATTTGTTGAACTTCGGAAGAGTTCCAGCATAAGTTTTTGTTGGTAAGGGGTTCGCAGGGACAACAGGAGTTACCGTGGCAGCATTGATTGCCACAAGTTGTTGTCTCTTGGAGGATTCTTGTGAAGCCCCTCTTTTCCTCTTCTTCCACCCCTTCTTGTTGTTGTTGTCCTTTTATGGCTGGGGTGTAGGGATTGTTGGGTTCTGGTGTGTCCTGTGGTCTATGAGAGATTGTGCCAACTCCTTGGTGCTGTCAAAAGTGACAGGCTTGGAAGCGATAGTCCCTAGACGTATCTCTCTATTCTTTTGCTCTCTAGAGCAACTATGTCAGGGCATAGGATTTCCAGATCACAGCACCTATTTGTGTAGGTTGATATGTCGGATCCAACCATTTGTAGACCCCATAGTTCCTGTTCGAGTTTTTGTATTTCCCCTCGAGGACATTACTCTCTCATCAGCATGGCTTTAAAGTTTTCCCAACTGATGGAATTTCCCACCACTATAGTTAGAGACTTAACAGGGCCATTCCACCATGTTAGTGCTCTGTCAGAGAAGGTACAAGTAGCAAACTTGATCTTTTTGCCCTCCGGGCAGACACATATTTCAAAAACCGTTTCCGTCTTTTCAATCCATTAATTTAATACCATAACTCCACCAGTTCCATTGAAGTTTCAGAGTTTGGCACACGTGAAGTCCTTGTAGGTGCATTCCCGAGGATGCCCATGGCTCTCGGCGTGGTTGGAGGGATGTGCACCTGTTCCCGATCCACTAGGGGCAGGAGTATTGATGGCTGACACAGCAGCTGCTACGGTTGCTATGAATGCTACCTGGAACATAGTGGCATCGAAAGGAGGAGGTGGTTAAGGAGGTTGATGTGGAGGAGGAGGTGGTGGTATCAGAGTTTCGTTATTTGGGTTACGCCTTGGATTTCTGCGTGGCGGCATCTTTTAACTATACGTTTAAAAAGATGACAACATTGATAAGAATAATCGAATAATGAGAGTGACTCATGGACTAACCCTCCATATGTCACACCCCGAAAACCAAAGGCGGAAACATTTCCGGGGCGGACTCCACGTTGAGTATCAAACCAATGCACATAGTAAGCAAAGTAGACAACAATTACATTAAATATATAAAAGTTTACATTTGTTTCAAAAGTAAATTGTACAAGTGTGATACATAACATATATGAACAAAATGAGACGAGCCTTCTACGCACTCCGTCTTCGCCAAAAGTGATCGTCGGGTACCTATCTAATGTGGACCTAAGAATACAAGCAGTTTGAAAATCAGCATAAAGCTGGTGAGTTCATAAGCGGTTAGTTTTCTGAAAGTTTTACGAGTTCCTTTGGTTTCCTGAAAAAGCGGTTATCCAAGAAAATCCCATATTTTCTTAAATGTAATGTTTACCAAACCCAAATTGTAATGTAAAAGATGTACACTGAAAACGTAATTGTTCTCGTGAATTGTAAAGTTTAGTTATCTAACCTGTTATACTTTTCTGGTTACGTACTACTGGTACTCAGGAAAATCCTATATTTTCCTACATGTGTGTGTGTACTATTACCGATTTTGTGTGTGCGAACTGTTACCGATCCTGATTATGTTCAACGTTATCCCCAGGAAAACCCCATGTTTTCCTGAATGTTTGGGTGAGTGAATTGTTTACCGATTCCGATTATGTTCAATGTTATCCCCAGGAAAACCCCATGTTTTCCTGAATGTGAGGGTGTGTGAACTTTTTACCGATTTCGATTATGTTCAATGTTATCCCTAGGAAAACCCCATGTTTTGCTGAAAGTGTGTGTGTGTGAACTGTTACCGATTCCGATTATCCTTAAATATACATTAGTTTTATTACGTACATAAAACTAATAAATAAGTGTAAAATGTTAATAATCTTGATTGCGAGTCCTTAACCATACTTCAGACTAGATATGACTCGGGCCAGGGCCAGTATCCTTTTTATGACTTTCGTCACCCTTGAACCTTTCGGTTTGGCTGTAGCTAGCAGCCAGGTGCGGGATTTTCAGTCCCGTATAGATCTATACACTCAAGCCACGCTCTCCTACGTTCGGAGATTCTGGTTACAGGGGTAGTCCTCCACTCTCTCGAGCCAAGGAAGTGTTACAGAGGACATGTCTCCAATCTTTAAGATTTCCCTTTACTTCTCGTGCCTAAGGAAGTAGTATCTATGACTACCTAAGTTCTAATGGATTATGTCCTTTACACTCGAGCCTAGGTGTTTTATTAAGGACATTACAATGTTTTATGTATTCTATAGGTGTTTGTCTTTTCCACTAGTGCCTAGGGTATTTTATTACAGACTTTACATATGATTTATAATCTCAATCAATAAAAGTGTGAACAATCAATTGTAAAGCATACAACATAACAGTATATAAGCAGAATTGAAATTGGGTTTGAACAAACAACTCTGCGAGTTAAAACAGTTTGTTAGTAAGTTTTCAATTCTTAAAAGTGTGAGAATTATGAAATCATTTAAAATGAAATAATGAATTTAAGTACAAGATATCCTTGTACTTTTGCTTGTATCCCCCCCTGAAAACATTTAAAAACGATTGAAAAAGGGTAGGGCTATGAACTCACCTGTTGAGAAACGCATCAGTTTGGATCCTAAACGTCAGTTCTGGGTTTACGTACGCCCAAGATCCCTATGGATTATAAAATGATATACTATTATATCTAATTAGATTTGTAAACTCTAATTAGATATGATATTACACTCCAATGAGCGAAAATACTTCAAAACAAGTGTTTGGAGTGACCCAGGTGACATCTACGAACGTGTATTGATGCGAGGGACTTGGGATTTGAGTTTACTCTTCAAGAGTAAACTCCCTAATGAGTTTTCGGCCTTATACACTACTCATACATGAGTTCACGGCTGTGAACTCATGTTGGCAAGGTTTATGGTGCTTAAAGGGTCAATATCACTTGGGAAGTGTTGGGACAATTTTACCTAAGGCATGGGAGTAAATTAAATCACCAAATGACATTATTTAAGGGAGTTTACGGCCCTAAACAACGATTTTACGGCCGTAAACTCCTATCCCCCTTAGATTAATGATTTAATGGACTTAGCTTAATCATATGTGATTCCTACCAATTTTCCAAGCCTTGGTATGAATTTCGGGTACCATTTGACATGTATAAAGGAGTTTACGGCCCATGAATATGTTCTTGGGGGTGTCTTGGCCGTAAACACCTAATTGGATGGTGTTTGGCATGTTTAAGGTCCCCAAACTATTTTTGGTTGGTTCTATGATTTATTCCAAGGCTTTTGGTTAAGTTTCAAGGCATTCTAACATGTTAAAAGGTGTTTACTCCCCATGTTTGAGAGGTTTACGGCCCAAGAATGAACCTTGGCCGTAAACTCATTTTTACCCCTCTAAATTCAAGATTTAGGTGTTACAAGTCCCGGTTTGTAAGCCTCAAAGTCGTATCTAAGTCCCAACAATGATTTGGAAGGGTTAAATGGCTCTAAAACCCCATATATATGAGTTTACGGCCCAAGTATGTTCTTGGGCAGTAAACTCATGTTTACTCTTCAAAATCCATGTTAAAGGCATTCTAAGTCTAGTCCATTAAGCCATATCTAAGCTCCAAAGGTCGATTGGAAGGGTTTTTGGGCTCCAAAACCCATTTTGTATGATTTCATGGCATAGGACTGTTCCAGGGCCGTAAACTCATGAATGTGGTCCTACTCCATGATTTGAACTCGAATTTGAAGGCTAGAGGGGTTGCATAACAAGCTAGGGAAGGTACCTCAAAGATTTGGAGCCTTAAATTGGTGATTTGGACCTTTAAACTTGGATTTAGGAGAGAGGTTGGAGAGAGAGTAGAGAGAGGAAGCAAAAGCTTCAAATGAAGGTTTAAACATGTTTAAATAGGTCCCAAAACTTAGACACGGTGGACTTCTACCCGATAACGGCATTAAATGAGGCTTTTGGTCGCACCCGATTAAGTTGCCGTAACTCGATGTGGTTGATTCTAGAAATGTTCTGATCACTAATATGAGGTGATAAATTGATTTCTAAATGTATTAGCACACTCATTAAGTCATTTTAGATCATTTCCATTTAATGACTTAATTAATTGATGAAATCGGAAACGAATTTGAAAATGACGATTGGTTGATCGGAATGAGTTACAAAAAGGATTATAAGCTAAGATACGAATTTCGGGTTGTTACACCATAGTCCAACAGCACAATGAATAGTATGTTTGAATGAAGGTGATAGCATTTGGATAATAACTTCCATATGATTAGATATCTGTCAACAATACTGGAATTACAGATGTAATAAGTTTGGGAAAAATGGCCTAGAAGTAGGCCTTACATCAACCAAGATGAGAAAATGTTGATAGAACTATGACTAAATCAAGACCTAACAGGTCTAAGATTTACAAAGATAGGAAATTAGACCAAACTTTTTACATAAACTAGGTTATATCCAAAAGATTAGTCGATGAGATTCTATCGGCGACGAGAACTGCTAGCATGAGTTCTTGATCCCGACAGTAGGCGTTCTATGTCCCTTATACGCCTGTCAGCTCTCACTTGTTGAGCTCGAAGTTCCCTAACTTTAGCTTGGGTTTCAGCAAGTTCTCTCTGTAGAGCTGCATTGCGGACCCGATTCCTTTCCTGAGCAGGCTCTAGTTGACAAATGCGGACAATATTAACGCTAGAGTTGGCGTCAATCTTCAAGACTCGATTGATAGTTGATTGACCCAGTATCGGGTTCCGAGACATCCTATGAACCATGATGGGTAGGACCCTATCAGTAAAACCTCCCTCAGTGAGGTTGTAGAAGCTTCTGTCTCCGTTTTAGGGGATAGGTTGACCCTGTTCCTGGCTCCATGTATTCAAGTTTGTGGCCCACAGAGGTGTGGGTCCTTGAAATGCGGGACAGGGGTTCATGTTTGGGTTTTAAGCAGCTGGAGGTAGGTTGTTGACTTCAGGATCCAATTCAGAACTATCCAAGAAGCCTTCAGCCTGGTGATCATCCAAAGGGATTTGATGATCATCTTTCGGTTCTTCCTCTAGCCATCCAATGTTGCCTTGGTTTGGGAAGTACGGATCGCCGTGGTGAAATCCCACCATGATATCTACGCAAGAAAAGGGATATAAGAAATAACTAACTAGACGAACTAACTAAGATAATTACAGTAAGACCAAATACCCCTATGGTATTTCTTTGTGGTTGTGTTGATAAGTTTTTAGATTTGTTACCACATCACAACCATTCTTGGGAATATGCTAATCACTCCTTAGATCATCATAGTTGATCAGGCTATGCCACTCCCAAGACTGACCATATATCCCTAGGATCACTTGTGATGTTCAACAATCGTAATACTTTTGTTCTTGTCGTTGTGACACCAATTTTAGTATGAATGTAGACACATATACTTAATTAAATATTTTATTATTTAAAACTATAAACTCTAAGTCAGAGTGTTTTAATCCTAATGTATTTATAGTTAGTATATCTTTTATGGGTTGATATACTATATTCACTATAAACAATGCTCTGATATCAATCTTTCACACCCCAAAACCAAGAACGGCGGAAACGTTCAGGGGTGGAGGACGTCATGTACAGTATCACAACAATGCAAAGTAGTAAGCAAGCAACAACATCATCCATTGCATTAAAAGTAAATATTTAATACATGTGTTCTCTTTAATAGTAATAAGACACCAAAATATGAAATCAAAATAAAAGACGAGTCTTGTCTGTGCTCCGTCTTCTCAAAACCTGGCTATTGTACCTATCTACTGGTGACCTGAGAATACAAGTTATTTTGAAAGCGAGTATCAGCATAAAGCTGGTGAATTCATAAGTATTTAAGTGTTATTGTCTTGTTTTGGAAATCTGTTATGAATGCCATGTAAATCTTTAAAAAAAACAATTGATATAAGTATGAAAACCCTAGAAAATCTCATATTTCCTATTAGTATAAGAGTAGTCTTCTACGAAGACCCGAATGTTTTGAAAGTAGTCTTCTACCAAGACCTGTATGTTTGAAAGTAGTCTTCTACCAAGACCTTTATGCTAGAAAGTAGTCTTCTACCAAGACCTGTATGTTTTAAAGTAGTCTTCTACCAAGACTTGTATGTTTTGCTATAACAATGATAGTTTTCCCTCTTTTTGACTATTACTAACAGTACGTAGTCTACCTCATCATTTATGTGAATGTATGACAAAATAAAGTAATAGGAAAAATATAGCCATGTAAGTGTTATCATTTTGTATTAGGATCAACTCGACATCGCGACTGTCGAAATGTATAACCTTGAACATCTGTAGATTGTTCATTTTTCCTCTGTAGCTGGCAGTAGGTTTAAGGAATGGTTAGTCCCGTAAAGTTATCCCTAATATAACTATCAACCGTAGGCATCCGTTGATGTTCATTACCTCTGTTGCTAACATGTGGGTTCCAGAATGGTTAGTCCCATCTAGTTATCCTTATGTACTAGGATAGGCATAACAATTCACAAATATGTAATCGTAACTCATCATATTGAATCTAGGTACAAGTATCCATGTAATTGTATACAAATAATTGTATATATGTAAATGTATTCATGTAAGTGTATCGATGTAGACGTATTCATGTAACATGTAATGTATAGTGTAGACTCATGAATGAACTGACTCTGGTGTAATTCCTTGTAATAGGAATAATGTTTTGTATCTCCTAACTATCCCTATAATAGTTAACTGGAAGGTAATTGATGGTCCAAGCAGGTATATACACCCTTGCTACACAAGAGTGTGAGAAACTGAGTGAAGGATGAAAGCTATTATATCAATACATATATAAGAACATAAGTGTATAGATATAGTTTTGATCAAGAAGATGAAAATGGTTTTGTAAGACATTTAAGAGTTTTGAACAATAATTAGCAATGAATTGATGTCATTTTAATAAACATTTCAAAAGTAATACATATGATAACAAAATATTTTTAAGAAAGAAAACCATTTCATACATCACATTTTGAAGCATGTGAAATTCAGTTGGATGAAAACACAGTTATAAATTACATGTGATTGATTCTATAGCCTGTTGTTTTCTACTTGTATCCCCCCCCCCCCCCCCCATTAAAGCATTTAAAATCATTTAAAACATTGATTAAGGGGTATGAACTCACGTGTAGATGGTGGTTTGGATGAACTGAATGATGTAGGATTGGTAGGTGTCAAGTGAAGACTTGTACACACACTATGATCCTAGTGAACATATAAGCACACATATATGTATCCAATTAGACTTTAAACCACTAATTGATAAAGTTAAGACATCCTAAGACATGTAAAACAACTTATTTAAGTGCTACAATTCATAAGGATTTCATCTAAGTGTTGTAGGACAAGGCTAGTGGGTTTAGGGTTCCAAAGGACCCCATTCTTGAGTTTACACTCCAATACCATAACAACAATGAGTTTATGGTCGTAAACCCTTTAGTTTACGGTTGTAAGCTCCTAAGCCTTAGTTTATTTGGTGTTTTGAAGTCTTACATTTCCCTTCGAAGTATTGCTACTTGATGGCTTAGTCCTTGGAAGAGATTAGGGCACCTTTCAACTCCTTTTAGAAGTTCACGGCCCTAGGACCAAATCCCTTAGAGATTACAGCCGTAATCTCTCATGGGTATGGTGTTTTTGGTGATTTCAAGTCCCTAACTTAACTAGGAATGAATCTAGGCTAGTGTCCAAGGCTTATGAAGAGTTTAAAGCACACTTTGGCCCTTTTGTTTGGGGTTCACGGTCCAAGAACTTCTTGGGCCGTGAACACCTTACTCTTGGTGTTCATGCGGTGTTTTCTAGTCCTACATACATTAGGATACGAGTGTAGGCCAGTTTCATTGCAAAAGGAAGGGACTAGGGCACTCATTTATCCCTTAAAGAAGGGTTTATGGTCCAAGATGTTCTTGGGCCGTAAACTCTTTGATCTTGTGGTTTTGATACGATTTCTAGTTTATTAGACACATATCAAGCCCTATAATACACTTAGATAAAAGTACTCACTATTTGGGACGAAAGGCCGATGATCCGTGAGAGAGAATTTGGCTTTTCTCTAGTTGGAAATGGAACAAATGAATAAATATGGCTAAGGACCATATATATACCCTTAGGGTTTTGGACCCCAAGCTCCATGTTCGGGTTGTATAATTCCAATTTCTTAGAGTATGAAATTTCATTGTTACACAATAACCCTAAGAGCATCCCCTCTCCTGGCATCTCCTAAAGTGTTAATCATAAAATATTCAAACTTATCTTAAATCATCTGAAAGTTAACATTCACTGTTCTGACTTCTATTGACTTGATATGTTTACAGAATGGAAATTTCGGGTTGTCACATAGACAAAACACAACGGTGCAACTTTTAACAGAGTTACAGTACTTTGGTTTCACTACAAGACTATTGTTGCGAACAAGGTATACTAGAAAAGGCAACTATACGCAGCACGAGGGTCCCCTTTACTGACGGGATCTCTCAAAAGATAAGACTCGAGTTGCACTAGTTTTAGACATGTTTAACAGCATACTTAATGCTGAAGATTGGAAGTGAACTCCTATTATAGTCGGGTTCTTCATTGCCTCTTTCCATTCTGAGCTCAAAATCCTCCTGTTCCACTGTCATTCTTCTCTGTTGGGCAGTCCCTTTTGAAGTGTCCCATTATGCCACATAGATAGCATATCCGAGAAATTTCGACATTGGTGGTTGAAGTAATGCGTTGGACCTGAGTCCTGCAGAAGCGGGTAGTGTGTCCGCTCTTGTTGCAGGTCTGTAACAGACGACAACTACCTAGGTTATGGAAGTTGTAGTTATTGCACATTAATAGGTTTCCAGGATACTGTCTGGCCGGGTTAGGGATAATTGGGATACTAGCAGTGTTGGTGATAAGAGTTGCAGATGTCGTGGCTGCGAAGGCTGCCACTGGTGATGGTTTCCTGTTTTGCCCTTGAGGTGATTTGCCTTTAACTCTATCCGATAATTTTCGTTTATTGCTCTTTGGTTTGAGGTTCAGATTGTCGTGGTAGCTTGTTACTCGGGGGTGTACTTGGTTTCTACTTTGATTGGAATTATTGAAAACCATCCCGCTAACATTTGCGTTGTCAGCGTTAAGGTGAGTCAGAACAACTGTCACGACAACTAAGAGTGTAGCTTGAAAGGTAGCTGCATCTATCTGAAGAGTTGGTGTTTGGTTGATAGGTTGATTATGTTTCTTCGGCGACATGATTCTATAACATGAAAGAAAATGAATTCGTGAGCAGATATGGTTGAACGTAGATGTAGTTTGATCATTCATGTAAAGAATAGAAATATGTTCTCATGGGTTTGACCTAAATCCCTATGATGCAGTCCTAGTAAAGAGTAGAAGTAAGTTCGTAGAATGGTCTTAAGATGTTTGTCGTACAAGCCGAGGTATTATTGGTTGGTGAATAATATGATCCAACCTTTAAAAGGGGCTTGAAAATGATTCTGGAGTTAAATTACCCTAGTCCAATAACTTGACCAGAGTGGGTTTCAGATAGACTCCAACGATAGTATGATGAAAGTATTTGAACGAAGCGTAGCACGGAAGTTAGCCGACTGTCAATATAATCGATGTTTAAGATGTAATAGGTTCGGGAAAATTGATCTTGAAGAAGGTCTTACATCATATCCGGAGTAAAAAGGTTTTGGACGCATAAAGGCCTAACTAACAGTACTTATAATACAAGATAGTTACATAGAAAAATGCTACACAGGACATATACAAGAAATCGATTCCTATAAACAAGGAAGGAAAATAAAACATTTCTTACTGGCGGCGGTCATCCCTCTGGTGAACTCTCAGTTCAGCCAATTGACGTTCCATTATCAAGCAGGTGTCTTTCGTACACTCTCTGGCGTACTCGTAGTTCTATGACTTCGGCTCGTGTTTTAGCGAATGCTTGCAGCAGGGTCTCTTGGTCTCTCTCAAATCTCTCACGAGTGTTTTCAAGATGATTGGTGTGGATGGTATGCATTCTTGCATTGGCATTTTAACCTCTTCGATAAAATGGTGAGCCGTCCAGCCCTGAATTTCATTTCAGGAAACTCTACGGATTGGGATTGGTAGAACTATGTCTGCTGATCTCCCTTCGCTTAAGTTGTAGCAGCATTCGGTGTCCTTGAAATGGCATAGGTTGATCTTGCTCTTCACTCCATGTTTCCAAGCGTTCTACCCAAGGAGGTGTCGGGCCATGAAAAGCTGGGACGAGGGTTATGATTTAGAATGGGAGCTACCAGGGGTAGTTTCTTAACCTCGGGTTCAGAGTTATCATCATCCGAAAGGTCCTCCGCATGGTGATCATTCAAAGGGATTGGATGATCATTCTCGGGCTCTTCTCCAAACCATCCAGCATTGTCTTCGTTCGGAAGTTACGGGTTGCCATGGGGATGGAATCCAACCATGTTATCTACGCGAGAATTAGGGTAAGAAAATCATTATTAGACGAACTATCTAGATAATTATTAGATAATCTTCATTAGTTACATCATTATTTGTAAAGTGCATACCAGTTATATGTAATCAAAACAGCATAGGCCTTTGAATAAGTGACCTTAACTCCAAATTCACAAGGAACCGGGGTAACGCAGAATTTCACAGATTCTAAGTCTATGACATCCGAGTTACATATAACCTTAGTATATCCACTTAGCAACTATCAACTTAGTAATGAAGATCCTTTTTAGTTCTCAAGTAATTAATTATAGTAACACAAAATACTCCTATAGTATTTTAGACTTAGGTTCTGTTATAATGTTCTCATTGTGGTAGTGTTGGTAAGTTTTTAAACTTCTTAACACATCACAACCATTCTTGGGTATGTTCTAATCACTCTTCGGACCAGCATAGTTGATCAGGCTATGCCATTCCTAGGATTGACCATACATCCCCGAGCTTACCTGTGATATTCAACAATCGTAATACTTTTGTTCTTGTCATTGTGATACAGATTTTAGTATGAATACAGGCACGTATTATTTGTTAAATATTTTATTATTTAAAGTATAAACTCTTGGTTAGAGTATATTTAATCCCATTGTATTGATAGTTAGTATATCTTTTATGGGTTGATATACTCAATTCAGTATAAACAATGCTTTGATACCAATCTATCACACCCCAAAACCGAGAACAGAGGAAATGTTCTGGGGCGGAGGACGTCATGTAATGTATCACAACAATGCAAAGTAGTAAACAAGCAACAACATCATTCATTTCATTAATAGTATAGTTTTAAGTACATGTGAGTTCTTTCATAGTATATATCTACATAATGAATATTCAAATCCGTCTTCACAAAACTTGGTCGTCGTACCTGTCTTATTTGTGACATGAGAATACAAGATATTTTGAAAGCGAGTATCAGCAATAAAGCTGGTGAATTCATAAGTATTTATGTGACTTTCATTTGTAAAACTGTAAAGAAAGACCTGTAAACGTTTGAAGGAAAGTTTGTATCAATGAACCTGTTTGTAAGTAATTGTAAACGTTTGAAAACCATAGAAATTCCCATATTTCCTACTAGTATAAAAAGTAGCCTTCTACCAAGACCCGACTGTTTTAAATGTTTGCTTTTAGAAATCCAATATTTGTTCATAAGTGGGTGGTAGTCTAAAAGTCCCAAAACTGAAATGCAATAGTATTTTTCATGTCTAAAATAGTAGATTTGTATATGTAATAAATTGTTAAGGCAATTGATAACCCCGTAAATCAACATGTTCTTAATACTCCATGTGAGCTTTATAACCATACTAATGACCCAGACTGCCTGTAACAATGTTCTTTAGGCATTGGAAAGTTATGATGTTTGTCACCCCAGGCCTGCCGGCCTAGTTGTAGCTAACAACTTAGGTGTGGGAGTGTCAATCTCGTATAGATCTATACACAAGTATCACGCTCCCCCTATAAGGGATTATGGTATATAATACAGGAATTAAAATGCATACTCGAAAGTATGTGAAATGTATCACAAAATTTAGTATAAAACAGATTTACGTATGAAAATGTCTATTTGTTCTTGTATATGAAAATATTTCTATGATATAGTACTTGTAGTATGTAAAATTTCATGAACAGCTAGTAAACTATCTATGTAATCGTATCTCTTCATATAGTATGTAATGTGTTCGTATTTCATATAGTATGTAATGTATGAGTATAGACTCATGAATGAACTGACTCTTGTGTGATTCCTTTTATTTGGAATAGTAAGTAGTATCTCCTAGGTATACCTATTATAGTTACTAGTATTGTACGTGTATAACCGAAGTATGCGTTTGCTACCCGAAGGTACTGAACCAACTGACGGAAATTTTATGTCTATATATGTATACATGATATATATAACTAATATGTAGATGACATTTGGACGAATAACTGATGCCCTAAGGCCACATCCCAACGAGGAAAAGGAAATAAAGCGAGCTAGTCGTCCTAAGTCCTTTAAACATTACTTATATAACTATGCATATATGGGCATGCATTTTACAATATAAAAGTATAAAAGAAGTTTTGTAATACCTTTGAAAAGATTAATAACGAAGAAACGATGACTTGATGTCATTTTATAAAACGATTTGAAAGTAGTTTGTTTGATAAGAACAGTTTAAAGTATAAGAAATCCTTTGTTTGAAACACAAATGTAACAGGGTTTGAAAGGAAATAGATAGTATGTAAGATAGTTTGATAAAGAGTTTTAAACATGTATAAATGCTTGAGAAAGTCATTTGAAGTAATATGTTTGGTAAAACAGCTAAACGTGTAGTAAATACATTTGTATACTAGTTATAAATCCAATATGATTGATTAATTAACAGCAAGTATAGAAAAAGATTTATGTTTTTCACACGAGGATAATCATATGTTTTACTTGTATTCCCCCCTTAAAAGTGTATAAAAGCATTTATAAAGTATTTGAAAAATATGGTTGTAGTGGTATGAACTCACTTGATAGATTGAAGAAAGCCAGATGAAAACCGAGCAGAACTTCTATTCGAGAAAGCGGATTTCTCGAGATTCTTGGGAATCTCGGGAATCTCGGGAGCGTAAAACTTCCTTCCCAACATGGATATTAAAACTGGTACTTCGGAATGGCTCCGAGGGTTTAAACACAGAGCTTCGGCACGAGAAAGAGAAGAATTGAGCAAAAATGGTTGGCACCCTCGCATCCCTCTTATAGGGGCTAAAAGCCTCACATACGCGGTGAGTACTAGGAAGGGTAAACTAGGTGTACGCAACATCATCGCTTACTGCATCCTTGGATGGAGCATCAAAATGACGTGGACGAACCGGAGCCTAGCATCCGAGTACGCGGGGCGTACGAGGGTACGTTGGGTGTAAATCGTCTCGGTGTGTGCCATGGACTTGTAAAATCTGTAACTTTTGCATACGAGCTCTGATTTTGACGTTCTTTATATCCACACGAAGGTGAGAAAATACTCTACAACTTTCATTTAGACTTCATCGGCTAATTTTGATTTATTTTTAATTATATATTTTTAATAGGCCGGGACACGAAAAGTCTGTTTTAAAATCCATAACTTCTTCATCCGATGTCCGTTTCTGTCAAACTTTTTACTGTTGTGCTACCATTGACGAGATCTTTGATTCTCCTTTTGGTTGTGTTGGCCATAAATCACTCGATCACTGTTTCGAGTTTTTAGCTGTCTACTGTCACTTCGGAATTTAGAAAAATCATAACTTCCTCTTACGAAGTCAGATTTGGGAGTTCTTTTTATGCGTGCTCACGGTTTAACGAAATCTACGACTTTTGTTTAGACACCTAAGGCTAAAAACTATTGTATTTAAACTTCGTGTTTGACGTCTACCAACATTGTCGGTTTTTGCTGCGAATCTTAGATTGGTCATAACTTCTTCGTTATAACTCAGATTTTAGTGTTCTTTATATGTACAAAAACCTTGATATGATTCCTACCACTTTATTTAACTCAAATAAGATTTTAGGAAAGTTAAATTTTGACCTAATTTTGACTGGTGTTACATTATATTGTCTCGAAATGTCGGGTTGTCACAGAGGCCTCCTAGTACGATGGGCGTACAAGAGGGTACGTTGGGTGTACTAGGTTCAGAGTGAAAACCCTAATTGTAATGTGTGTCCATATTTAAGGAACATGATGGCCTCATTTCTAGCCACCATTTCCAGCTCGCAACCCTCCAAAACCCTAATTTTCGTACCTTGAGCTTGAGTGACCATTTATAAGCTTCTAAGTGTTCTTGTGGAATTCTTTGAATGAAGATGGAGCATTGAAGAGAATAGAGTTGGAGTCCAGGCTTTGGATCTGAGCTTTTCTGTGGTTGGAGCATCATTTGAAGGTATAAAGCTTAGAGCTTTCTCATCCTTTTTTATTTCTGCCTATTATGGTCCATTTAGGGTTTTTTGTCCCAAAGCTTGAAGCATTATGAGTTGTTGAACTCCAGAGCCTAATATATGCCCCTTTGTGCATTTCTAGTGGAGTGGATTCATAAAAATAAGGTATTGGACGTTAGAACCACCCAATGCATGAGATATGAGCATTTTGGGGAGCAAAGAGGAGAGTTTTTGGGTTTGGGACTTGCTCAGCCATGTAAAGGCTTAAATTCATGAACTTTATGGAGTATGAGCCTTTAGGGAGTCCAGATCTGAGAGTATAGCTATGGTCTTAACGGATTAAGACCAAGGGAGTGGGAAAAGCAAGTCTGGGACGTACACTGAGCGTAATCCCAGTATGCAAAGCATAGTGTAGAGGATCCCTGATGAATGCATGGCGAGGTAGTACGTCTAGTGTACGCGCTACAGTTGAATTTTGTTAACTTTTAGGGTTTGATCACGGAAGGGTAAAATGGTATTTTACCCTTCTGTGAGTTTGTAGTGGGTTTAGCCTAACTTCTTTGAGGGTCATTTATTAATTAGAGATAATTATAATATGTGTTAGGCGGAGGATAGACCGATGATTCGTGTACGACGTTTATTTGCTTGCTTACGAGGTGAGTCTTCTCACTAAACTTTCCATGAGTGGTAAATTTGTGTGACCGGAGGGTCTTGTATGTTTATACTGAGTTGTAACGTCTGTCTCTTGAGGTATTAATTATTTAATTTTTCTTAAATTATAATTGGGCCTAGTATGGAAGAAAAAGAGTATTGGATTTGGATTAATGCACTTAGGCCAAGTCTTGGGCCGCCCATAAGACATACGCGGGGCGTAGCTTGAGCGTAAGCGAGGCGTATCGAACCGTGGTTGGAATCGGGGACGCACACACTTACGTGCAGCGTACCACTATGTACACGCAGCGTAAGTGAGAAAATAAGAAAACCCTAATTTAAGGGTCTAAGACCTATATAAACCCCATTATAGCCTCCCTCTGGATCATTATCAGCCTCCTCACCCCCAAGAAAACCCTAGCACGTCTTTACACTCTCTTTTGTGTGATTTTGCTCTTTGTGAGAGTTTTTAGTGAGGAAGAAGTTGTGAAGAAGGAAAGCAAAGTTTAGAGAAGAAGCTTGAGCTCAGAGATCTAGACTAGACTCACTCTTTGTCACTAAAAGAAGGTATAAAGCGCTGAACTTTCTTCCACATATGCTAGATCTAGAGTTATTGAAGTTTTAGACATCTTTAGGTTGAAAGGTTGGACCTTGATCATGAAAATTCGTATTTGAGCTTGGGATTGCCATCCTTTAGGCTAAAAATACCTTCTTAGCAATAAAGTTTCGATCTTTGAGGTTTGCATGAGGCCATGCATCAAATCTAGCCATTTCTATGGAGTTAGGATATTGCTTTTTGAAGTTTCAGCCTCTTTGAGCCATTCAAACCATCAAGCATGCAACTTCATGGCTTAGGACATAGAATAAGATGTGGATCTGTAATTGTACCGTCTAAGTCGATGGATTAAGCACTTAATAGGAAGTAGGCTTAACATGGTTGTACGTTGGGTGTACAAGGAGGTACGCACAGTGTAGAAGCCAGTAGCTGGTATGCTCAGAATCCCTAGAGGTACGTCGCGCATACACTGCTTGATTGGCCTTTGAGCAATTGGGCATCGGTGTGGGCTGTGCTTTTTACTTAGAGTCTTTGGGCCTTAAGGGCCAATAGGAGTCAGTGAATATGGGCCAAGTATAGGTGTTGGGCCTAGGGTGAGGCCCAATAAAGGGATTTGGGTCCAATATAGAAATTGGGTCATTAATGGGCCTCTAGGGGGTCATTGACAAACATAGAAGAAATTAAGGGTTTGGGCCCATGTTTCTAACTCACACCATAGCAGGGGTAAAATGGTTATTTTACCCTTAGATTAGTTATCAGTATTTGATTTAGTTTTTATGGAATTTGTAGCCGGGGAGTTCCAAAGCAGCAGTCAGACAGTTTCAGATTTAGCACCTCAACAACCAACGTTACGAGGTGACTCTTCCTTCCAGTAGGAACGGGTCTACGGCCACCATGTCGGCCCGTTTAGTCAGCAGTTTTTCCGGACTGTGGTCCAAGGCAGTTGTTCACTGTGCTTGATGTCTTTGTGATTCAAGCATGTCTTTTTGTTATGTGTTCCGGACTTTAGTCCAATACAGTATGCAGTATATGTGTTTATGCTAGTAGTTATGATTATGCTTTACTATGTTCAGTAAGATTCCGAACTTCGGTCCAATGCAGAGGGCAAGGCCCTGGTTAGATTCCGGACTTCGGTCCAATGCAGTTTCCGGACTTCGGTCCGATGCAGTTTCCGGACTTCGATCCGATGCAGTTTCTGGACTTCGGTCCAATGCAGAGGGCAAGGCCATGGTTAGTTTCCGGACTTCGGTCTGATGCAATTCCAGACTTCTGTCCGATGCAGTTTCCGAATTTCGGTCTGATGCATTGGGCAAGGCCCAATATGTGCTCTATATGTTAATGTATGGTAGGTGGTAGATTGGGGGAGCTCACTTAGCTTCGTGGTTACAGTTTTCATTTTTGGTTTCAGGTACTTCTGCTAGTAATGGGAAGAGCTCGGGTTGATGGAATGGCACACACCATAGTTATAGTTTATCCTGGGAGTTTTATTCAGATGTTTCGATGTGATATTAACTTCAGTTTTGATTTGATACATTTATTATGGCATTTTGAGACATACGATGCATGGTTTTATTATATAAATTTCGATGTTGTGGGATTTAATAATGTTAAAACAAAAAAATTGGGTTGTATTTTTGGGATGCTTCAACTTGGTATCAGAGCCTTGGTTTGAGGGATTCGGGCACACTTTTGGGTGTGTCTAAACTCAAATTAAGGAATTCGTATAAGGTTTTCAAAAGAAAAACATTATCGAAAGAAACTTTTGAAAAAGAAATTTAAAAAGAAATGAATTTTTGGAAAAGGAAAAGAAAGAGGTGTGGTGCATGCGATCAGCTGAGCTCAAGTAAGTACTCCCAAACTACCCATACAAGTTTATTTTATGATTATCAGTTTCAGTTTCAGTAGAATAGCAGGCTAGAATAGGACTAAGTATATAGGAGGATGCCTTATGTGCCTGTTATATGTGTTCCATCTTTATGAGAATTGCATGTTAGTATTGAGTAGACAGTAGTAGGATAACATTTTTATGTTATGCTTGATAGTGTGAGCTCAACATTGTATGCTAGTACAGTTTCTCGTTATGAGGATAGATTTGATTGAGTAGTTTCCTGTGTCCGAATGTTGCTTGCTTTGTGCCTTTGGGACTCTGATTGATGGGAGTTAGCCATTAGGTGAATACGTCACAACACATGTGATCAGGGTTGAATAATCTCAGAGTGTTGGGTTTGGCCCTATTGTGTAGCTCTCGTCTGAGTCTAACCGTTGTAGGGACGATTCTTTTACTCGAAGGGTTATCTGAGCCTCATCACATGTGATGGTATTCAGGTGATGGCTAATTGGCATTACAAGGAGGCCTTCAGCGGTTGAGGACTAGTTTGGGTGGAGTCAGAGATTTCCCTAGGGCAAGCCTAGAATGAGAGTAGCAGAGTTCAGTAGCAGTAAAAGTAACTTGGTGGAAGTCAAGGCAGTTCTTGAGGAAAGTACGGATATATGTGGCAAGTAGTATGGGCATGTACTACTGAAAGCAGAGGATTCGTACTTAAATCGAGGAAGGATGAGATGAGACCAGGAAACTTGTAGTGGTAGCGATCTCTTGAGATATATCAGTGTTTCTGATGTTTGTTATAATGTGTTTTCAGAATGGTGGTTTTACGCCGTAGGCCAGCAGTCGGTAGTTCAAGAGCCGGCAAGCGATCAAGATCAGGCTCGGGGGCCACCCATCTAGATGAGCAGACCAGAGAGTTCCTCACCTCAGAGGTTACTGGCACCGTACTTGAGCAGACTGTAGTGATCTTCGGTTCGATCAAGGAGGGTATTTTAGAGCTTATGGACGAGAGGTTGAACACATTTCGTGTTGAGGTGGCGGCCATGATGGGATCGCACACACTCACCTTTTAAGGAGTTCCGGGCTTGTGGAGCTCCAGACTACCATGGGGGCGGGACCCCATAGCGAGTACTAGGTGGTTCGCAGATGTTTCCAACTCTTCCCGCACCAGCGGATTTCCTAAGGGGGACAAGGTCAGACTAGCATCCTGTCTTCTGAAGGACAGGGCACGATATTCGTGGGAAGAGATCGGGCATGTCATTGGTGATGACGCAGCACTTGATGCGATGACCTGGGCTGATTTTACTACCAGGTTCAGAGCCGAGTTTGCACCGGTTATTGAGGTGCAGCAGTTAGCTAGGGAGTTTCAAGATCTCACTCAGACTATAGAGAGAGTGGCAGAGATTATCACCAAGTTCAAGGAGAGGGCTCTTCTCGTTCCTCAGTACATAGTTGATAAGGAAATGAAGAAGGCCCGTTATCATGTGATGTTGCGGAGTAATATCCGCCAGTTTTTGAGTCGGTCCATCTATAAAACGCTGGATGATATAATTGCGAGGGCCCGTGAGAGAGAGATGGATTTGGAGATGGAGAAGAAGAGGAAGCCAGAGGCGGCATCTGGCACAGGGAGTTCGGGAAAAAATCCCAAGGTATCGGATCATAGATCTAGAGGAAAACATAGCCACGGTCGGTGTGGCAAGTGTGGGAGATTGCACGATGGGGCGTGCAAGGCAGGGAGTCCCGGTTGCTACATGTGCGGCCGGACCGGGTATATGAGCAAAGATTGTACAGCTACACCCACAACTACCACAACATCTGATCTAATTTGTTTCCATTGCAATCAGAGGGGACATAAAAAGTCCCAATGTCCGAGTGTGTCAGCAGCAGGGAAGGTGGCGGCACCTGCCGCTGCTACATTGAGGATTACAGACGGCCATCAGGGTCAGGGTGAGGCGCCAATGGCGAAGACTAAATCTTTTCAGAGGACAGCAGAGGAGGCGCAAGCGACTCCTGAGGTGGTGATGGGTATGTATTTTCCTCTTATCTGTTTATTGATCTTGATTATTTCTCATGGTTATATGTTTTCATATAGGGTCGTTCTTAGTGAACGGCATTTCAGCTACAATATTGTTTGATTGGGGGGATACCCGATCATTTGTTTCACTTGCGCTTAGAACGAGGTTTAGTAGAGCTCCGAGGGAGCTGAGTTGTCCACTTGAGGTTGAGATAGCAGATGACAAGACCGTCAGGGTCGTGAGAGTACATAGGGGGTGTTCACTATAGTTATTTGATGAGCAGTTTTCAGTGGACTTAGTTCCTATTCCCCTACGAGGGAATAAGATTATAGTGGGTATGGATTGGCTGAGCCCTAATGGGGCAGTGATTGATTGCGAGATGTAGTTAGTAACGGATCACTCCTTTGTTCAGCAGTGAGAGTGAGACGCTACGTTTAGCAGGGTTGCACAGGGTACATCGCGTATGTTATAGATGATCGGGAGAAGGGTAAGGCAACAATTGACGATCTACCAGTAGTGCGAGAGAATCCAGACGTTTTTCCCAGTGGACCTACCTGGGATACCTCCGGAAAGACAGGTTAAGTTTCGGATTGACCTGGTTCCGGGTGCGGCTCCAATAGCCAAGGCACCGTATCGATTGGCTCCTCCAGAGATGCAGGAGTTGTCTACGCAGCTGCAGGAGCTGTTGGACAAGGGTTTCATCCAGCCTAGTAGTTCACCATGGGGAGCCCAGATCCTATTCGTAAGGAAGAAGGATGGGTCAGACCGTATGTGCATAGATTATTGGGAGTTGAATAAGGTAACTGTGAAGAACCGTTACCTACTCCCGAGGATAGATGACTTATTTGACCAGCTTCATGGAGCATCTTGGTTCTCCAAGATTGATCTACAGTCAATTTATCACCAGATACGGGTCAGGGATGAGTATGTGCAGAAGACCGCTTTTAGGACCCGCTATGGTTATTATGAGTTTGTGGTGATGCCGTTCTGGCTCACCAACGCTCTAGCAACGTTCTTGGATATCATGAACGACGTATGCAGACCGATGTTGGATCAGTCTGTGATAGTGTTCATTGATGACATATTAGTTTATTCCAAGACTCAAGAGCAACACGAGGTGCACCTAAGAGAGGTGCAAGAGACTATGAGGAGGGAGAGACTTTTTGCGAAGTTCTCTAAGTGCGAGTTCTGGTTGCGCGAGGTGCAGGTCCTTGGACACCTTGTCAACCAAAAGGGTATACTTGTAGATCCGGCCAAGATAGAGGTCGTGATGCAGTGGGAGGTCCCAAGGTCTCCATCTGAGATTCGGAGCTTCCTAGGGTTGGTAGGGTATTACAGGAGATTCATCCAGAATTTCTTCAGGATAGTAGTTCCACTCACCCGACTGACCAAGAAGTCGGTGGTGTTTTGTTGGGGAACTGTGCAGCAGGCAACATTTGAGACCCTCAGACAGAGATTGTGTGAGGCGCCGATTCTTACCCTACCAGGGAGAGTAATGGATTTTGTAGTCTACTTTGACGCTTCGATCACAGGTATAGGAGCGGTTTTGATGCAGCAAGGCCATGTGATAGTTTACGCCTCTAGACAATTGAAGCCCCACAAGGCTAACCATCTGACACATGATTTAGAGTTGCGGGTTGTAGTGTTCACCCTTAAGATTTGGAGACATTACCTCTATGGGGTCCGTTGTACCATTTACATGGATCACAAGAGTTTGAGGTACCTCTTGGCTCAACTGAATCTGAACATGAGGCAGCGCCGATGGTTAGACATGGTAAAGGATTATGACTGTGAGATCATTTATCATCCGGGCAAGGCCAAAGTAGTGGCCGACGCCCTGAGCCGTAAGACGATAGCATCCCCGATCAGGGATATATGTCTGAGGATGACAGTGATTACTTCATTGTTGGAGCATATTATAGAGGCTCAGGTTGAGGGCCTGAAGGAGGAGAGGCATAAGTGCGAGAGGATTGTGGGCCGAGTAGCTTCCTTTGACTATGATAGTCGAGGATTGTTGATCCTTCATGGGAGAGTTTAGGTACCATACTGGGGCGGAGTACGGTAAGTGTTGATGGATGAGGCTCACAAGTCTCAGTTCTCCATCAACCTAGGGGCGACGAAGATGTACAAAGATCTTCGACCCTACTATTGGTGGCCTGCATGAAGCGGGACGTAGCTTGGTATGTGGAGAGGTGACTGATTTGTAGGAAGGTCAAGGAGGAACATCAGAGACAACACGACAAGATGCAGCCGTTAGACACTCCCATGTGGAAAGGGGAGGATATCACTATGGATTTCATCACTAAGCTTCCCAGGACCACACGTGGAGTTGATTCAACTTGGGTCATAGTGGATCAGCTAACCAAGAGCGTGCGTTTCATACCGATTCAGGAGAGCATATCGGATGAGAAGCTAGCTGATATTTACGTGCACAAGGTAGTGGCACGGCATGGAGTGTCTGTATCAGTAGTATTAGATCGAGACGTTCGGTTCACTTCCAGGTTTTGGATGCGGGTTTCATGACGAGATAGGGACTCGTCTTCACTTCAGCACTGCTTTCCACCCTCAGATAGATGGGCAGAGCTAGAGGAAGATTCAGACTCTCGAGGAAATGCTTCAGGCATGTGTTCTAGATTTTGGTGGCAGTTGGGATACGTATCTTCCATTAGCGAAATTTTCATATAACGACAGTTACCATGAAAGCATTTACCACCTTCCTTTTGAGATGTTTTACGGGAGGAAGTGTAGGACCCTGATTTGGTGGGGTGAGGTCGGTTAGAGAGTCATCGAGAGTATGGAGGTGGTACTCAAGACCACCGAGTTGATCCAGCAGGTCCGTAGCAGACTACAGACTGTGCAAAGTCGGCAGAAGAGTTACGCTGATAGGAGGCATTCGGACATGGTGTTTCAGGTGGGCGATATGGTCCTCCTGAATGTATCACCCTGGAAGGGTGTCATCAGATTCCGGAAGCGGGGCAAGCTGGGCCCCAGATTTATTGGTTCGTTTAGGGTTTTGGCCTGGGTGGGTCGGATATTCAGGTTGGGCCTCAGCTAGATCCACAACACTTTTCATGTGTCACAGTTGCGAAAGTGTTTGGTGGACGAGTCAACAGTTGTACCATTAGAGGATATTCAGGTTGATAGCAGCCTAAATTACATCAAGAGACCCATTGTGATCTTGGATCGGAAGACGAAGGCCTTGAGGGACAAGGTAGTTCAACTAGTAAAGGTGCAGTGGTAGCACCAGAAGGGTTCAGAGTGGATGTGGGAGTCCGAGGAGGACATGCGAGAGCATTATCCAGAGTTGTTTTCAGATTCACTAGTAGCAGACTTCGAGGATGAAGTCTAATTCAAGTGGGGGTAAATTGTAACGTCCGTCTCTAGAGGTATTAATTTTTTAATTATTCTTAAATTATAGTTTGGCCTAATATGGAAGGAAAAGAGTATTGGATTTGGATTTCTGCACTTAGTCCAAGTTTTGGGCCGCCTATAAGACGTATGCGGGGCTTAGCCTGAGCGTACGCGGGGCGTAGCGGACCGCGGTTGGTAATCGGGGACGCTCACACTTACGCATGGCATACCACTAGGTACGTGCAGCGTAAGTGAGTAGATAAGAAAACCTTAATTTAAGGGTTTGCGGCCTATATAAACCCCATTATAGCCTCCCTCTAGATCATTATTGGCCTCCTCAACCCCAAGAAAACCCTAGCACATCCTTACACTCTCTTTTGTGTGATTTTGCTCTTTGTGAGCGTTTTCAGTGAGAAAGAAGTTGTGAAGAAGGAAAGCAAAGGTTAGAGAAGAAGCTTGAGCTCAGACATCTGGACTAGACTCACTCTTTGTCACCAATAGAAGGTATAAAGCACTGAACTTTCTTCCACATATGCTAGATCTATAGTTATTGAGGTTTTGGACATCTTTAGGTCGAAAGGTTGGACCTTGATCATGAAAATTCGTTTTTTGAGCTTGGGATTGCCATCATTTTGGCTCAAAACACCTTCTTAGAAATAAAGTTTCGATCTTTGTGGTTTTCATGAGGCCATGCATGAGATCTAACCATTTCTAAGGAGTTAGGATATTGATTTTTGAAGTTTCAACCTGTTTGAGCCATTCAAGCCATCATGTAAGAAACTTTATGGCTTAAGACATAGAATAAGACATGGATCTGTAACTGTAGCTTCTAAATCGATGGATTAAGCGCTTAATAGGAAGTTGGCTTAATAGGGTTGTACGCTGGGCGTACAAGCCAGCAGCCGGTATGCTCAACATCCCTATAGGTACGCCCCGCGTATGCTGCCAGATTGGGCTTTGAGCAATTAGGCCTCAGTGTGGCCTGTGCTTTGGACTTAGAGTCTTTGGGCCTTAAGGGCAAATATGACTCGGTGAATATGGGCCAAGTATAGGCGTTAGGCCTAGGGTGAGGCCCAATAAATGGATTCAGGCCCAATATAGAAATTGGGTCATTAGTGGGCCTTTAGGGGGTCATTGACGGATATAGAAGAAATTAAGGGTTTAGGCCCATGTTTGTAACCCACACCATAGCAGGGGTAAAATGGTTATTTTACCCTGAGATTAGTTAACAGTATTTGATTTATTGTTTATGGAATTTGTAGTTGGGGAGTTCTGGAGCAGCAGTCAGATAGTTTCAGATTTAGCACCTCAGCAACCAACGTTACGAGGTGAGTCTTCCTTCTAGTAGGAACGGGTCTACGGCCACAATGTTGGCCCGTTTAGTTAACAGTAGTTCCGGACATAGGTCTGATGTAGTAGTTCATTGTGCTTGATGTCTTTGTGATTCAAGCAGGTATTTGTGTTATGTGTTCCGGACTTCGGTCCGATGCAGTATGCAATATATGTGTTTATGCTAGTAGTTATGATTATGTTATACTATGTTCAGTCACTTTCCGGACTTCGGTCTGATGCAGAGGGCAAGGCCCTGGTTAGTTTCCGGACTTCGGTCCGATGCAGTTTTCGGACCTCGATCCGATGCAGTTTCTGGACTTTGGTCCGATGCAAAGGGCAAGACCCTGGTTAGTTTCCGGACTTCGGTCAGATGCAGTTTCCAGACTTCTGTCCGATGTAGTTTCTGGATTTTGGTCTGATGCAGTGGGCAAGGCTCGATATGTGCTCTATATGTTATTGTATGGTATGTGGTAGAGTGGGAGAGCTCACTAAGCTTCGTGCTTACAGTTTTCAGTTTTGGTTTCAGATACTTCCGCTAGCAAGGGGAAGAGCTCGAGTTGATGACATGACACACACACCACAGTTACAGTTTTATCCATGGAGTTTTATTCAAATGTTTCGATATGATATTAACTTCAGTTTTGATTTGATACATTTATTATGGCATTTTGAGACATACGATGCATGATTTTGTTATATAACATTCGATGTTGTAGGTTTTAATAATGTTAAAACAAAAATTTTTGGGTTGTATTTTTGGGATGTTTCATAAGTATTGTGATATCTTGCATTATTTCTTTGTGATTTATGCTTTGTATTCTTCCGAGCTTCATTGAGTTAGGACCAGAGGGTCCACCCAAGTTGTGGGACCGGAGGGTTGCACTGAGACACATTGATTGGAGGGTCTTATTCGAAATATAGTCATGAGAGCCTAATGCGATATGTATGGTATTTTGAGGAACTCACTAAGCTTAACGCTTACCGTATTATGTGTTATGTGTTTCAGGTACTCCTGAGAATTACGGGAAGACGCTGAATTGATTGTACACACGAGACGCAGTTATGTTTTTGAGGATCCTGGATGTTATTTAAAAATACAAATAAATAAAAAAATTAACGTTTTTTTAAATACGTGAAAAGAGAGATTTTCTTGGAAACAGATTTTTTTAATTATTATTTTCGGAACTTTAATTACCTAAAATAAATAAATAAATAAATAAAATTAACGTTTTTTTTTAAATACGTGAAATATTCTAATACAATATTACACTGTAAATATTATAATGTAATTTTTAGAATGGTAGAATATTGTATTATATTTGTCAGTAGAATATTCTAATGTTCTATTAAAATATGTAAAAAATTATATTTTTTCTAATTTTATTATTAATTTTTTTGGTTTTTTATTTCTGGAAAATATAATTTCCGAAAATAATATTTTAAAAAAAATCAAAACTTTTCAATTATTTTGCATTTTAAAAATATTTTTTTATTTAATCAATAAATGACTATGATTAAGAGATTCACAAATTTCTCACTTAATATTTGCACGTGATGTAATTTTTATATGAGATAATGATAATGATAATGTTCAGGGCATCATTCAGATTTCAAGATGTTTTGTCTTGGATTAAGGGCTTGGACTTTATCTCATAGAAATCAAATTTATGAAGTCGGAGTCCAATTTCGAGAAATCAAAGAATGGCATAGTATAAATAAAAGAATGGTATAGTCTTGATAAGTTGCAAATATCATTGGATACAACATTTTAGACGACTGGGAACCGCAATGCGCGAAGGCGTTATTTCGACGTGGCAGCAGGATAACATCGTTATAATGCGAGAAACACCGCCTCATGTCCCCGTTATTTGTTGTTATGTTACCGGACGTTATCATGGCAACCGGAAAAATGGGTAGAATTCATCGAATTTTTTTTTGGCAAAATCATAAACTGGACTGTTGAAGAACTGTCAAAATGTAAAAAAAAAATAATAATAAATAAATAAATAAATAAAACTATATATATATATATATATATATATATATATATATATATATATATATATATATATATATATATATATTCAGTTTTCACTCGACATCTATATCTATTTTCACTTCAAATTTTACTCACCATTTCTCACTTCAAATTTTTATATACCATTTCTCCATTCATTTTTTACACAAAAAACAATATTAATCAAAACTTCAATACTCCTCCTCCAAACACAAATACATCTCCGCCTCTGGTTTTACACATTACGAGTTGTATGCAAACATTCTCGACACTCATTGCAACTTTTTTAGTCCCACCTCACCCACCACAATTCCCTACAACCATTTCATAAAACCTTTTCAACACATTTGCTACAATGAAACAAAATATCTCACAACCACTACCCACGTATGAAATGGTACCCGAGAAGCAAGCGGGGTGGAGCCGAAAAAAAACTTCCAACAAAGGGAGAGCACGAAGGAAAGGGAAAGCCGTCATGGTGGAGCAATCAGAAGACGAACCTCGAACATGATGGACTGCGGAGGAAGAATACGCATTGGCGGTGTCATGGCGCAGGACATCAAAAAATCCGACTCAAGGAAGTGATATGAAAAAGTTGCTTTTTGGGAAGCTGTAATCGGGAAATTTTGCACCATTTTAAAAAGTATGCAAATTATCGCAATCACCATATGTTGAGTAGCAAATTGACTCAAATAGGCAGGATGTGCACCATGTTAAATTCCATCTCCAACAAACTTTCCTCGCATATGCAAAATGGTGCAAACGATTTTGACGTTTATAGAGCAGCAAGGGACCAATATCATGTCGAGACGAGTCCCATTTTCGAGCACAAAAAGATTTGGGACATTGTTAAGGAAGAACAAAATGGAATAAAACAGACATATTTATGGAACAACAATCCAAGAGGTCTCGCGGCTCTCGTTCAATCCACGTTTCAGACGCACGTACGAACATTGACCTCAATGCTGACACAAATGAGATATTAGACGACTTCAACGACATTGAAAAGATCTCACCGCCTCGACGACCGATAGGTTGCGACAAAGCGAGGTGGATTCAACAACATGCGGCGAAAAGCGAAAGTAGACTTTGAGAACAAGCAGAAATGAAATAGAAATTTGACCACCACAAAGAAATCACACGTAAAAGATATAAGTTGCAAGGTGAGTATTTGGAATTCATTCGTTGTGAAGCGGGGGAAGATCGTATTGCGAAAGATTTAGCAATTATTTAAACTAGAGAGGAGATATGCCACCGAAACGGGCAGAGTTGCTCCGAAAAATAAAAGTGAAGACCGAGCGGAAATACATAGACAAAGAATAGTGTATCGGTTTCATATTTTTAAATTTATTAGGACTATCGTATGTTTTCAGTCAATGTTTTTTTTCCTTTGTAATGTTGTTTTTTATTTATAAAATGGTATGCTTAATTAAGTATTTAATTTAATTATGTTTTATTATTATATGTTTTTTTAAAATATTATGACATAAATTAAAAAAAATATATAACAAATTAGAAAAACATAAATTAAAAACATCAAAAAAAAATGATAGGTTGACACTTTGAGTGTGATAAAATGTAATAAGATGTTTTCCACACCCAATAGCTTTAAGGAATGACCATCAATCTATGGTTTATAAAAAAAATATCAATTAAAATTATGATAGAAAGTAAAGACTGTTATTTGGATTAAAATTGACTTGATGAAAGGTATTCTTGTAAACTTAAATATATACATATTTGTTATATGTTCAAGGCTCCAATGGGAGATTTAGAAAGAACCCGACAGCCTGCATAGTTCGTGTGTTAGGGTTGAGGATTTGAAACTAAAAATTCAAATTGGGTAAACTAAAAGAAGGTTAAAAGATTTTTCAATTTCTTTGGTTACATCACATAGATCAACAAGTTATTGTGGACGAGGGATAGATGAGATGGTGCAAATTTGGTCTGATTATAATAAATAACTTTGATTGGAGAACTGGATTAGATTGTTTGGCAACTCTAAAAATATGGATCATGGGATTTTAAAGTTAAAGTTGATCTTTTATTGTGTCATTTCTGCGAAAATGGGATTGTAATGTCCGAATATACTTTTCTTAATTGCATGCTAGGAAAGAAGGTGTGGAATAAAGTAGCGATCTGGTGAGCAAATTCGACTTCCACTCTTATGAAGTTAATTTCTTTGTTTGACTCGGTGGATTCCTTAAGATTGAAGCCTTTAAATCACGTTTGTTTGGATTTGGTAGCATCACTGCATTTTGGATGTTATGGTGGCATCATAAAAAGATGTTTTGTGAAAAAAGAATCAATTTTTTAAAGCAAATGTTGCTACTTTTTTCATATATATACTTTTTATTTGTACAAGATGTAAGAAATCTAATACTTCATGGGCTGACCAGCTAAATTAATTTTCTTTAATATGTAATATATGTAATATATTTATTTAATATTCACTTATAGTACAAAATAATTTCAAAACTTATAACTTAATTTAAACAATTAAAGTAATCTTATTCTTGTAATATTTATGGTCATAACCAACTATTGGTGGCAAAGCGAACATCTTCGTAACAGCGAAAGCAAGTTCGAGTGAATACAAGTGATTGTTCGTATCAGCTTTTATATGTCGGCACACAGGGTAGGTTGATCAGTATATATCTTTTTGTACTTTAAAAAACTTTATTTTCAAATAATAATTAAATATACTTAACTATTTTATTATTTTATATATAATAACTTATAAGATTACTATCATTTGAATACACTTTGCATGGGGTTTAGAGGGGGTAAAGTGGGCAGCTATACAGGGCTCAATTTTTTTCATTATATATTTTTATTTAGAAATACAAAATTATAATAAAGATAAAGGTCCTTTTTTTCTTGTTCGTCGTGGATCTTTAAGAGTATTTCATTTTTCAGGACCGAAGTTTAGACAAAAGCTTTTGATTCAAAAAGTAGTTAAATTTATCGATTTTTATTGATTCCGTTTTTATAATAATTTCTTGTTCCTTACTGTCTAAAGTTTATGAAAAAAATAATATTTATAATAGCATATCTTGAAATTAAATTTGCAAAAAACAATTAATTTTAGTAATCTTTTATGTATTTTTATCCAAAGTATTTTTCTTTTCATATTACACATATTGATATAGAAAAAAGTTTAGCTAAACATCTAATAAATATGATTTTTAGAAGTATAAATATACATTTTATGTTTTATAGAAATATAAAGACATATTTTAGAAATATTAATATACTTTTTAGAGGTATATATATATATATATATATATATATATATATATATATATATATATATATATATATATATATATATATATATATATATATATTCCCAAAATACGTATTTATATTTATATATTTTTAAGAACATAAAAATACATATTTAAACATTTGTAGAAGTATAAATATGTATTTATAATTCTAAAAAAATATAATTATACTTCTAAAAACATAAAAGTGTGTATTAATGCTTCAAAAAATGTATCTATACTTTTAAAAACATAAAAATACATATTTATACTTTCAGAAAACAATGTTTAGTTGAAATTTTTTTCATGTATAATTGTGTTTTTTCTGCATTATTACCTATAATATAATAAAAACAAACTTGAGGTAAAAAAATTAGACTTGTAAATATATGCATAACTTACTTGTATAAAGTTAGTATATCAATGTTGTCTTTTTTTCATTTTTTTTTTTTTGTATGAACACTTCTTTTTTATTATGTCATGTTTTTTTAATATACACATAACTTTCTTTTATTAAATCAAAATTACTTGATTTTTTTTAGAATGTAAATTGGTGTTTGTACTTAATTTTAGACTTTAAAAAGATATTTTTTTGTTAAATATCGAATTAGTTACATTTTCAGAAGACAACATATCAATGTTGCGTCTTTTCCATTTTCAAAATACAATGTCATTTTTGGTCAATTTAGAAGGTCCATTGCCATTTTGGTTTCCATTTTGAAAGTGTATTGCTATTTATGGTTCCAAAATCGGTTTCATTTTAAAAGTGCATTGATGTTATTGTTGCAAATCATAAAAACTGGTGGGTATCGTGACTCCATTCATATAATATGTCAAATCCGGTTCTGATTTCAAATCGATCCGGTCCACTTCTAAAGTTGATCCAGTAGAACATATCAAAGTGAGTATTCAGTTGACTAAAAAAGTATATTTAGGTTAAAAGAATTTCATGAATCTAAGAACATGTGCCGACGATAAGATTTAAAACCCACGTTTTCAAATAATGTGGATTAATAATTGCAACAAACTTTTCGTAGGCATCTTAGTGTTTTAAAAGTTTGATATGTTAATTTTCTCAATTTATTTACTTTTCAGTTTATTTTCAAAAAATAACTATTCTTCGTTACACAGTTTATTCTTATATCAAATTTGAGGGATTTTTTTTATGATTTATCATTTTATCATAGATTTTTTTCTCAACAATCACAACAATAATCGTCTCACTACCATCACCACCGACACCATATGAAGTGACATGTATGGAATGCAATCAACATATTTCAATTGAAAATCGTGCCCTTGTCCTTGTTTCTCAGTTTAACTAGTGTTGTCGTATCTAGTGTACCTTCGAGACTCCAATACTATTAAAAACACGTATTACAATGTTAAAAATATGCGATAAACTTATTTTTGGTAGACGAAGTTGAAGCTACTCATGTCTTGCTTTTGTCAGATGTGTGAATTACAATGCTATAGAATGACATGCAATTTAATGAAACGTAGATGAACCGGACCGTGCTTCATTATGAGACCGGTATGAACGATGTGTTGTATGGTATTGATGAGTTCCATCATGTACTAGACTTGTTTCGTTTTAAGTTCATGGTTTGGATAAGACAATATGTAATGAAAAAAATATTAACTGTAAAAATAGCTATTAATGAGAAACTAAACTAAAATGTTTTAGCGAAAATCTGGGAAGCACTAACCAAGAATTTCGAAACTTCTATGAAATTTTTGTCACTTTATCATTTTTCAAACTTTTGTCAAATTTTTTTCGTGAGTTTTGCAAGGTTTTATAATTACGTTGATGGATAAACAATGTATACTACCAAATAAATATTAAATTTGTTATATAAAGAGTTTCGATATTTTAATTTTTTCAATGAATTCATTCTTATATTGGTGAATCGTAGGTTGTTTACGTACTATTGAACCAAGAAGAAGACAGTTGGTTCAGTGTTAGGAAATGTTGGATTGTCAAGTTATTAAATTCATCTCGACAATTAGGAGGGTTAACGAGTCGGTTAAGTCAGCAGGACCATGACCGATCCAAGCCAATTTGAAGCATCAAATAAAATAAAAAATAAGGCATTGACCATAGTTTTTTTTAGTAAAAGAAGATAGCACCTCTAGAAATTTTGATTAATTAAAAAAGATATTACAATATCAAGCTCGAGATCGGCTTATTTAAATTTATTAAAGCTCGAGTTCGGCTTGATTCAAACTTTATAACTAAAACTCAAGTTTGGCATACGAATAATGCAACGGACTCAAGCTCAGCTAGAGCTAGAGCTTGACTCATTTTACAAAACAAGCCTAAACAAACCAAAGCTTTGCTTTCTAACTCCACTTTTTGTCAAGAAAGTCTTAAAAGCTAACGTGTCGTTTGGTTCACTGGAATCCATTGGAATCAGAAGGAACTGGAATTTAATATTATCACTTTCATTTGTTTGGTTAAATCTTTCAAAGGGAACTGAATTCCTAATTAAGTCAAAATTTCCTTCCAACGAAGGAAAATAAATTAAATCCAAAAACTTAAGGAATTAAAATTTCTTTCAAATGAGAATGTTGAATGCGACCATATTATCCATTTCACTTTTAACATTACATATATAACCCATCTATCGCCACCATTACCACTACCCACCACCCACCACCACCGTTACACACCACTACCACAACCTCCACCGCTACCCACCATCACCACCACCGGTACCTCTGCTACCACCACCCTACACATACTAGAATCATCACCTCCATCGCCATCGACCACTGCCACTGCTACCCACCACCGTTATCACCACCTCCACCGCACATCACCGTCGTCATCACCCGCTATACACCACCATTACCACCATCGCCACAACCACCCACCATCACCAACGTCACCACCAAATTACCTTCCACATCCACCACCACTCACCACCACGACCATACCATCACTGCCACCATCACCGCTATCACATCCGTCATGACCACCAACACCTTCACCAACACCTTCATCACCACCACCGTTACTACCACCATTACCACATCCACCACTCCACCACCCACCACCTACGCCACTATTCATGACCGCCACCACCACAATTACTACCGCCATCACCTCCACCACTACTCACCATCACCTTTGTCTCCATCATCACCACTACCGCCACCGTGAACATCACTGCCACCTATACCATCATTTACTAATTTTATAATTTATATAATATATTATTACATATAAGTTATAAAACAATGTAAAAATAAGCAAAAAAATGGCAATTTTGTCATTTTACATTTTTTTCAGTTCCATTTTCTGCCAACCAAACATTATATGGAATTGGATTTCATTCTGCTAACCAAACAAAATATGAAATAAAATTTGTAATTCCTAATAGATTCCAATTCCTTAACAAAAAATCCAATTCCTTCACAAATATTTTGTGAACCAAACGCCCCCTAAGACTTAGCTTAATAATATATAAAATTTTGAACTAATTTGTTGTTTAGTTTCAGTTCGTTTTTTATTTCTAATGAGAAAAGCAAAGGAAAGCTATTAATTTTAAAGCATACCAATTATATTAGTTAACTAACTTTATTTAAGTGGACTGTACTCCACTCCCAATTTTTATTTATAGAGACGTTTTCGTCTCTTTCATTTTGCTTGAGCAACGATGTAACGTCTTAAAAATCATTATAAAATTTTTATTTTTGAATCATTAAATAACCATAGTTAATAAAATCATTTTATCAAAACAGAAACCACAATATCTCAAAACATTGTAATCGGTATATCCATAACAAAACACATGTCAAATATATTAGAGTAACATCTCATGCTAAATATCATGGTGTGTGCAATGCAGTCATCCGAAGTCTTTGCCCTTGCTACCGGAAGTACCTGAAACCAAAACTAAAAACTGTAATCACGAAGCTTAGTGAGTCTTCCCAAAATACCACATACCATACACATAATCACATAATCACATATAAACATATTGTGGGTCAGTCCCTTCACCGGGCCCTGCCCGACATCAGACAGTGTCCGGCATCGGGCCCCGTCTGGCATCGGGCCCTGCCCAGAATTGAGAAAAGCTCGATGTACATATAAATATATGAACAAATACACATAAATAATCACATAACATAAACATATAAATATTCCTCGGGCACCGGCTGGCATCGGACCGAAATCCGGAAGCATACAAATATTTCTCGGGCATTGCCCGACATCATACCGTAATCCAAAAATAGACAAAATTTACACATGCAAGAATCGCGAAGACATCAAGCATATAAATATTCCTTGAGCACCACCCAACATCTGATTGAAATCGGAAAAGCATATAAACCTACATCGGGCACTGCACGACATCGGACCTTAATCCGGAACATACTAAGATACATATACAGGTCGACATTGGTGACTTCGACCCATTCATACAGGAGGAAAACTCACCTCCTGTTACGAATGATAGCGAAAACGTGTTTGTACCGGAATCAGCTCTATACACTCCCTGAATCAAAACAACCTCGTTAGATACCATTTATACTCATAACCCCTTTAGGGTCAACCATGGTAAAAACCAAGGTCAAGTCAAAGTCTAAGTCAACGCTTCGAGCTGATTCAACTCGTCAAGTTTTCCCTTCAACTCTTCGAGTTCCAATGAATCACAGAATCGTGAAATCACGATCCAACTCGTCGAGTTTTCCTCCAACTCTCTGAGTTCTTCCCTCTAACATAATCGGGACATTTCGATCCAACTCATCGAGTTCCTCTACGAACTCGTCGAGTTCTTCAGTTAGTTAGCCCTTCTTAATGGATTAAGTCACCATTCTTCAAACCATGGCCCTATCTTTTGGATCTAAGCTGGAAATACTTCTAGAAGGGTAAAGCTTCCAACTTTACCCATTAAGAACCTCTCCACAAGGTAAAAACTCAAATCCTAACCCAAAATGATTTAGATCCTAATTCAAAAGCCTTCAAAACTTTGAGATAGACCGTGAGGTCATAGATCTGGACTCTAGGGACTAAAGGATCACACAAAGTCTTAAACTTTATCCACATGAATGCCCATATAAGATTCAAAAGACCAAAATGATGGTCTAAAGTTTGCATGGGACTTCCATGGCCATAAGGTTGGCACCTTTATGCCATGAAGTCCCCTCAAGACCCTAGATTTGAAGGGTTTACCAAAAGAGGACGTCCAAATCCCAACCATCAACAAACTTGGAGCAAAACAAGAATCAAAACACCCTAAGAGTAGATCTAAGCATCTCATGGACAAGGTTGAAGCCTTATACCTCAGATAAATCAGAAATGAAGCCCAACTTCTGGATCTACAACTCCTTCTTGTGTCCTAAAGAGTTTCCTTCTTTGAATGGCTTCAATGCACACACTAAACCACTTGGAATAGCTCACAAACACTCACAATAGCATTAGGGTTTCAAGATTTAGGGTTTGGGACTTGGAGGATGGAAATGAGGCCAACATGAAAGGTTTAAGGTGCTTAAATAGGGTGCAAACCCCGGAAATTAGGGTTTCATACCTGCCAGCCTACTCGTCGAGTTGAGGCCTCCCAACTCGTTGAGTAGGTTTCTTAAATTACGTGTCCCTTAATCACTACTCGACGAGTTTGGGGCTTCCAACTCGTCAAGTTGCACTTATAAATTTAATAATTTAATAAATTAAATACATACTAGTAACCAGACGTTAGAATTCTCCCCACTTGTCTCAGACTTCATCCTCGAAGTCTGCTGCCTAAAACAACTCTGGGTAATGCTCCATCATCACCTCCTATGGCTGCCAAGTCCACTCCGAGCCCTTACGGTGCTGCCACTACGCCTTCACCAACTATACCCTCTTATTCCTCAACTCCTTCGTCTTCCTGTTGAAAATGGCTACTAGTCTCTCGATGTACTTCAGGTTGCCATCCACCTGAATATCCTCTAATGGAACTGTTGGATTAGGTGTCTAAGCCTATAACTATAATTGGGATGCACTTGAACTGATAGTAGCATGGTCCTTTTAGGTTGCCTTCACCACAGCAATTGATAGGTTAAAATATAGAGAAAGAGGTTAGTTTATGATTTATTAATAAATTATAAGAATAATATATTAGTTGAGAAATTATATTATTTAACTAATTAATTTGGAATAAATTTAGTGATCAAAAGAGACTGATTAAAATAATTAGGATTGATTGTGTAAATCAGTAATTGTTGTAGTTTGGGCTAATGGATCCTATTGGTATATGATGGATGAAAATCTATGGGGAGCACATAGAGTTTTCATCCCTGGCTTACCATATAGGGGTCCATGTGTTGCCTAGAGCCTAAGGGAATTAGGGTTTCCAATTGAAAACCCTAGTAAGCCCCAACTATAAAAGGAACCCCAAGGCTCCCAAAATCGGCTTTTGATGATCCTAAGAATACCCTAGCCGATCTTGAGGTCTCAGCCTTTCTCTCTCTCTCTCTCTCTCTCTCTCTCTCTCTCTCTTGTTCTTCCTTGTTGCTAGTGGTTTTTGTGACTCCGTTAGAGGTACAACATTTGAGGCGCTAAACTCTTAAAGGTCAAGATCAAATCAATAACAAGAAAGTTATTCTTCTATCCCTAATTTAAATTAGAATTTCGTTCTTATGTATGTTAGATTAGGGTTCTTACTTTGGAATAATAATTTGCATGTATAACTTGAGAAAAACTAGATCCAAAGCAATTAGGGTTGCATGTGCACCATAGGAATGTTGTTATGCATGGAACCCATTAGTGCTATCAGATCTAAGGGTGTTTTCTGTTGTATGATGAAATTGTATTTCTTTCAAAGCTGAAAAGGTTTCGTTGTTGGCCACTGACTGTTGGAATCGACGAGTCCCATGAGGGAACTCGACGAGTCCATGATCTGACTCGACGACATGATTCGTCCGGTGGCATGATATTTGGGTTTTGGCCTAAATTAGATTTGGATAATTACCATAATTTAGTTTTACTGATTAAATTCGAATTTTGTAATATTATAAAGGATATCCTCATCTAATTAAAAGATAATTGTCAAATTTTAAGATAATTACAAGATTATATGATTAATTTAATTTTTTAAATTTGATCTAGAAGTTTTGAAAAATTTCAAATTTTGACCTCAACTTTTGAAATTTAAAATTTGATTAAAATTTAAATTGTGAAATATTAGATTGTAAAACCCTAGAATTTTAAATATTTAAAATAGATCCTTTTGGTTTCATAATTTAAATTTAAGAATTAAAAGTTTTAATTTTGAAAAATTAAATACAATTAGAATGAATAGTTATGGCTTTATTGATAGTTTAATTAAAAGATTAATTAAAGGAGAACTAATAAATTCTTAATATGGTTTAAAATTAATTAAATTAAAATTTTAATTTATTTAAAATATTAAACCATCTAGTATTTTAAAAGTTTAAAATACACATTTATACTATTATAAGATTAAAAGTTTGATATATATATATATATATATATATATATATATATATATATATATATATATATATATATATATATATATATATATATATATAATTAAAGTCGATCTTACCGTTAGTCGGCCTCATTTACGAAGCTGGTCTATAAGGGGTGTTTAAGGTAGCGGCCTGTAAAATGACCGCCGTTTGGTATCCATTTTTATCCACCGCACTCTTAACTAGTGGAGGATCATTAGCCAAACTGGTAGGATAGGAAATTCTCATTAATAAGTATAATAAAAATACAAAGTAACTAAACCTTTTATTAATTCTCAATCTTAGTTATTTTAAGAAAATGTGAATTTGATGCTAACCCATGAAATTGCACATTGCACCTTGTTGGTCGTTAGTGGAGCATGTGTGGTTAACTGGCACACTAATATGAGACTAACGAATGATGGCAATGGGTTTCTCGTAAGATTATAATTGATCAATAGAGCGTGTGTGGTTAACCGACACATTGATTAGGTGGTAACTGACATCAAGAGTACCAAGATAATTTTCATGGTTATTCACACCTTGTTTTTGATCCTCGGTATCCCAGTTACAAACTTGAAGGGCATAATCAAGATTAAATGTGCCATTAAAAAGTTCAATGAATCTCAAAAGGCTTAGGAATTTTATTTAAACCCTAATTCGTTTAAAATTTCATTTTCGTGGTGGAATTTGTAAATTGTCATTTACCTACCTTTAAATAATTTGCAATTGGATTACGACATCCCTCATCCAAAATGTAAATTATTGTGTTGGGTCCTAGCCTTAATATTTCATTTGGGTGTTATATTAAGGATCTAAATCAACTAACTTTGATTTTCTCCCCTTTGTAGATGTTTGGTTCTAACAACTATGGTCTTCCACATCCTTTTGGAAAAAGCTTTGCATCTGCAGATGATATTGCAAGTGGAAATCTAGGTGAAAGGTCATTGCCTTCTTCAAGCATTGAAATTGGAAATCATTCTCTTCTTCCACCTCGTCCAATTATTCTCCCTAACCCACATGTTCGTCGACGTGAAAAGTTCAAAGTCACTCAAGCCCTATTGGCAAGCAACCACCAAGATGGAAAGTTTGTATGTGCTCACGTCTTGGAGATGAAGTTGCATGTTGACAGACTAGGAATGTTGGTTGTCATTTTACCAAGGTAGCTGGTTGTTGACTTGGTTCTTCAGTCACTTCCCAAGTCGTATGGGCAATTTGTCAAAGACTATTATATGATAGATCACAACGTGACCCTTATTGATCTTACATAGTTGCTAATTGTTGCCGAATCAGCGATGCTTTGGTGTAATGGTCAAGCAAATTTGGTTGGAAGATCTACTTCCCAAAGTTCCATGGATCTTAGTGATGGCAAATGTGATAATCCAGAAATGATTTCTCCTCCTAAGGGAGAGAAATCGACCATGATCGAAAAGTTTGAAAATAAGAGAAAGGCAAGTTCTGAAATAGTCCTATGTGTCATTCCCAAAGAGTCCATATGTTTCTATTTCCAAGAGAAGGGGCATTGGATGCGAAGCTACCCTGTCTACCTAAAAGATCGCAAGGATGGTAGGTCAAATTGTGTGGCTCGACTTTGGGTATATTCACTATCTAACTCTATTAAGTTCCTATTTATAGATTCTTAATACATGATGTGATAAGATTGCATTTTGATGTTTTGTAGGATTGAAGAAGAAGGAAGCTTAAAGGAAGGGCATGCTAAGTCTGATTGTGAAGAGATGGATTTCAATCACATGGTTAGATGATCATATTTTTGAGCTGCCGCTTAGGAGTTATGATAGATTTCTTAGGAATATTTAGAAACATAATTTTCACTTGTATTTGTGTTATAAGGACAAGTTATTCCGCACTTTTATAAATAAATCAAAATTTGATTTATCTTATGTTTCCTTGCAATGACATCTGTGAAAATTGGTGTTTGTATATATTATTAGCAATATTATGAATATGGATTTGATTCTTAGTTGTGTCTCTTGTGGAAATGTCATAATTTACCAAGTGAGGAAACACTCTCATCACCCAAGGTTCCATTGGACAGAAACTTGAAATCATGCAATAGTGAATTGTGTGATGTATAAGAATCTTAATCATTGGGAAATTAAGACTAATTCCTTGTTCACATGTATATGTGAGTCAAGTGAAGGACTAACGGATCCAGTATACATTGGTGTGAACTAGTCAGATCCACCACAAAGGATAATACAGCTATTCGTCATGATTTACTAATGGTTTAGTAAATATGGTTTAAGCTTACAAGATTAAGTGTAATTCTAATACCTTGAAAAGTTTCTATGTATAGCATAATGAATAGGAATAACTGATTAGGCGGAAAGATAAAAGTTTCCCCAATCTGAAAGGAAAGGAGAGTACTTTAGTATCGTGTTTTATGATCATCCTAATGACTATGGAACCATATCACAATTCACCCTCTAAGGACACGTTAGTGCATTTACATGACTAAGAAGAGGTATCAAGAATCGATGAAATGGTTAAATAAAAGGATAAATCATACTTCGTCCCAAAATCAAGTTTAGAGTTATACTCTAGTTACTTCAAGTTGTACCTTGAGTAACATGTTCTAAGTAGGTTTATAACACATCATGAAATGTGGAGCAAAAATGTTTCTAACTCTTACACATTTTGAAATTGGTAGTTGTGATGTTTTGGCTAAAACAAAGACTAACTAAGACCAATTAAATGAAGTATTTTCTTGATAAGAATCAACACTAACTCTTAAATATTTGTTTGTCAAGGAATGTTGTTTGATAAAGAATATTATATGTCAAGAGGCTAGTGGGAGTCTTAATGGTCTTGAGTAGTTTCAAAAGCTAATAATTAATAGACCTTATAGTAATCACTAGCACATGACTTGAGGTTAATAACCTATCGTGTTGACAATTTTTTTTTTCTGTGCCATTCCAATTATACTAGTTATGCATGTGAGTTCTATGAGTTCTCATTTGATATTATAAGGCAAAGCACCTTAATCATTGAAAGTACATTGATCAGTATGAGTGAGCTGCTAAATAACTTGGAAGGAATGGTAGGCTCTTATGTGACCAGAAGGCATAGAATTGAGAATAAGCAAGTTCAATCCATATGAGTTTTGATTTGTCATGAACCTTGTCTTATGATAGTGGTTAGAAATGACAAATTTGCATGGATAGGAACACATACATCATAAAATATATGTAGTAATCGGTTTATCTCTACTTCATGAAAATGATTGTGAGGAAACACTTTCTTGAGTAGATTTTGAAGGATTAGAGTTAATAGCTGTGATAATTGCATTCTCAAATTTGAGTATGAATACGATATCCCTCTTCATAGTTTGAATTGTGAGAAATGGAAAATAGTTTGAACATTTGGGACTCTTCGCTATAAGTTTTGAAAAGGATTAGAAACATACATAATCGATCTAATGAATGGTGTATGAGTTTGAGAAACATAGATAAAGGCTTATCGAAGCATCTCATATCAAAAATTTGAACATTGGTAAGAAGGTCAATAGGTCTTGATTTCTAGAAGTCCAGTTGATTTCTGAGTATATATCGAAGCTAGTGGGAGCATAATTGTTATGCTAGTAAAAATATAATTATTATGGTAGTGGGAGTATAATTATTATGATAGGTGTTTCAAGTTAGCAATGCTATTTATAAGAAGCAAAGTTCTAAATTTGCAAAGTCACTTCACTATAGAAAGTTTTAAAGGGAGAGGAACTCATACACCATTTCAAATCTAAAAGTTTAGATTGAAATTTTAATGGGATTTAGTCATGGATATATATGAACGTAATGTTGAATTGTTTCAATACTGGAAATTCTATATATTGAAATATTATATCAAGAGACTAGTCAAGTATCATGTCTTTATGTAAGACATTATGAATCATATCCCTTATACTTCTGGTATAGGATCGATTGCATATGCTATAAAATTCTCTAGCTCTGATTTTTCCAAATGCCTAGGGCATTTAGAGGGAAAAGGGACTAGAGCAAGATGTGACTAAAAATTGTTAAACAATTTTCAAGGACAATCTAAGGTTTACCAAGGATTGGTTGCTTGGGACAATTGGAAGTATAGTAATAGATAGACAACATTGATATAATTATGAATAGATAGAATTCTTTTTGTAATGGATAGTCATATGGAAATTATGGAAATGTTTCCATAATGGGACTTGGATATTAAGAATCTATATGTAAGATTAGAAACTTTTATGCAAGAAGGATGTTCAAAGGAATGTACTTTGAATGTGAGACTTCATTTCCATGGAATTATCTTGTATCAATCTCCAATGGAATGCTTTGTAATATCACTGACAAAGTCTTTGTGACTTTGGTGCCTTGACATTACAAAAGGAAATAATGCATGTAAGTTTAGATCTTACAATATTCTGTTAGTGGTAAGAATTTTGTATTCTTAACAATAAGGATTAGGGAATTATGAAACGGCCATCATTAGAAATGTGTTGAATTCATCTATTTCACAAAGGAAGGACCATAAATAAACATAATGTGCATGCTTGGAGCATGGGATGACTATTGTTTTAATTCAAGTATTGAGTTAGTTAGTCGAAATAGTGTACAATGAGTAAGGTCTAATTAATATGGTTATTAAATAATAAGTGTTTTATTAGATTATTCTTGTGTTTCACTTCACATGTTTTACTTCCTGAATAATAGGATTATTTAAACATCCACAGTTAATGATACTTTGGAAGTAAGTAATTGATGGGTTTTGTACATAAGAACATTCCTAAGTGTGCATACAAACCCTAATGCTTGGATCTAGGTTTCTCTGTTAAACATGCTTTCAATCCAAGGCTTCTAATGACTTATTAGGTGTAAGAACAACACAAAAACAGATCTAGAAACATACCTTTGATTCTCTTGTTTTATCTTGTTGTCTTGGAGCTCTAGAGTCACAATTATCACTCCTCTAATGGCTTACAAACACCAACTAGCAAAGAGGATGATTTGAGAGAGAGAGGAGAGGGGATGGAATTCGACTAGAGTATCCTTAATTTTGAAGATGTGTCGAATTCTCTATCCCATAGGGTCTATTTATACTTGTAGACTCCTTAAGGGTTACAACTTAAACCCTAGTTGGATAACTATTACTCAAAGCAATCCAAATCCTTCCAAGATAATGCCTTGGACGAATTTAGGGCTTATCCTAGCATAGAATTCGTCCAACCCTTTATCCAATAAGGATTTACAGTCTAAAGTTTAACAATCAAGCAATTGACAGTTTATACCCTCTTATTTAATTAATCTCATTAAGTCACCAAATTAATACTAATTAATCTATGACTTATATTAATCAAATAACTATATTATTATTCCTTATATTATTCTCATAATATATTAATAATATCTATTATCTCATAGTAAATCATCCTACCAAGTTGCTATGGTGAAGGCAACCCAAAAGGACCATGCACAATCGGGTCAAATACTTGCCTAATATAGTTGCAGCCTTAGACACTATTCCAACAGTCTCCCACTTGGATAAGTCTAGTAACTACAAGCGCAGGTACATTCCGATTTGCAATCGTAGCTCTCAAAGACGCTGTCAAACTCTGATCTAATCAATCTTGTCCTTTAGATAAGGGATCGTACAGTCCTCTGTTAGATATCATGCTGACAATACTATGGAATAGTTAGTCTAGCATTTGGTTTCTCAATTTCCGATTTATTTGACATAGAACTTAATCGAACACATCAATTCAGTTCTGACCGGGCCTGGCACATAAGTCAAATCAAATCATCGAGCGGCCGAGATATCACTTTTTCCTTCTTAGGATAAAAGTTACAGATAAACTTCGACTTATATGCATTTACTTATTCATTAACCAACCACACACAACAATGCGTTTTATAACATTGATTTACCAATGCGTTTTCGCATTATGAATGTACAATCAATTAACCAATAACAAACCATATATCTAGGTTTTAAGACTATATGATATTATCGTCTTGCGATCACCCATTTACTATCACATTCCATAAGGTGATTCCAGCAAGCGCGAGTTTGTTCTAATGCTCAAACCTAGTTCATAAGCACTCATGAACGTTGCAACAATCTTTTGGTATATCTAACACCATTTAGACACTCTACATACCTATTCATGACAATCTTCATTCATATCTACTTCCGACATATGAACGATTGTGGACTATTTGAACAATTCGATTATTCTTAATAAACTCAATTATTCTGGAAGTCAAAACATGCAAAGTGAAACAATAGTTAAACAATTAACATGTAACAACGCAAATTTTCAAATAAATTTTTCATTTTAAATCAAGTGAGTTCGTTCAATCAACAATTTTTATTTCATGTTTCAAAACAAATACATATGTAGATTCCCCAAGATCTCAATATCAGCAGTGTGTATGCATCATGCCGGCGCCTTCCCACGGTCCTCGCTAGTACCTGAAACACATACATAACAACTTGTAAGCATAAATGCTTAGTGAGTTCCCCAGTATACCACTTACACATATACGCCTTTCCAGGCCCGGACCTTACGGTCCACAGTACAATGCCTTCCGGCCCATATGATAATCGCCTTCCGGCCCATAATATAATTGCCTTCCGGCCCAGAGATAATTGCCTTCCGGCCCATAATATAATTGCCTTCCGGCCCATAAAATACTTGCCTTCCGGCCCATAAGATGATTGCCTTCCGGCCCATAAACATATATAACACATAATACATTTACTCTAGCACATATATCACATATATCATAGATCATACCTGACCTTCCTGTCACATAATACATTGCCTTCCGGCCCATAGGAACATACATAGCATGCATAGCAACTATTCCTTTCAAACATAGCATATATATAACACATAACATATCCGACCTTCCGGTCACACAGTCAAACCCTTCCGGGTACAGTATAATGAGAAGACTCACCTCGTGGTAATGTAAGCTATCAACTCTTGAAACTACTCGCGCTCGATCCGTCGATCTGCAGACTCCCTATAATACCATATACCCTTATTAATACTCTTATCATTCAAGACAACTGACCCTAAGAATTTACATGCAGGTCAACTTTGGTCAACGGTCAACTTGACCGGACTCGTCGAGTACAAAGGCGACTCGACGAGTCTAGATGTCCTCCCCAACTTCCCCTGTTGTTTCCCTTTCTACTCGTCGAGTATCCCTCTTGACTCGACGAGGTCCTCATGGAAGAATTGCGGGGCCACCCCGACTCCACTCTCCGAGTCCGAAGGCGACTCGACGAGTTCCAATGAATCCTCAACTACTCGCCGAGTCTGAAGAAAAACTCGGCGAGTCCCTGTAAATCTTCAAGCTACTCGTCGAGTCTGATCATTGGACTCGGCGAGTCCGTGCCATGCAGTCGATCACCTGCTCCCTGAAATATGCATGGTCCCGAGACATGCACCCATGGGACTTTCTGGACATCTAAGTATCCTATCACTGGGGTATAAACGACTGGGTAACACACAATAATCTATCAAATCCCCAAATGGGTCTCATAAACCCTAGATTCGTGTACAACACCAAAACGACAGAAATGGTCCGAGTATTACCTGGAATCGTGTTCTCTATGTCGCCAACCTTCAGAGCCCAATCCCCTTGATCCTCCTTGACCACAACCTTGCCTCTTCTTGTCTAACAAAGCCTTCAAATTTCCACTAGCCCTCACTCCTGCTCCAGATGCCCACAGACGTTTTAGGTTCTCCTCAATCGGCCAAAAGACGAGCAATGACAGCCCTAAAGACGTTATATACGATCCAGAATCAAACGGCTAGGGTTTCTGCTGAACAGCGTCGACTCTTCGAGTCCCTAATAGACTCGTCGAGTCCAGTCGCCAATCTGCAACCAAGTCTGTGGTCCTACTCGGCGAGTCAGGCACCAACTCGCCGAGTCTCCTCCTAAAAGTGCCCCAAAAATAGTTTTAAAACAATACCTGAAATTTTGGGCTGTTACATAACATAAGACAGTAACATTACTTATAAATAAAAATCCTTTATTTAATCATCAAATGTTAATTACATTTATCTATTACACGTTTCTAATACTATCTAATCTATGCTAATATCATCCTTCAGCCCAATACTCCTAGCATGCTGCAAATGCTTAACCCTACTCAGTCCCTTCGTAAGCGGATCTGCTGGTTTATCTTCCGATGATATTCTCTTCCCTACGAGTTGTCCTTCTTCTACACGATGTCTAATGAAGTGATATTTTCTGTCGATATGTTGTGATCTACCATGATCTCTCGGTTCCTTGGTCAAGGCAACCGCACCTTCATTATCACAGAAAATCTCCATGGGCTCCTTTATGGCAGGTACAACTACAAGATCTCCAATGAAGTTCTTTAGCCATATTGCATCCTTCGACACTTCGCTCGCTGCAATGTATTCTGATTCGAACGTTGAATCAGCTACGGTTTCCTGCTTGGAACTCTACCAAGTTACTGCTCCTCCATTCAGGGTAAAGACCCAGCCCGACTGCGAACGGTAGTTATCCCTGTCGGTCTGAAAACTGGTGTCACTATACCATCGCACCTTCAAGTGATCACTCCCTCCAAGGACTAAGAACCATTCCTTCATCCTCCGAAGGTACTTAAGGATATTCTTCACCGCAACCCAATGGGCTCTGCCTGGATTCCCTTGATACTACTAACCATGCTCAAAGCAAAGGCTACATCAGGGCGAGTACAAGTCATAGCGTACATGATTGAGCCTACTGCGGAAGCGTATGGAACTTGGCTCATTTCAACTATCTCGGCTTCGGTACTCGGACTTTGAGTCTTACTCAACTTGGCATTGCTTTGTATCGGTAATTCTCCCTTCTTCTAGTTTTCCATACTAAAACGTTTTAGTACCTTCTCTAAGTAAGTGTTTTGACTAAGTCCTATTAGTCTCTTACTTCTTTCTCTTACTATCCTTATTCCCAAAATATAGGAAGCCTCTACGAGGTCCTTCATAGCGAAGCACTTCCCGAGCCAGGACTTAACTTCATGCAGAGTCGGGATGCCGTTTCCTATGAGTAATATGTCATCGACATATAGAACAAGGAAGCTTACTACACTCCCACTGGCTTTGACATATACACAAGATTCATCTTCGCTTCATACAAATCCAAACTCTTTGACTTTCTCATCGAAGCAAAGATTTCATCTGCGAGATGCTTGCTTTAGCCCATAGATGGACTTCTCAAGCTTACACACTCTATTCGGATGCTTTGGATCCACAAACCCCTCTGGCTGAGCAATGTAAACATCCTCAGCCAACTTTCCGTTAAGGAAAACGGTCTTGACATCCATTTGCCAAATCTCATAATCATGAAATGCTGCAATAGCTAGCATCACTCTAATAGATTTTATCTTTGCAACTGGTGAGAAGGTCTCTTCATAGTCAACTCTGGGAGTTTGAGTAAAGCCCTTCGCAACTAATCATGCTTTATACGTGTGTACCTTTCCATCCACGTCGGTCGTCTTCTTAAAGATCCATTTGCACCCAACGGTCTTACGTACGGGCACATTATCAACCAAATTCCAAACTTGGTTATCATACATGGATTGGATCTCGATATCCATTGCCTCTTTCCATTTCGCAGACTCCGGGCCTGCCATGGCTTCCTTATAGCTATTAGGTTCATCAAGGTTTATTAGTGTACTATCACTAATATACGTGTCCCCTGCGGTAGTAATATGAAAACCATACAACTGGGGTTGAAACCTAACTCTCTCGGAACGTCAAAGAGGTAATGATATGTCAATTGGTTCAACCGGAGTTTCCTCCTCGGGTTGAGTGCCAACGGTAGAGGTTCCTTCATCCATTGACTCTTGAATCTCTTCAAGATCGATTTGCCTCCCACTGTCTCCTTGGCCTATGAGTTCTCGCTCTTAGAAAACTCCTCTCCTTGCAACAAAGACAACATTGTCCTTCGGTCTATAGAAGAGATATCCAAAGGATTTCTGCGAGTAGCCGATGAAAATACATCGCTCACTACGAGGTTCGAGCTTGTCGTGAGTATCTCATCTTACGAAAGCCTCGCAACCCCAAACCTTGATATGTAACAACAAGGGAGCTTTCCCCGTCCACATCTCGTGAGGTGTTTTGGTAACCTTCTTAGTAGGGACTCGGTTAAGGATATGGGCGGCAGTCTCTAAGGCATACCCCCAAAAAGAGATAGATAGCAAAGCACGACTCATCATAGAGAGAACCATGTCCAACAAGGTTCGATTACGCCTTTTTGCCACACCATTCAATTGTGGTGTCCTAGGTGGCGTCAATTGTGAAACTATTCCACACTCCTTGAGATAATCGTGGAATTCAAGACTTAGGTACTCTCCTCCTCGATCGGATCGAAGCATCTTGATCTTCCTGCCCAATTGATTCTCTACTTCATTCTTGAACTCTTTGAATTTTTCAAAAGTTTCTGACTTTTGCTTGATTAAGTAGATATACCCATATATACTATAGTCATCGGTAAAAGTCACGTAGAAGCGGTTACCATCCTTCGTGGTAGATCTAAACGGTCCACACACATCGGTATGTATGAGGTCCAATAGACCCTCACCCCTTTCGCACGTTCCAGCGAAGGGTGACTTAGTCATCTTTCCAAGTAAACAAGACTCGCATGTGTCATCTTCCCTAAAGTCAAATGACTCCAACACTCCATCCTTTTGGAGTTGGGCTATGCGTTTCTTGTTAACATGTCCAAGATGATAATGCCATAAGGATGCCTTATCCATACTATTGGAAGAATCCAAGTACAAAACATCATTTCCTAAGTTATCAACAATCATAACAGTTTCATAAATTCCATTACATGGTATAGCTTCAAAGTAAAAGACACCATTTAGATAAGCTAAAATAGAACCATTCTCATTATTAAAAGAAAATCTAAAACCTTGTCTAAACAAACCATGAAACGAAATGATGTTTCTAGCCATTTCTGGCGAATAGCAACAATTGTTCAAATCTAAAGATAAACTATTCCTAAGTACTAAAGAATACACTCCAATCTTGGTCACAGGCGACGATCTTCTATTCCCCATGATTAGATTTATTCTTCCATGCTCCACATCTCTACTTCTTCTTAGTCCCTGCACATTGGAACAAATGTGGTAACCATAACCGGTATCAAGAACCCAAGAAGTATTGTGGGAATCATTAGATTTAATTGTATATATACCTATGAAAGATGGCTTGATCTTTCCTTCCTTGATGGCTTACAGATATTCCGGGCAACTTCTCTTCCAATGTCCTATCTTGTGGCAGTGGTGGCACTTTACCTCCTTTGGGTTGGAGCAGGGCTTAGCGGGATTAACTTTGGTCCCACTAGAAGAGGCACCATCTCAGACTTTCACCTTGCGATGGTTCTTAGACGAAGTCTTCCTCTTCTTTCCCTTTCCTTGTCCAATTGCCAAGGCAGGAGCAGTGGGCGGATTGGGAGTTGGTGCAACAGACTTGTCCTTGAAGTTGCTCTCAGCGACCCTCAAGAGACCTTGGAGTTTGCTTAGGGTGACCTCTTCTTTGTTCATGTGATAGGTCATCCTAAATTGATTGTAGCTCAGAGGCAAAGAGTGAAGCACCATGTCGATCGCCAAGTCTTCCCCAAAGTCAACATTTAACTTGCGAAGGCAGTCGACATACCTTTGCATCTTTTGCAAGTGCACGGTAAGAGATTCTCCATGACCCATCTTAGCAGAAATCATGTTCGTGAAAATCTCATAACGCTCTTGTCTCGCGTTTTGATGGTATCTATGCAATAAGTCTTGGTGCATTTCGTACGAATACATGTCATCGTAGGACTTTTGGAATTCGGAGTTCATAGTCGCGATCATGATGCAATGCACTTTCGTTGCATCACGTTCGTGAGTTTCTAAAGCGGTGATTTCGGCGGGAGTAGCAATTTTGGGGTTGATTTTCGTGAGCTTCTCATCGAGGACATACTCGTTATCCTCATAGCGAGCAATCGTGTGAATGTATCTTATCCATTCGCTAAAGTTCGTTCCATCAAAGGTGACCTTTTGACAAAGGCTCATCAAAGTGAAAGAACTCGCAACAACATTGTTGGCGTTCGAAATCTATAATTAGAAAGGACAACGATAGATTAGAATATGAATCCCTAATATTCACCCAATAATAAATTAGGGCTAGGATCCAACAACAATATTTACACATTAGAAAAGGGATGCCGTAATCTAACATGCAAACAATTTGAAGGTAAGTGAATGACGATTCACTAATTCTCCACCATGAAAAACATAACTTTAAGTCCTAAATGTATTGAGAATTCCTAGGTTCGGATGAGATTCATTGAAACTTTTCAATGGCATGTTTAAATCTCAATATGCCCCTCTTTTTTGTGATTAGGATACCGAGGATCACAAAGCAGGTGTGAATTACCATGCAAATTCACATGGTGCCTTCATTGTAATGATCACCTATTCGATGTGCCGGTAAACCACACACGCTCCGTCGAACTATGATAAACAATGAATCACCCTTTGCCACCTTCGCTTAGAACCAATTAATGTGCCGGTAAACCACACACGCTCCACTAACTTCTTAGCAAGGTGCAAAGTGTAATTTCATGGGATTACATCAATTCATTTTTCCTAAAGTAACTAAGATTGGGAAATTTTAATAAAACATGTAGTTACTTTGTATTTCTTATTATACTTTTTAATGAGAGGATGAGGTTGCCATATCCTACCCGTTCGGCTAACGACCCTCCACCAATCAAGCGAGCGGTGGGTGTGAGTGTACACCCATTAAGCGCCATTTTATAGGCCGCAACCTTATACCCACCTTATAGACCGGCTTCGTGAATGAGGCTTACTAACGGTAAGACTAGCATTTAAGTTATACATATATATATATATATATATATATATATATATATATATATATATATATATTAATCTTGTAATATTATATTACTATAGGGTTGTACTTTAAACTTATAAAATTCTAGGGTTTGAAATTTAAATTCTCTAAATTAAACTTTTAATCACAAAACATAAATTTCAAAACTTGAGGACTAGTTTGAAACATTTAAAACATAAAGGATCAAATAACAAATAATCTAAATCACATAATTATCCATATTTAATTAATAATTATCATATAAGGAAATCAAATATTTTATTAATTGATAATTATCTTCAATTAGATCAAAAATATAGTCATATATATCACAAAATCGGATTAGGGTTGATCTAATATGATTAAGGTAAGTTTCCATAAGATAAATATGAAAAAATCCCGTTTTTGGCTAATCCTGACGCTCGGAATCGCCGAGTACCCATACTGGACTCGCCGAGTCAGGCCAACTCGCCGAGTCCACTATGGGACTCGCCGAGTCCATGACTCAGAAACATAAAAATCAAAATTTTCAGTTAAGATTCAAACATTCAAGCATCAATTTAATAGAAACCAATCAAGGCTCTGATACCACTGATGAGTTTTGTACATAAGAACATTCCTAAGTGCGCATGCAAACCCTAATGCTTGGATCTAGGTTTCTCTGTTAAACATGCTTTCAATCCAAGGCTTCTAATGACTTATTAGGTGTAAGAACAACACAAAAACAGATCTAGAAACATACCTTTGATTCTCTTGTTTTATCTTGTTGTCTTGGAGCTCTAGAGTCACAATTATCACTCCTCTAATGGCTTACAAACACCAACTAGCAAAGAGGATGATTTGAGAGAGAGAGGAGAGGGGATGGAATTCGACTAGAGTATCCTTAATTTTGAAGATGTGTCGAATTCTCTATCCCATAGGGTCTATTTATACTTGTAGACTCCTTAAGGGTTACAACTTAAACCCTAGTTGGATAACTATTACTCAAAGCAATCCAAATCCTTCCAAGATAATGCCTTGGACGAATTTAGGGCTTATCCTAGCATAGAATTAATCCAACCCTTTATCCAATAAGGATTTACAGTCTAAAGTTTAACTATCAAGCAATTAACAGTTTATACCCTCTTATTTAATTAATCTCCTTAAGTCACCAAATTAATACTAATTAATCTATGAATTATATTAATCAAATAACTATATTATTATTCCTTATATTATTCTCATAATATATTAATAATATCTATTCTCTCATAATAAATCATCCTACCAAGTTGCTATGGTGAAGGCAACCCAAAAGGATCATGCACAATCGGGTCAAATACTTGCCTAATATAGTTGCAGCCTTAGACACTATTCCAACAGTAATGAGGTAAGACTATCATGAATCCAACTGTAGATTGTCTAAGTGCTTAGACATATCACAAGTTTGCTGCAATATTCATGAGTGTTGGATTTTAAGCACTATAACACTCCTATGGTGAACATGCAACCCTTTATGATTTGGATATATGTTTTTTCTAATTATACATGCATTTTCAATTTTCCCAAATCATTCTCCCTAGCTAGCATTCCATTCAAGCTATACAATATAAACTTAGTTTTGATGCTTACCTCTTGAGTAAGGTAGAGGTCTTGACCTTTGAAAGCTTGAGCACCTCAAGTATGATGCCTCTATGGGTTCATAGACACCAAAATGCAAGAGGAGGCTTGACAGAATATGTTACTAGCAAAAAATCAACTTCACCCTCTTGGTAAGTAAGTGGCAATCAATTTTGGCTCTAGGAGGGGCTTATTTATAGTGTTGCACATGCTAGGGGTTACACTTTGTAAACCCTAATAAACTATGACTTTACACATTCTCATGCTCCATGGATTTAACCTCGATGGACTATTAATGGATTAGTTTAGCCCATCTACATAATCATGGATCATTGGCCCACACTACAAGAATCATTAATTTACATAATCGATCCCCATATATTTACTTAGTCTCTTTTGACTACAAAATGAATTTCAAATTAACTTTTGATCAATACTAATTAAATAATATGATTTCATATAAATATATTATACTTATACTATATTAATAAATCATAAATAACCTTATTCTCAAAAGTCCATCCTATCAAATTGCACAGGTGAAGGCAAACCAAAAAAGGACCATGCTACAATCGGGGAAATTACATCCCATTAATACTTATGGGCTTAGACACCAAATGCAATAGTCTCCGACTTGGATAAGTCTAATAACTATTACTACCAATGTGACTTCAGGAACCGACTTAGCAATCGTAAGCTTTCAAAAGTCAATGTCAACTCTAACCAGATCAGTGACGCATCCTTAAAATAATGGATCATATAATCCTCTATTCTCAAGATATCATCCGGATAAATACATGGAACAACATCATACTTATTGTTCAACAGTTTGTTTCTCGATATCCGATTCTTCTGCCATAGCACATAACTGAACACATCAATTTAGTTCTGATCGGGTCCGACACATATGTCAAAATATAATCATCGAGGGGCCCAAGATATCGCTTTTAATCCTCTTAGGATAAAAGGGAACACATAAAATTCGACATTATATGTCTGTACTAACTACTTATTAAATCATGCACAACGATACGCTTTATGACATCAAGTTACTGATGCATTTTCGTATCATCAATGCACACCTAATTCATAGTCAACAACTCATATATCTAGGTTTAAAGACTTATATGATATTATCATCTCACGATCACTTGTGATAAATTCCATGAAGTGATTCAAGTGAGCATGGGTTGATCCAATACTCAAATCCTATCTCAGAAGTACCCATGAATGGTGTAGTAAACTATTTCTATGCCTAATGCCTTAGAAAAATCTACAAGCGAACTCATGATAGTCTTCTCTCATACCTACTTCCAATGTATGATTGACTGTGGATGGTTTGAATAAATCTTATTATTCTGGAAGTCAAAACATGCAAAGTGAAACAATAGTAAATAATTCACACAAGACAGTACCTTTACTTGTAAATAAAACTACTTTTATTTAAACATCAAATGTCAATTAAAATTTAGCTATTACAAGTTTCAGTTTATCAAATCACTAAAACCAATATCGTCTATTAGCCCAATTCCCCTTGCATGTTACAAGTGCTTAGCCTATGTCAGTCCCTTTGGAAGGGGATATGTTGGGTTGTCCTCTGATGATATCACCTTTACCACGAGGTGCCCTTCTTCTACTTGATGTCTTATGAATTGGTACTTACTGTTGATATGCCTGGATCTATCATGATCTCTTGGTTCCTTGGTTAAGGCAACCGCCCCTTTATTATCGAAGAAAATTTCCACAGGATCCTTCATGGATAGAATTACTCCAAGGTCTCCGATTAAGTTTTTCAAACATATCGCCTCCTTTGATGCTTCGCTTGTTGCAATGTACTTTGATTCGCAAGTTGAATCAGCTACAGTTTCCTGTTTGGAACATTTCCATGTCACTGCTCCTCCATTCATGGTAAACACCTGACCCAACTGAGAGCGGAAATGATCTCTGTCGATTTGGAAGCTGTGGTCGTTATACCCTGTCACTCTCAATTCATCACTCCCACCGAGGGTAACGATCCAATCCTTAGTCCTCTGCAGGTACTTAAGAATCTTCTTAACCACAGTACAATGAGCTTTACCAAGATTCCCTTGATATCTACTGACCATGCTTAAAGCAAAGGCCACATCAAGGCGAGTACAAATCATACCATACATGATCGAGCCAACTGCAAAAACATGTGGAATATGACTCATCTCTGCTATCTCAATCTTTGTACTCGGACTATGAGTCTTACTAAGTTTGGTATTGCTTAGGATAGGTAGGTTACCTTTATTGGAGTTTTCCATGCTGAAACGTTTCAACACCTTGTCCAAGTAGGTACTTTGATTAAGTCCTATAATCTATTAAATTTGTTTCTCAATATCCTTATCCCTAGGACATAGGCAGCTTCTCCGAGGTCCTTCATAGTGAAACACTTGCCAAGCTAGTACTTGATCTCCTTCAAGGTTGGGTTGTCGTTTCCTATAAGCAGTATATCATCTACATATAGTACCAGAAAGCTAACTATACTCCCACTAGCTTGGACAAATACACATGACTTATCCTCGCTTCTCGAAAATCCAAACTCTTTGAATTTCTCATCAAAACAATGATTCCATCTACGAGATAACTTTTTAATCCATAAATGGATTTCTCAAGCTTACACACTCTATTAGGGTACCATGTATTGACAAAACCCTCTGGCTAACTCATGTAAACATCTTCAGCCAACTTTCCATTAAGGAAAGCAGCTTTTACACCCATTTTCCATGTTTCATAATCATGAAATGTAGTTATGGCCAACATCAACCTTATAGATTTAATATTTGATACAGGTGAGAAGGTCCAATCGTAGTTAACTCCCAGAGTTTGAGTAAAGCCCTTCACAACCAGTCGCTTTATATGTGTGTACTTTCCCATCCATATCAGTCTTCTTCTTGAAGATCCATTTACACTCGACTATCTTACGACCTGGTACATTGCCAACCAAGTTCCAAACCTGATTTTCATACATGGACTGAATCTCACTATCCATTGCCTCTTTCCATTTAGCAGATTCAGGGCCTGCCATGGCTTCCTTGTAGTTGTTAAGTTCATCCAAGTTTAACAGTGTGATATCACTGATAAATGTATCACCTTCTGCAGTAATATGGAATCCATAACACTCAGGTGGAACTCTAACTCTACTGGAACGCCTCAGAGGTACAGACTCGTCAATTTGTTCAACCGGATTTTCCTCATCGGGTTGAGTGATATAATTTGAGGTTCCTCCATCACTTAACTCTTGAAGCTCCTCAAGGTCAATTTTCCTCCCACTATCCTCTTGGCATATGATTTTTCCCTCGCAAAAGGCTCATCTCCTCGCAACGAAGACAACATTGTCACTCGGTCTAAGGAGAGATGAATTTGAATGTCTATTGTATGAGCTTGTAGATGTGTATGCTAGTACTGATCAGTCAGTGATAGGATGGTCTGATTAAGTGATGCTTGGTTCTGATTACTCGATGCTTGAATGTTGCTTGTTTTGTGCTTTTAGGAGTTCTCAATAGCTTCGAATAACTCCTAAGCAAATATTCTAAGTCAAATATTATAGGACCTAAATAATTTTAGAAGGGTAGGTTTTAAATCTATTGTGCAACTCTTGTTTGACTCCAAATCTTGTAGTGTGATACCTTTCATTCGAAGAATTATCTGGTTTTTCTAATATGTAATTGTATTTGTGAGCTAGTTAGAGGAAGTTAGCAGGAGTTTCTTCTGTAGCTGATGGCGGAGAGTGGTGTAGAGTAGCCCTAGGAAAACCTAGGATGAGATCTAGCGCTGGGAGCCTTATTGTTTTGAGGGTTAATTATATAGAACTATAGATGTAGGGTAACTTGGTGGATTCAAGGAAATCCATAAGGAAAGTATGGATAGATGTGGAAGGTAGTATGGGCTCGTACTACTCGAAGCAGAGGATTTGTACTCGAGTCAAGGAGGGCTAAGATGAAACCATGAAGCTTATAGAGATTGTGATCCCTCGATGTAATCTAATGCTTACTGTGACTGTTTATATGGTCTACTTTCAGTATAATGACATTGCAAGGCATACCTGTTGGTAGTTCTGGTGCTGGAGAGGGATCGAGCATAGGATCTTGAGTCGGGTAACTAGATGATCAGACTAGGGAGTTCATATCATCTAATATTATGCATAAAATTCTTGAGTAGAATCATGTGATCTTTGGCAAGGTTACGGAGAGTATTCTAGAGATTCAGGATGACCTACTGAGCTCTTTTTGTTCTGAGATGGTTTCCTTGGTTGGGCATGTTCATTGACCTTCAGAGAGTTCCAGGCATGTTGAGCTCCGGACTATCATGGGGAAAAGGACCCGATAACAAGAATGAGGTGATTTGAAGATGTTGCTAACACCTTCCACACTAGTAGTTGGCCCGAGGGGGAAAATTTCAGAATTTTTCTCCTGTCATCTGTAGGAAAAGGAACAAGATTGGAGGGAAGAGGTTAGGCATTCGGTTAGTGATGCTTTGGTTGATTCGATGACCTGAGATGATTTTGTGAATAGGTTCAGGGCTGAGTTTGTACCAGTAATTGAGGTGCAGCATTTGGCATGAGAGTTTCTGGATCTTTTCCAGACTACTAAGACGGTGGTTGAGATCACTGTGATGTTTCAGGAGAGTGCACCTTTGTTCTGCAGTATGTGGCGGATGTGGAGATGAAGAAGGATTAGTATCATGAGATGTTAAGGAGTGATATTCGGCAGTTTGTGAACCGATACAGCTGCATGACGTTGGAGGATATGAGAACGAGGGTTATAGAGAGGGAGATTGATCTTGAGATGGAGAGGAGGAAGTTAGATGAGGTTCACGCAAGAGGCCCGAGGTTGTTGATGCAAGAGGGAAGGGACAGTAGGGCCGAAACCGTTATGGCAAGTGTGTCGGTATGCACGATGAAATGTGCATGGTGGGTGGTTTTGGCTGCTTTATGTGCGGCTGGATTGGTCATATTAATAGGGATTGCACTACTACTACAACCACCACCCCCGATATCTGATCTCATTTGGTTCCATTGCAATCATAGGGGCCACAAGAAGGCCCATTGTCCGAGTTTGGCTGCAGCAGGATCAGTGTCACCACCCACTCTTGCAACTCTTCGGATTGCTGACGGCCGTTAAGGCTGGGAAAATGCACATGTAATGATGAGCGGGGTTTTCAGTTGACATTTGAGGAGGCTTGTTCAGCACCAGATGTGGTGACAGGTTTTTATATTTTCCTTTTCTCTTTATTTATATTGAATTTCTATTTATATTTATGTGTTTTATTTTAGTATCGTTCCTCATGAACGGTATTTCTTCTTTGGCATTGTTTGATTCCGAGGCTACCCTAACCTTTGTATCACTCTTTCTTAGCTAGAGGTTAGCTATAGCTATGGGGGAGCTGGATTTTCCGATAGTTGTCAAGATTACAAATGATATGTCTGTTCAGGTTGTGAGGGTTCATCGGGGTTGTACTATTTTGTTAATCAACGATCAATATCTGATCTACTTGGTTCCTATTCGTTTGTGTGGGAACAATATTATTGTGGGTATGGATTGGTTGCGAGCAACAGTTGGTTCAGGTTTGGACCCCAAAAAAGGGAGAGTTAGTGGTTTATTGGGAGAGATCTCATCATGGGCTGATTTTGTGTTCAACAGTGAGGGCCAGACGCTACTTTTAACAAGGTTGTTATCGATTTGTCACATATGATGTATGTTTTGGATACCCGAGATAAGACTAAGGCGACCGCAGATGATGTGCCAATAGTGCAAGGCTACCCGGATGTGTTTTCGGAGGATATTCTTGGGTTCCTCTGGAAATGCAAGTTGACTTTAGGATTTATATGGTTCCAGGTGCGGCTCCGATAGCCAAAGTGTCATATCGATTGGCTCCTCCTAAGATGTAGGAGTTGTCTACACACCTGCAGGTTCTGTTAGACGGTGGATTCATTCTTATTATTTTATGCATATACATACGCATCATATTGAAATTATTTTTCAAAAAGAATAATTTTTTAAGAATATTCTTATTATTTTATGCATATATATAATCATAATCATATGTATTTAACAAACGTACACATGTACATATTTTTATGCATATCTTATTCATATGCATATATTTACTATTATACATATGCATATGCATATACTTATTATTATGCATATGTATATGCATATACTTATTCATATATATGTATATACTTATGAATATACACGTAGTTATTTATACACATATGGATATACTTATGAATATACATATATCATATACTTATTCTTATGCATATGAATATACATAAGCATAACCATATGTATTTAATTACGTTATAACCATACTTATTCTTATACATTTGCATATACTTATGAGTATGCATATAAAGTGATTCATATTCATATGCATATACTTACAAATATGCATACTTCATATACTTATTTTTATGCATATATATATATATATATATATATATATATATATATATATATATAAACAAAATCATATGTATTTAATTATCTTATTCATATACATATTCTTATGCATATGTATATACTTATTCTTATGCGTGTGTGTCTATATATATATATATATATATATATATATATATATATATATATATATATATATATATATATATATATATATATATATATATATGCATATGCACATACTTATTCATATGTATATGTATATGTTTACTCTTATGCATATATATAGAATCATTAAAAGCGTTCTTTAAAAGTATGCGTATACAAAAAAAAAAAAAGAAATGAATATGCATTAAAAATGCAACTTTTTGAATTTTTTTTTAAAATATTACTTTCAAAATGTATGGAATATTTTCAACAATTTTAAAAATTAAAAAAAAAATGAAAAAAAAATATTGTTTTTTCAAATGTATGAAAATATAGCTTATATTTTTAAAATAAGATTCAAAAAAAGAATTTTTCAAAAAAATCTATTTTTAGTGTATATATATATTTTATTTATGTATATATGTATTTTCAAAAAAATACACATATGTACACGCAAATAATTTTTTTCATTATTATTATTATTATTATTATTATTATTATTATTATTATTCTCTTAGATATGTGTTTGTACATGCAAATGTGAAATTTATTAACTAAATTCATTGTAAATAAAAGTTTGTTGGTTTTTTTGCTCAATTTAGTTCTATATTGATCTTGCACATATATATATATATATATATATATATATATATATATATATATATATATATATATATATATATATATATATATATATATATATATATATATAGACACACACACATGAAGAGCAAAGAGAAAATGATAACCGAATTTGTTCTAAAGAAACAATCATGTAATACATGTTCACATCGTAAGTGTCTACTTGGATTATCCTAGGTTGAATTTCTTTTAACCCAAGCATAGGGTAGAAATATCAGTTCAGAGAGTGATATCACGTTCCAAGTTGGTATCCAAATCTCCACCATAAGAAGTTTCTGATGAGTAACTTTAATAATTTTAAGATGGAAAGTTCAAGGTTTGTTACTGAACAGTACAATGAACTCCGTGGCACATATGTTCAGTTTAAACCGCACCGTATGGATATGGATGAATCCATTATTGTGTCCACCATCATTGACAAACTGCCTCCATCTTGGAAAGACTTCAAACACAACTTAAAACATCAAAAGGAGGAACTGTTATTGGTTCAACTTACTTGTCACATTCGTATTGAAGAGTCTCTTCGTGCGAAGGAAAGTGACAAATCTGAAAAACCCAAAGGAATACTTGAACCTTGACAACGCTCGGTTTATATGGTTGAAAACAAACCAAGGAACCAGAACCACAAAGGACATGGGAAACGTAAGCAGGAACATGTGCCAAGAAACTCCAACAAAAAGAGGAAGTGTCTGGCTTGTTGGAGGTGCAATCAAGTTCGGCATCGTAAGCGTGATTTTCGTGTCAATTTGGGTAACAATGGTGCTGGAAACAGTAGATCCAATGGGAAAGTGAATGGGTCTTTGGCCCAAGTTAAAGGAGGTCAATTTTTGACAAAATGTGATAATTCTAATTGGAATTATGTTTATTATGTTTCCTTTATCCCTGAACTATTCTATGTACTGGAATGATGATGTTGCTTTGTGGATCGACTTTGGAGCAACTGTAACGCCCGTAGATCCAGGCTAGTCAATTTAGAGACAATGAGCATCAAAAATGAGTTTTTGATGGAATATTATTTAGAAGGATTAATCTAAACCAAGTGGTAGTATATGTTCCAAGGGTTCCGTACATATAAAGAACGCCGGAATCCGAGTTGTAACGAAGAAGCTATGGCTCGTCGAAGTTTCGCGGCAAAACCACCATGACACCGGGAGACGTAAATAGTGAATTTATGATAGAGCGAATTTTGGACTTAGTGATCTAAAAAAAAGTTGTAGTGTACGTTAAACCGAGAACATAAAAAAAAAAACGCCAAATCTGACTTCGTATGAGGAAGTTATGAATTTTCTAAGATTTGGCATAGCAGTGCATGACCCGAAACTCGAATTTTAGTTCAAGCAGTTTTTGGCCTACGCGACCTAAATAAGAGTTGAAGATCTCATTAATATGAACCCAATGAGAAAAAGACAGACGAAAACAGAGTTTGTATGTATAAGTTATGAATTTTACACAGGCATTTAATAGTCTAATCTCCTCCTACTGTTAAATTTAAGGGTGGTCAAGAATTAGCCGACAGAGTCAAAATGAAAGTTGTAGATATTGTTTTTAACTACGCGTGGATATACAGAACGTCAAAAACGAAGCTCTTATGCGAAAGTTACGGGGTTTAGAATTCGCCAAGGTGTTGCTGCAAAATGGGTGACCTGGAACAATGTAGGCTACATGTTTTCCCACCAGAAAGCTGACAAATGGCACCGAATTGGCGAGTTCGTGAACTAACTCGGCGAGACCATCAAGAATTCAGCCTATAAATAGAGGTGCCAGGTTCCATTCATTCTCACACCTTACCTCTTCCTTTTTCTCTCTCTAGCCTCTCTTAAGCCCCCTAAAGTCTAGATAAACCCCCGAGCACCCGAAGGAAGCCTCGAGGCTTCTGAAGCCCCGAGAAAAGAGCATTTCGGCTCAGAAATTCTGCTCCCATAGAGCCCGATTTTCGAGAAAAACCCACTATAAGTAAGTTGTGTCTACGTTATTTTTAATATAGCTTTTATTTAATCATAGTAACGTTATTAAGAATTTATAATAAGTACTTGGGATATTATTATGGGTAATATAAGTATTGTTTAACGCTCATATAATAGTAATAATAGTTAGATTGAAATATTAGAATAAACTCTAGTGGTCATGACACTAGGTTTTCTCCAAGGAAAATTGTGTTAAGAGTAACGAAGTGCCGTCCGAGTACCGTGTCACCACCTTATCAGGTGAGTGCATAGTCCTTTTCATGAACATGATTTTAATACAAGTACTAATTGAAGTATTAATTATATGTTGATGTGCGAGTTAATTGATGTTGCTTGAAATATGTGTTAAAAAATATACCTGATTATATATGATGATTTAGGATAAGGAGTAAACCTAAATTAATTATGAGGAATATTGGGTAGTATTTTCTTATGGGTACGAGTGAGTTATACTCAGAGAATAGAGCCTTAGTATATGTCATTGATCCGGCATCATGGATTAGACATAGTCATTGTCCCTAGTCCGAGAGTATGGATTGGACATAGTCAACTGTCATTAATCGGGGAGTATGGATTAAGACATAGTCAGTTGTCCTTAGTCCGGGGGTATGGATTAAGACATAGTCAGTCGTCCTCAGTCCGAGAGAATGGATAGGACATAGTTATTCTTCGTTATTCCGGGAGAATGGAGTTACACATATACACTTATCCCTAGTCCAAGAGTATGGAATGCGCACAATTATTGATCCGAGAGCATGGATTAAATCCAAGAGTATGGATTAAGTAGGAGGTAAAATTTAAGGTCCGAGAGTATGGATAGTGTCGTTGAGAGGATCGACGGGGTGGGGTAAGAGTTGGTTATATATATATATATATATATATATATATATATATATATATATATGGTGAAATTGTATATTTTGTGAGTTATAAATTATATATATATATATATATATATATATATATATATATATATATATATACAAGATATAACATTGTGGGATTGAAATCCCTATGTACTCACTAGGTTTCCCAACCAGACCCACTCAATTTATTTATATCACAGGTGTTGATATGAAGTCACATTACACTGAGAGATTAAGGAGATATGAATCACTAGTGATAATCAATGTATCATCTGTTTATACTTGTGTTTCTATATTGACGGTAACATCCCAAATGTTTTAAAATGAGCAAAAATACTTTTCTTTGGAAATGACTTGATAACATATTTATCATGTTTTACTGGGAACAAATTCCACAACATTTTTGTTAAAAGAGGTACTCTGATTTTTATAAAGCATAAACAAAATCGATCTTTTCTGGTCGTGAAAAAAATGGCGATCTCACAGCAACAAACCATGTATGCAAGGATAAACAGATGTTTGAAACATTAACTCCGCTTGAAGATGAGTCGGTGATGAAAATGGGAGACGATTCTTTTATTCCTATCTGTGGTTTAGGTTTCGTGTGTCTTGAATTTACTTCTGGAAACACAATTAGGTTATTTGATGTTTTGTTTATTCCCAAGATTCTCAAGAATCTTGTTAGCTCTAGTTGTTCGAATTCTGATGGTTTTTAACAAGTTATTAAGTCGGATAAGTTTGTTTTGTCTACGGCTGGAATGTTTGTTGGCTTTGGATATTTAAATAATAGAATGTTTCGTTTTAATATTGTTGACAAATTATTACTTGTTCAGAATTCTGAATTTGTATCTTCTGCTTCTAATGTTGATAAATTTATGCTTTGGCATGTAAGATTAGGTCATGTAAACTTTAGAAGGATGCATGAGATGTCAAAAGATGGATTAATTCCCGCCTTTAATATGACATTTGATAAATGTAAAACATGAATGCTTACAAAGGTAACAAAACAACCATTTCCTAGTGTCGCTAGAAATTTTGCTGTTTTGGAACTTATACACAGTGACCTGTGTGATTTTAATTCCACTCCTTCTTTGGGAAATAAAAATTATGTAGTCACCTTTGTTGATAATGCACTCGGTTTTGCTATGTGTATTTGTTATATTCTAAGGATGAAGCCTTAGATAAATTCAAAATATAAAAAATGTAACATCCCAACTGACAAGTATCAGTATTATTCCTTTTAGATTTAATATTTTAAGGTCTACTCAATGAGTTGGCACTATGACTCCTTTTAGTATCAGTATTTTGCACCCTATATTTTGGACTATTAACTGTCCTCTATCGCCCCTTGAGAGCCAGAAACTCTAATTTCCGTGAGTGTGAGCTTGGAGAGTGTTTTGGAGCTTTTGGATGTGACTTTTGTGAAGAAAACGTGTAGATCAAGAGGCTAGCATCAAGGATTTCGTGTGGATCCAGAGTTTACTCCAGCTTGGGCACGTTTTGTAGGTAACAAGCTGCTACCTTGAAATATTTTCTTCTAGAATCTTTCATATGTGAAGATTTGGGCTTTCATTAGCTATTCATGAAGGGATTTTGGTATGGGTGCTAGATCTAAAGTTGAAACTTCAGATTTGAACCTCTTTTGAGCCCTAAGTCCATAAAGTTCTTATTATGATCATGAAGGAACCCTTGTTTATGAGTAAACTCCCATTTCAAGCTTAGGTATGGAATTTGAGTCATTCAAATACGTAATGGTAGCAAATTTACATTGCTAATGCACTCTAGGGACCTAGATCTACTGATTAGAACAAAAGGGTAGTTTAGAATCACTTGATCATGAGAGTATGCATATGGACTCAGCGAGTCTGGGAGATGAATCGGCGATTCAGGTAGGGTTTTGTCCAAATTAGTCTTGCATGGACTCGGTGAGGTTTGGGAGATAACACAACGACTTAGATTGGATTTCCAAGCACTAAGTCGTGTATCAACTCAACGAGCCTGCTTGAGACTCGACGATTCGAGTTGAGAAATTATGGAATCAGGAGAGACTCGAGGTAAAAAGAGTTATATTCAACAAAAAGGTCAACATGGACTATTGACCATTGACCAGTGACTTGACTTGACTGTGGGGTATATTGTACCTCCCAAGGGCATTTTGGTAATTTGAGTGATTATTGAGTGGACCACTTATGGGTACATGCGAGGTAGTTGGAGCTATATCTGTAGGTGTGGATAGTATCATTTCGAGCTACTAGTAAGGTGAGTTATCCTCAATATATCAATACGTTCTAAGGCACCAACGCCGACCCTTTTAGATGTTATCTTGGTTATAGTATGCTACACGTGGTTATGATTTGTTAGATTGGTATTAGGATAGACAATATGTTATTATGCTCTTATGATCTATTAGGATTTGTATTTTAGTGATCTGGTTAGGTTAGTGCTCTGGTTATGAGAGATTGCTATGATCAATGATCTGTGAGATAGTTATATTTGATATTTGTACATGGCAATATATGTTAGATATCTTCACATGATTATTTGCTTGATGTTTGGGTTGAGGTGGTCCTGCTTCGTGCTGCCTACGAGCGGTCTGGATAGACTATAGGCCTGTGTGGTGGTCCAGTCATACCGAAGGCTCGACATAGATCCAGATAGACTATACGCCCTGTAGGGCGGTCCAGTTAGGCCGAAGGCCCAATATTGATGTTGTTGAATATTTGTTATTTATATGGTATTATCGGTGTGGAATTGGTATTTTGGGGGTAGCTCACTAAGTTCTCGAGGTTACAGTTTCATTTAATTGTTTCATGTATTTCCGGAGATCATGGCAAGGCGAAGGCTTGACCATACCGCTCCTCATCCATGTTATTATATTTCTAGGGCACTCTGATGAATAATATTTTGAAAACATTTTGTAAAACACTATTTGGTTTCATGGTTGAAAAAGTTTGAATTTGGCTTAAAAGTTTTGGATGTTACAAAAAACTGATGTGGAATTGCAATTGGGCATTCCGGTTAAACGTCTCAAGACTGATAGGGGTGGTGAATATATGGATCCCATATATTTTCAATCAGTGTGTATAATTCATGAGACCACGGCACCTTACACACCCTAACAAAATGATATTGTTGAATGCAAAAATCGAGCTTTAAAAGAAAAAATAAACTCGATATTATGATACTCGGGATTGAAGGAAAGATTATGGGGAGAGGCCATCTTAACGACTTGCTATTTGTTAAATAGGGTTCCAAATAAAAGGAAAAAAACAGTCCCATATGAACTATGGTTCAAGAAAAGGCCGAATTTGAACTATTTTCGGGTTTGGGGATGTCGGGCAGTTATAAAACTTACGGAGCTCAAAAAGAAAATTTTGGGAGAATGTTGAATTGATTGCATATTCATTAGATATACTGAACATTCCAAGGCATATAGGTTTTATGTAATAGAACCTTATGATTCAGTTTCAATTAATACTATTATCGTATCGCGGGATGCAACTTTTGATAAAATGTGGGTTTCATCAATTCAAAGGCCTAAGGATATGACTTTTGGTGCAAATAAAGAGAAAAATTCAGAAATTCAAGATGGTGGTTTCGTTTGTCATACCCCGAAACCCAGGGTGGAAACGTTCCTGGGCGGAGGTGACTTCATGTGAATATCATAACCAATGTACATAGTAAGCGAAGTAAATACAAAACATTACATTACATAGATTTCATTACATTTTTTTTAAAAGTAAAGTAATACAAGTTTCATAGATACATAAGTTTAAACAAAAGAAAGACGTGACTTCTATTCGCTCCTTCTTTAAAAGAACGTGAGATACCTGTCTAAGGAGAACTTGAGAATACAAGCATTTTAAAAATCAGCATAAAGTTGGTGAGTTCATAAGCGGTTTGTTTTATGAAAATGAACTAGATTCCTTTTGTTTTCTGAAAAGGTGGTTATCCAAGAAAATCCCATATTTTCTTAAAAGTAATGTTTAGTTTTCTGTTATGTTACACAATTCTGGTTATGAATAGTTATTACCCCAGGAAAATCCTATATTTTCCTAAAAGTTGGTTACCAATCCGAAATGTAATGTAAAAGATGTATACTGAAAACCAGATTGTCCTTGTGAAGTGTGTGTTAGTTTACCAACCCAAAATGTAATGTAAAAGATGTATACTAAAAAATCTGATTATCCTTGTGAAATGTGTGTTAGTTTTAACACGTATATAAAACTATCAACATAGTAAACTAATTCTTAAGGTTATTAATTTACTATATCCATTATTACTAAAAAGTAAATCTCTGTATCCAAATTGCGAGTTCTATAACCATACTATAGACGAGATATGGCAAAGGAAGGCCAGTACCATTTATGACTTTTTTCACCCTTGAACCTTTTGGTTCGGTTGTAGCTAGCAGCCAGGTGCGGGGTAGTCAACCCTTTATAGATCTATACACTCAAGTCACGCTCCTTATCTAAGAGATTCTGGTTACAGGGGTGGTCCTCCACTCGCGTATCTCTGTGGAGTGTTCTCCGAGGACGTGTCTCCAATTTATAGGAATAACAAATCTCCAAGTAATAATGCGGAATATCCTGTCTAAGTTCTATCTACAAAGACGATCCTCCACTCGCGTATCTCTGTGGATTGTTACCGAGGACAAAACAATATACTAAGTTTCATGTTCAAAGTTCAAAGGTTATGTTTTTAACCATTATAATGTGGAAAACCATTTGTGAAAAATATAGAGTACAACAATTTATAACGTTTTTCACAAATACTACGATAATGTGATCTGCAAGTTCAAACGATTATCTGTTATAATTGTTAGTGTTAAAAGCATATGTAATATGAAACACAATACTTATAAAACAAGTTTTGAGTACAAGTATTCCTTGTACTTTTCTTGTATTCCCCCCCTAAAAACAGTGAAAAACATTGAAAAAGGGTAGGGGGATGAACTCACCGGACGAGGAAATGTGTCGACTAGGATGCTAAACATCGGATCGAGGCTTGAAAACGTGCGAGGTTCCTATGTAATATTAAATGATACACAAATGTTTCTAATTAGATTTAAATCACTAATTAATTGAGGATATACACTTCTAGTCGCGAAAGCACTTCAACTCAAGTGTTTGGAGTGACCCGGGTGACATTTATAGACATGTATGGCTTGGGTATGGAGTTTACTCTTCAAGAGTAAACTCTTAGAAGAGTTGTCGGCCCTAAACACCACATCCTCATGAGTTTACGGCCGTAAAATCATGAGTGGTGTTCTTAAGTGCTAAATGGTCTTATATCAATTGAGGGATGATGCTATGTTTGGTTTTAGGGGATTTGAAAGGGATTAAATCAATCATATGGACCATTTGATGAGTTTACGGTAGTAAACTATGAGTTTATAGCCCTAAACTCTCACCCACTCATTTCTTATGTGCTTTGAAGGTCATAGATTAATCACAAGTGATTCTACTCATTTTTACAAGCTAAGGGGTGAATTTAGGGCACCATATAACCCATTTATAGGAGTTTACGGCCTAGGAACCCATTCCTGAGGGGTTTACAACCGTGAACTCCTTATGGGGTTGTTTTTATCAAGTTTAAGGTCCCTAACTTGTTTGTGGTTGCTTCTAGACTTTATTCCAAGGCTTATGAGGTGTGTAAGTGGCATTTTAACACCCAAAAAGGAGTTTACTACCCATGAAAGGGTGTTTACAGACCAAGCATGTTCTTGGGCAGTAAACTCATGTTTACTCCCCAAAAGTTGAGTTTAAGGTGTTCTAAGTCCAATCCAATAAGTCCTTAAGTCATATCTAAGCTCCAATGGTGATTTGGAAGGGTTTTGAGGCTCAAAAACACCATTTATATGTGTTCACAGTCCAAGAGTGTTCTAGGGCCGTAAACACAGGTTTGAGGTCTTAAATCATGATTTGAACATGAAAATGAAGGCTAACGATGTTATACTAGAAGCTAGGATAGTTATCTTGGTGATTTGAAGCTTGAAATGAGTGATTTTTGGACTTAAATCTTGTATTGAGGAGAGAGGTTAGAGAGAGAGTGTGTGTGAAAAGGCTTCAAATGAGGCTTAAATAACTTTAAATATGCTTTGGATTTGAGACAGGGTGGAATTCTATCTGATACTGACGTTAACCGAGGCTTTTGGTCGCACCCGATTAAGTTGTCGTCACCCGATATGGTCGAAACTAAAAATTTTCTAATTACTAGTTTGGGATGTTTTCATGTGTTTCTAACATGTTTGAATACTTACAAGGTCAAAATAAAAGTCTTAACTTAATTGACCTAATCCAAAAACAAAATCGGAATAATTCGCTTAAGACGAGTTTTACGGACGGAACGGGTTGCGGCGATGGAACAACTTCGGGTTGTCACATCGTTCAAGAACCACAAGATATTCGTAGAAGCAAAAGAGGCCAAATTACAAAAAAAATCAGATCCGACTTCCAACAGTGTTTGCTAGAAGGTTCAAGAGATGAGATTAATCTTGAATAGTCTTATTACTATAGTATTGATGATGATCCTAAGACATATCAAGAGGCCATATAATCTCATGATAGTGCCTTTTGGAAGGAAGAGATTGATGATGAAATGTCATCAATTCTTGAGAACAACACATGGGAGTTGTCTAATTTGCCTCCGGGCTCTAAACCTCTTGGTTGCAAATGGATTTTCAAATAGAAAAGGAATGTTGATTGGACTATTTACAAATTCAAAGCCCGGTTAGTTATTCAAGGTTTTAGACAAAAACCCAGTATTGACTATTTTGATACGTATGCTGCAGTTGCACGTAGTTCTACTATTAGATTGTTTGTTTCCCTAACAAGTATCCACAATCTGGTTATTCACCAAATGGATGTGAAAACAACATTTTTAAATGGTGATCTTGACGAGGAAGTTTACATGAAACAACGAGAAGGTTTCATTATGCCTGGTAAAGAGCATATGGTTTGTAAACTTGTCAATCTTTGTATGGGCTGAAACAAGCACCTAAACAATGGCATCAAAAATTTGATGAGGTGATTTTGTCTTTTGGTTTCAAGACAAACCAATGTGACAAATTTTTTTATAGTAGATTTGATGATGCTACTGGAGCTGGAGTGATCATTTGCTTATATGTAGATGACATGTTGATTTTTGGTACCGACCAAAATCAAGTGGATGAAACAAAGAAATTGTTATCATCCAAGTTTTCCATGAAAGATTCAGGAGAGGTTGATGTAATTCTTGGAATAAGAATTAATAGGATGAACAAAGGATTGGTGATGACTCAAAGTCATTATATTGAGAAAATTCTTAAGCGGTTTAATTTTACAGATTGTTCTCCTATGAGTACCCTTATTGATCGAAATGTGAAATTAATGTCAAATAATGGCGTTCCCATTTCAAAATTGGAATACTCTAAGGCTATTGGTAGCTTGATGTATGCCATGACAAGTACCAAACCTAATATTTCTTTTTCTGTGGGTAAGTTGAGCCGGTATACTAGTAATCCTAGTGCTCAACATTGGAAAGTAGTGAATAGAGTGTTTATATATCTCAAGGGAACCATGGATTATGGCTTGAGTTATTTGGGAACTCCTTCGGGTTTAGAAGGTCATTCAGATGCAAGTTGGATAACCACCATGGAGGACCATTCCTCAACTTCTGGTTGGGTGTTCTTGCTTGGGGGAGGTGCCATTTCTTGGGCTTCCAAGAAGCAATCTTGCATTACAAACTCGACAATGGAATCTGAGTTTGTTGCATTAGCAACTGCTGGTAAAGAAGCAGAGTGGCTAAGGAATTTAGTCTATGAGATTCCTTTGTGGTCTAAACCGATAACACTTATTTCTATCCTTTGTGATAGTGCTGCCACTTTGGCTAAGGCATACAACTAGGTTTATAATGTCAAGTCTAGACACCTCGGTGTTAGACATTGTATGATTAGAGAACTAATTATGAATGGTGTGATTTCAGTTGAGTTTGTGAAATCGCAACAAAATACTAAAGGTCTGACAAGAGACTTAGTGCACAAGTATGTAATCGGGATGGGATTAAATTCCATTTAATTCTATAATGATGGGACACCCAATTCCCTCCTAATAGAATGTTAGGAGTTGAATTCAATGTGGAAATCTTAAGTTCTGCAAGTTAGCCAGGTTGAAGTTTAACTTCTTAATAATTCCTTTGATAAATGTATGTGCATATACATGGAAAGGAGTTACCTACGTGATTGTGAAGTGTAGCCGCATTTCAAGACGTTGTGGACTTGACCTTGATACGATCATCAGAGGATTGGGACACACGACTTTATAATAATGTTAAGTTGTGTTTTGCTAGAAATTCAATAAACTAGTATGTATTTTTCTTTCTGGTATTCAAATGGATTGATGGGTTCAATTCTTAGAACACCCGATTCTCGAGTATTTGCAAATGTGTGGTACTAAGTGGAAATTCAATCGTTTTGATATTTTCATTATGTACTAGTTTGGTTTGTTTGATAAGGTTATGTTTGTTCAAGGGTTACACTAAAATAGGAGAGGATTATTGGTGATTTTAGTGTCACCATGTCATTTTAAGTAACTGAAATTAACATGTGAGCTAAGGGGCTTTATAATTTGTACTCTAATATATGTACGGGGTTGTGCAGAGTGCACACATGTATAAGATTAAATTAGAAGCCGGTTCGACGACCAGTCGGGGGTCCGAGGGCAGCACCCCTAGGTCCGGGGTTTCCAACGCGGCAACGCCCCTAGCGGGATCCAAGGGGTAGAGGCCCTGGCCAGGGTCCCTAAATATCCTCATTAAACTCGGATTATTATTACTTGCTTCCAAAGAAACTAATGACAGTCCAACCCTAATGAAACCCTAATCTCGTTTAATATATAAACAATTATTCTTCTTCAGAAGAGGGTTACGATCTTAAGCTCTCATTTTCATCATACTTTCACAAATTCCTCTAGCATATTGGCTTACGATTTCTGTACGTAGAATCATAAGTGTCCACTTGGATTATCCTAGATTGAATTTCTTGTAACCAGACATAGAGTAGAAATATCAGTTCGGAAAGTGATATCACGAACCAAGTTGGTATCCAGATCTCCACCACAAACCCTAAATTTCTGTACAAATGTCGCCGGTACAACCAACTCTCGTCGTCGGAATTCGGTGGTAACATGTGGTTGAGATGGCTGACCGGTGGTTGAAGGCGAAGGAAGAAATAAACGACATCCGTTCGTCGATTGTCCATGGTTGAATCTCGATGAATGGAACCAATGAAAGAGCAGCAAGCAGGAAAGAAACTGAAACGAGAAAAATGGTATAATTGTCTTGACCTTTAACGGTGATACTCAATAGCGGCGACTAAGAATAGACAACAATGGAGGAAATTATGCCGACTCTTTTTTTTTCCCACCTTTAGCAACGACATTTTGTCGCCGGTATTGAGCTTTTGCAAAAAGGAGCCCCATCCATTGGATTAGATAGTTGATCCGATGGTTAGAGTATACCATAAGAGGTTAACATGGATTGGGTCCCCAATGTATTATCGGTGACACTATAGCGGCGACAAAGACTTTTTGTGGAGACTCAAGCTTGAGTTGTCGCTAAAAATCTGTCGCCGCTAATAGTCTCACCGACAATGCCATCATTTCTTGCTTGTAGTGAAAACATAAATTGCCTAGTGATTTATTTAAAACGAAAACTATGAGCGTGTAACAATTTTGTCAGATAACTCCGTTTGCCTTGGCTTAATTGCTCAAGAACCATAGACTTGTAAAAGTCCAAAGAACCTAAAGCATAGTGAAAACAACCGCGTTAAACACATTTCCTTTAACTTACATTAATTTTCACATGATCCTTCCAGATAGATAAACCAATTCTTAACTGTGATAAAACTCAAAGTATCAATATCCAACATCAGCCAATCTGACCTCAAATAACAGAAGCCACTTAGACAAAAACATAATCAAAATGGTATAAATACATCCGCAAATCAGGCATAATATAGAATCTAAGTATATACCCTTTTCTGCAGATTAACTCTAAAAAAATGATGCCCATATGGTATAGAATCTACGTTATTTACAAATCAAAAAAGCAAAAAGAAAACGAATCAATATAAAAAGCAAACAAAATACATGTAACAAAGCACCAAAGTACGTAAATCTTATAAACCTACTTTTCTATTATGCAAATTGACAAGTCAAAGATAATATAATATAAAAAATTATTTTGTCGAATTACTAAAGTTTCAATAAATAGGACCACAAAGCTTTAAATTCGATGAAAATAAGTTGCATTGTACTGGCTCTTTAAGCTGCTGCTGTGCTATACTGCTGTATATTAAGTGTATTGGATCTGATGCAAAATTGACAGTTGCTCCCATCATCTGTCTCAATCTTCTCATCTATACTTAGATTCCATTCTATTGCTTCAGAACATAAAAAACTATTTAATATCGCTAGATGATAAAAACAACGATTATGGGCGTAAATGTTAAAAGCCATGAATTAGCAATGAATCGGTATAAGGTTTATTTTCTTTTAAACGTGAAAATTCATTTGATATATATTAAAATAGATATAACATCGTAATTAAGGATGTTTAATATGAGCATTGAAACATGATAAAATCAAAAATCGAACTAAACTAAAACCCAATAAAGAATTGAAGTTAAATTTTGAAAAAATTTAGGTTAATTTATGAGTGTTTTACAACCTTTCTTAATTCTCAACAACTTGGTAGTTCTAGAACTCTAGAATCTTTGTGGAGTTGGAATAAACTCTTTTATGCTAGTGGAATTGGACTAGCATCCCGAGAGATAAGCCCATATATGTTATGGTTATGGAGCACGATTTAGATAGGCGCGTAAAAATATTAAAAACGGATCATTTACAATTTAATAATTTTGATTTTTATAATATTTGTTGTGATATACGTATTATTTAAAAAAAATAACCAATCACATTATAACTAATAACTTTTTAATACTCTACACTTATATTATAACTCAATATATTTCTATTGTTAAACTTTTTTTGCCAACCTTTATAGTTAAAAGATTACAACTTTCTTATTTCACGTTCAATGTTGTAAAATATTTATTTATTTATTTGTTTTGTAAACGAAATTATGTCGATGTTCAAACATATGAAATTAATAATATTCATATACATTTTGTCACTATGCTTTTACTTTCCTTTACTAATTTTAAGTGTTTTGTTTATCGAAGAAAAAAAATAATATATAAAAATTCATGATTTTTTTTGTAGTCTTTACCAAATTAAAGATAAACACTAATTTTTTTTTTCTTATTTGTTATTAATTTGTAAGACGATTATATTCAGATTAACATGTGGATCTAAACTTTTTATAAATATAAGATATTGTATAAGAATTATTGATAATTCAATAGTTACTCATTAATATATATATATATATATATATATATATATATATATATATATATATATATATATATATATATATATATATATATTCAATTGAGAAAAAAAAAAAATTGAGAATGGGGGAATCATTCTCAGCCACTCATTTATTTTTGCCACAAAAGCCTCCGTTGTACCAGCAGAAATGGGAAAGGAATAAACATGTGTTTTCCAACAAAACATGTTTTCTTAAACTATGTTAATCATTACTTTAATATATACAAAACATAGTTTTTTCGTTTTTTTTTTTTTTTTTTTTTTTTTTGTTAAGAAACTATTTTTATCGAAAAATCATTTTAAATATATCAAAATTCATGATTTTTTTATTCTCTACAATTAGACAACCATATTGATATATTTTTAAGATAAAATATTTTTTTTTAATTTTTTTATTTTTATATATTTTCAGCTATCGTTATTCATAAGTGAATAAAAATGAATCAGGTTTTTACTACAGTACATTCGTTATTGAGTTATGAATAAAAACTATGATTAATTTTTTTTTTTTTTTACAATTTAAGTATCATTCATATATAAATATAACAAAGAATAAACATAGTATATTCATATTTAAATATTAGACGATGCATTCACTTATGAATATTACATAGTATATTAACTTGTGAATATTAGATGATATATTCACTTATGAATATTAGATAATATTTTCATATCTGAATATTGCATAGTATTACATTGTATATCACATGTGAATATTACATAGTATATTCATTTGTGAATATTAGATGATTTATTCACTTATCAATATTACACAGTATATTCACATATGAATATTACAAGATATTTTCACAAATATATATAATTTTTCTATATTATTCACATATGAATAACATACAGACTTGCATATTTGTTTTTTTTTTTTTAATAATCATATATTGATTCAGGTGAGAATACATATTCATATATGAATATAACGTGGTAATTTAGTTTATGCATTTCATCAAACAGTTGGAGTGCATACAATTTAACTTTTTTAAAAATGTTAAAAACATGATATTTTGACTATTTAAATCTTATAAAATAGTAGATTGATAGAGAATTATATGAAATTTAAAAGACAAAATTGCAAAAATGGTCCCTGTGGTTGGCAAAATTATGTGACTTTGGTCCAAAAAAGTTTGATGGTGCGTCAGTGGTCCAATTTTGGATCTCTTTATTGTTTTTAGTCCCTATACACTTAAAAAGACAATTATGCCCTTACAATTTATATTTTTCATTTTCTTTAATTCTGGAAATGCATAAATTAATTTAATTTATATTTTTCATTTATATTTCATTTGTCTCATCTCTCTCAACAAAAGAAACACACACACACACACACACTCAAGAACATATCACCCCTAATGGATGCCACCATTACCACCGACTGCAACCACCAACAACTACCACCGTCCGCCACCATCACCATTGGCTGCCATCACTATCCACTACAAACAACTAATCCCATCCTCGCCCATCTTTCTTTCCTCAGACCTGGATGAAATTTCCCCACCAGAACCACCCTTCTGATTGGTGTTGTCCCTACCAAAATACCACCACTTCCATTTTTCAATGATTAGGGGTTTCAGCCACCACCACCACCACCACCATAGAAGATGACAACATCGTCATTCACCACCATTGTCTTTCTCAACCACTATTCGCCACCAACCACCATCATCTCCCCCACCCTCACCTCCTCGCCGTTAACCAGATGACCTTCACCGTTGACCACCAAACCACCGTTCATCGATTTTTTCCAAATGCCTCTCAATCCTATAAGACTTGAAACATAAGAAAATCAGGGGGTGATTGATTCGAAAGGGGTTGAAAAGAACCTCAAATGTTTCATCAAAAGTACAGAGAAATGAAAAATCTTCTACCTAGCTAGATAGAGCAAAAATCGAACCTCGTATAAAATCTTTAAAGACATGTCAACTACGAGAGTCTTAGAGAGAAAAACACTAACTTGTTTCTATCAGATTCTTAGTTTTGGCGATATACAGGTCCGATTTCATAGTTTTATTTACATATCTGAATTCTAGAATTTATGCTCCTTGATGATGGTCAGATGATTTTGTATTGCCCAGATGTATTTGAACTTACCCCTCTTGGTGCAAATCGAAAACCCAGAAGATGATCCTATCTGATTTGCGTTTTTTTATTCTTTGGTTTGGGTTTTTTTTAAGGTATTGGATGTGTGTAACGGTCTAGTTTGTAGATCTGGAAATGAACATTTTGAGCTATCGGAGAAGACGAAGGGGCAGTGGTAGATGGGTCGCGTCATTGGAATTTTCATCTGGGTCACAAGCTACCGTCACCGGAGTTTGCTAGGGGTGGGTGGTGTTGCACAAGTAAGGGGCTGCAATGGTGGTGTAGGCGGTGGTTTTCGAGCATCTGTAGAATACAGGGAGAGGGTAGACCAAGTACCGATTTTGGTGTTATTAAGAGAGAGAGAGAGAGAGAGAGAGAGAGAGAGAGAGAGGTGGGTTATAGTGGGTGATAATTTAATTTTCTTTTTATTTTAAATAATATAATAGGAAATTTAATAAAATAAATTAAAAATGAAATATTTCAGGGCATATTGGTCATTTTATGTTGGGTGTGGACCAAAACCACACAAAAATGACAATAAAGAGACCAAAACCGTAGAAGGTATCCAAAATTGGACCACTGGTACACCGTCAAACTTTTTTGGACCAAAGTTACATAATTTTTCCAACCACAGGGACCATTTTTGCAATTTTGTCAATTTAAAAAAAAAAAAAAAAAGAAACGATTTGATCTTTTTCTAAACTCAATTTTGAAGTTTTATTTGATAATCAATATTGAATGAATGAAATGAAGTGGATTTTTTGTTGATTATCGATGATGTTGATCTAATAACGTTGGGAGTATAACTAATCGTAAATGTTGAACATCTGATTGTATTCAAGCACAATTGAAGGTTGGATTAAAAGAACGAAAAACGAATTTTTGTTGTTAACTATTGAATCGTGTTGATAAACATGTTATTGACGAAGATTGATGATTGATTAACACTGGATGATGGTTTAATTGAAGAAACATGGATGATTATTGAAGGTTGGAGGAGAAATTTGGATGATGAACGATCGATTAGAAATGTGTTTGAACTGTTATCTACTTCTATACAGTACGTATTTGATATTGAAGGTTATTATCAAATTTACAAGTTTGTCACCGTGTCTTTTATACTTAGATTAAATGAGTGACTGAGAATGATTCCCCGATTCTCAACCTTTTTTATTTTCTCAATTGAACCCATACACACACACACACACATATATATATATATATATATATATATATATATATATATATATATATATATATATATATATATATATAAAATAATTTTTATGGTTAATATTTTATAAGAATAACTACAGTATAAATAAATTGTTAAAATTTTATCGATTTTTCCGTCTAGATTTACATTTGGATGATGAATATGAATTAATAATATCTTTCTAATTGATCGTTAGTCTAGACATATGAAATTTAAATGTGAAGTCGAACTGAAATTCATATTTACATATGAGCATAACTAAATTAATGTAAATTTATATAAATACATTTAGATTATTTTATTTTTCTAAAAGAAATCATATCTGAACAATTGCTAGAAAAATCAGGTACATAAACTTTCACATGTGAATACTTTTATAAAATTCATTACAATTAATTTACACACATAAATATGAAGATAAATTCTAAAACAAATATATATATATATATATATATATATATATATATATATATATATATATATATATATATATATATATATATATATATATATATACACACACACAGAGAAAATTACACAAATGGTCCCTATCGTTTAGGGTAATTTACGCTTTTGGTCCCAAAATTCTTTTTTTTATCTCGGAAGGTCCATACTGTTTGTTTTTTTATAAGCTTGGTCCTTATCTTACTTAAAATGACTATTTTTCCCTCGATTTTTTAATTTATTTAAATAAACACACCCGCAACCCTACACCATCACCTTACATTACCTACCCCACAATTTTTTCCTATTTAAATAATAGCAATTTTATGTAAGTCAGAGACCAAGCGCGTAACAAAAACAAATAGTAAGGACCGAGCAAGTAACACAAACAAATAATAGGGACCTTTCGAGTTAAAAATATAAGCAAGGGACCAGACGTGCAAATTGCCCTAAACCATAGGGACCATTCTTGTAATTTACACACACATATACATACACACATATATATATATATATATATATATATATATATATATATATATATATATATATATATATATATATATATATATATAAGCAGGTTCATATGAGAATACTAGTTTCATTTTGTAAACGTGCACTAGATCCGTTAGTCGCATTTAATGAGTAGACATGCACTAGAGTTGTTAGTCGCTTTTGTACATGTGGATCGACGCTAGAGCCAAGAGCGTTTGTTTGTATGCATTCTATGTGTACTTTGACGTGTTGTATTTTAGGGAACTCACTATGCTTTGTGTTTACATTCGGGGATTATGTCACACCCTCAAACCGGGCGGCGTAAACGTCCGAGGACTTGTGTGACTATCAATTGAATTATCATCATAATGAATATACAAGAATCATAACACGATCATTTCCAAACATTTCATATTACAACCAACATTGTTCACATAAAGTACACTGTTTAAATATTACATATTCAAAATATAAATTGTACTAGAGTTGTCATTTCTCAACATAAGATTCCCAAAATACACTTGAAGGTTCTTCGCTTTAATGGTTACTTGAGAATACAAGTTATTTTGAAACAGTCAACATATATAATGTTGGTGAGTTCATAAGCAAGTTTGATTAAAACTTTGTATTGATGGTATAACCTAGAAAATCCAATATTTTCTGTAAAAGTCTGTTTACGACGTGATGTGATGATCTAATATATGTGTGTATATATGATTTCAAAACATATGTAAATGGATGAATCTCGAAAATTTTCCTTGTTTTATATATTTTGAAGTATGTAAAAGAAAGAGAATGGTGATATTTCCTGAAAAATCTGATATTTTCCGATCTATAATAGTATTGTAATAATTGTTTTATCGTATGAATTGTTTTGTATTGCCACAATATATAAATATGAAATTGATTTCCCCTGAAAGATGTAAATGGGAATGGATCTCCATGTGAGTCGTTATAACCATGCATGATAAATGACTAATTCGCATGTCTTGGCATTTTTCTAGACGCCGGTTTTAATCAAGATTTTGTTACCCTAGACTGGCCAAGTCTAATTATAGTAAACAACTCAGGTGTGGGGGGTCACCCCGTATTGATCTATACACAAACCCTCACTCTCCCTTCCTGGAGACTCTAATTGGAACTACAGGCTACGACCAAACACTCAATGGTGTCGGCCGATAATTCTCACTAGACCTCAATGCTTTTCACATGAATATGATTAATTGTTAAACGTGGTTTCATTTACTAATACCTAATGATACTTGAATGTGATGGACACAACCCAAAAAAATGCATAAGGGCAGCTGTGGCCCATTAACCACATTAGTTATTTCAAGGATTGATGGCATGCAAACGGGCACGTTGAAGCCTATTAAGCATACAATGATTCTCTCCGGGCATAATTAATCTTGCGAATGGGCCACAAATTCCCAATAACATGTCAAAATTAATTTAAGCCCATTGAGTATGTCATTGGGTCACTAAGGCCCAGAAGACAAAAATTGACTATATTATGCCCAATAAACATGTGAATGCATCAAGAAGGCCCAATAAGCATGCATAAGAAGTACCAGGCCCAATATTGATACTCTTATTTAAATTTTGTGTATTAGATGTGGTATTAGTGTTTTTATATGATGTATTTTCTTATGGTATTAAGAAAATCAATGTTTGATCTATAACGATATCATTGGGTTATAAAATATACAAAATTTTAAATCCTTGTAAAAAAAACTTACATTTTTTGTCCTTAAATCACTTTTCTTGGCGTTTTCGGCCCAGTCATAAATTGTATATCAATGTCAGCCCAAAAAATATTTTATCTGACATTTCCAGCCCTTATTTGTAAAAAGTTTACACTTTTTGCCCAAATTCCTCGAGTTTTACAATTTAGGCCCAAAATCCAATAACTTTGCATTTTTAATCCAATTTTAGCAATAAAGTCATTTTTAGCCACTGAATTATTTTATTTATGTTTTAGACTCGTACTTCAATAAATTTACAATTTCAGCCCCAAAGCTCTTCATTTTCACAATTTTCGGCCCAAAATCCGTGAAGCAAAAATGTAAGCCCATTAAGCAAAAATTTATATTTTTGGACCCTTAGGAAGTATTATTATCATAAAAATCAAATTATATATATATATATATATATATATATACACACACACACACACACACCATTTTTATCCTTATAAAACCAAAAATTTCATCTTTTAACCAAAACTTTGTTATTTTTACAAGGATGATACTTATACAACCTTTTGCCTAATTTTTCACTTCTTATACTTAAAAGCACTTATATCTTTGTAGTATGTTGTTTTAATATGTTTTGTTTACGATGTCTCACACCTTTATGTTATAGATCTTGAAATATAACAATCATTATCACAAGAATAACAAAAGAAATCACATATAACATGCATTAACACATAGGTCAACACATAACGCTTGCATTCTACCCCATAAATAGTGAAAACCAAAAACAAGGTGGTATTATCTCACCTTAGGGTTTGTTGTTTCAGTTTTGAAGAAGAATGGAAGAAGATTTTTGATCCTAGCAAGCCTTCTTGAGTAGATTTCAAGCTTAAGAAGTTTCCAAGAGAGTGATCATGGAATAAAGCTATGTAAGATGGAGTTCTAAATGTCAAAATGAAAGGAGATGTTGGTGTTTGATAATTATTACCAAAGATTGAAAAATACTTGATGAAGATCGTTGGAACACGAGCCAAATTTCAAAATTATTGGAGATAACCTTTTAGAGTGTTTGGAGAAGACTTGAAAGAGAGAGAGTGTGTGTGTGTATGCTAGCTCTCGACCAGGATGAAGAAAAAGAGAGGGAGAAAGAGTTTTTGCATGGAGGGCAATGCCTGACCTTGATGCATGACAACTTCCTTGATGCTTGGTGGCTAAATGTGAGTTGTCAATCCCTCCTTAATCCTCTCTAAATACTTTTTTTATTAAATGGTGTTGAGCCGAGAGTTTAGGCCAAGAAGGCCCATTATGGTTAAGTGTGAGAACTTCCTTGATGTTTGGTGGTTTAGTGTGAGTTGTCAATCCGTACTTATGGCCCAACATAAGATAAAGGGATGGGTTCCATTCGGGTTAATTCGATCAATTATGGCCCAATAAGGACCATTAAGGGAACGCAAATACATTTTAGGTCCATTATGGCCTAAAATGTTAAGTTTCATGAAATTGGGTGCAATTATAGCCCGTTTAAGGGTTCTAAGACCAAAATAGTAAAATTGGAAGCTTATCGGTCCATTACGCCCAATAAGGAAATCCTAGTCCATAATGGACTTACACTGGGATTTGTAGGGTTTCCAATCTTTATTTAACTATTTATGATGTTTTGCATGAAATTTTGGGCTTTACAATTGGAGTTTTTTTTGGTGGAAGTTTGTTGTTATTGAAACAACATCATATGGATTCTCAAGTTGGGGTTATAATTGTTGTCACTATTAATATGTAACATCCCAAAATTTAAGACCAAAAATTTCATGTTGATTAATTAAAAACCGCTTAATAAATTTTTCCCTATCATTTACTTACATTCTTAATATAACAATTATCAGGGTTTTAAATCCCAAAGATCATCTAGTGCGAAAAACATGGTGTGATGCGCTGCGATCGCACCGAGCTCCTTCCTTGGAGAAACATTAGTACCTGAAACAAATAGCTGAAAACCGTAATTACGAAGCTTAGTGAGTTCCTAGATACCACATACCATACATATCAACCGATTTATACATGCCATACGTAACCATGAGCCATACATAATAAACATATCCATAATCAAGTAAGGTGCTATGTGCCAAACATAGTCTTGCTGTTATGCCACGGGCCGCACGTGGTCTTCCTTGCCAAGCCTGGGGCCACTCCCTTGGTCTTACAGACAAGTACCAGGGACCACCCTGTGGTTTTCCATGTAAGCATCACAAAGAGAACTATACATACTACTCTATTATGCTACTAAACATATAGTGTTCCAGGAGCCACCTCCTAGTCTTTCATACATAATAGTATACAGTGCGCCAAGAGCTTCCTCCTGGTCTTTCATACATATTGCCTAGGGCTAACCCCCGATTCTTCCTACCATACATAATAACATATTGTGTGTAAAGAGCCGTCTCCTGGTCTTTCATGCATAATGCCTAGGGCTAACCCCCGAGTCTTCCTATCATACATAAACAAAATGGGCAGGCATTATGGCCGTAGATCCATACAAACAGTGAGGAGACTCACCTCACACTGTCAAAGACTCACTTAACACTTTTGACTGCTAACCAGCACTTATGAACTACTAACCCCTCGGCTTCCCGAACTATGAATACCCAAAACAACATTTAGACCATAACAATAAAAAAGTCAACCCTGATCAAACTTGGTAAAGTCAACATCCAGTTGACCTGACCCGTCGAGTTGGTGTACCAACTCGTCGGGTCCATACTCCTCCAACCCCATACAACCCCGAATCCACTCGTCGAATTTGGCAATAACTCGACGGGTTCTCCTTCAACCACACAATCAGGACCGACTTCATTCGACTCGCTGAGTTGATCCTTGAACTCGTCGAGTTCATCATCCACATATGAATGTGTCTATTCTATGACTCGTCGAGTCCATCTTCATAACTAAGGAGATTGCCTTAGACTCGTCGAGTTCTTCCTTGAACTTGTCGAGGATGAACTTCATGACGATTATGGACTTGGGCCGACTGAGTCCCTTTCCATGCTCACACACACCCTTAACAGAAGGGTTTTGGGGCAAGAACTGGCTTGACTCGTCGAGACCCATATCTGAATCACCAAGTCTCTCTATGTCCAACACTATTTAGACGATATGCAACTAGATTAAGGCATCCAAGACCCAAATCTGGCCTCCTAGAGTCGTGATATCACACAAAGCCACTACCTTTGCACCCATGCATGGCCCTTTATGCCTCTACTACTCTGAACACATCTAAATCTGGAAGGATCTAGCTTGGGGACGTCCAAATCCCACAATACATCCTTCTTGGACCATAACCTCCATAAAAAGGGACATAAAGACATCTATCAAACTAGAAGTCAAGGTAAGAACTTGATTACTAGAAAATGAAGATGATGAAGCAAAATTCCTAGATCTGCAACCTTTTCCATGCACCTTCAACCTCATTCTTCTTCTTCTAGACTTCAAGAACACTCTAAATCCTTCAATAAGGCTTACACACTCAATGAGAACACTAGGGTTTCGTGGGATAGGTTCTGGAAATTGGAGGCTACAAATGAGAATAAGATGCTTAAATAGGGCACCAACTCCCGATTTAGGATTTTCCCAAACCTGGCCAACTCGCCAAGTCAGGCCTTTGACTCATCGAGTAGGTCACTTGACCTGCGAACAAAGTCGTGCTCCTACTCGTCAAGTCACCCATCTACTCGATGAGTCACTCCCTTACAAATCTTCGCCACTTAAACTAGACTTCATCCTCGAAGTCTACCATGGTTAACTACCTTACCATCCGGTTACCTCTTTACCACTAGCTAAACACTTCGCCCATCCGATCGAAACCTGGAAGATGTTATCTTTAGGATAACCTGATCATTACTACGTTCGAGTACAACACTTTTACCCAATCGGTAACCTTACCGATACTCCTGTTACACATACCCTTGATACACAAGGGGTTTACCCTTTTACCTGCATTGTCACTGGACTTTCCAAGGCACTTTCCACAAGCAGAAATCTTCCCAATCTCCTTCGAGGACCAATCCTCTGCTGAAACTGCAATCTCGGCCACTCCCAGTGGCGACCATCATACCAATACTCACACAATAAACCCACATACAATGCTCCAATACTGAAAACTCCACCCAGTGTGAGAATTCAGACAATCCTTCGAGCAACATATCCTTTTCTACTATGTTTAAGGGTCAGACGAGGAGAACATCACCGAGCCAAATCATTTACTATGAGATCATTTGATTCCGCGGTGAACAACTCAGCACCATTCGATCAGCTCATGGCTTCTTACACCAAATTCGTTACCATCGTTCTTGCCTGAAGTCCTGCTGACTCCCATCCACCTACCAGATGAATTGAGACTGCCCTGGTCGCAACTGATCTACCATTACCTGAAATACCGGTCCCCCACCGATTACCGAACGTAAGAACATTCCCTCAGTCACTCTTAGTGACTTAAGAAGATACAATGACTACCTGAATTTCTCTACAAGCCCAGCGACTCTGGCTCTAGAAGATATAGGATCCCTGATCCGCTACATTACCCTAAGGTCTCTACCAGGTTTCACCCGTTGCCAAAATAACACGGGCCTCACCCACGGGTCTCACCTATCTATACTTCAGTGCGACCTCTCCCATAGGTCTCACCTATCCAGGGCTATGTAGGCCCACTCCTCCTCTAATCTCAACTAGCTAAACTTTCTTGATTCTTATCATGCTAACTTAGAGAACTAGGTTGCTAATGAATGCTACGGCTTACCCGCAATCTTACATCACGCCTAGTATCCAAGGACCTACTGTCTTCTGAATCCAATCATATTGTGTCGCACTCACATTCAAGCGGCTGCCCCACCCTATCTTTAGCTATCTGAAAAACCCTGCCAGCGAATCACGCATCTGATACATTCATACTATCGAATAGGGTCTGAAGAATGCTACGGGCCACCCAATAGTGTTACTATACTCGCTCTGCCAACTAATGAATGCTATGGGCAACCCTTATAGTGTTACAACACTTTTGCACTACCGACCAACTAACGCTACAGGCCACCCTGCAGTCTCACCACACTTTTACTCTATCTGCCGACTAATGCTAATAGCCTTCCTGCAGTCTTACTATACTAATGCTACGGGCCATACTGGAGTCTAACTACACTAATATACGATTGCTATGGGCCACACCGCAGTGTTACAATTCCCTTTTCCTTACCTGCTAACTAGCGAATGCTACGGGCCACCCCATAGTCTTACAACACTCCTACACTATCTTCTAACCGTTGCTACAGATCGCCCCGCAATCTTACCACACTTCTCTTACTATCTGACCACTGCTGAATGCTACTGCTAACCCATAGTCGAGCATACAAGCACAATCTAGTTCCCCCAAGCTGTACTCATGTCCTAACTGAAACTCCCATCCGATTCTTCTGCAACTTGCTATTAGATATCCCGAGAATGCGAACTCACAATTGGCAAGTTTTATGAACTTCCAATTAACACTATCCTCAATTAATACAACCACATGGGTTGTCTTTCTCCCTAACTGGTGAGCAGAACTTATCCCAGTTCCAAAACTACTTCTGCTCCCATAACAAGATTGTTTCTCCCCCACTTAGCTTCGGCTAAGTCTTTACGACACGCGAAAATCTGAGGATTTCCATTCCTGCCTCCCTTACCCAAAAAGGCATGATAACTACAATCGCCTTAATATTACTAGCGATCCGTCAGTAGCCTACTCTAAATACCGTATGATTACCGAATATTGGATGCAAATTTCCTACATCCCCGATACTGATAATCCCCTGAGCTCAAACTGACATCCTTAAGGTCCGAATAACTAATGCTCAGAGCAACCTATTAAGTGATAGACTACTTCCCTTGATGCTTCCAAAAGCTATCCCAAACACCAAGACTAGAACCACCAAACCCTGATGATGGTGGATGACTACTCCATGGACCCTGCCTACCGACCTCCACGTAACGCTCCTGAACCGTTTTCGGTTGCAACCGAGATAATGCTAGACACTTCGAACCCAAAGTGAGAGATGACCTTACACTAGCTACAAATAGTCCTAGTATGCAATTGGCATATGAAAATTCTGAAAATACAACCCAAAATACATGCAGAGAGACAAATCATACATACTATCACCCGAGACCGAGGTAAAAACAATCCTAATACATATAGAATCGAAAATAAGCATTGATATATACGTGTAACATTCCCTGCTGTAATTCGGATCTCCTACATCTGTCACTACAAGGCCCTACCCTCTCACCCATTCGTAATCCTCAAAGTTGTTGGGGCAGACACACTCCCTGGTTCTCCGCTCATTGTCGGGCAGTTAACCTTCTTGTCGCCTACCTGATTTCAGTGAAAACATAACGGGCTTGCCACCTGTGGGCAGTCCCTGCTGATGTGACCATCACTGCCACACTTGTAGCTACCTGAACCCATGAAATGACAAACTCCCTCGTGTAGTTTCCCGCACGTGCTGCATAGACTTCGGCCCTGTCGACCTACTAATTGTTGATCTAAAGTCTTGGGTCTCTTCCTAGGACACTCCAAAGTATACAAATGATCTGACCTCCTCTTTGCAATGTGCTCCAAATCAATCTCCCTTTCATATGCCCTGAAAACCATAGAGTCTAGGGTCAGGCATGCCGAGAAGCTGACATGCTCCCGAATATCATTTCTAAACATGTCATGATAGCGATTCCTCTGCATCTCCTCGTCCCTTGCATACTAAGGCACCAATAAGGCCCTCTCTCGAAACTTAGGGTAATCTTCATCACCAACTCTGTCATCTGTCTCATGTCTAGGAACTCCCTGGGTAGCTATTGAAGCTCCACAACCGGTGCATACTCTGCCCTAAACCTGATCACAAATTCAGACTACGTCATCGCCTTAATGGATGAGGCTCCCAAGGAATCACTAACGGACTCCCACCAGTCTCTAGCTCTATCCCTCAAGCATCTTGCAGCAAATCGAACCTTCGACCCCTTGGGACAGAAGCTCGTCAACTATGCAAACTTAATGTCTGCAATCCATCTCCTTGCAACAATGGGGTCCTTCACCCCATGTAAGTCTGGCACGCCACTCCTCCTGAAGTCCTCGAAGGATAATGTGCACGATTCTGGCTGGCTGGATGCCATATCACTTCGGAACGCTCTGAGGCGATCCTCCATTAGCTCAATAATCCCTTCCTTGATCGACCTGAAAATCACCGAGGTCGACTCAAGGATACCTCTCGTGATCTCAGACGCGATGAACTAGCGTAGTCCCTCATCCACTGGCTCGGAGCCATCACCCGAACCCGATCCTTAACCGGATCCTGATCCTCCTCCTCCATGTCACGCAATCATCACCATTCTGACACAAAACACATAATTGTAGGGGTTGTATGCCACCTCAGAAGGTATCACACACTACAAGTTTCCTGGTTCTATCTTGGTCCTCCTTGACTCGAGTATGGATCCTATACTTTCAGTAGTATGGGCCCATACTACCATCCACATCTATCCATACTTTCCTCAAGGATTTCTTTGACTTTACTAAGTCCCTGCTACTACTGCTGCTTTCTGCTACTCTCCTCCTAGGCTTACCCTATGGAAATCTCCAATCCCAAACCCAATCCTAATCCTCAACTACTGAAAGACTCTTCATAATACCAATTAAGCACTACATGAATACCATCACATGTGATGAGGCTCAAATAATCCTTCGAGTAAAAGAATCATCCGTACAACTTCTAGACTCAGACAAGCGTTGCACAATAGGGTTAAGTCCAGCACTCTGAGATTATTCAAGCCTGATCACATATCACATAACGCATTCATCTAGTAGCTAACTCCCATTACTTAAGGTCCTACAAAGCATAAAGCAAGCAACATTCAGACAAGCATAAAATATAACCAAACAAGCCGTTCTATCCTCTTATTAGGAATCTACACTAGCATGCATGTAGCACCTGGTTCCTGGTACGTTCTCCTTGCAATTTACATTTTTAAAATAATGCATTTTTGCCTTGGACTCGGCGAGTTAATGGGCCAACTTGCCGAGTAGGAGTGGTATAAGGCGTGGGGACTGAACTTTGGACTCAGTGAGTCGGTCCCCGGACTCGGCGAGTAGACCCTGTTTAGGCAAAAAACCCTAATCCGAGTGTTTGCACCCTATTTAAATGCTTTAACTTGGCCTCTTTTGTCCCTAACACTTCCATAGAGCTGTAGAGCGAAACCCTAGCCCCCATATTATTCTTGAGAGTGTTTTCGGCTTTGTGAAAATGGTTTGGAGCTTAGAAGAAGAAGGAAGAGGTTCACGTGTGCAAGGAGGGGAGATAGATCCGGAATCTACACTGTGAGGAGCTTCCATTCAAGTATAAAATTTCTAACCTTGATAACTAGTTCATTAGATCCCCTTTTTGTCCCAAATTAGTGGTTTTCAACCCCTAAAACCTCAAGCTCCATGTGTTAATGCTCTATGTTCTGAAAGGACTCCAGATTTGGACCTTATCGGCGTATTAGAAGTATAAAGTTTCTGTGGTTGAATTGATTGAAGTCCCCATTGAGTGTATGACCTCATTAAGAGCTTGGTTTTGCTTTTTAGAGTTTATAGGGACATGCATGCACTTAAAGTTTGCAACTTTATGTGATAAGCATGCTCAAGGAACATGGATCTATGGTTTGGAAGCGTTGCATGTCTCAGATTTGGTCTGCATGGAAAATGGGTCATAGGGATTCGGCGAGTCCCCAGGAGGAACTCGGCGAGTTCTATAAAGGTGGCCTTAGACTCGGCGAGTTGGATGAACAACTCAACGAGTCATATGAATATTGCCTGGAACTCGACGAGTTGTTCTTCAAACTCAGCGAGTTGTTCTTGGACTCAGCGAGTCGCATCGCTAGTCGGTTCTATAGCCACAAGTAGTGAGTTAAGGGTGACTAAGTGAGTGGGAAGAGGGACTTGGCATGCAGGACCGGGTTAGTGGGAGAAGGAATCGATGAGTCGGTGCCATGACTCGGCAAGTCCAGTCAACTGGAACTTGACCTTGACCAGGGAGTTGACCTTGGACCAGGGGTGGGTCAGTCATTTGATGTAAGGGTGTGTATGAGAGGCTAACCTATGTTTATGATTTATATCCGAAGGATTTGCGATTCAGCAGTCAGGCGCTTAGCAAGCAGACTTCAACAGCTACTTTTGAGGTGAGTTACCTTCCAGTAGCGGTGGGTCTACGGCCACAATGTCGGCCCACCAGTAGGAGGTGCATGTTAGATGATTGTCTTTGTGATATGATCTATGTTTTCTACTACCTGATACATTATATGATGGCATGATATGTGATAGAAGTAGAGTTCGGTCGTTAGGACCGAAGGGTGGGTCAGGCACCCCAGCTATGTTTGACAGTATGTGATGATATGTTTATATGGCACTATGATCTGTTATATGTGTTAGTGGTAGTAGGAGGGGAGCAGTACCCGATGTTCAGTTATTAGGACCGAAGGGTAGTCAGCACCCCAGAACGGCTTGACATGGGTAGTTAGCACCCCAGAATGGCTTGACACGGGTAGGTTGGCACCCCAGAATAGTCGTACCGGGTAGGTCGGGCACCCAAGAATCGCCTGGCAGTATGTATGCTATGTGATTATATGGAATGTGGTACAATGGGGGAACTCACTAAGCTTCGTGCTTTCGGTTTTCAGTTGTTGTTTCAGGTACGTCTTCTGTCAAGGGGAAGGAGCTGGCGCGGTAGCAGCGCATCCCACATGCTCTTTTAATTTCTGCACCAAGAGTCATTCTAGGATTTTGTACTCTGAGATTATCATGTTTTTCGTTTCGTTTTTTAACCACGAGACATGTTTTATCAAATATTATGATCGTGTGATATTTTGTTACATACGTTTTTTTTTAAATCGCTTAATTAAAAACGAAATTTTTGGCTGGTATTTTTGGGATGTTACAAGTTAGTATCAGAGCCCTGGTTTGAGGGATTCGGACACACCTTTGGGGCTGTCTGAACTAAAATCGAGGGATTAAAAGATTTTGAAAAATAAAATGTTTTCTGAGAGTTTTAAGAAGGAACAAAGTGTATGATGTGCGCGACCGACCGAGATCAAGTAAGTATTCCCTAAAGTACCCATACAAGCTTATGTTATGTTTATCAGTTTCAGTAGAACAACATGCTAGAATAGGACTAAGGATCTAGGAGTGATGACTTATGTGCCTACTTTATGTGCTTCAGTGTATGAAAATTGCATGCTAGAATTGAGTAGACAACAATAGGATAGCCTGTTAGGGTTATGCCTGATAGTATGAGTTTAGCACTCTATGCTAGTTTAGTTTCTCTCTATGAGAGCGGAGTTGCTTGAGATTGTTTCCTTTTGTCTATATGCTGCTTGCTTTTTGCTTCGTGGGACTCTGAGCGATGGGAGTTAACCTTTAGGTGAATACGTCACGTCACATGTGATTAGGGTTGAATAATCTTAGAGTGCTGGATTTGGCCCTATTGCGCAGCTCTTGTTTGAGTCTAACCGTTGTAGGGATGAGTCTGTTATTCGAAGGATTATCTGAGCCTCATCACATGTGATGGTGTTCAGATAATGGCTAAGTGGCATTACACGGAGGCCTTCAGCAGCTGAGGATCGGGTAGGGTGGAGTCAGAGATTTCCCTAGGGAAAGCCTAGGATGAGTATAGCAGTGACCAACAGTAGTGAAAGGGATTTGGTGGAGTCGAGGCAGTCCTTGAAGAAGGTACAGATAGATGTGGAAGGTAGTATGGGCCCGTACTACTGAAAGCAGAGGATCTGTACCCGAACCAAGGAAGGCCGAGATAAGACCAGGGAACGTGTAGTAGATGTGATCCCTCAAGAATTATCAGTACCCCTAACGAATGTTATTTATGTATTGAAGAATGGTGGTACTACGATCGAGGCTGAGAATTGGCAGTTTAGGAGAGGGATCGGGCTCGGGGTCAGGTTCCGAGCCAGTAGATGAGGGACTACGTGAGTTCATCGCGTCAGAAATCACCAGGAGTATCCTTCAGTCGACCCCCATTATCTTCGGGTCGATCAAGGAAGGGATTGTCGAGTTAATGGAGGATCACCTCCGGGCATTCAGGAGTGACATGGCATCTGGCCAGTCGGGATCTCACACACTGTCCTTTAAGGACTTCAGGGGCAGTGGTGTGCCGGATTTTCACGTGGCAAAGGACCCCATAGCTGCCAGGTGATGAATTGCAGACATTGAGTCTGCGCAGTTGACTAGCTTCTGCCGTGAGGGGTCGAAAGTGAGATTTGCAGCGGGATGTTTAAGAGATCGAGCTAGGGATTGGTGGGAGTCCGTTGGTGACTCTTTGGGAGCCTCGGCTGTCGACGCAATGACCTGGTCGGACTTTGTGACCAGGTTCAGGGTAGAGTTTGCTCTGGCTTTTGACCTTCAACAGCTGGCTGGAGAGTTTTTGGACATTAGGCAGACAACAGAGACTGTGGTAGAGATCACCGCCAAGTTCCGAGAGAGGGCATTGTTGGTGCCCCAGTATGCGGGTGATGAAGGCATGAGGAGGACCTGCTATCATGACATGCTACGAGCTGATATTCGGGAGCTTGTTAGTTTTTCAGCTTGCCCTACCCTAAACTCTATGATTGCCAGGGCGAGGGAGAGGGAGATAGACCTGGAGCACATACGGAAGAGGAAGATAGAGGAGGGACAGACAGGAGGGGATTCGGGGAAGAAGCCCAAGGGGTTAGATGGTAGGCCGAAAGGCCGGTCATGACCGAGCTGCTACAGGAAATGTAGCAGGCCTCATGAGGGGGCATGTAGACTGGATCATCAGGTTGCTATAAGTGCGGCAAGACAGGGCATTTCAGCAGGGATTGTACCGCCCCTGCACCTGTGATGCAGACGTCTGAGTTGCTGTGTTTTCATTGCAACCAGAGGGGCCACAAGAAGGCCAATTGCCCTCAGTTGACCGCAACCGTGCTAGTAAAGGCACCAGCTCCAGCGACGCTGCAAATCAATGATGGCCGACAGGGTAAGGCAGAGGATCTAGTGGTGAGGAGCCGGGCATTTCAGCTGACTACCGAGGAGGCATACGCCGCACCCGATGTGGTGACGGGTATGATTCTTTCCCTCTATTTCATTTTCATGATGTTATGTTATTGATATGTGCTACACGTATATGCTTTAGGATCGTTCCATGCGAACGGTATCCCTGTTCAGTTGTTGTTCGACTCGGGTGACACCTGATCATTTGTTTCTCTTGCGCTTAGCAAGAAGTTTACTGAGTCTTTAGGCATGTTGGATTGCCTTTTAGAGGTAGAGATCGCCAATGATCGATCGGTGCGGGCATCAGCGGTGTTCAGAGATTGTGTTATGAGGTTATTCGAGGAGCACTACATGGTGGATTTGGTTCCCAGTCCGTTTCCTGGGAACAAGGTGATTATAGGCATGGATTGGTTGAACCCTAATAGGGCGGTGATAGATTGCGTACAACAGCTAGTACGAATCAGGACCCCAAGTCGGGGAGAGTTGGTGATCCACGGCGAGAGGCCACAACGTGGACCTACAGTATGTTCAACAGTGAGAGCTAGGCGCTACCTTCAGCAGGGTTGCACCGGATATCTCGCGTATGTTGTGGATATCGGGGAGGCGGGTAAGGCGACGATGAACGAGGTTCCAGTGGTGAGAGACTACGCTGATGTGTTCCCGGAGGAGCTTCCTGGAATACATCCAGAGCGACAGGTAGAGTTCAGGATCGACCTAGTTCCTGGTGCGACTCCGATAGGTAAGGCACCCTATTGGTTGGCTCCTCCTGAGATGCAGGAGTTGTCTACACAGCTACAGGAGCTGTTAGACAAGGGATTCATTAGACCGAGTAGTTCACCCTGGGGAGCCCCGATCCTGCTTGTGAAAAAGGATGGGTCGCATCGTATGTGTATAGATTACTGGGAGCTGATCAAGGTAATGGTGACAAACCGTTACCCACTCCCGAGCATTGACGACCTGTTTGATCAGTTGCAGGGAGCATCCTGGTTCTCCAAGATCGATTTGCGTTCAGGTTATCATAAGATGAGGGTCGGAGAGGAGGATGTGCAGAAGATCGCGTTTCGGACGCGTTATGGCCATTATGAGTTCGTGGTGATGCCGTTCGGGCTTGCCAATGCTCCTGCCACGTTCATCAACCTCATGAACCGCGTATGCAGACCGATGCTGGATTGATCTGTGATATTTTTCATTGATGACATCTTGGTTTATTCCAAGACGTAGGAGGAGCACGAGGAGCATCTGAGAGAGGTTTTAGAGACCCTGAGGAGGGAGCTTGTACGCTAAGTTCTCGAAGTGCGAGTTCTGGTTGCACGAGGTGCAATTCCTTGGGCACCTTGTCAACCAGAATGGTGTACTGGTCGACCCGACCAAGATAGATGCCGTGATGAGATGGGAGGTTCCAAAGTCTCCATCCGAGATTCTGAGTTTCCTAGGATTAGCGAGCTACTATCGGAGATTCATCTAGGTTTTCTACAAGATAACTGTACCCCTGACACGGTTGACTAAGAAAGTTGTGGTCTTTTGATGGGGGCCTAAGCAGCAGGTAGCATTCGAGATTCTGAGACAAAGATTGTGCGAGGCGCCAATCTTAGCCCTGCCGGAGGGTGTAGAGGATTTTGTGGTATTCTGTGACACGTCCATTTCAGGGTTGGGCGCGGTACTGATGCAGAGGGGCATGTCATTGCCTATGATTCGAGGCAACTGAAGCCTCATGAGGCGAACTACCCGACACACGATTTATAGTTGGGGGGCAGTGGTCTTCGCCCTTAAGATTTGGCGGCATGAACTCTACGGGGTTCGATGTACCATCTACACGGACCAAAAGAGTCTGAGGTACCTCATGGATCAGCCGAATCTGAACATGAGGCAACGTCGGTGGTTGGATGTGGTGAAGGATTATGATTGCGAGATCCTTTATCACCCGGGGAAGGCCAATGTGGTGGCCGATGCGATTAGCCGAAAAGTGGTGCCGATTAGGGATGTATGTATGAGAATGACGGTGGTGACTCCCCTGTTAGAGGAGATTTGGAAGCTCATCAGGAGGCTATGAAGAAGGAGCATTTGAAAAGCGAGCGTATAGTGGGTCAAGTCACCTCCTTCGATTATGATAGCTGAGGATTATTGACACTACACCGTAGGGTGTGGGTGCCGTATCACGGAGGCGTGTGCCAAATCTTGAAGGATGAGGCACACAAATCCCGATTTTCTATTCATCCACGGGCAACGAAGATGTATAGGGATCTTTGTCTAGACCATTGGTGGCCCTGCATGAAGCGGGATGTGGCTTGGTACATCGAGCGGTGGTTGACCTGTAGGAAGGTGAAGGCCGAGCATTAGAGACCGCATGGAAAGATGCAACCGTTGGATATCCCGTTGTGGAAATTGGAAGATTTTACGATGGATTTTATCACAAAGCTTCCCAGAATTGCGCGAGGAGTAGATTCAATTTTGGTCATCGTGGATCGATTGACCAAGAGCGCCCATTTTATTCCGATCCAGGAGAGTATCTCGGCCGAAAAGTTGACCGATATCTATATCAGGCAGATAGTGGCGCGACATGGGGTGCCGGTGTCAATGATATCAGACAGAGATGTACGGATCACTTCCAGGTTTTCGAAGAAGTTTCATGATGAGTTGGGCACTCATCTGCATTTTAGCACCGCCTTTCACCCGCCGACGGATGGTCAGAGCGAGCGGACCATCCAGACTCTGGAGGATATGTTGCAGGCGTGCGTGGTAGACTTCGGTGGCAGTTGGGATACATATCTTCCCTTGGCTGAGTTCTCGTACAACAACAGCTACCACACGAGTATTAACCATCCTCCATTAGAGATGTTGTACGGATGGAGGTACAGGACCCCGATATGTTGGGGTGAAGTGGGCCAGAGGGTCATGGGGAGCACCCAAGTGGTGCTCAAGACTATTGAGAGGATTCAGCAGGTTTGGAGCATGCTTCAGACAGCACAGAGTCAGCAAAAAAGTTATGCCGACAAGCATCGTTTGGACTTGGAATTCCAAGTCGGGGATATGGTTCTCCTGAAGGTGTTGCCATAGAAAGGCGTCATCCGGTTTAGAAAGCGAGGTAAGTTGGGCCCAAGGTACATCGGGCCATTCAGGGTGGTAGCCTGGGTAGGCAAGGTGGCATATAGGTTGGATCTGCCAGCTGAACTCAGCCAGATCCACATCAGTTTCCATGTCTCTTAGTTGGGGAAGTGTTTGGTGGATGACTCGACAGTGGTGCCTTTGAAGGATATTCAGGTCGACGACAGCCTGAATTACATCGAGTGGCCTGTGGCAATCCTCGACAGGAAGTCGAAGGATCTGAGGAACAAAACGGTAGAACTCGTGAAGGTGCAACGGAAACACCGAAAGGGATCGGAGTGGACTTGGGAGCCGGTGGAAGAGATGCTGGAGCACCACTCCGAGCTGTTTCAGGATCGAGCAGCAGACTTCGAGGACGAAGTCTAAGAGAAGTGGGGGAGATTAGTAGCACCTGGTTCCCGGTATGTACTCCTTGCAATTTACATTTTTAAAATAATGCATTTTTTTCTTGGACTCGGCGAATTGATGGGCCAACTCGCGGAGTAGGAGTGGGATAAAGCGCGGGGACTAAACTTTGGACTCGGCGAGTCGGTCCCCGGACTCGGCGAGTAGACCCTGTTTGGGCAAAAAACCCTAATCTGGGTGTTTGCACCGTATTTAAACGCTCTAACATGGAATCCTTTGTCCCTAACACTTCCAGAAAGATGTAGAGCGAAACCCTAGCCCCCATATTGTTCTTGAGAGTGTTTTTAGCTTTGTGAAGAAGGTTTGGAGCTTAGAAGAAGAAGGAAGAGGTTGAAGTGCACAAGCAGGGTAGGTAGATCCGGAATCTACACTGTGAGGAGCTTCCATTCAGGTAGAAAAGTTCTTACCTTGATCACTAGTTCATTAGATCCCCTTTTTGTCCTAAATTAGTGGTTTTCAAGCCCTAAAACCTCAAGCTCCATGTGTTAATGCTCTATATTCTGAAAGGACTCTAGATTTGGACCTTATGGGTGTATTAGAAGCGTAAAGTTTCTATGGTTGACGTGATTGAGGTCCCCATTGAGTGTATGACCTCATTAAGAGCTTGTTTTTGCCTTTTTGAGCTTATAGGGCCATGCATGCACCTAAAGTTTGCAACTTTACATGATAAGCATGCTCAAGGAACATGGATCTATGGTTTGGAAGCGTTGCATGTCTCAGATTTGGTCTGTATGGGAAATGGGTCATTAGGACTCGGCGATTCCCAAGGAGGAACTCGGCGAGTTCTATGAAGGTCGCCTTAGACTCGGCGAGTTGGATGAACAACTCGGCGAGTAATATGAATATTGCCTGGAACTTGAGGAGTTGTTCTTCAAACTCAGCAAGTTATTCTTGGACTCGGCGATCCGGATTGCGAGTCGGTTCTATAGCCCCAAGTAGTGAGTTAAGGGTGACTCAGTGAGCGGGAAGAGGGAGTTGGCGTGTAGGACCGGGTTAGTGGGAGAAGGACTCGGCGAGTCGGTGCCATGACTCGGCGAGTCCAGTCAACTGGAAGTTGACCTTGACCAAGGATTTGACCTTGGACCAGGGGTGGATTAGTCATCTGACATAAGGGTGTGTTTGAGAGGCTAACTTATGTTTATGATTTATAGCTGGAGGATTTGCGATTCAGCAGTCAGGCGCTTAGCAAGCAGACTTCAACAGCTACTTTCGAGGTGAGTTACCTTCCTGTAGTGGTGGGTCTACGGCCACAATGCCAGCCCACCAGTAGGATGTGCATGTTAGATGATTGTCTTTGTGATATCATCTATGTTTGCTACTACCTGATACGTTATATGATGGCATGATATGTGATAGTAGTAGAGTTCGGTCGTTAGGACCGAAGGTTAGGTCAGGCACCAAAACTATGTCTGACAGTATGTGATGATATGTTTATATACTAGTATGATCTGTTATATGTGTTAGTGGTAGTAGGAGGGGAGCAGTCCCCGAGGTTAGGTTGTTAGGACCGAAGGGTAGTCAGCACCCCAGAACGGCTTGACATGGGTAGTCAACACCCTTGAATGGCTTGACATGGGTAGGTAGGCACCCCAGAATAGCTGTACCGGGTAGGTCGGGAACCCCATAATTGCCTGGCAGTATGTATTGTATGTGATTATATGGTATGTGGTATAGTGGGGGGACTCACTAAGCTTCGTGGATTCGGTTTTCAATTGTTGTTTCAGGTACCTCTTCTATCAAGGGGAATGAGTTGGCGTGGTAGCGGCGTATCGCACACGCTCTTTTGATTTCCGCACCACCAGTCATTCTGGGATATTGTACTCTGACATTTTCATGTTTTATGTTTTGGTTTACGGCCATGAGACATGTTTTATCAAATATTATGATCGTGTGATATTTTTTTACAAACGTTTTTTTTTAAATCGCTTAATTAAAAACAAAATTTTTGGCCTGTATTTTTCGGATGTTACAATGCAATTTTAGGGCTCAAACAATCAATCATAACCTATTCAGTCCATCCTACTAATGGCTGTTTAGTTCTAGCATTCAATCCAACAAGTTCACATAAGCATTCAAGGCATGTCTCTTAGATGCTTAGCTATAATCTAGCATTCAATTCATATAATCATATCATGTCACATATCAAACATGTATTGTATTTTGGGAACCACTTACTTGAGCTCGGTCAAATGCATGCATCACACACCTCGTTCTTTTCAAAGTTCTTTTCTCTTTTCAAATACTTTAGAATTTCCTTTTGAAAATTCTCATATAAAGCCCTCAGTTTGATTCCAGACACACCCTAGAGTGTGCCCGAATCCCTCAAACCAAGGCTCTGATACCAACTCGTAGCATCCCAAAATTTGAGACCAAAAATTTCATTTTGATTAATTAAAAACCACTTAATAAATTTTTCTGTATCATTTACTAGTATTCTTAATATAACAATTATCAGAGTTTTAAATCCCAAAGATCAAATTGTGTGAAAAACATGGTGTGATACGCTGCCCCGAGCTCCTTCCTTGGAAAAACATTAGTACCTGAAACAAATAGCTGAAAACCGTAAGCATGAAGCTTAGTGAGTTTCCAAGATACCACATACCATACATATCAACCAATCCATACATGCCATATGTAACCATGATCCATACATAAAAAACATATCCGTAATCAAGTAAGGTGTTATGTGCAAAACATAGTCTTTTTGTTATACCACGAGTCGCACATGGTCTTCCTTCACAAGCCAGGGGCCACTGCCTGGATCTTACAGAAAAGTGCCAAGGGCCACCCCCTCGTCTTCCATGCAAGCATCATAAAGACAACTATATATACTACTTTACTAGGCTACTCAGCATATAGTGTACCAGGAGCCACCTCCTGGTCTTTCATACATAATAGCATACAGTGCACCAGGAGCCTCCTCCTAGTCTTTCACACATATTTCCTAGGGCTAAGCCCTGAGTCTTCCTACCATACATAATACAATATTGTGTGACAGGATCCGTCTCCTGGTCTTTCATGCATAATGCCTAGGGCTAACCCCCAGGTCTTCCTATAATACATCAACAAAAAAGGCAGGCATTGTGGCCGTAGACCGATACAAACAGTGAGGAGACTCACCTCACACTGCCGAAGACTCACTGAACACTTTTCATTGCTAACCGGCACTTCTGAACTATTGACCCTTCAGCTTCCCAAACTATCATTACCCAAAACAACATTTATACAATAACAATCCAAAAAGTCAGCCCTCGTCAAACTTGGTCAAAGTCGATGGTCAAAGTCAACATCCAGTTGACGTGACTCACCGAGTTGGTCTACCAATTGGTTGAGTCCATAGTCCTCCAACCCCATACAACCCCGAATCCATCCGTCGAATCTAATAGTAACTCAACGAGTTCTCCTTCAACCACACAATCGGGACCAACTTCATCCGAATTGCCGAGTTCATCTTTAAACTCGTCGAGTTTATCATCCACATATGAATGTGTCTAGTCTATGACTCACTGAGTTGAATGAACAACTCATCGAGTCCATCTTCATAACTAAGGAGATTGCCTTAGACTCTCTGAGTTCTTCCTTAAACTCATCGAGTATGATGAACTTCATGACCATTATAGACTCGGGCCCACTAAGTCCCTTTCCAAGCTCACTCTTACCCTTAACAAAAGGGTTTTGGGGCAAGGACTGGCCTGACTCGCCGAGTCCTACAACTGACTCGCTGAGTCTCTCTATGTTCAACACTATTAAGATGATTTCCAACTAGCTTAAGGCATCTAAGACCCAGATCTAGCCTCTTAGGGTTGTGATATCACACAAAGCCACTACCTTTGCTCCCAGGCATGGCCCTTTTTCCTCAAAAGGACAAAACAACTCCTTAAACATTGCATGGAGATGTATAATGGCATAAAGTTTCCACCTTTATGCCTCTACTGCGCTGAACACCTATAAATCTGGAATGATCTAGCTTAGGGACGTCCAAATCCCACAAGACATCCTTCTTGGACCATGAACTCCATAAAAAGGGACATAAAGAGATCTATCAAACTAGAAGTCAAGGTGAGAACTTGCTTACTAGAAAATGAAGATGATGAAGCAAACTTCCTGGATCTACAGCCTTTTCCTTTGACCTTCAACCTCCTTCTTCTTCTTCTAGACTTCAAGGACACTCTAAATCCTTCAATAAGGCTCACACACTCAATGAGAACACTAGGATTTCGTGGGACAGGTTCTGGATAATGGAGGCTACAAATGAGACTGGTAGAATGAGAATAAGATGCTTAAATAGGGCACCAACTCCCAATTTAGAGTTTTCCCAAAACGTGGCCAACTCGCCGAGTCAGTGCTCTACCTTGTCGAGTAGGTCACTTAACCCGCGACCAAAATGGCGCTCCTACTCATCGAGTCACCCATATACTCGACGAGTCACTCCCTTATCTTGAGGGTTTCTTTCCTTTATATGTCTTCTATAAATCTCCTTTATTAACGTGCTAATCCTAGAAATTTATCCACCTATGTTGTTGTCTTGGGTGCTTCCCAATTCTTTATGTCCATTATCTTGGAAGGATCTACGTGAATACCCTTGTTTCTGACCACATGTCCTTGAAAATATACTTCCTCGATCAATAATTTACACTTAAAGAATTTTGCATAAAATTTATCCTTCCTTAACAACTCCAAATTGACTCAAAGGTGTTGATCATGTTCTTTCTCTGTTTGTGACTATATCAATATATCATCAATGAATCAGATCATAAATTTTTCTGAGTAGGGTTTTACAGACACGATTCAATAGATCTATGAAGATTTATGGGACATTAGTTTGGATAAAAGTCATAACTAGAAACTCATAGTGGCCGTAGTTAGTACTAAATGCCATCTTCGGGATGTCCTCTTCTTGGACTCGATGTTGATGGTACCCTAAACTTAAATTCATCTTTGATTACAAGTTGGATTCATGTAGTTGATCGAATAGATCATCAATCCTTCGGAGTGTATATACATTCTTGATTTTCAAGTTATGCAGTTCTTGATAATTGATGTACAATCTGAAGGTTTAGTCATTCTTCAAGATGAATGGCACTGGGCTTCCCATGGTGAGAAACTTGGTCTTATAAATCGTTTATCCAAAAGCTCGTGAAGTGAATTAGTAGTATTCCGGGCAAGTCCTCCTGGAATACATTAGTAAAATTACATCCGACCTTGTACATGCTATAGCATATGAAACTGAACCCAGTTTTGAAGCCTACAGTATGCGATACATTCTTTTGATTCCGTACTAGGGCTGTCAGCCTTAGAAAGAATGTTGCCAGGAAGTATGGGTACATTTCCTTATTTTATGTTATCCATTGAAAAAAAACTTAAATCTTTGTCAATGTATGTGCTCTGTGTCAAATCGTTGAGTCTTTGGGATCTATCTCTATAGATCCTAATATTGAGTATGGATGCAGCGTCCCCTAGATCTTTCATTTGAAATGACTTAATAACGTTGGCCTTAGTCTCTTTCAATGTTGGGACATCTTTCCTGATTAGTAGTATGTCGTCGACTTATAAAATTCTAAAATATTTTGGCTCCTACTAGATTTTATGTATACACATGGTTCATCAGGACTTTTTGAGAAGCCAAAATTTTTGATGTTCTCATCAGAATGATGATACCTAATCCTAGATACTTATTTCAATTCATAAATGGAATTCATCAGATTGCACACATTCTTTAGGTTATATGGTTTGATCCTAGATAGTTGTATCAATCCATATAAACACTTTTGTCAAGATATACGTTAATGAAATTAGTTTTGAGATCGATTTTCCATATCTTATAGTTGTAATATGCAGCTATGGCCATGATAATCCAAATAGATTTAATCTTAGAAACTAGTGACAAGGTATCTTCGTAGTCAATGCCTTGAATTTAAGTGTACCCTTTCGTGACAAGTCATGCTTTGAATGCATGTACATTTTCATCCATGTTGATATTCTTCTTGAAGATCCACTTGCTTCTAACAACCATGTTGTTAGGAGCTAAGTCAACAAAGTCCCACACTTTATTGTCATTCATGGATGAAAATTAAGCTCTCCTAGCTTCAAGTCTTTTATCAGATTCTGGGTATGTAGTTGCTTCCATGAAATTGATGGGCTTATATTTATCCATCAACAATACTTCCTCTTCGAAATGATAAATCCAAATCTGTCAGGTTCCTGATGAGGTCTGCTGGAGCGGCTTACATTTTGTTTTGTTTTTGAAATTTGAACGCTAATTCTAGTTTCAATAATGCTTCGTTGATTATCATTCTCAACAAAAGGTTGTGTTTCATGAATATCTTTGAGATCAATGGGGCTCCCACTTTCTTTCTACAAGGTAAAGTCATTTTCATGAAACACCACTTTTTGGTGTATGAACAAGCGGTTTTCTTCTTTCTAGAAGAATTAAGAGCCCATGGCCTGTTTTGGGTATCTGTCATACCCCTAGCCGGCTGCAAAAGCGCCAAGCTCTGCGATATTAGGATGTTGGGATTCAGGCCGAAGATATACATTGAGTAATACACTTAATATATTAAACAAATTTTCTATTTATTCATAAAATATAATAAGTTTTGTGCGGGCATGTTAGTTTATCTTGTTTTACTTAAATTCACTTCCTCACGTTTGTGTGTGCTATCACTACCTTTATAGGTTGGTTCCTAGGAGGAGTTTAAGATACTTAGTTTTAATTTAAAAAAGTTACAATGAGTTTCTATAATCGAGCTATGACTGTTGATCCCAAAAACTACGATGCTTCATCAAATGTCACAAATGTGTTTAGAATGAGTTTCTATAATCGAGTTGCATTTATATGGGTTCACCTATTATATATATATATATATATATATATATATATATATATATATATATGTGTGTGTGTGTGTATATATATATATATATATATATGTGTGTGTGTGTGTTAAATTAGTGTGTTTTTCATTACTAAGTATTTGTTTATAGTAACTCTAGGTGCTAAGTTTATCCAAAGGGCAGCTGTAATAACAAGTTTAAGCATTTCTTGGCAACTGGCTACCATGAAAACTAGGTATGAATTTATCTATCATTGAGATTCTGTAAAAATACTAGGCATAATATTATGTAAAGAGTTTGGCCAGAGTATCTACCAAGCATAGTATCATCATAATGTTATGAGCATAATTATCTAACTTTAATTAGTAATAATTATGTAAAGTTGCATTTTAAACAGGTATCCCCCCCAAAAAAAGTTTGGAAAATGGGGCCATGAACTCATATGTCAGATATGAAAACGTTGATGTTTGGTAGAAACTACAAGTCAACACTACGAGTGATACTCTGGGAAGTAGGATGCGAGTCATAGAAGAGAGATAATGAATGAGAGGGGTAAAGAGCTGATCTACCAAAGCTTGCTATATATATATATATGTATATATATATATATATATATATATATATATATATATATATATATATATATATATAGTTTTGGAGTGTTTTCCATGCAAATGCACGTGAACCATATGGTGTTGCCATGTGTCACACTCTCCGCGTTCCATGTCACTGTGAATCCAGACATACTGATTGTTAGAACTTCATTCTGCATGACTCTTATATATATGTGTATGTCTCCTCGTTCTCTACAATTTTCCTTTTGGGAAATTTGTCTAGTTTTGACTTTCATTGTTTGACGAGTTTTAATTACCGTTATGACTTTATAAAAATCATAACTCTCTCATACGACTTCTGATTTAGGTGTTCCTTGCCTCATAGCTCCTACTTTAAGTAGTACTATGATTGCCTAGTTTATGACTTTTCGAAAAGTCAATCACTTTCCATGTAGTTTTCGTCGTTGTAACTTTTTGGTAGATATTTATTTACTATAAATGTCATATGTCACCCATACTATGTTGGACTCTTGTGAAATTTATATTTCTGAAATCACGGTAGCTTAAGGAGTGTAAATATGCTAACCTACAGTCAAAGTCTCACGACTTTTTGTGCACCTATTTTGAGGCTAATGGTTGACGTAATTGGGGATGAAATTTTTGGATATGTTATAATATACTTGATTGTTACAAGGTTTTCCTTATTACATATATATATGTCATATAGTTAAATACTAACGACATTTGATCTCATATTCTCTAGGTTGTCACATCCTACCCCCTTAAAGAAATTTCTTCTTGCAATTTAACGTGTAGTTGGAGCATTTTTGTAATAAATGGGGATAATGATCCAGATTTGATCTTCACATTCTCATGTGTACTTTGATCCTTGCTTAGAGTTCCATCGTACCTTGACTATAGGAATGCGGCTTCATTTACACAGTTTGACTTCACAATATGTGATCTCGATTGGTTCCTCGATGAAGTTGAGTTTTGTGTCAATTTGGATTCCATCCAAAGTTACAATTAGCGTGTCTTTAGAGAAACATTTCTTATGGTTCAACAGATGGAAGATATTATGAATTCTATTGAGCTCTTGGGCCAGAGTGAGTTGGTAGGCTACTGGGCCTATTTTGGTAAGGATTTTAAAAGGTCCAATCTATCTCACATTGATTTTTCCCTTCTTTCCAAATTTTATAAATCCTTTCCAAGGAGATGCTCTTAGCATGAATCTGTCTCCACCCTAAAATTCGAGTGGTTTTTGTCGAAATCGGCGTATTGTTTTTACGATCATGATCCATTCTCAATCATTCCAAAATTTTAACGATCTTCTTGGTAGTTTCATGTATATTTTTGGTTTAGTTAGCAATGTGTTCCTTGCGTGTTCCTTTTCTAGTAGGCTATTATTGAATTACACCCAACACAAAGGTGAACGATAGTTTCTACCAAATAGTGCATCAAATGGCACAACCTTTATACTCATGTGATATATATTATTACTAGAGAACTCAACCAATAGTAGTTGAGTATCCCAAGCATGTCCAATGTCTATCATACATACTATAAACATATACTTTAAGATTATCGAGTCAGGTTCCTAATGCTTGTTGCATTGTTTGCTAGAACTGGGACATAGATCTTCTTTTTCTATCCAAGATTATAGATGTCCGTATGCCATGTAGTCATACTATCTTCTTGACTTACATCATGGCTAACGTTTCCATTTTTTTCCATTTCCTTAATGGGTAGGAAATGGGTAGACTTAGTCTGATGATCGGTTACTACCTAAATGGTGTTGTGTCCACTAGACATCTCATATAGTTTTGTAATCAAGTCTATGAAAATTTCCTCCCATTTCCATTTGGGTATTTCAGATTGTTGCAATAAAGTTTCCTTCCTTGAACTTAGCACATGTCACGCATTTTCTCACATAGGTGGTGATTTCTACCTTCATGTTCGGCCACCAATACCTATTATTTAAGTCCAGATACATATTATCAGATCTTGGATGAATCGAGTATCTTGTCCTGTGAGCTTCATCAAGTAATAAGATCCTAATTTCTCCAAATTTTGGTAACTAAATATGGTCCATGAAATGAAAGGTTCCATCTTCCATGGACTCAAATTGTTTCTCGATACCTCGTAAGCATTCTTCTGCATTGTTTTCTTCCCTAAGTGCCTCTACTTAAGTTTCTCGGATTTGGCAGGAAGGTTTGATTTAATCATTGGAGTCTGGGCTTTCAATCTATGAGTCTTGACTTGCTGCTTTCTACTTAGGGCATCGATTACTACGTTAGCTTTCCCTGGGTAGTATCGAATCTTGCACTCATAGTCGTTCAACAACTTAAGCCAAATTCATTGCCTTACATTGAGTACTTTTTGTTTGAAGATGTGTTGAAGAGTTCTGTTGGAAGTGTATATGAAACGCTTTGTGCCATAAAAGTAGTGTCGCTAGATGTTTAAGGGAAAAATTATAGCTCCTAATTCCAAGTCATGGGTGGTGTAATTATTCTCATGAGTCATGAGTTGGTGCAAGGTGTAGGTGACAACTTTATCTCTTTGCATATGTACACCTACCATGCCCTAATGTGATGTGCTACAATAGACAAAAAGTATTTCGGTTCCTTCTGGAAGTGAAAGGATTTGGCGCAGTACACAGTATGTGTTTTAACTTCTAAAACACAGATTCTTGCTATTCTTTTAGTTCGAAATTAGTATCTTTCTACACGAGTTTCATGAGGGGTTTTGCTATCTTTAAAATTTTTTCTCTAGATCTCCTTTAATATCCTACCAATCCACCTATGTTCTGTCGAGGGTGCTTCCCAATTCTTTATGTCCTTTATCTTGTAAGGATCTACGTGAATACCCTTGTCGCTGACCACGTGTCCTAGAAAGTGTACTTCCCTGATCCATAATTCACACTTAAAGAATTTTGCATAAAATTTTTCATTCTTTAACAACTCCAAAATGACTCTAAGGTGTTGATCATGTTCTTCCTCTGTTCGTAACTATATCAATATCATCAATGAATAAGGTCATGAATTTTTCCGAGTAGGGTTTTACTTACACTATTCATTAGATCTATGAAAACTTATGGCGCATTAGTTAAGACAAAAGTCATAACTAGAAACTCATAGTGGCCGTAGTGAGTACTAAATGCCATCTTCGGGATGCCCTCTTCTTGTACAGGATGTTGACGGTACCCTGAACTTAAATTAATCTTTGAGTAAAAGTTGGATCCATGTAGTTGATCGAATAGATCATTAATCCTTGGGCATACATATATGAGGGTTTAGTCGTTCTTCTTGATAAATGGAACTGGGCTTCCCATGGTGAGAATCTTGGTCTCATAAATCCTTTATCCAAAATCTCGTGAAGTTGACCAAATAACTCCTATGTTTTTTATGGGTCTAACTGATAAGGAGATTTTGCCACTAGAGTTGTCGATGGCACTAGGTCAATTCGAAGCTAAACTTCATGAATTAGTGGTATCCTGGGCAAGTCCTCCTGAAATACATTAGTAAAATCACATACTTGGGGTATGACCTTGATTTCATTGTTCGTTCCCTCTAATCTACTATGTGGGCGAAGAAAGCATGATATTTCTTGTGAAGGTAGTTATGTTCCTTACTGTAAGAGATTATTTTGAGGCTTTTGCTGGTCTTCTCTCATAGATTACTAACGATTCCTCATTGGGTAGTCACAATCATACTGTCTTGTCATAGCATAAGATCTCGGCTCAGTGTGGTCCTAACCAATCCATGCCACTTATGACATTGAAATTATCGATGATCATAAATATGGGGTTGACATGAAGGGTGTAGTTATTTAGAGTTAGAAGGCATTTTTCTATTGTTTCCTAAGTACTATCGTATTCTCTATTGGCCATTTTTTTATAAGGCTCATACAAGTTCCTAGACTTATGACTTCAAAATTCTCTAAACTTTGGTGTAATGAAACCTCTTTCAACATGGGAATAAAAGAGTATAGTAGTGTATAAACTGTTAACGGGAAATATAAATATCACAAAGGTGGGGTCTTGGATGGCATCCCCTACGCTAATAACAAATGCTCTTCCCTGTACATTCCCACCCTCATTCCTCAACTTTGAAAATTTCCTTTTGATGCGACCAATAATCCCACACCTAATGTAGACTCAATTATCTTGCAAGGCAGTGATTCCTATGTTGGTTGTGGTGGTAGGATAAGTCGCAGGTTGTCGGTAGTATTTCTCAGTATGCCCTCTACAGTTGTACCTGGTATAGTGTATGTAGTTGTCGGAGTGGTGGAAGTGACACAAGTTACATTTTGGGGGGTTTTCTCTCTTACCGTCCATGGGTTTTAAGGTACCACCAATATTGGAGCCGGACTGATGGTGTATGCCCTGATAGTTTCCTGTCATGCTTTTGGACCAAAGTGGGCTTTTTGGTGGTAACTTTGAATCCACGTATGTGTATATGTTTTCCCTTGAATTTGTGATGTTATGCTTTTGGACCAAAGTGCCTTCTCTTAATTCTTGTTTTGTTAAGCTTTATGTTAACCTTGTGGCACTATTGTATGTCAATGGTCGAGAGGCGATGACTAACCCTTGAATGGGTTGAACCAATCCCCATATTTATATTTCCACTTTCTTATACTTAGGATTCATGAATCTTATGCAAATGATCATGAGGTCATTCAACCTTTTGGTGTAGGTCGACATGTCGGCGTCTCTCATTGTAAAGTTCCACATTTCTTTCCCTAATTGTTGCATTTCTTCCCGAGGGTAATATTACTAGCTGAACATTTACTTTAGTTCTTCCAAGGTTAGGCAATTAGCACTTGCGAGACACATTGTCTTGACGTGGCCATTCCACCAGGACATGACCATGTTTTCAAAAGTGCAAGTGGTGAACTTAACCTTGCTTCCCTCGACACTAGAGTTGATCTCAAAGACAAACTTTCTCTTCTCGATCCATCTAGTGAGGTCGACAACTCCGTCGTTTCGCATCCTTGTAGGTGCATGTCCTTTGAGCATCCTGGTCTTTTACTTGGGAGCTTACTCCTCCTCCTCATATGGCAGAGTTCGTGTGGGGATTGCTTGCATGTGTGGCTAGTGCTTCATCTATCCTTTCCTCGACCATTGCCCCAATAGCTGCATGGTTTAAATGTGGGTTACGTCAGCTAGAAGACCTTGGTTAGATCTGGTAATTCTTAATGGTGTCATTTCTAGATTCCTAATGTTAATATCAATATGTGAGTTAATTCTTCAAAATCCGGAAGTTCATACCCTTATGGTTTGGCCGTGGTGTGTTAGTGTTAATGTTATTGGAAACAGAAATATAACAACAACACAGATTTCATGCAACCATATAAGTATACTGTGCACCGTATATCATAAAAATATACAAAAATAGGGGTGGTTAGAGTAGGAAACACTTTGAGGTTACAAAACAAGCATGCACAAGCTTTTCTAGTTCTCTAAACCAAAAAAAGTATCAGTATCCCTCATAGCTATCATGCTAGGGTACATAAAAAAAGAAAATAGAATTTGCAGTACACTATCAAGAGAGCCATCAACCTAAACAACTATATATTTATAACTGTGAAGCTCTAGTCCAGCCGATGTGTAGTCTGATGAAAGGGTTGGCTCTAATTGGTGCTTAGATGGAGTATAACTGGGCTCAGGTTCATCATCGTTATAAATCTTATGGGTTTCGATAGGGTCTGAGGCATCAAGTATCACATGCTCCTCCTCTAATAAGGAAGCTACACTTGATGATCCCATGTCTGCCACCCTCTCGAGTAAACCTGCATAAAACAATAAATAGGAATGATGTTGATTAGAGATATGAAAATCCATTATATATATATATATATATATATATATATATATATATATATATATATATATGTATATATATATATATATATATATATATATATATATATATATATATATTACCCAATTATAAGTATGTAATAGATAGTACCCAGAACTCTTGAGTCTCCCTACTATATCGTAAGCCATCTATAATGGTTCCTAAGGCATAAAGTCCTCGAGTGTAGATGTTGTTGAGTCGAAAATCCCCAGAGTTCGAAGTCTCTAAAAGAATCTTGTTAGTATAGAATCCTTCTGTATGCATCCTATCCAGGAGCCCTCAAGCATTTAGATTGCCAACTACCATATCCAAGTTCGATCCTTCATTGATCGAACCACAATAAAACTTAGTTGCACATTCTAGGTATAGATGTTATATGATATGTAACACCCCAAAAATAGTGAAAAAAAATTTCAATATTAAAATCGATAGTTTAAGTCATAAAATAGTTCCAAGTAAATCAAAATGTTCAATATCCAAAACATTGGAGTACAAATCTCTAAAAAAGTGCAGAAATCATGAGGGCACGATGTTGTGCCATCATGGCAGTCCCTTCTCTTTTGTTCTAGAACTACTTTAAACCATAAATATAAAATATAAGTACAAGGCTTAGTAAGTTCTCTGATGTACCATACACCAAAAATACAATTGGGCCTAGCCAAGGTAGTAAAAAAACGATCAATGTTTGCTATTAGGTAGACTGGGTTAAGGGATTAATCGGCTAGGTGGGGATAAATCATGAGGTTAATCTGGGACCATTAATTGCTAACTCGTTAAATTTTCAAAAATTAAATAGGACTAATATTATAAGAAAGTTCGTAAATACCACTAATGTCTTAATAAAACATGTTAATATGATTAGTACAACACTAATGATTCCTCAAAGGGTGGGTTTCTATTGAATAGAATTTCTTGAAAGTGTTAAAATTTCATCATTTTATTGTATTTCAATCATTTTGTACGTAATGATTAATTGATAGGCGCCCTCTAATCGGTTAGGTAGCACATAGGGATTAATCGTAGATCAATCGGGAACTTATCTAGATTTTCACAACACTAGGCCTAGCCGCAGGGTATATGCCAACCTAATACACAAATATTTTCTAACTTTGAGGCCTAACTCTAGGGTTTCTTCCAACCCTATCATATACTCATGGGCCCAGTCCCAGGGTTTATTTCAATCTAATCATACATTAATGCGCCCATCTGTGGGGTGTATTTCAACTAAATCATATAAACATTTAAAAGTCATATTACAACTTGCATCCTACATAACTAATATACTGGATCGGCATTAGTGTCTTCGACCCACAAGTATACTGAGAAGCCTCACGTCACTGTCTTAACTGATAGCTAAGTAAATCACTTCTTCAAATAATGCCTCTACTTACTTCTTATACAATAACATGGACTTAAACTTCAATCTACTACTTGAAATACCCAAAATGACCTAAAGCCAAACTTTATGAAAGTCAACGGTCAATGTTAAAGTCAACATCATATGGTCGCCACCTCGTGGTGATCCTTGGCCACTAAAGGACAACGTAGATGATCTTTAAGCTAGTTGCCACACCATAGCGGCCTAGGACATGCCGTGGGCACTAGGCTACCAACAACTTAATATATTAAGTCACTTTTCATTGATCCAAAGGCTCTAAAGATCATATCTTGTCCTTACTAAGGCCTAAGAAGATAATGTCACTTCAAGGACTAATTAAAGGAAAAAAATAACTTGGCATATCCCATTAAGCATGTTCTCTTGAAGACTACCAGATCTCCATCTCTAGAAACGTTTCTAGCATCTTATAACAACATAAAAAAATCCTTACTTTCCAGACATGTCTTGGACCCTTATTAGGTGAAAATGACGGTTTTTGGGCCTAAAGATCCATGCATGGGATCAAAACTCACTAATAAATTAGATCAAAATCGTCACATACCCTAAATGGCAGGCGAATTCATAAAGTTAAAAGCTTTATGAGATCTCACCACACAATAATCAAGAACATAATTTTAAGGGAAAAATAGCTAGATCAAGGTGGCTGGCACATACGCCTTCACTGCCCCTCCTATTAATTTCAGACGATTGGCCTCTTTATCGACGATCTGATTGCTATGAAAGCAAATAAGTGCACCCAGGGGCAATCCCTACACATATGTCCTTTCTTTCTACATCTGAAACAACATGAACCCAGTTCTTGACATGCTCCACTATATGTCTTGCGTACTTTCTGCAATGGTTCAAGATCTTCTAACCTATGGTTTGTGAAACAGAAGTCTTGGGCTTCCAAGCCCAACCCATTCCTGTATGCGCCTTCTCCGGGATGTACTTCATCCGAAGCTCCATATCGATCTCCTATTCCAGGCCCTCGTAATCATGTCATTCATGATCTTGCACCCCAAATAACTCACAAACTCTGCAATCTCATACTTCATCATGTCATGATATCTCGTCTTCTTTATATCCTTATCCTTTACATACCACAGAACTAATAGGGCCCTCACCTAGAATTTGGCGATGATCTTCTCGATGGTCTCAGTAGTCTGATAAAGGTTGTAATAATCCCTCACCAGCTATTGCAACTCAATCATGGGTGCAAACTCATAAAATCTCGATGCAAACTCATTTTCAAGACATGGCCGTTGCCGCCTCAGTCCTAATAACACAACACACCTCCTCCCACCAGTCACTAGCTTAGTATATTGGAAGATAGGTGGAAAATCCCACCTTCTCCCCCACAGGACGGAAGCTCATTTGTTGCGCATTCTCCAAGTCAGCAATCCATCGATGACTAGGAAATGGGGTCCTTGTCCCAAAAGAACTCCGGAGCTCCACATGCCTTGAATTTTCCTAAATGAGGGAGTTCCAAAACCTAACTACCCTAGAACGATCTCTCCGCAAATGGTCTTGAGTCACTCATCTAAAAGCTCTATTATCCCCTTCTTGATGGTATCAAAATCATATGGGTGGTCTCCATGATACCACGAGTGATCTCAAAACTGATAAACTCGCATAACCACTCATCAATGGTTTGGCACCAGTGCTCAAACTAGATCCAAAGGCTTATCCTTGAAAGGACATCATAATTAACACTTACTAAAATACAAAAATACAAAAAATCAAAAAAATGACGAGGAAACTTCCACTCTAGAAGAGCGTTAGAAACTCCAAGGTCGTTCTTGTATCAGGTATAGATCACATGCTTGTAGTAGTACGGGCACAAAACTACTCTCCAACTTATCTGCACTTTCCTCAAGAACCATCTCGAACCCTCTAAGTTGCCTTACTAAATCCATGCACACTAACCCTCTGCTAAACAATATATATATATATATATATATATATATATATATATATATATATATATATATATATATATATATTCCACTATGACATGTACTAGAATATCCTAGGAATTCTCAACTCAACCTCCTTGTAATACTGAGACCCTTAATCAACATCGTTGATTGCCTTATGCATTCAATTTGTACACAAAATAGGATGACATAGAATATTGAATAATGATTCTACACTAAATTCACAACCAAACAAGAAATAGTAAAATGTGGCTAAACCGATCATTCTAGGGCTATATGAACCTAATCGTATACAACTTTTTAAGCATACACATAGCAAATACTTGATTCAAAATCAATCCCAAGTACCATATAACACCTAACATTCCTACAATATAAGACATCATATAAATCAAGCAAGTCTATCATACGATTCCGGAAGGTATCATTGGCCCTATTCTAACATGCAATACACATATTAGTCATTCTAGTCACAATACATGGGTATGGGTAATTTGGGAACCAATTACTGGTGCTCGGATGATAACACTCATCGAACACCCTTTTTAATTAGTAAAAAACCTTTTTTATAAATTAAAATTTCTTATGAAAAAATTATCATTTGAGTTCCGGCACACTCGAAATTGTGTCTGAATCCCTCAGACTAAGGCTCTTATACAAACTTGTAACATCCGAAAATCTGAGATAAAATTTTTCATTTTTAAAATCGATAGTTTCAATCATCAAATAGTTCCAAATCAATCATAATGTATAATATCCAAAAAAAATAGAGTACAAATATCAAAAATGGTGTAGAAATCATAAGGTGAAGATGATGTGCCATCATGTCGGGACCTTCCCTTTCATGTCGAAAGTACCTAAAACCATAAACATCAACTGTAAGCACAAGGGCTAGTGATTTCTCCAAAGTATGACCTACTAAACATAAACTAGTCCTAGCCCTGGTTATATTCCAATCCAATACAGAATTATGGGACTGGCTCTAGGGTCCATTCCTCATGCTTCTTCCAAACCTACCATATATTCGTCTGCCCAGCCTTGGGGTCTATTTGATCCTAATCATACAATAATGTGCCGAACCCTGGGCTCTATTTCTTCCCAATCATACAAACATGTAAACTTAATTTTACAACTATCATCCTACATGTAACATTCCAATTTTTAGGTATGAATTTTATAAGCTTATTTATGTATTTTCACGGCAACTCGATGAGTTGTGAGGCTCCAACTCATCGTGTGTAATCTTTATGTGCATGTATATTTCCATGTCCACTCAATTAGTTGGAGGAACTCAACTCAACGAGTTGAGGCTGTGCACGAAAACCATATTTTTCACGGCATTGTACTATATATAAAGAACTTATGGCTCATTGTGTCATACCTCATCGCCCTTATAGTCCAAAGTAAACCATAGTTTGACCTTTATACCTTCTTGAGTGTGTGTCAGTGCTATGGTGAGTTACTTTGGTGTGGTTGTAAAGGAACATGGTGCTTGAAGAGGTTAGACTAAATGTAGAAGCAGTAGATCCGCCATCTACTCTGTTTCGGCAACCCCCTTGAGGTATAAAGTTGATACCTTGATCATTTATCGGTTAGATCTCCTCTTGTGAAAGTATATGTTCATTTTTGGTGTAAAATGGAGGCATTCTCATATTGGATCTTATCAAGAGGAGGTGGTGTGACAACCCGTAATTTATTCTGTCATTATAAATCGTTCCCGTTAAATAAAACCGTTTGTATTCAATTTGTTCCGCTAACGTTTGAGTTAAATTAATTTAATTGCGACTTCTATTTCAGTTTCATAAGTGTCGGGATACATTATAAACATTAAAATATTTTCCATATTCATTTGGAAAATTTTTAATTTCATCTAAGTCGTTATTGCGGCAAATATATCGGGTACGACCAAAAGCACCGTTTAATGCCAGTATCGGGTAGAATTCCACCGGTAAAAAACTAATCCCCTATATAAGGGATTGAGTGACATCATTTTGAAGCTTTTTCTCTCTCTTAAAACACTTTCTCTCACTACTCTCTCTCTAAAAATCCGATTTTGATCCAAAAACCCCCTTTCAAGCCTCAAATTGGTAAGCAATCTATCCTAACTTGTTGTTTAACTTGATTGGCATCCAAATTCAAGGTTGAATCACTCAAAGCACCCATGAACAAGTGTTTACGGTTGGCAGAACCTCTCAAAACCGTGAACACCTCTAAAGAGGGTTTTGAAGCCCCAAAACCCCTCCAAATCACTTCTAGTGATTAGTTAAGACCTTTGGACTTGCAAGATTGGACTTAGAACAGCAAAATCTTACCATTTGGGGTGTAAACATGAGTATACGGCCTAAGAACATGCTTGGACTGTAAAACCTCATTCATGGACCATAAACACCTTTTAAGGTGTTAGTTTGCCCCCTAAACACCTCCAAAAGCTTCCATTAGAGTATAGAACCTTATAATCCATCAAGAGATGCACCAAAACATACACAAATGGATCAAACTTGATTTTACATCCCAAGAACATTCTTGGACCGTAAACACCTCTTCTTAGACCTTAAACTACTCCAATGGGTGTTAAAGTGCCCTTAACACCTTGTATGGCTTAGAAATGGATCTAGAACTTAGCATGCTTAACCTTCAACCAACAAATCACATGAATCATGGACAAACATGAGTTTACTGCCATAAACTCATGTGTTTAAGGTAGTAAACTCATGAAGAACACCTTCATAGACAGGAAACTCCTTTTCCAAGGTCAATTCAAGTCCCAATCACTTCCTAAGCCATCACATCAACCCTAGAACCTTCCTTTGTGCACTGTAATTAACCTAGGACCACCAAAACACATTAAGGATGGGTACATAAGAGTTTACGGTCGTAAACTCCTACTTTACTACCGTAAACTCCTCAAATGGTCCTTATGATGTTTAAATTCCATTCCAACGCCTTAAAACTAAGCCTAATATCACCCCACAAGAGTTATATGACCATTAACAAACCAAGAACATCCCTACCATGAGTTTATGGTCGTAAACTCTTGGGGAGTTGGTCATTGGGCTGAAAACTCCATTAGGAGTTTACTCTTGAAGAGCAAACTCCATATTCAAGCCATATACACCCTTAGATGCTATCCGGCTCACTCCTAACACTTGAAATAAAATTATGTATCTCTTCATGTTACATAGGAACCTCGCGCATTCTCAAGCCCCGAACTGACACATAGCATCCAACCGACACATTTCTCGACTGGTGAGTTCATACCCCTACGCCTTTCCCGTGTTTTTCAATGTTTTCAGGGGGGGGGGGGGGAATACAAGCAAATGATAAATGTTTTCGAAACTTAAAACTGATGAAATTCTATAAGTGATGTTTTATCGAATATAACTACAAGGATTTCAATTACAATAAAGGAAACAATCAAACCAATCAAATTATTATGGGAATAATTTGGGATCGTCAGTTCTTTTTTTACGGACACAGATTTCATGCAAAGTTAATAGATAAACAATGTCTGATTCAGTTTATCTCTGTTTAATTTAGAGTATCATGCCATATAATTTCTTTGTATTCAATCGTTTTTACTGTATTATGTTTCAAAACGATTAAGGTGTTTGATAACGACCGAGTATACCGTGAATAATTTAATACTATCTTGTGAGAATTGTCTTCATTAAACCCTTCGGGTTATCAGTAAATCCTCCCCGGAAGTATAACCAGAGTCTCCTAGAGGGAGAGCGTGGAATTTGTGAATAGATCTATTCAGGAATGACAATCCCACACCTTAATTGCTAGCTACAGTTAGGCGGGCACGCTTGGGGTGAAGAATTCTGGATAACGGCTGACGCCTGAAGAACATCAAGGAGGTCTCGTGTCATATTAGCATGGTTATCCGACTCACAATACATATTAGTATAAAATATAAGTTTATTCATGGATTCTACATCTTTTTTTAAATCTATAGTTTTATATATTAAAACTACATACTATTGTCTTGGATGGTATTCCCAGGGGTTTTCAATCTATAGTTTTACGTATTAAACTATCTACTGTTGTACCAAATGGAAATTTAGAAGTTCTAACTAAACTTTCTTTATAAGAAAATATGGGATTTTCTTGGATAACAACTTTTCAGAAAAACAAAGGAAATATGATCTTTTTACATAAAACAAACAGCTTATGAACTCACCAGCTTTATGCTGATTTTCAATCTGCTTGTATTCTCAGGTCCACATTAGACAGGTACCCGTGATCATTTGTGTCACACCCCGAAAACCGAAGGCGGAAACATTTCCGGGGTTGACTCCATGTTGAGTATCAAATCCAATGCACATAGTAAGTAAAGTAAAACAACCATTACATTACATAAGAAAGTTTTACAGTTGTTTCAAAAGTAAAGTTTGTACAGTTGTGATACATAGTATATATAAACAAAATGAAACGGGTCTTCATGTACTCCATCTTCTGATCAAAAAGGAATCTTCAGGTACCTGTTCTAACGCTGACCTGAGAACACAAGCGGTTTGAAAATCAGCATAAAGCTGGTGAGTTCATAAGCGGTTTTTGTTTGTGAAAATGTTTCAAGTTTCCTTTCTATTTCTGAAATGTTATGTATACCAAGAAAATCCCATATTTTCTTAAAGTTGATTGTTGTTTCACAAATGTAAGTTATAGTAAGTTTGTACACTAAAAACATGTCTACTCATGTGAAAATGTATAGTTTGGTTATCCAACTTGTTAAACTGTTCTGTTTACTTATCATGTATTACCAGGAAAGTCCCATACATTCCTTATTGTATGTTACCAATTATAAAAGATGTAATGTTATCCAGTTTGATGCTCTTTCTAGTTATGTAAGTGTTACCCAGGAAAGCCCCATGCTTTCCTGCTTGTTGGTTTCTAATGTGAACGATGTTAAAGATGTAAAAGATGTAAGCGTGTTTAGGTTCTATGTTTTTCCCCAGGAAAGTCCCGTACTTTCCTAAATGTTAGTTACTGTACATGAAAGATGTAAAAGATGTAAAAGATGTAAAAGATGTATAAAGTGGCTCGTTATTACTATAAGTAAATTTATGTTATCCTAATTGCGAGTTCCATAACCATACGATAGACTAAACCTGTGGCAATAAGTAGTCCACATATTTATGACTTTCGTCACCCTTGAACCATTTCGGTTCGGCTGTAGCTAGCAGCCAGGTGTGGGGTAGTCAGCCCTGTATAGATGTATACACTCAACTCACGCTCTCTAAATACCAGAGATTCTGGTGACGGGTGTAGTCCACCACTCTCGTATCTCAGTGGAGTGTTCGCCGAGGACGTGTCTCCAATCATACAGGATTAACAAATTTACTAGTAATAATATGATAGTCCTCCACTCGCGTATATGTGTGGAGTGTTACCGAGGACAAAACAGTGTACAAGTATTATATTCAAATGTATAATTTCATGCTTTTAACTGATAAAATGTGGAAAACCATTCGTGAAATATATGCAAAACATAACAGTTTAAAGATCCATTTCACAAATATATGTTACGTCATCTGCATATTCAAATAGTTATCAGATGTAGTAGTCAGTATTAAAAGCATATGGAATATGAAACACACATTTGAGAACACGTTTTGAGTACAAGAATTCCCTTGTACTTTGCTTGTGTTCCCCCCTGAAAACAGTGAAAACAATGAAAAAGGGTAGGGGTACGAACACACCGGACTAAGAATTGCGTCGGTTTTGGATACTAGACGTTGGTTTGGGGTTCGATTACTCGTGATGTTCCAATGTAAAATGAAATAATGTCCATATATATACAATTAGGGATACATTCACTAATCATATGGAACATTACACTCTAACGAGGTTAAACACCTCAAAACGATCGTTTGGAGTGATCCGGGTGACATCTTCGGACGTGTAATGGCACTAGGGACTTGGGACTTGAGTTTACTCCCCAAGAGTAAACATTTTAAAGATTTTACACCCATATAACACACTCACACATGAGTTTACGGCCGTAAACTCATGATGGTGTGGTTTTGAGTGTTTAAATGGCTTAAATGGACATGGGGATTGTTGGAATGGATTTCTAAAATGCCTTGGAATGGATTGAATGAAATTTTAACACTTAAAAGGGAGTTTACGGCCACACCATAAGAGTTTATGGCCATAAACTCACCCATGGCCAAGAAAATTTGATTTGAGCTACAAAGGACAATCACATGTGATTCTAGTTATTCATGCAAGCCATTTGAGTGTATTTGATGCATCATTAACAAGATTTTATGAGTTTACGGCCAAGGGTATGTTCCTAGGCCGTAAAGTCCTCTAAATGATATTTTTGATATGTTTCAAACCCTCAAACTATTTTTTGATGCATCTAGATTTTACCACAAGGCCATTGGTTAAGTTTCAAGGCATTTGGACATGTTTAAAGGCTCTTAATCCCCATTTAAGAGGAGTTTACATCCCAAGAACGTGTCTTGGCCGTAAACTCTCTTTTCTCCCCCAAAATTCATGTTTAAAGTGTTCCAAGTCTAGATTAGCAAGCCTTAAGGTCATATCCAAGTCCCAACTATGATTTGGAAGGATAATTTGGCTCAAAAACCCCATATTTAGGAGTTTGCGGCCCAAGCTTGATCCTTGGCAGTAAACTCATGTTCTTGGTCCCAAAACATAATTTAAACATCAATTTGAAGGCTAAAGAGGTTGAATAACAAGTTAGGGGTGTTACCTCTTTGATTGGAAGCCTTAAATCTTTGTTTTGGACCTTTGATTTTGGATGAGGAGAGAGGTTGGGATTGTTAAATGAGAAAATGGCCAAAGGCTTCAAATGGAAGCTTAAGACACATTATATAGTGTCTAAGTTTTGGACACGGTGGAATTGTACCCGATACCGACGTTAGGCGAGGCTTTTGGTCGTACCCGATTAGGTTGCCGTAACCCGATACGATAAATTCTAGAAATATTCCGATCACTAAAGTTGGGTGTTAAAATGATTTCTTAATGTATTAAGACACCCATTAAGTCATTTTAAATATGTACCAGTTAATGACTAATTAAACGGAAGATCGAAAATCGAATTTGGAAACGACGATTGGTTGCGTGAATTGTACTACAAAAGAGTTACAAGAAATGATACGGAAATTTCGGGTTGTTACATTATCCCCCCATTAAAGGGAATTTCGTCCCGAAATTCAAAGTTTAAAACACAACACAAGATACAAATCATGGATATGGAAAGAGTTGTGGATACTTCTGTTTCATTGAATCTTCCCGGTCCCAAGTGAATTCCGATCCCCGCTTGGCATTCCAGCGAACCTTCACTAATGGGATGCGACTTTGTTTTGTACGTTTGACTTCTCGATCCATGATTTCGATCGGTTCCTCCACAAAGTTAAGGTTTTCATTGATCTTGATCTCATCTATGGGAATCATTAGGGTTTCATCGGATAGGCACTTTTTGAGATTTGAAACATGGAAGACAGGATGAATGTTACTAAGTTCGTGAGGTAAACTAAGTTTATAGGCAACTGGACCGATCCTGGAGAGGACCTCGAAGGGTCCAATGTACCTTGGATTAAGTTTCCCACGCATACCAAAGCGTACCGTGCCTTTCCAAGGCGAGACCTTCAATAGGACACGATCTCGAACCTGGAATTCTAGTGGTTTCCGACGATTATCAGCGTAACTCTTTTGACGATCACGTGAGGATTTCAGTCGGTTACAGATTTGAATGATCTTTTCGGTGGTATCGCGAATGATTTCAGGACCAGTGAGAGCACTGTCGGGGACTCGAATCCTGGCTAACTATTTATCCCCCACCTCGGCCTAGCACAGAGGGGATCTGCACTTACGACCGTATAGGGATTCAAACGGAGCAGCCATAATGCTGGTGTGGTAACTGTTGTGGTATGAGAATTCGTTCAAAGATAGATGTGTGTCCCACGATTTTCCAAAGTCAATGACACATTCCCTAAGGATGTCCTCCAGGGTTTGGATTGTTCTCTCACTCTATCCATCGGTTTGAGGATGATATGCTGTGCTCATATCCAGTTTGGTTCCAAGGGCTTTCTGAAGGGATTGCCAAAATCTGGAGGTAAACCTACTATCTCGATCAGAGATAATGGATATAGGTACACCGTGTAGACGTACTAGCTCCTGAATGTAGATTCGCGCGAGTCTTTCCATCTTGTATGATTCTTTGATTGGAATGAAGTGAGCGGATTTTGTCAAACGATTGACAATTACCCAAATGGTATCGTACCCACTAGAACACTTGGGCAGTTTGGTGATGAAATCCATGGTAATCATCTCCCATTTCCACTCGGGATCTTGGGCTATTGGAGCAGACCGGAGGGTTTCTGATGTTCAACTTTGACTTTGGCGCAGGTCAGACACTTGCCCACGAATGTAGCTATCTCAGCTTTCATGTTTGGCCACCAGTATTGCTTCTTGAGATCCAGGTACATCTTGTCCAAACCTGGATGAACAGATTATTTGGTTCTGTGTGCTTCCTCCATGACTATTTCCCTGAATCCTCCAGACTTGGGAATCCAGATTCGATCCATGAAACAATGAACTCTGTCACCTCTGATCTCAAGTTTCTTTTCCGTTCCTCTCAAGGTTTCATTTGACATGTTCTCGGGTTTGAGGGCTGTTAACTGAGCTTCTCGGATTTGCATGGGTAGGTTGGAATGGATAGTTATCGTCTGGTTCTTCACTTTGTGGCCTGCACTATCCTTTCGGCTAAGGGCATCTGCTACCACATTGGCCTTTCCGGGGTGGTAACGGATTTCACACTCATAATCACTGAGTAATTCTACCCATCGTCGTTGCCTCATGTTTAAGTCTTTCTGATCAAAGATATGTTGCAGGCTCTTGTGATCAGTGAAGATCGTGCACTTGGTTCCGTAGAGATAATGTCTCCAAATATTCAACGCAAAGACTATGGCTCCTATTTCCAAGTCAGGTGAGGTATAGTTGACCTCGTGTGCTTTCAGCTATCTTGAGGCATAGGCAATTACCTTTCCTCTTTGCATAAGCACACAGCCTAAACCCTGATTAGATGCATCGCAGTAGACGACGAAATCCTAAGTCCCTCCGGGTAGAGACAGAACAGGCGTGCTGCATAGGGCTTTCTTCAACGTTTGGAATGGAGTTTCTTGTTTATCACTCCAACAAAAGGGTACACCTTTCTGTGTTAGAGTGGTTAAAGGTTTGGCGATTTTGGAAAAGTTCTGAATGAATCGTCGATAGTAGCCGGCGAGACCCAAGAATTGACGAATTTATGTGGGTGTCTTCGGTGTCGACCAATTCTCTATCGCTTTAATCTTCGAAGGATCTACATGAATACCCTCCTCGCTTACTACGTGACCGAGGAAAGTTACCTTCCGTATCCAGAATTCACATTTGGAGAATTTCGCGTATAGTTTTTCGGATCTAAGGGTCTCCAACACTAACCTCAAGTGTTGCTTATGGTCTTCTTCGCTTCGGGAGTAGATGAGGATGTCGTCAATGAACACGATGACGAACTTGTCTAAGAAGGGATGGCACACCCGGTTCATCAGGTCCATGAACACAGCCGGTGCATTGGTTAGACCAAAGGGCATCACTACGAACTCGTAGTGTCCATACCGAGTCCTAAAAGCTGTTTTGGAAACATCATTTTCCTGGACTCGTAACTGATGGTACCCTACCCATAGGTCTATCTTTGAAAAGTAGCTGGCTCCCTGGAGTTGATCGAAGAGGTCATCTATTCGCGGAAGTGGATATCGGTTCTTAACGGTCAACTAGTTCAGATCACGGTAGTCGATAAACATTCGAAAGGATTCATCTTTCTTCATGACAAACAATATCGGAGCTCCCCAGGGTAAGGAACTCGGTCTAATGAATCCTTTACTGAGCAACTTGTTGAGTTGACTGGACAACTCCTGCATTTCTGCCGGAGCTAAGCGATACGGAGACTTTGCTACGGGGGTAGCTCCAGGAATTAGGTCAATACGGAACTCGACATGACGTTCGGGAGGAATTCCTGGAAGCTCTTCGGGAAACACATCAGGAAAGTTACAGACATCGGGGATGTTCGCGGGGTCTCTAACTTCTTGTTTCTTGTTGATCACATGGGCTAAGAATGCAATGCACTCCTTTCGTAGGAGCTTTCGAGCTTTGATGCAAGAAATGATACGAAGATTGGAACTGGGTTTATCGCCATAGATTACGAGAGTTTGATCTGCAGGAATATTTAGACGGATGGATTTTTCGTAACAAAGGATATCATCATGATTGGGACTCAACCAATCCATGCCAATGATAAGATCAAAGTTCTTAATGGAAACGGGCATGAGATCTATAAGGAATGAGTGATCATTTAGGGTAAGCGTACAACCTATGAATACATCGTTAGCGCTTTCTTTCTCACCATTAGCCATCTTGACGGTAAACGTTTCAGTTAGTGTTGAGGATTAGGTTTTAGATTATGTTTGAATGCATGACTAACAAAACTCCTTTCAGCACCCGAATCGAAAAGAATATTAGCATATGAGTTGTCGAGAAGGAACGTACCCGAAACAACAGTGGGATCAGCAACTGCTTCCTCCCGTCCCATGGTTAGAATCCTTCCAGTGTTATCAGCAGTTGACTTCTTGGTACAGTTCCTTTTAAAGTGCCCAACTTCTCCATAGTTGTAGCAGGCTTGACTAACACTTGCTCCAGATGATTGGTTGGCTGATTGGGTAAGAGTTTTGCAGAATTGAACTGTGCGCCCTTTCTTACCACAGTTGGTACAAGATAATTCTCGGCAGGGACCAGGATGATGATGGTATTTGCACTTGTCACAGAGAGGAAGATTACCAGCATATTTACTGGTAGGAGTTGGGGTTGTGGATCCCATGACAGAAGTAGCAGCAACAGGGGTAGTAGCAGCATGGACTGCTACTGTCTGCTGTTTCTTAGAAGATCCTTGAGAAGATTGACCCTTCTTCTTCTTCCATAATTTTCTCTTTTCACCACTCCTTTGAGTCGGCTCGGTGGTGGTAGTGATTTCCTTAACGTCATCGCTGTGATCGATCAGAGTTTGAGCTAAAGTCTTGGCACTATCATAGGTATCCGGACGAGCAGCCAAAACATGACTCTTTGTCGGTTGGGATAACCCCCAAACGAACCTTTCGATCTTTTTGTTCTCAGGAGTGACTAATCTCGGGCCGAGAAGTGCGAGATCATTGAATCGGGAAGTGTATGAAGCAATGTCGGAACCTTTCATCTTCAGGTTCCAGAGCTCGTGCTCTAGTTTCTGCATTTCACCATGGGGGCAGTACTCAGCAATAAGAAGTTCTTTCATGGCTTCCTAGCCCATGGCATTGGCTAGTGGTAAGGTCAGAGATTTGACTCGGCCTTTCCACCAAGTCAAGGCTTTATCAACGAAGGTACAGGCCGCGAATTTAACTTTATCGGACTCTACACAAGCACAGATTTCGAAGATGGACTCGATTTTCTTGAACCATCGGGATAAGGAAATGACACCTCCAGCGCCATTGAAGGATGTTGGTTTTGCGTTCATGAAATCCTTATAGGAACCCCCTCTTTGGTGTCCCTGGCTAACTTCGGGGTTTTGAGATTGGAGACCACTTCCTGAACCACTAGGTTTCATTTGTGACATGACTGCCACCATTGCAGCTGTCATGACCGTCTGGAGTGACGCTAGGTCAAATTGTGGAGGAGGTGGCAGCATAGAAGGATTGTTGTTGTTCTTTGAGCTGGTTCTCTTTCGGGGAGGCATCTTGATCTAATAAGATCAAGAAAGAGAGGATGGTAAGTCCTCTATATTAAATCGATAAATATGGCAGTTATATGATCCGAATAAGCGATAAAGCAGGAAAGAGTTATCGAAACAGATAATTTATCGCTAAGAATAATCACATAAAGCCACTCGAATAAGGATTTCTATAGAGGATTGGATCGAGAAATACTCCCATAGTATTTCATGAATTGATTACGACAATAGTTCGATGTTTGGGATATTAGGGTAAGTTTTAGGCATGCCGCATACCACAGTTACTCCCAAGCACATGTTGGTCGTGTCTTGAATGATTATAGTTGGCTAGGCTATATTGACCCTAGACACGACTACATAACTGCCCAGGTTTAACCATAGCACGCAACACCCAATTACTTATGTTATGTTCTACTTGTGGTTACGGATGACGACGGTTCGGTATACATGTATACTTTTTTAAAATACTTGTAGTTTGAAGATACTTTTAATTCAGAGCACTTAGGCCCTTTAGTGTTTATAGTTTTATACCATGTAAGGTCTGGTATACTTCATTCACTATAAACAAGGGCTATGATACCAATTTGTCACACCCCGAAAACCGAAGGCGGAAACATTTCCGGGGTTGACTCCACGTTGAGTATCAAATCCAATGCACATAGTAAGTAAAGTGAAACAACCATTACATTACATAAGAAAGTTTTACAGTTGTTTCAAAAGTAAAGTTTCTACAGTTAAGATACATAGTATATATAAACAAAATGAAACGGGTCTTCATGTACTCCGTCTTCTGATCAAAAAGGCATCTTCGGGTACCTGTTCTAACACTGACCTGAGAACACAAGCCGTTTGAAAATCAGCATAAAGCTGGTGAGTTCATAAGCGGTTTTTGTTTGTGAAAATGTTTCAAGTTTCCTTTCTATTTCTGAAATGTTATGTATACCAAGAAAATCCCATATTTTCTTAAAGTTGATTGTTGTTTCACAAATGTAAGGTATAGTAAGTTTGTACACTGAAAACATGTCTACTCATGTGAAAATGTATAGTTTGGTTATCCAACTTGTTAAACTGTTCTGTTTACTTATCATGTATTACCAGGAAAGTCCCATACATTCCTTATTGTATGTTACCAATTATAAAAGATGTAATGTTATCCAGTTTGATGCTCTTTCTAGTTATGTAAGTGTTACCCAGGAAAGCCCCATGCTTTCCTGCTTGTTGGTTTCTAATGTGAACGATGTTAAAGATGTAAAAGATGTAAGCGTGTTTAGGTTCTATGTTTTTCCCCAGGAAAGTCCCGTACTTTCCTAAATGTTAGTTACTGTACATGAAAGATGTAAAAGATGTAAAAGATGTAAAAGATATATAAAGTGGTTCATTATTACTATAAGTAAATCTCTGTTATCCTAATTGCAAGTTCCATAACCATACGATAGACTAAACCTGTGGCAATAAGTAGTCCACATGTGGCAATAAGTAGTCCACATATTTATGACTTTCGTCACCCTTGAACCATTTCGGTTCGGCTGTACCTAGCAGCCAGGTGTGGGGTAGTCAGCCCCGTATAGATCTATACACTCAAGTCACGCTCTCTAAATACCAGAGATTCTGGTTATGGGTGTAATCCTCCACTCGCGTATCTCGGTAGAGTGTTCGCCGAGGACGTGTCTCCAATCATACAGGATTAACAAATTTACTAGTAATAATATGATAGTCCTCCACTCGCGTATATGTGTGGATTGTTACCGAGGAGAAAACAGTGTACAGGTATTATATTCAAATGTATAATGTCATGCTTTTAACTGATAAAATGTGGAAAAGCATTTGTGAAATATATGCAAAATATAACAGTTTAAAGATCCATTTCACAAATATATGTTACGTGATCTGCATGTTCAAATAGTTATCAACTATAGTAGTCAGTATTAAAAGCATATGGAATATGAAACACACATTTGAAAACATGTTTTGAGTACAAGAATTCCCTTGTACTTTGCTTGTGTTCCCCCCCTGAAAACAGTGAAAACAGTGAAAAAGGGTAGGGGTATGAACTCACCGGACTCAGAATTGGGTCGGTTTTGGATACTAGACGTTGGTTCGGGGTTTGATTACTCGTAATGTTCCTATGTAAAATGAAATAATGTCCATATATATACAATTAGGGATATGTTCACTAATCATATGGAACATTACACTCCAACGAGGTTAAACACCACAAAACGAGCGTTTGGAGTGACCCGGGTGACATCTTCGAACGTGTAATGGAACTAGGGACTTGGAACTTGAGTTTACTCCCCAAGAGTAAACATTTTAAAGAGTTTACACCCACATAACACACTCGCACATGAGTTTACGGCCGTAAACTCATGTTGGTGTGGTTTTGAGGGTTTAAATGGCTTAAATGGACATGGGGATTGTTGGAATGGATTTCTAAAATGCCTTGGAATAGATTGAATGAAATTTTAACACTTAAAAGGGATTTGATGGCCACAACATAAGAGTTTATGGCTGTAAACTCACCCATGGCCAAGAAAAATTGATTTGAGCTACAAAGGACAATCACATGTGATTCTAGTTATTCATGCAAGCCATTTGAGTGTATTTGATGCATCATTAACAAGATTTTATGAGTTTACGGCCAAGGGTATATTCCTAGGCCGTAAACTCCTATAAATGATATTTTTGATATGTTTCAAACCCTCAAACTATTTTTAGATACATCTAGATTTTACCACAAGGCCATTGGTTGAGTTTCAAGGCAGTTGGACATGTTTAAAGGCTCTTAATCCCCATTTAAGAGGAGTTTACGGCCCAAGAATGTTTCTTGGCCGTAAACTCTCTTTTGTCCCCCAAAATTCATGTTTAAAGTGTTCCAAGTCTAGATTAGCAAGCCTTAAGGTCATATCCAAGTCCCAACTATGATTTGGAAGGGTAATTTGGCTCAAAAACCCCATATTTAGGATTTTACAGCCCAAGCTTGATCCTTGGCTGTAAACTCATGTTCTTGGTCCCAAAACATAATTTAAACATCAATTTGAAGGCTAAAGAGGTTGAATAACAAGTTAGGGTGTTACCTCTTTGATTGGAAGCCTTAAATCTTTGTTTTGGACCTTTGATTTTGGATGAGGAGAGAGGTTGGGATTGTTAAATGAGAAAATGGCCAAAGGCTTCAAATGGAAGCTTAAGACACATTATATAGTGTCTAAGTTTTGGACACGGTGGAATTCTACCCGATACCGACGTTAGGCGAGGCTTTTGGTCGTACCCGATTAGGTTGCCGTAACCCGATACGGTAAATTCTAGAAATATTCCGATCACTAAAGTTGGGTGTTAAAATGATTTCTTAATGTATTAAGACACCCATTAAGTCATTTTAAATATGTACCAGTTAATGACTAATTAAACGGAAGATCGGAAATCGAATTTGGAAACGACGATTGGTTGCGTGAATTGTACTACAAAAGAGTTACAAGAAATGATACGGAAATTTCGGGTTGTTACAATTTGGAGCAGACGGAGCGTATAGAAGACTCGTCTTAACTTTTGTTCAAACTTATGTATAGATAAACATGTATCACTTTACTTTCAAACAAAGGTAATTATTCACATGTAATCTAATGTTTCATGTTTACTATGCTTACTATGTACATTGGTTGTTATACTACACATGAAGTCATCCGCCCTAGAACATTTCCGCCATCGGTTTCGGGGTGTGACATGTTGTTTCGTAATTCAACACCTCCAGGCCTCTATGGCATAAAGTCGTCCAGTTTATCTAGTCTTGGCCCTCCTCCATGCCCTAAACCTCTTATTAAGCTTAATCTTTGTCTTTTAATCCCTTGATGCCTTGCTTGGAGGTAATGTTACCAACTTTACATGGTATCTTAGTCCAAAGAAGGTAGATCTAGATTTTGGGGCTTTGGAGTCGACTTGAAAGGGTTGAACACGTTTAGACAAGAACACACGATGAGTTGCTTAGCCAACTCGTCAAGTTTACTTCTGAGGGTATTTTGGTAATTAGGGATTGGAATGGAATTAGTTATATGGTGGTTACAAGTAATTGAGTTTGGAGATGTGTGTAACATCCCGAAATTCCGGTACCTTTAATTACCCCCTTCATCTTTTTATATGTTGTCATTTTGGGCTTTTGTGTGGGGCGAGTACGCTGGGCGTACAAGGAGTACGTTGCGCCTACTCGCGTGCCTCATTTAAACGCGTCATCCCCCGGGTATGCTGGGCGTACCCAAGGTTACGCCGGGTGTACCCAAGGTTATGCCGGGCGTAACCGGTCCAGACCCAAAAACCCTAATTTGGTGGTTGGCTATAAAACGAATGAGATGGCTTGGTTCCTCAACCACCTTCCTTTAGAAAGAAACTCGAAGAGAGTTGTTCCTTCGTTCATAGCTTGTTTTGTGAGTGTTCTAAGCTTTGTGGTGTCATTTCAAGGTAATAAAAGAGAAGAGGAGTCCATTGTAGAGGCTAGAAGTTGGTGTTCAAGTGTAGATCCGTGTTTAGCAATGGTTGGAGCTTCTTCGTAAGGTAAAAAGTTCAAATCTTGCCTTGTAGTTCTTGTGGTATGCTTTATGGACCGTTTTCTAAGGTTTTGGTCCCAAAGATGGAGACTTTATGAGCAAGTAGCATCCATTGGCTTAGATCCATCATATTTCTAGTCCATTTGAGTTGTAGGTTCATAAAAATGTAATCTTCGACGTGAATGATTAGCCATGCATGAGATATAGATCTTTTGAGTTGAAATGGAAAGGTATTAAGGAGTGTAGGAGCCTTTACAGCCATGCCAAGGCTTAAAGGTTTCGACTTTATGGGTAACGAGGCTTAAAGAGAGCCGGATCTAGAAGTTGAAGAAGTGTCTTAACCATTTAAGACCACAAACGAAGAGTGGCTAAATCTGGGTGTTACGCTGGGCGTAACTCCTAGTACATGCAGCGTACTGGATGGAGACCCCGACTGTGGATCAGCGATATACGCCCCGCATATATAAGTCTGTACGCCCCGCGTATTGTGAAATGTTGACTTTTGTTGACTTTTAGGGTTTTCGTCAACATGTGTACTTTGAGTCAAGGTAGGGTAAAATGGTCTTTTACCCCTCTGAGGAATTTTAATAAGGGTAAAGTCTAGTTGTGGAAGTTTATATTAATTAAAAAGATATTTCGTTATGATTCGGCAGGGTTGGGATTCAGAGATAGCAAGCACGTGAGATTCTAGACTTTCCACGATGTGAGTTTTCTCACTATACTGTACCCGGAAGGGTTTTATTGTGTGACCGGATGGTCGGATATGTTATGAGTTGTATGCATTGTATATGCTAAGTTAATCATTTGTATGTGCTATGTATGCTATGCTTGATATGGGCCGGAAGGCATATATGTTATGGGCCGGAAGGCGTTGTGATGTGGACCGTAAGGTTGACGCGGGTAGGACCGGAAGGTTTACCGAGTTAGGATGGAAGTCCCCTGAGACACATGGACCAGAAGGTCAGGGCCCGAAAGGGCGTATGTGCGTAAGTAGTATTTTGGGGAACTTACTAAGCATTTATGCTTACAGTTGTTGTGTTATGTGTTTCAGGTACTAGCGAGGACCGTGGGAAGGCGCCGGCGTGATATGTACACACTGATGGAAGAATTGTTTTATGATCTTAGGATGTATTTTGTTATGATGAAATTTGTTATACATGTGATTTCATAATATTAAATGATGGTTTATGTTGTTTGAACAAAAATGAAAAATTGTTTTGAAAATTCACATTGTCACAATGTGTGTTGGGATTCGACTTATATATTTAGCGCAACTAGTGAGTTGAGTTTTCCTCACTATACTAACAGGGTCGAAGCCACCAATGTTGGTCCTTATTAGATTTATCTTTGTTACGTGATGATGATATATTTAGTGATCTGTTAGATCAGTATCCTACTATATAGGATTATGTTTGGTTTAGTGATATGTTAGATTGGTATCCTGGTATATAGGATGATGCTATGTTTAGTGATCTGTTAGATCGGCATCCATGTATATAGGATAATGTTATGATTATTGATAAGTATATCTGTATGACTGTTTAGCATATGATATATATGTGTTGATTCTATGATTGTGGGTGGGTTGAGGCAGTCCTACTTTACGCTCTAGGCCAACAAACCTATGGTTGTCCGTATAGACTAAAGGACCATTGGGGCATACCAGAAAGGCTGAAGGCTCATTCTGAGAGTGGGCCAGATAGACTGAAGGCCTGACGAGGGCGGTCCAGTCATACTGAAGACTCCATTTACAGGTTGTTTGTTATGATATTGTTCTGCTTGTATGGTGTTGGTATTTTGGGTGAACTCACTAAACTTTGGGCTTACAATTTTGTATTACGTTTCAGGTACTTTGGATCACTACTAGAAGGCAAAGGCTTGATCGTGCACCTCCTCACATTTTTTGATTTTGAATTCTGGGACTCTATGATATTTTGAAAACATTTTGTAATAACTAATCGCCTTGGTTTGAGGGAATTGGAGGAAAATTCGTTTGAATCCAGTCCCAAACTTAGGAAAAGATTCTCAAAAAGTTTTCAAAATATTACAGGAGGATACAAAGTGTACGATCAGCCGAAGCCAGTAAGTAGACCCTAAAATACCATACTGTTATTTGATGTTGTTATATGTTAGAATGGCATGCTAGTTATAGGATAGGGATCTTCAGGAATTTACTGATTATATGATGCCTGATACCCCAACATTTTCCTTATGTGAAATTGACATCATTACTGTAGTTGCTTAGTATATGCATCATAATTGTATATAAATAAGTTCTTATAGACTGAGAATGTTTTGTTTGGCCTTATTTACTGTTCTTGATTGATGAAGGTCTTGGTGTAGGATAAGATATTCGAATGTCTATAAGGTCCAATGTTATGTATGACTAGCTTACACGAGTGCTGCAGGGTTAGTGGAAGTTTCATGGATAAGTTGTGCGGGGTCAGTCGGGCATTTGTGAGATGTTTAACCTTCCGCTAGGAGTGAGGATTGAGTGCTCGTGTATGCATATGTTTATTGTTAGTGCATTGTGATTACCCTTGAGATAAATATGGGTAGGTGTGGAAGGTAGTATAGGACCGTACTGCTAAAAGCATAGGACCCACACACGTAGCGAGGAAGTCACAACCCTAGGGATTTCTTGAGAGTTGCTCCCCATTATTTTTTGGGATGTGTGATATCTTCGTAGTATATTTTCAGCATGGTGGTTATGAGGTGATTTGTGAGAGGATCTGGGCCGGGATTAGGAGCTGGACTTCAGGATTGACCAGTATTGCTTGAGACCATTGGTCAGATAAGGCCAAATGAGCTAGATACCAGGATTCAGGAGATCCTGCATGATGAGGTTGCTGCACTTTTACGGGCTCAGTTGCCATAAATGTTTGGGTGTATTAAGACCACTATGATTGAGTACTCTGATGAGCACTATCCAACCATTGCTGAGACGTCTACGGTTGCAGCTTTTGCACCTGTAAAAACTACAGGTGGTGGGGTCAGTCGGGATTTTCAGTATCAGCACTTCGATAACATGAAGACCCAAGTTTTGATTTGATTCAGGACCGATCATAGCTATAAGGTGGGTATCCGACGTTGAGCGATGCTTTCTCACATGCTCATGCCCTAATGACCAAAAGGTCAGGTGTGATTTGAACCTGCTGAGCTCCGGAGCAAAGGATTGGTGGAGATTGTTGACGAGGTCGTATGATGATGAGTAGAGAGCTATAGTTACATGGGATCAGTTTAGGGAAATCTTCTGCTCCCACTACATTACATGGCGCAAGAGTTTTTGGAATTGAGATAGTTTTTAGAGTCGGTGACGGAGATAACCTTTATGTTAACTGAGAGGGTGATGTTTTAGATGGAGTTTGCTTCTGAGAAGACTCAGATGACACGTTATCTAAGCATGCTTAAGTTCGACATCGTACAATTTGTCGATACCCAACATTGTGATACATTTCTAAAGTTAGAGTTGGTTTCTAGGCGGCATGGAATTGAGATTGAGCTAGATTTGAGAGAGCAGAGGTAGGACCTGACGCATTCATAGGCTGCACCAAAACGGTACAAGACCGCTGATTCTAGGTCTGGGGGTCAGCGTGGCCGCACTTGTGGAATGTGCGGGAAGGGTTATTTTGGAGCTTGTCAATTCAGTAGTGTGTGCCGTAAGTGCGGTAAGGAGGAGCACTTTGCAAGGGATTGCCACTAGTTAGCCTCGATTCAGGATATGGGGATGTGCTACCACTTCAATCAGGTTTGTCATGTGAAGGACAACTGTCAAGTGCTCACTGCAAGGCAGGTGTAGGTCCCAGTGCCACTAACACTGAGGATTACAGTTTTTCTCATATGTGTTGTACCTACGTTAGATACGTTGTTAGTGAACTCCTTACCTGCTCTGGTATTGTTTGACTCGGAGGGAATTCAGTCTTTTATCTCGCAATCTTTTAGTACGGAGTTCGGTTTGCCCTTATTAGAGCTAGAGTGTCCGTTGTGATTCTCCATCTACAACGAACACGAGATTTCTACTTCATTAGTTTATCGGGGTTGTAATCTAGATATGTTCGTGATATCTTTCCTGATTGACTTGAATCTAATTACCATGGGGGCGTTTGTGTGCTAGTAGATATGGATTGGTTAAGTCGCTTTGGTGCCATGATCGACTATGAGGGTCAGCGTGTGGTAGTTCGAACCCCAAGTAGGGGAGAGCTGGTTATCTATGGTGAGGGAACTAGGTTGGGTTTAGGGTATTGCTTAGCCGCAAGGTCTCGATAATATATTCAGTATGGGTGCATAGGTTATTTAGCTTATGCGGTGGATACACGGGTTAGGGATCAGGTCTCAGTTTCAGAGGTTCCAGTTGTTACAGATTTTGCTAATGTCTTTCCAGAGGAGTTACCTGGATTGTCTCCTGAGAGGCAGGTCGACTTTAGGATTGACCTTATGCCAGGTGCATCGCCTATTGCCAAGGCATCATATCGATTCTCCCTCAGATATCAGGAGTTTTCTAGGTTTACCAGGGAACTACCATAGATTTATCGAGGACTTCTCTAAGATTGCATTACCCCTTACTTATCTGATGAGGAAGGGGTAGATTTCCGATGGGGCCGTGAGCAGCAGACGACGTTTGACACTCTACGATAGCGACTCTACGATGCACCAGTTTTGAGACTCCTTGAGGGAGTTGAGGATTTTGTGGTGTTTTTTGATGCATCCATCACGGGATTGGGAGCAGTCCTTATGCAAAGCTGACGTGTGATAGCATATGCTTTGCAGAAACTTAAGCCGCATGAGACATGATATCCCACACATGATATGGAGTTGGGAGCCATGGTATTCACACTCAAGATTTGGAGACATTATCTCTACAGGGTCCGCGGTACCATATACACGTACCACAAGAGCCTGAGGCATATTATGGATCAGCCGGACTTAAACATGAGGCAGCACAGGTGGCTGGACGTAGTCAAGGATTATGAATATGAGATCCTTTACCATCCGAGTAAAGCGAATGTGGTTGCGGAAGCCCTAAGTCGCAAGTCAGCCGGATCTTCTGTTCTAACGGAATGTATGAGGATATTATTGGATTCTCCACTTATGATAATGATCAGGGTGTACGATAGGAGAAATAGAATTTAGAGAGGATTAGGGGCGAGATGACCAGATTAATGCCGGATAGTCTGGGATTGTTGACCCATTGTGGTCGGGTATGGGTTATGATGTCTGGTGGGGTCAGAAAAATGGTATTGGAGGAGGCTTACAAGTCTTGCTTCTCTCTTCACCTGGCGGCCACCAAGATGTACTGATATCTAAGACTAAGCTACTGGTGGTCAGGCATGAAGATGGAAATCGCATGGTACGTTGAGAGGTTGTTGACCTGCAACATGGTCAAGTCCGAGCATCAGTGGCCGAATGGAAAGTTTCAGCCTCTAGAGTTTCCCATGTGGAAATGGGAGCAGATCATGATGGATTTTATCACCAAACTGTCGAGGATGACCCGGGGTTTCAAATCTATTTGGGTCATCACGGATCGATTGACCAAGATTGCCCATTTTCTACCCATTTGGGAGAGCTCAACGGTCGAAATGATGGCCGAAGTTTATATCCGCGAGATCGTTGCTCGTCATGGGATTCCGGTCTCTATTGTTTCAGACCATGATGTTCGGTTCACCTTCCGTTTCTGAAAGAAGTTCCACGAGAAGTTGGGCATGCGACACTTTTCAGTACAATTTATCATCAATAAACAGACAGACAGAGTGAGCGGACCATACAGACCCTCAAGGATATGTTGAGGGCCTACGTTATTGACTTTGGTGGGACGTACCATACATACCCTTTGTAGAGTTCTCTTACAACAACAACATTCATTCCAACATTGATGCCCCACCTTTAGATCTGTTGTATGGTCGGATATGCCATACCCCAGTCTATTCGGGAAAGGTTGGTCACAAGGTATGGGCAGGACCGAGGTGGTTTTGTAGACGACCGAGAAGATTCAACAGATCAAACAGTGGTTGCAGACTGCTCATAGTCGGCAAAAAAGTTATCAAGACCAATGTTGATCTGAGTTGGAGTTCCAGGTCGGTGATATAGTATTTATAAAGGTCACATCTTGGAAGGGTGTGATCGGCTTCAGGAAGAGGGGATGTTGGGTCCTCAATATATTAGACCATTTTGGGTTATTGATAGGGCTGGCAAGGTGGCGTGTAGACTACACCTTCTAGAGGAGCTCTGCCAGATTCATAGCACTTTCTGCGTTTCACAATTACGGATGTGCATACTAGATGAGGGGGCAGCGATAGTGTCATTTGATGACATTCAGGTCAACAAATGCTTGAACTACGTGGAGAAGCTGGTGGCTGTGTTAGAGAAGAAGATGAAAGTCTTACGCAACTGGGAGATACCTTTGGTGAAGGTATAATGGCAACATCATAGGGGATCCGAGTGGACTTGGGAGCTAGAGACCAAGATGCGGCACCATTATCCAAAGTTGTTCACTGCAATAGACATTGTGGACAAAGTCTAGTTCGAGTGAGGGAGAGTTGTAACATCCCAATTTTTAGGTATGAATTTTATAAGTTTATTTTATGTATTTTTAGGGCAACGTAATGAGTTGGGAGGCTCCAAGTGGCCATGTAGCATGTCTATGCCTGCATATATTTCCATGTCTACTTGACGAGTTGGAGGACCCTAACTCGACGAGTTGAGGCTGTGCACGGAAACCCTAATTTTCTAGGTTTTGCACTCAATTTGAAGAAGTTATGTTTCAATGTGGCTTCCCTCATCACCCTTATAGTCCAGAGAAAACCCTGGTTCGAGCTTCATACCTTCTTGAGTGTGTATGAGAGCATTGGAAAGTGATTTCTGTGTGGTTGTGAAGGAACTTGGAGCTTGAAGAGGTTAGGGTAAAGGGAGAAGCAGTGGATCCGACATCTACTCTGTTTTGGCAACCATCTTGAGGTGTAAAGTAGATACCTTCACCTTTTATTGTTTAGATCTACTCTTATGAATGTATATGGTCATTTTTTTGTGTAAAATGGAGGCATTCTTGGATTTGAGCATGTCAAGAGGATGTGGTTTAAGATCTGGACACTTCTAGGCCTCTATGGACAAAAAGTTGTCCACTTTATCTAGTGTTGGCCCTCCTCCATTCCCTAAACATATTATTAAGCTTAGTCTTGGTGTTTTAATCCCTTTAATGCCTTACATGCATGTAAATTCAATAAATTTATGTGGTATCTTACTCCAAAGAAGCTAGATCTATAGTTTGATGCCCTGGAGTCGGCTGGAAATGGCTGAACACGTTAAGAAAAGAAAAAAAGACAAGTTGCTTAACCAACTCGACGAGTTAGTGAGGGTTTTCCCTCGCTTTCTAGATACTGCAGAACTCGACAAGTTACTCTGCCAACTCGGCGATTTGGATCAAGTTTCCCACCATCTGAATGATGAGAGAACTCGATAAGTTGATGAAATAACTCGGCGAATTGGCTTAGGGTTACTCCTAGTATTTTGAACACTAAAGGAACTCGACAAGTTGTTGGATGCACTCAACAACTTGGGTCAAAATGGATTGTTGACTTTGATCATGGTTGACCGAGTTCAATTATTAGGGTATTTTGATAATTTGGGATTATAATGGAATTAGTTATATGGTGGTTACAGGAATGTGAGTTTGGAGCTAGGTGTTGGGACTCAACTTTATCTATTCAATGCTACTAGTAAGGTGAGTTTTCCTCACTATACTAACTGGGTTGAAGGCACCAATGCCGACCGTTTGTAGATTGTATCATGGTTATTAGATGATGGTATATTTAGTGATCTGTTTGATCGGTATACTGGTGTATAGGATGATGCTATGTTTAGTGATCTCTAATATCGACATCCTAGTATATCACATGATGCTATGTTTAGTGATTTGTTAGATCAATATTCTTGTATATAGGATGATGCTATGATTAGTGATATGTTGTCTATGTGACTGTTTATGCATGCTAGCTAGAATATGGTATATATATGAGTTGATTGTATGATTGCGGGTGGGTTGTGGTGGTCCTACTTCGTGCTCTAGGCCAACAAACCAAGGGTGGTCCGGATAGACTGAAGGCTCATCGGGGCTAACCAGTCAGGCCGAAGGTCCGGACAATGGTCCAGATAGGCTGAAGACCTGGGAGAATGGACCAGACATGCTGAAGGTTCTAAGAGTGGGCCTAATAGACTGAAGGCCCAGCAAGGGCAATCGAGTCATACTAAAGACTCTATTTGCATCCTATTTGTTATGATATTCTTCTTTTTTTTATGACGTTAGTATTTTGGTGGAAGTCACTAAGTTTTGGGCTTACATTTTTTGATTATGTTTCAGGTACTTCGGATAATCATGGTATGGCAAAGGCTTCATCGCGCGCCTCCTCACATTTTATTATTTTGATTTATGGGATTCTTTGATATGAAACTATTTTGAGAATATTTTATAATAAATAATGGCTTTTGGATGTTTGGAAAGGTGTTCAATTTTTATGAATTTTATGGATGTTACACTGCATAACAAATCTATTGGGCCAACTATGGTGCCTTCAACTTGTAGATAGAGTGGAAATACTCACCTCATAGTCTGAACTGATCGCTAAACAAATGACTGCTCCGACTATTACCTCTATTGACCACCTATAAAATAACAAAGGCTCAAACTTAAATCTTCTACTCAAAATACTGAAAATGACCTAAAGTAAAACATGGTCAAAGTCGACAGTCAACGGTTATCGTCAAAGTGACTTTCAGCCAGTGGCCACACTATGTTCGTACTTGGTCACACCGTGGCCACTAAAGGACAAGTTAGATAAATATTAACTTAGTCGCCAAAAAACCTAGCCTTTGCATTCCTTTAAATTGGGTGTAAACCCTAGGCTCCTCATTCCTATAAACACAAGTTTATGATTATTACGTGTTGTTTGAGCATATTACTTTATCTTGTTTAACCTAAACTCACTTCATCGAGTTGAAAACAGTTAGTTCTAGTTTAAGAAAGTTAAGATGAGATTCTATAATCAAGTTGTGACTGTTGATACCGAAAGCTACGACACTTCATCAGACATCGAAAATTTGTTTAGAAAGTTAGGGCTTCTTCGACTTGCCTTCAGGTTGTAGCTAGAAACCACAGGTGGGAGTGTCAATGTAGTATAGATCTATACATATTTATCTTACTGACATAAGCTTTAATGACTATAGGCTAGGATTTACTTGAAAATGTATCAGCATGTTGATGAATCGTGTCTCCTCTAACTCTTGTTACGACGGCCTCCCATAGTTGGTAGTGTTGATATTTGCATTGTATTTGTATGGTTTTACTTATTATATGTATTGGTTATCTGATATATATATATATATATATATATATATATATATATATATATATTGTGTGTATTGTGAAGCTGAGTATTTGGGTAGAGTAACGCTAGGTACTAAGCTTATGCAAAGGGTGACTATAATAACAAGTTTCTGGATTTCCTGAAAACTGGCCTGCCTGACAATTAGGTATTTCTTTTTCTATCATTGCAATTCAGTTTAACAACTATGCATAATATTAGCTAAGGAGCTTGGGCAAAGTATCTATCGGGCATAATAACATCCTAATGTATTCCACCTCCAACCCCCGAAAAGGTTTAGAAAATGGGGCCGTGAACTCACGCGTAAGTTATCAAAATGTTGCCATAGGGTAGAAACCACAAGTCAGCACTTCAAGAGTAGCTCGAGGCACTGGTAAGCGAAGAAAAGTATAGAACAAAGGAATGAGAGGGGTAAGGACCTGATCTGATAAAGCTTGCAATTTATAGTATGTTTTGCAGTATGTGTCGTGAATATGCTCATGGAATATAGGTTGCTACCACATGTCACGCTCTCTACGTGCCAATTCACTCTGTATCCAGACTTATTAACAGTTAGATGTGTCTTGCGCACTGCGTGCATGATGATAAATTTTCAACATTGAATTTCCATAACTCTGTCATACAAATTTCATTCTCAACGACTCTGATATATTTGTGTAGGTCTCGTCCTTCTCTATAGCTTTCCTTTTGGTCGTTTTTTCTAGTTTTCAAATTTTTTTCTCCTCTAGTTTTTATTATTGTTATGACTTTATAGAAAATCATAAATCTATCACAGGCTTCTATTTTAGTTGTTCCTCACATCATAGTTCCTACCTTAAGTATTACTACAATTGCCTACTTGGTGACTTTTTCCAAAAGTGAACCAATTTCGTTGTAGTTTTCATCATTGTAACTTTTCAAGTATGGTAGATATTTCTTTACTATAAATGTCATACATCTCCCATACTATGTCAGATTGTTACAAAAGTTATATTTCTAGAATCATGGTGGCCTAAGGAGTCTAAATGTGCTAACATGCTCTCAATATGACACGAGTTTTGCACACTTATTTTTGAACGTAATGGTTGACCTAATTATGGATGAAAACTTCGAATATATTAAAATATACCCGATGGTTACAATGTTGTTCTTTTACATTTTTTAGTCGCATCATTAAATATTCGTGACAGTTGGTGGCGTAATCTTTGGGTTATCATAGTATACCAAAAATATACACTTTTGAGTTAGGGATTCAAGCATGTTAGAAGTCTCCATTTTAACATGTCCTTCACAACCATTCCTTACCATAGCTCATAGGGACTCTTACTAGCTTTTTTAATTGGGACCATGTGTACAATTGAAGTTGCAATATCAAGGGAATAACTGTAAAATGAATGAGGAAAGGAAGAATGACTCATGATTGATCGTACCATATCAAGTACGGTAAGGTTTCTTATTTTCGAAACACCATTAAGTTGTGGATATCCCGGTGGAGTGAGTTGTGAAACTATACCACAATTTTGAAGATGTCCATGAAAATCATAGCTTAGATATTCACCACCACTGTCAGATCGTATGGTTTTAATATTTTTACCATGTTTATTTGGTACTTCATCTTGGAATACATTGAAGACATTAAATGCTTCATGTTTGTGTTTAATGAGATACAAATATCTAAATCTAATGAATTCATCAGTAAATGTAATAAATTATTTTTCATTGTTTCTTTTCATTATCCAAAAAGGTCCATACACATCAATATGTACATGAGTCATAATAGATCCGAAGCTCTTTCACCAAAGGAGCTCCGATCATGTTGCCACATCAACATGATTCATATACATCAAAATATTATGATCCTATTGATTTTAAGATTCCATCCTTTTGAAGCATACCAATTCATGATTTGTTTATGTGCCTAACCCGATAACACCATAAATAAGTTTATTTATATCCAAATTTGTTTTCTTAGTTGTTAAGTTGTACATTGAATTTTCCTTTTGGTATGATCCATTTATATCAATTTCATATATTCCATATTGGCACAAGTCTCAAAATAGAACACATTATCTTTAAAATCAAAGATGTTTCCAGAATCAAAGTCAAAATTTTAAGAAAAACCTTGTCCATACAAACGAGAAGTAGAGATAATATTCCTACTTATACTAGGTACATAACAACAATTATTAAAAATAATATTAAGACTATTTAAAAGAAAAATATAGTATTTTAATATGGCTTTCATAGATACTTGAGTGCTATTGCCCATATGAAGTTAAAAATCTCCATATCTAAGCTCTATAACATTATATAGTCCTTTAAAATCATTACAAAGGTTAGTACCACTTCTAGTATTTAATACCCAAGGATTAGTATGTGATGCATATAATTCAATCACATATTTACCATAGTTTCCAACCAAGTTGGCCTGCTTATTCTGTGTTTCCTCTAAGTACTTAGGACAATTGTGTTTATACTATCCCTTTTCATTGCATTGAAAGCAATCAGAGTCAGCTACAGATTTGCGCTTATGAATTGGGTTGGTAGAACAAAGATTTTATTAACCCATTCCTTTTGGATTTCCTTTCTTGGCATATTTGCATTTCCCCTTATCGGTAGCATTACAAGTTTTCTTTTTGAAGATTTGACCCTCGCATATCATCATGACTTGATTATTCCCAGATTTCTAGATGTTCACTTCAACATTCTTAAGCATTAAATGAACCTCATTATTGTTCCTCTCCTAGTCATTCATTGTGAATTTCACCAAATATAAATCAAATGATTTAGGAAATAAGGCTAGGATCATATCAGCCGCTAGCTCATCCCAAATATGGAATCTGAGGGGGGCAAGCTGCTCAGTGTAAGCTTACATTTTCATTATGTGTGCACTCATAAAAGCCCATCGTCCATTTGCAACCAATGAAAGCATTCAAGGTCTCAAACCCGTCTTGCTTAGCCTAGACTTGAAACATGATTCTATATTGCTCAATCATTTCAAATGCTTCATGAAACACTTAAGTTTTCTTATCCTCAGGGGACATTTTTGCAAGCATGATGCAAGCCACACCGGTAGAATCATTTACATGTTTCACCCAACCATCTTTCAATGCCTTGGTAGCATTTTGAGGAAGATCGTCTGGGATTTCTTCTTTAAGGACGTAGTCCTTTTTCTCTTGTTTGAGGACAATCCTAAGTTGTTTGAACTAATTAAGAAAGTTGGGTCCGCTTAGTTTTTCTTTATCAAGCATGGATCAGATGGTTAGTGATGAGGTGGTTATAGTTGGGGTAGTCATTTACAAAATAATATGATTCATTTTAATATCTTTGATTTAGTTTCTTTTAAAATTAATTGCTCTTTGAATTAAATTTGAAAACCCTACGATCCACATCACCCAAAATATCTTGAGTCGGTGACCTACAACACAAGTAATTTTGTTGATCGGTAAGTTATGATAACTAATTACAACTCTTATGTAATTATTATATTAATAGGATCGAAAAAATTACTTAGTTTTTAATGGCATGTTTACCCGATGTATGCCTCAAGAGCCTTACTGTGACAACCCAAAACTTCTAACCTATGTAATTGATCCGCGTGTTAGCTCAAAACATGAATTCATTATCTTTCATTAAATCTTGTGGTTCCATATGGGTGCTTTAGACTTAGTATAATCTAGATATAAGTCTTAGGAAGGGTTGGAAAGTGTTTTAGCATCACAAAATCAAGCCATACTCACCAAATAAGGTGTGTGCGGTCACACATCCATGTGTGCAGCCACACACCCAACCGAAACAACATCCTCAACCTCACACCCAACCCAATATATGGATAAATACCCCTTTCATTCATTCATTTAGATGGTCCTTTCCCTCTCTCTACTTTCACTCACTAAATCATCAACCAAGAAAACTTTGATGGCTTCATATTGGTGATCTACTCCATCTTCAAGCGCGTTATAGTGGTAAACACTTGAATCCTAAGCTTAAAAGTCATAATGATCATCATATTCATCGTCCCTTGAAGGTGTGTAGCCGCACACCTTCATATGGGGGAAGAATACATTCAAAACTCCCAAGTATGAAGAGCATACACCTCAAAAAAATCATCATATAGACTCAAATGAGGAGTGTACGGCTGCACACCCCTGTGTACGGCCGCACACACCCTCTATACGGCCGCACACTCTTGTGTGCAGCCTCACACACACCCTTGGCCGCACTCCCCAACCACACACTCATTTTCAAGGCCATACACCCACTCTAATGCCCATATTTGGCCCCAAACTTGCATAGATCATTAAGTTTGGAACATAGGATACTTATTCTTGATAATTCCAAGCTCTAAAGATGTTTTCCCACCATGTTTAGTCATGAAACACCTGAGTTCTAACTCATTTATGTGTCATCACATGAATATTAGGGGCCATTGGCGTTCAGGGAATTCGTTGACACTCAAACCCTACGTTAAACGATGAGTTCATATCCCTACCCTTTTTCAATGTTTTTCACTGTTTTCAGGGGGGAATACAAGCAAAGTACAAGAAATACTTGTACTCAAAACTTGTTTTACATGTGTTGTGTTTTGTATTACATATACTTTTAACACTAACAATCGTATTAGATAATCGTTTGAACTTACAAAACACATTATCATATTATTTGTGAACAACATTATAAAATGTTGTATTTTACAAATGGTTTTCCACATTATAACAGTTAAAAGCACAAACTTTGAACTTTAAACATGAAACCTAGTACATTGTTTCAGCCTCGGTCACATCCAAAGGGATACGCGAGTGGAGGATCATCATTTGTAACAGTACCTTTCTTTATTATTACTAGTAAATTTGTTATTTCCATAAATTGGAGACACGTGCTCGGAAACACTCCATAGAGATATGCGAGTGGAGGACCGCCCCCGTAACCAAAATCTCTTAGATAGGGAGCGTGACTTGAGTGTATAAATCTATACAAGGCTGACTACCCTGCACCTGGTTGCTAGCTACATCCGAACCGAAAGGTTCCAGTGTGATGAAAGTCATAAAGTGATTTGGACTACTTATTGCCATATCTAGTCCATCGTATGGTTATGGAACTCGCAATTTGGATAACATAGATTTACTTATTAGTAATAATGGGTTAGTAATTTACTTACTTTATACTTATTTTCTTTATGTGCGTGATAAAACTAATACACTTCACAAAGATAAACAGGTTTTCAGAATCCATCTTTTACATTAAATTTCAACTGAGTAACCAACTATTAGGAAAATATGGGATTTTCCTGGGATAACAGTTGTTCATAACCAGATTTGTGTAATAAAGCAGATAACCAAACTTTACATCTAAGAAAATATGGGATTTCCTTGGATTTGTAACCTTTTCAGAAATCGAAAGGAAACTTGTACGCTTTCAGAAAACAAAACCGATTATGAACTCACCAGCTTTATGTCGATTTTTAAATGCTTGTATTCTCAGGTCCGCATTATACAGGTACCCGATGATTCCTTTTGGCGAAGACGGAGTGCATCGAAGACACGTCTTGCTTTTGTTCATATAAAAATACATATGTATCACACTCGTACAACTTTACTTTTGAACAAATGTAAAATTTCATATGTAATGTAATGGTTGTTTACTTTGCTTACTATGTGCGTTGGATTTGATTCTCAACGTTGAGTCCGCCCCGAAAATGTTTCCGCCTTGGTTTTCGGGGTGTGACAGATTGGTATCAGATCCCTTGTTTATAGTGAATAAAATATACCAAACCTTATATGGTATAAAACTATAAACACTATGGGGCCTAAGTGCTTTGAACTAAAAGTATACTTCAAAGTATAAGTATTTTCAAAAGTATACAAGTATACCTGACCGTTGAGATCCGTAACTACAATTAGAACAAAAACATAAGTAAATGGATGTTGTGCGCTGCGGTTAAACCTGCGAAGTTATGTAGTCGTGTCTAGGATAAATATAACCTGGCCAACTATATTCATTCGAGACACGGCCAACATGTGGTTGGGAGTGAGTGTGGTGTTCAACATGCCTAAAACTTACCCTAATACCCCAAACATCGAAGCATGGTCGTGGCGAATCATGAAATACCATGGGAGTATTTCTCGAGCCAATCCTTTGTAGAAATCCTCATTCAAGTGTTGCTCCTTGAACATTCCTCTAGCATTAAATTGACTGCTTTGATAACTCTTTTCTGCTTTATCACTTATTCGGAATATATATCTGTCATATCTCTTGATTCAATTCAGAGGACTTACCATCGTCTCTTTCCTGATCTTATTAGATCAAGATGCCTCCAAGGAAGAGACCCATCTCAAAGACCAACAAACCTCTGCCACCACCTCCTCCTCAAATTGATCTTGTGACGCTTCAGGCAACCATTACTGCCGCAGTGACAGCCGCCATGTCACAAATGAACCCCAGTAGCTCAGGAGGTGGTCCCTAGCCCCAAGACCAGGAAGGTAGCCAAGGACACCGAAAGGAAGATTCCTATAAATATTTCATGAACGCGAAACCCATATCCTTTGATGGCACTGGAGGTGTCATTTCCCTCACCCGAGGGTTCGAGAAAATCTAATCTATGTTTGTTCGGATTTCGACAAAGTAAAGTTTTCCGCCTGCACCTTTATCGATAAGGCGCTGACTTTGTGGAACATCCTAGTCAAATCCTTGACCTTACCTGTAGCCAATGCTATGCGATGGGAAGCCATGAAAGAACTTCTTCTAGTTGAGTACAGCCCTCAGGGCGAAATCCAGAAGTTAGAGCACGAGCTCTGGAATCTGAAAATGAAGGGTTCTAATATTCCTGCATATACTTCGAGATTTGATGACCTGGAACTACTCTGTCCGGGATTGGTTACCCCGGGAAGATAGAGAGATTTATTTGGGGGTTGACCCAACCGACCAAATGAAATGTCTTATCTGTGAGGGCGGATACATATGACAGTGCCAAAAGCTTAGCCCAGACTCTGATCGACCACAGTGACGACTACAAGGAAGCAACCACCACTTCTGAATCGACCAAGAGGAGTGGTGAGAAAAAGAAAGTTTTGGAAGAAGAAGAAACACCAACCTTCTCAACGATCCTCAAAGAAACAGTAGACTGTAGCAGTCCATGCTGCTACTACCCCTGTTGCTGCTTCTTCTGTTGTGGAATCCACAGCTCAAACACCTACTAGTAAGTATGTTGGTAGCCCTCCCCAATGTGAAAAATGCAAATACCACCATAACCCCGGCCCCTGTCGTGATCTGTCATGCACCAAGTGTGGCAAAAAGGGGCACATGGTCCGATTCTGCAAGGCGACAACCCAATATGCAAATCAATCTTCTGGAGCAGGTGTTGGTCAAGCCTGCTATAATTGTGGTGAAGTTGGGCATTACAAGAGGAACTTCCCCAAGAAGGCGACATTTGATAATACCGGGAGAGTCCTAGCCATGGTATGGGAGGAGGCAGTCGCTGATCCCACCATTGTTTCGGGTACGTTCCTTCTCAACAACTTTTATGCTAGTATATTTTCGATTCAGGTGTTGAAATAAGTTTTGTTAGTCATTCGTTCAAACATAATCTAAAACCTAATCCCCAACCATTAACCGAAATGTTTACCATCGAGATGGCTAACGGGGAGAAAGAAAGCGCTCGGGCTGTATTCATAGGTTGTACCCTTACCCTGAACGATCATTCATTTCCCATCGATCTTATGCTAGTCTCTATAAAGAGCTTTGACGTTATCATCGGCATCGATTGGTTGAGTCCCAATCATGCTGATATCCTTTGCTACGAAAAAGCCATCCGTCTCAATCTTCCTGCGGTTCAAACTCTCATAATCTATGGCAATAAACTCAGCTCCAACCTTCGCATCATTTCCTGCATCAAAGCTCAGAAACTCTTGCGAAAGGAGTGCCCAGCATTCCTAGCCCATGTAATCAACGAGAAACAGGAAGTTAAAGACCTCGCAAGCATCTTCGAAGTCTGTAACTTTCCTAATGTCTTTCCGAAAGAGCTCCCAGGAATTCCTCCCAAACGTCAGGTCAGATTTCTCATTGACCTAGTTCCTGGACCCACCCCCATAGCCAAGTTTCCATATCCTTTAGCTATAGGTGAAATGCAGGAGTTATCGAGCCAACTTAACGAGTTACTCAGCAAAGTGTTCATCAGACCGAGTTACTCACCCTGGGAAGCTCTAGTTTGATTTGTAAAGAAGAAAGATGGATCCTTTCGGATGTGTATCGACTACCATGAGCTAAACAAGCTAACCGTGAAAAACCGATATCCCCTTCCATGAATAGATGACCTCTTCGATCAACTTCAGGGAGCCAGCTATTCTCGAAGATAGACCTTAGGTCAGGGTACCATCAACTATGAGTTCATGAGAATGATGTTTCCAAAACAACTTTCAGAACTCAGTATGGACACTAAGAGTTCGTAGTGATGCCCTTTGGACTAACCAATGCACCAGCTGTGTTCATGGACCTGATGCACCAGGTGTGTCATCCCTTCTTAGAAAAATTCATCATTATGTTCATTGATGACCTCCTTGTCTACTCCAGAAGCGAAGAAGATCACAAACAACACTTGAGATTAGTGTTGGAAACCCTTGAATCCGAGAAGTTGTACGCGAAATTTTCCAAGTGTGAATTCTGGATTCGGAAGGTAACTTTCCTCGGTCGCGTGGTAAGCGAGGAGGGTATTCATGTGGATCCTTCCAAGATTAAACCTATAGAGAATTGGTCGGCACCAAAGACACCCACAGAAATCCGTCAATTCTTGGGTCTCGCCGGCTATTATCGGAGATTCATCCAGAATTTTTCAGAAATCGCCAAACCCCTAACCACTCTAACACAGAAAGGTGTACCCCTTTGTTGGAGTGAAAAGCAAGAAAAGTGTTTCAGACATTAAAGCAAGCCTTGTGCAGCGTGCCAGTTCTGTCCCTACCCGAAGGGACAGAAGACTTCGTTGTCTATTGTGATGCGTTTAATCAGGGCTTAGGTTGTGTTCTTATGCAAAGAAGAAAAGTAATTGCTTATGCCTCAAGACAGCTGAAGGCACACGAGGTCAACTATACCACACATGACTTGGAGTTAGGAGCCATAGTCTTTGCACTGAAGATTTGGAGACATTATCTCTACGGAACCATGTGTACAATCTTCACTGACCATAAGAGCCTGCTGCACATCTTCGATCAGAAGGACTTAAACATGAGCTAACGGCGATGGGTAGAGTTACTCAGTGATTATGAATGCGAAATTCGCTACCATCCTGGCAAGGCCAATGTGGTAGTAGATGCACTTAGCCGAAAGGAAAGTTCAAGCCGTAAGGTGAGAACACTAACGATGACTATCCATTCCTATTTATCCATGCAAATCCGAGACGCTCAAATAGAAGCCCTTAAACCTAAGAACAAATAAAGCAAAGACTTGAGGGGAATGGATAAGAAACTTGAGATTAGAGGTGACAGAGTCTACTGTTTCATGGACCGAATTTGGACCCCAAAGTTCGGAGGATTTAAGGAAGTTGTCATGGAGAAAACACACAAGACCAGATACTTTGTTCACCCGGGTCCTGATAAGATGTACTTGGATCTCAAGAAACAATATTGGTGGCCCAACATGAAAGCCGAGATCGCTACATTTATGGGCAAGTGTCTGACTTGCACCAAGGTGAAAGTCGAGTACTAGAAACCCTCGGGTCTGCTTCAGCAGCCCAAGATACCCGACTGGAAATGGGAGATGATTACCATGGATTTCATCACCAAGTTACCCAAATGTCCAAGTGGGTACGATACCATTTGGGTAATTATCGATCGTTTGACCAAGTCCGCTCACTTCATTCCAATTAAAGAATTGTTCAAAATGGAAAAACTCACGCAAATATACATCCACGAGGTAGTTCGACTACACGATGTACCAGTATCCATTATCTCTGATTGAGATAGCATGTTTACCTCCAGATTTTGGCATTCTCTTCAGACGTCTCTTGGAACCAAACTAGACATGAGCACGGCTTATCATCCTCAGACCGACAGATAGAGTAAGAGAACTATCCAAACCTTGGAATACATGCTTAGATCATGTGTCATTGATTTTGGAAAATCATGGGACACACATCTATCTTTGATAAAGTTCTCGTGTAAAAACAGTTACCACACTAGCATCACGACTGCTCCGTTTGAAGCCCTCTACGGTCGCAAGTGCATATCCCCTCTGTGTTGGGCCGAGGTAGGAGACACGCAACTAGCGAAGTATCAATTCCCCGACAATGCTCTCACTGGTCCTGAAATCATTCGAGAAACCACCAAGAAGATCATCCAGATCCAAGAACGACTGAAAGCTTCACGAGATCGACAAAAGAGTTACGCCGATATACGACGGAAACCTCTAGAGTTCCAGGTTGGAGACTGTGTTCTGTTGAAAGTCTCGCCCTGGAAAGGCATGATACGCTTCGGAAGGCACGGGAAACTTAATCCAAGGTATATAGGACCTTTCGAGATCCTCGCTAGGATCTGTCACACCCCAAAACCGGAACGGCGGAAACGTTCTGGGGTGGATGACGTCATGTCAAGTATCACAACACATGCATTATAGTAATCAAAGTACAACAAAACATTGCATTAATAGTAATAGTTTTACAAGGTTACATTACAACATTTTAAAGTAATAAAAGTAATAGAATAAATATAACATAGTACAAAGCTATCTTCATCAACAGCTCCGGGGATGTACCTATCTAATGCTAACGTGAGAATACAAGTTATTTGAAAAGCGAGTATCAGCATTTTTACAAATGCTGGTGACTTCATAAGCATTTAGTGACATTTCATTCAAATAACTTAAGAAAGTAGTAGTTTAAGAGATTTCAGTGTATTAGAGTCCTTTCTAGAAAATCCTATATTTTCTTTAATAAAAGCAGCCTTCTACCAAGACTGGTCAGTGATGTAGGGTAAAAAGTAGTTTTCCCTAAATTGCTATCATTATCAAAATGCTGAATTTGATTATTGAGGAAAGCAACGACATCAGGGAATATCATATGCCTCAGCAGTGAGGACTGCTGACTAAGGCAAAAGAGTCATAGACTCCAAGAAAGTATCGAACTAACGACACGCCTGGTTCAGTCTAACAAATGGAGAAACAGACCCCAGAAGGTACCAAATGAAAGGTACAACTGGTAAGGTCTAAAACAGTGAACGCAGACCGAAGATGATACCAAATGAAAGGTACGTCTTGCAAGGTCATAACAATGAAGACAGAACGCAGACGTTACCAAATGAAAGGTACATGTCGCAAGGTCAAAACAGTGAAGATAGACCACAGACGATACCAAATGAAAGGTACATCTTGTAAGGTCAAACAGAGATAACAGACCCCAGACGGTATCAACTGAAAGATACATCTAGCAAGGTCAAAACAATGTGACTCTGAAAAAGGTGACATCAGCATACAGTGTAAATCGCTAACGAAATATCGTTACCTTAAAGCCATGAATTATAAGGCAACCCAGGATACTCGTAACCATACTGACTAGAGTTCTAGACGCTTTACAAGCATCTATATAATGTGACATTTGTCACCCCTTGGCTTGGTAGGCCGTGGACTGTAGCTAGCAGTCAGGGTGCGGGGTTGTCAATCCCGTATATGCCTATACACACAATGTCCGCTCTCCCTACAGGAGACTCTGGTTACTAACTAGACGACGGAGAAGGCCGCGTCCCGAAAATGCATCCCAAATAGAGGATAGTGTGTTTCTAGAAGTGAGTGGATTTCTGATGCAAGTGGCGTATTAGAGATAGAGCCTTCCAAACAGTGGGTAGTGTGTTTCTAAAGTAAGTGTAGAATAGAGGTAGAGACTCTCAACTGACTTGACTAGAGAATTTCTTGTATGTCCATACTCATATACATAGTATATAACTAATGAACCAAACGACTTTCGGACGGCCACCCGATCCCACTAGACCACATCTCAACGAAGAAACGGAAATCGGGCGGATGAGCCTTCCTAAGTCGTTCAATCGTTACTTATATGTATCTATATAAGCACGGACGTACATCTAACTACAGTTGATTGTGTAATAATTGAAGACATATCATCGTGGTGTGAATTCATATAGTGTGGAATAACAGAATCGTAAAGTGTAAGTGTATCAAGTATAAGTGATTCTTGTGAAGTAGGAGTGTCTAACAAGTGAAGTAGGAGCGGTCGCAAGTGAAGCATAAGTGTCGAACAAGTATAAGCGTATCACGAAGTAGAGATGACAATAAGTGAAGCGAGAGCGTATCAAGTATAAGCGAAGTAGAGTAGATATCCAGTATAAGTGAAGTAGAGTCGATATCAAGTATAAGTGGTGTAGAGTCGATATTACTAAGTAAGAGCGTGAATAAGTATAAGTGACTATAGGTATAAGTGAAAGTGTTACCGAGTTAGAGTATAAAATAAGTATAAGCGAAGCAGCAGTATTTAACAAGTAAAAGTATACATCAAAAAGGGAAATCTTTAATGAAAGGCCTTTATGTATAGAGAAATTCACAAATTGTATTCTTTTGTAACATATGTTTAAAAACCTTAGAGGATCTTTCATAAACCAATTTAAAATGAATTTGAATAAACCAGTATAAGTAAAAGTTATGAAATAAGTAAAAGTCATTATAGTGTCCCACTCGGTAAAACAGTGTAAAGTGGTAAAATCTTGTGCATGCGGGTTATCAATCACATGTAATTGACCTGATAACTGGCACGTTTAACTTGTATTCCCCCCTATAAAACATTTAAAAACATTAAAAGGTTCATTCAGGGGTATGAACTCACCTGGTGTAAGTAGGTCCGACGAGGGTGCTGATTGGGCGTTCGGTGCCATGTAAGGACTCAAACACACTCAATGACCTATTTAACATATGATATCATATGTTCACATACAATTAGTATATTTAATACTAATTAAACAAATATACACGCTCAAACGAGCGAAAAACACTTTGGCTAAGTGTTTGGGTGTCCCGGGTAGCGTTTAAGGGTGTGAATGGCTAAGGAATGGAGTTTGCTATCCAAGAATACCCCCTTAATACATAGTTTACAGCCCAGGGACTACTCACCATGAGTTTACGGCTGTAAAATCATGGTGATGGGTTCTAGGGTGTTTTAAGGCTTCTAGCTTGTTCATGGGATTTTTCTAAGTACTTTTCATAAAAGGCATGTGTGGATTTGAGGCCTCTAAGGGCATGATCTATGATTTTACGGCCAAGGAACCTCTCCTAAAGGAGTTTATGGCCGTAAACTCTAATCCTTAGAGTTTTGGGAAGTTTAAAGCTCCTAATGCCTTTCTAGTGATTTTTAATGAAGTGTGATGTTATTTTGGAGGATTAAAACCATACACGAATTAACGGCATATAAACATACACAATTGAAATGTTTATTGAACTTGATGACTTCTCATTAACGGAACTTTTGAACAATGGAATATTCTGTTAATGGTAACGGAGAAATGTAACGGGGCAACTTGGGTTGTCACAGGATCGGTCCTGTAGCCAATAAACTCCTATTACCTTGTGAGCTTAGTAACATCCATCCCGTTTTCCACGTCTCTAATATTAAGAAGTGTTTATCCGATGAAACCCTTGTGATCCCTCTTGATGAAATCGAGATCAATGAGAACATGAACTTTGTGGAAGAACCAATCGAAATCATGGATCGAGAGATCAAACGTACGAAGCAAAGCCACATCCCGATAGTGAAGGTTCGCTGGAATGCCAAACGGGGACCAGAATTCACTTGGAATGCCAATCGAAATCATGGATCGAGAGATCAAACGTATGAAGCAAATCCATTATTTGTATCTTAATTCAGAATTTCATGAAAAATTTCCTCTAACGGGGGCGATGATGTGACTACCCGAAACTTGTAACCTATGTAATTGATCCGCTTATCAGTGCAAAACTTGAATTCATTATCTTTCATTAAATCTTGTGTTTCCATATGGGTGCTTTAGACTTATTATAATCTAGATATAAGTCTTAGGAAGGGTTGGAGAGTGTTTTAGCATCAAAAAATCAAGCCAAAGTCACCAAATAAGGTGTGTGCGGCCACACAACTCTGTGTACAGTCACACATCCATGTGTGCAGCCACACACCCAACCGCAAACACCCTCAAGCTCACACCCAACCCAATACATGGATAGATACCCCCTTCATTCATTCATTTAGATGTTCCTTTCCCTCTCTCTACTTTCTCTCAGTAAATCATCAACCAAGAACACTTTGAAGGCTTCATATTCGTGATATACTCCATCTTCAAGCTCATTATAGTGGTAAACACTTGAATCCTAAGCTTAAAACTCATCATGATCATCAAATGCATCGTCCCTTGAAGGTGTGCGGTCGCACACCTTCATATGGGGGCAGCATACATACAAAACTCCCAAGTATGAAGAGCAAACACTTAAAAAAAATCATCATATGGACTCAAATGAGGAGTGTACGGCCGCACACCCCTGTGTACGGCGACACACACCCTCTGTATGGCCGCACACTCTTGTGTGCAGCCTCACACACACCCTTGGCCACACTCCCCAACCGCAGACTCATTTTCAAGGCCATACACCCACTCTAATTCCCATATTTGGCCCAAAACTTGCATAGATCATTAAGTTTGGAACATAGGAAACTTATTCTTGATAATTCCAAGCTCTAAGGATGTTTTCCCATCATGTTTAGTCATGAAACACCATAGTTCTAACTCATTTATGTGTCATCACATGAATATTAGGAGCCATTAGCGTTCAGGGCATTCGTTGACACTCAAACCCTTCGTTAAACGGTGAGTTCATACCCCTACCCTTTTTCAATGTTTTTCATTGTTTTTAGGGGGGGGGGGGGGATACAAGCAAAGTACAAGAAATACTTGTACTAAAAACTTGTTTTACATGTGTTGTGTTTCGTATTAGATATACTTTTAACACTAACAATTGTATCAAATAACCGTTTGAACTTACAAAACACATTATCATATTATTTGTGAACAACATTATAAAATGTTGTATTTTACAAATGGTTTTCCACATTATAACAGTTAAAAGCACAACCTTTGAACTTTAAACATGAAACCTAGTACATTGTTTTGTCCTCAGTAACCTCCACAGGTGTACGCGAGTGGAGGATCATCGTTTGTAACAGTACCTTTCTGTATTATTACTAGTAAATTTTAATATTTCCATAAATTGGATGCACGTCCTCGCAAACACTCCACAAAGATATGCGATTGGAGGACCGCCGCCGTAACCAAAATCTCTTAGATAGGGAGCGTGACTTGAGTGTATAGATCTATACGGGGCTGACTACGCCGCACCTGGCTGCTAGCTACAGTCGAACCGAAAGGTTCCAGGGTGACGAAAGTCATAAAGTGATTTGGACTACTTATTGCCATATCTAGTCCATCGTATGGTTACGGAACTCACAATTTGGATAACAGAGATTTACTTATTACTACTAATGGGTTAGTAATTTGCTTACTTTATACTTATTTGCTTTATGTGCATGATAAAACTAATACACTTCATAAAGATAAACAGGTTTTCAGAATACATCTTTTACATTACATTTCAACTCAGTAACCAATTATTCGGAAAATATGGGATTTTCCTTGGATAACAGTTGTTGATAACCACATTTGTGTAATAAAGCAGATAACCAAACTTTACATATAAGAAAATATGGGATTTTCTTGTATTCGTAACCTTTTTCAGAAATCGAAAGGAAACTTGTACGCTTTCAGAAAACAAAACCGATTATGAACTCACCAGCTTTATGTTGATTTTTAAATGTTTGTATTCTCAGGTCCGTATTAGACAGGTACCCGATGATTCCTTTTGGCGAAGACGGAGTGCGTCGAAGACACGTCTTGCTTTTGTTCATATAAAAATTCATATGTATCACACTCGTATAACTTTACTTTTGAACAAATGTAAAATTTCATATGTACTGTAATGGTTGTTTAGTTTTCTTACTATGTGCATTGGATTTGATACTCAACGTGGAGTCCGCCCCGAAAATGTTTCTGCCTTGGTTTTCAGGGTGTGACACTTACACTTAGGTGAACTTTATCACGTAACAAGTTGATCAAATCATCGATTTAGAAAACCTGGGAATTATATTTTACATGGTTTGGTGAACCTTATCCCATAAATAAACATAAAGAAACCTGGACATTTTTTTAAATTCCAAATAGATAAGGTGACAAAAAATCCATAAGAATTTCACAAAAAAATGCTAAATGATTTTGAAGTGTATTGAATAGATCTGAATTTTTTAAGGGTTTTTATAATTGTTTTATTATTCTAGCATTTTAAAATATTTTGTATCATGAATATTTTCTGCATAAAATATTTTATGGCAATGATAGTTTCATTTATATTACTTCTTTCGTATTTTATTTTTAGTTAATCTTCATGCATATTTTCTCTTTTTTTTTCTCCTTTACCGCATGCTTTGTAGTCTTTTTAAGCTTATTTGCAGGATTTATCGAAGGCTATCTGTTATTGGAGGCGTGTAAGGAGTGCGGGACTTATGGAGGCTTGTGGTTTGCTTGTGGACTTGAAGTAGTGTGATTGGGCTTGTTTTCAACATAATCAAAGGAGCAAGTTGGTTTTAATTTTAGATGAAGAATGATGTCGAGGTGAAAAGGACTCGAGTTACGAAAGATAGATGGGGCATTGGATCGATTATTAAAGGCATTGATATGGCACAAATGGGCTATAAATAGTTATGCATGTGGGTTGAAGTGTGAATGACAGGATTGGGCTAGATTGTATTTTAAATGGCCCAAGTCCCTCATTTAGCGAGACCCACGTGGTCTGCATGAATAGTGACGAAATGAACCTGAGGTTTGACTTATTGACCCTATTTGTTGAAGGTTGGTGGGTGACTTTTGGCACATTTTTGAATCTGGAAATTAGCTTCTTTTTGCTGGGGATTAAAGGCATTTTGAAAAAAAAAAAAAAAGAAAAGACTTGAAAAACACATACCATTTTCTCTCTCAAGAAGTCTTTTGAAGATTTGAAGAATTTTTGGAAGATTAGTGTAATCTCTTTCCATCTTGCATCTAAGGCAATGTTTGGTACCACTAAATGATATTGCATTTCATTTGCTTTAGCCATGCTTGGCTAAACTTTCATTTTGTTGATTAGCGTTTAACCCATGGATGATTAGTTGCTTTGAAGACTTAATATTATCTTGTGTTTGAAGTTTATGGAAATGTTTTCTAGTTAAATATATTGTTGTGTTTATTTATCTTTGATCATGAGCTTGGTTGAATGAATGCTTGTTTTTGTTGACTAATTTCTTGGTTATATAATGGACTCTTAAATTAGTAAGCAACAAATGGTTCATATGTTTGTTTTCATTTCATTTAAACCATGGAAATGTTTCCTCCATAATGATAATGTAAGCATTTGATTATCTTTTGGACTTGGTAACTCTTATAGCCTAAAGCTAATTGATTTTCACAAGATTTTATGCTTCATTGATTTTTGTGACTTTAGTTAAGGAAATGTGTTAAGAGCTCCTCTAACCATTTTAATATCTAAGAAGAGTTGAGGTAATTTGTGCTTATGAATTGCTATAGCCAAGTTGAACCAATTTACAAGAGTTGTTCCATGTAGTTAATGATAAGTCAACTATGCAATCGATGTCGAGTATCCCAAAATCAACCAATTTCACTTCATTGTATTTAAGCAAATCTTTTACTTGTTACTTTTCATATTTATAGTCTAGCTAGTTTTAATTTTGTCAAGCAATTAGAAAGAATTAACACCCCTCCCCCCCCCCCCCCCCATTTAACTTTTAATATTGTTTTGCAAGTATTTTACAAAGAGGTTTAAATAGATATTTAAATTGAAACAATCTCCGTGGATACGATCCCTTTACAACTATACACTATTTTAGTGTGTATTACGTAGGGTATTTATTTTGTTAGCCTCGACAACCACAAGCTTCATTTTAAAGTGTTCCCAAAAATTAGAAAGTTGAGGTTATTTCATATACAGTTTTATTGGTTAAATTTTATATTCAATTTTAATTAGACTTTATAATAATTGGAACCTGTTTTTAACTTTTTAAGAAATCATCCTTTTCTTATAGAGTAATGGAGTTTATATTAACTTTAAAAAACATTTTAAACCTTTTTAAATCCTTAAAAGTTTATCTATTTAAGAGTTCTAAAAAATTAAAACTCTTTTTAACAAAAACTCATTTTTTGACATCTTATGTTGGAAACTTTTATTAAAAAGTCTAAACCCCAACTTGATGTTATATTTTTGTCAAAATGGTTTCAGCATGGCAAAAACATTTACATACATAGAACATTTTATAGCAGTAAAAAATAAGCATCACAAGCATGCAATTTAAAGTTCATAAACGAATCCATTTTCTACTAATATTTATTGTGAGCCATTGCAAGAAATAATAATTCATTTCGTAAAGGATTTAGTAGGATACTTCAAGGTCTTCAAGATGCTCCATATCTCCATGATCCATCTGGTTACATTTTTTATAAAAATAAAATACAAGTAGTCAAAAAATTAATTTATTACATATAAAATGAACGAATGAAATAATACATATTTATCAATGACATCATCGTATGAATAAATAAGTAACAACCACAAATATACACATGGATTTTTCACAAACAACAAACATATCAAACATATCAGTAAACAACCCTTTGGTTTTTCTAAGATAACTTTTATATCACCAAAATAAATAGAAAAATCGTTATATAAAAAATAAACAATTTTAAACAACAAGTTGCCAATGAAAACAAATATGGACGTTTCTTTAGGTAAAATGAAATCCATGCTTGTTTTCCAAAAACCAAAGACGACCAAACATGAAAAATCATTCTAATATATAAAAGTAGCTATGATACCATTGATGGGTTTTCATACATAAAAATAGTGAGTTTTTCATAAAACTGACAACGAAAGATTTAAAATGTTCTTACAATTTTCGACTATATAGAATACCAAACCATCAAAGATCGTTTTAAAGATGTTAGAATGATACTAAAAGCAACAATAGTATGTTTAAGAATGACAACTATTGGATCCTTTTGACCTTCTAGGATTCCGGGTGTTAATTAATATGGAAAGAACAAAGATCATGAACTTCTTTATAAGTAATCCACCACTAAGAGTATGGTTGCCAAAAAGATAGTTTTTCTTCTTGTACGATTTTTTATGCTTTTAAGTGCTTAACAAATAAGCACTAAAGGAAGGCACAAAGGTAGCATCGAAAGCCAAGTAATGAACTTCAAAAGTAGCAGAGCTTCTTCGCTTCTATATATCACACCCCCATACCAAAACGACGAAAATGTTCGGTGGTGGAGGACGTCATGTACAGTATCACAACAGTGGCATCATAGTAATCAAGGTAAACACAACAGTTATATTGAAAAACATATATTTACATCTGTTTGAATCCTAGTTTTTATACATCAAAAGTATGACAAAATATAAAAGACGTGACTCTATATGCCACGTCTTCTCAAAAGCCTGCAAGAGTACTTGTCTACTGGTTTTCTAAGAATACAAGCGATTTTGAAAGACTATCAGCATTAATCTGGTGAGTTCATAAAAATCTTTTTGTAATGAAAACATATCATTGAATTTGTAAAAAATGTTTGTACGCTTCCCAATAAAATCAAATATTTTATAACATATATGTTTGTTATTGTGTTCTATTGTGGTGTGTTATGTACTAATTTGTATGTCTGGTTACCTCAAGCTGTATTTTATATCGTTTTTAAATGAAAACCTTGACTATCACCATTAATGTTTATAATGTTCTATTTGAAAGCCCAGGTTGCCACCGGTATGTATAGTAGTGTCATTACTAAAAACAAAACTAATGAAGAGTGATATCTCGTAAAGAAAGGTTAGTTTATACTATTGTGAGTCGTATAATCATGTTTGATTTGACTGATGACCTCTACGACATCATTCAAGCGTCGGACGGTATGATATTTGTCACCCCAGGCATGTCTGCCTAACTGTAGCTAGCAGTTTAAGTGTGAGATTGTCAGTTCCAAATAGATCTATTTACAAATCTCACGTTCTCCCTCCAGGAGACTCTGGTTAAACTAAATTATAGGATTTATTTCGTACCCCGAAGGTAAAAATTTAAGAGAAGTCTCACAATCTTGTATTAACTAGTTTATGTCTGGTTTTGTATCGTTCCCTTGTGTTTGAATCTGTTTGTATACTTTGTAGAGTAATAATAATTAGACTTAAATAGTTTTTTAGTGTTGTACTCTTGAAATCAGAAAGTAGTACTGTATAAGCCCTCAGTTTGTAAAAATGTATATTGAAATCCCAAACCATACCTATTATAGTTTGTATGTATGTTATGTACTTGGTTCATGTCTTGATATGGAAAATATGCAATTATGGTTGTAAGTTGAAAATGTTCCCTATGATCAGCATGTTACAAAAGGGATAAAATATCTAAATATTTTATAAAAAGGTAAATCTTTTGGTTTTATCAATTGCATAAGTTTTAAACCTATTGAAATTATGTTGGTATAAGTTCACAAAAATCAATTGTGTTTGCCTTGTATTCCCCCTGAAAATGTTAAAAATCGTAAAAGCGTAGGGGTATGAACTCACAATTACTTGGGTAAATGTATTAGACTGTTAAACTGGAATGAGGACCGTCGAGTTGTTGTACGCGGAGTTAATAGAATCCAGGACTCGATTAAATCGGAAAAAGCGGGTTTTCAGCAAAGTTCACGTCTTGGGTGGTTTGCAGCCGTGAACTGTTCTCGACCCTCAACGGTTTTCGTCCCTTGAGTGGTTTATGACGCTTGAAGGGTTTACAACCTTTTCTTGGTGTTCTTGGCGAAAATATGAAGGTTTGAAGGGTTTATGGCCGTGAACACAAGTATAAGGATTGTTCGATTTTATTGTTTGATGCCGCAAAAGGAGTTCTAAAGTGCTTTGGATCAATTTCCGGGTGATAAATTAGAGTGTTCTTTAGTTTTCGGCTAGGAGTTTTAGAAAGAGAAATTATTGTTTTCAGTTAGAAATTTGAAAATGAGGGTAAGAACACATCTATATGGGTTGGGTTCACTGTCGGTGGTGGATTCCCATCTGTGAATGGTTTAGGGACGTGATCGGGTTCACGGTCGTGAACACCGAGATTAGCGGGATTTGGCTGATTCTTGATGAAACACTTAGGTTTTGGCACGATTTTGATTCCGGATCTTATATAAAGTTTTGTTATATAATTTAAATGATCTTCTAAACCACAAGAATGGGACAAATAAAATTCAAAGTTTATTTAACGGAATCAGGCTAACGTTAATGGAAAAATGTTCGGGTTACCACATCATCCCCCATATAGAGGGAATTTCGTCCCGAGATTCTATCATATAATACAAATCATGGATATGGAAAAAGATACGGGTACTTCTGTTGCATTTGATCCTATCGCTCCTAAGTGAATTCAGGTCTCCGTTTGGCATTCCAGTAGACATTCACTATTCGTATGCGACTTTGCTTTGTTCGTTTCACTTCTTGATCCATAATTTTGACTGGTTCTTCCAAAAAATTAAGGTTCTCGTTGATCTCGTTCTCATCAATAAGGACCACAAGGGTTTCGTTGGCTTGACACTTTTTAGGTTCGACATGCGAAAGACAAGTTGAATGTTGCTAAGCTCTTGGGGTAAACGAAGTTTGTATGCTACAGGACCAATCCTAGCGAGAATCTTGAATGGTCCAATGTGTGTTGGATGCAGCATTCCACGCTTCCTAAAGCATATCATGCCCTTCCAAGGTGAGACCTTCACCATAACATGGTCACCAACGTGGAACTCCAAGGGTTTCGTCTTCTGTTGGCGTAGGTCTTTTGTCTATCCTTGGAGACTTTCAGTCATTCCCGGATTTGCATGATCTTCTCGGTGGATTCTCGAATGATTTTCAGGCCTATGAGAGTGTTGTCGGGCACTTAACCCTTAGTTAGCTACGTGTCACCCACCTAGCCCAACACAGAGTGGATCTACACTTACGACCATAAACGGATTCAAACGACATAGCCTTGATACTCGTATGAAAGTTGTTGTTGTAGGAGAATTCAACCAAGGGAAAATGGGTGTCCTACTACTTGCCAAAGTCTATAACACATGCTCTCAACATGTCCTCCAATGTATGAATGGTCCTCTCACTCTGGCCAATGGTTTGTGAATGGTAAGTTGTGCTCATATGCAACATATTTCCAAGAGCCTTCTGCAGTGACTGCCAAAATCTCGAGGTGAATCAGCTATCTCGATCAGAGATAATGAACATAGGCATGCCATGCATACAGACTATCTCTTGAATGTAGGTTCATGTCGATCTCTCCATCTTGAGGTTATCTTTGATTGTAAGGAAGTGGGTGGATTTAGTCAATATGTCAACAATTACCCAGATGGAATAGATAGCGAAGCGTCGGTCACAGATTCTATGTCTATAAGATCTTGATTATATATAAAACTTTATGAATATACCCTGTAAGATTATAGACCTATCCGCAAGGATCTTTTAGGTTATCACATAAGTTATTTATCTGGACTAAAATACTCCTATAGTATCCTAACGGAATGTACTTGTAATGTTCTAAACTTGTTATCGCGCTATCATATCAAAGAATATTCCTATAGTACTCTAAATCTAACTGTACTTGTTCTGGCGTTCTCTTGGCTGGTGTTTTGGTATGTTTTAACTCTGTTGCAACACCACATCATTCCCAAACACATGTCCGTCACATCTCGAATGAATGTAGTTGATCAGGCTATATTGATCCTAGCTATGATTACACAACTGTTCAGGTTGACAACAGTGTCCAACCTTTAAATACTTTTAGTTTTGTTCTCCTAGTGATCCTAGTTCTATTATGTACATGTATGAGCAAGTAGGTATATTTTTATAACTTGCAGTTATACTCTAAAATATATCATTATCTAGAGCAATTAAGCCCCATTGTATTTAAAGATGTATATCTTTTATCGGTTGATATACTTAGTTCACTATAAACAATGCTCTGATACCAATCTGTCACACCCCAAAACCGGAACGGCGGAAACATCCGGGGGTGGAGGACGTCATGTCAAGTATCACGAGATATGTATATGGTAAGCAAGTAATGAACAACCATTTCATTTAGAAAGAAAGTGTCTACAATGGATGTGTTCACAAAACATAGAAGTCATAAACAAATAACAAAACAAGACTTGAAGCTATAATGCTCCATCTTCTAAAGTCCCACCACGATCACCTGTCTAATAGTCTCCTGAGAGTACAAGTTATTTGAAAGAGTTTATAAGCAATTAAGTTGGTGAGTTCATAAGATTTTAGTGATGTGAGTAAGCTGTAAAGTGTTGTTGAAAATGTATAAGTAAAGTGATGTAAACTATAAGTTCTGTTTTCTAAAGTTTTCCTGTTCCTCTACAAAATCATATATTTCCTACTTTAATGGGAGTTGAGTAAAATGACACTACAATCCATTCTATGCGTAATAAGTGGGTACAAGTTATATATACTTGGAGGAAACAAACAATCGATTTTGCGCATATTCCCTCAACTCACAACCCAATGGGGTACAGTAAGTAAGGCGGATAGCACACATTCCATTGGTTGTTAGATCTTTGTCACATATAACCATGGTGTATTCACTTGTTACTCATGGAGTTATTTATAATGGTTCCTTTATATCTAATGGACAGTTCCTTTTAACAAAACCTATATTTATTATAATAAAATATTGATTATGGTGATTACTTTTATAATAGCTTTGTTTATACTGCTATATATAATTTGATAGCGGGTAGATAGTAGATTGGGTGACCTCGGTGTCAACCCACATCCAACGGGAACAGGATGTACAGCGAAGAGCACACATCCTACTATCTGTCAGATACTAGTTTTATATATAAACATGGTGTATAAACTAAGGTGCTATAGAGTTAACTCACTTAAAGTCTTTAAAACTGTACTGGCTTAATAAAATGGATTAAGCCCTTAACTAGGAAATAGCTAGTTTTGTATACCAAAAGTACTGACTTTGAAACGAAAGTTTTGTACTATAAAAACTGTGCATTACCCTGTGTCCTTTAACCTGATCCATACCTGGTACCCTTATGATGACTTAATGTATACTAAGCATAAATATATATAGATTCGGGTAGATAATAGATTGGGCGACCTCGGTTGAAACCCACATCCAACAGGAACATGACATACAACGAAGAACACACATCCTATTAGCTGTCGGAATCTATTTAGCATATATGTATCCTATAGTGTATACATTAAGGAATCATAAAGTTAGCATCAGGGTCCTAACTTTGAAAAGTAGCCTTCTACGAAGACTCGATTGTTATGAAAGCAGTCTTCTACCAAGACTCTATTATTCCTTAGTCAACTGTAAAGTACATTCTCCCTAGTTTATAACCTATCTCAAATAGAGAATAGATTAACCTTCAAGTGTTACCGACCTTTTATGAAAGTAATGGGAGAAATGAGTACCCTGATGTCGTTTATAATGACATGCGGAGGTACTATTAGCCTAAAAACAAATTTGTTTTATTACGGTCATAATGTGAAAGCTGGAACCCCTACTAACCACTCTCATGTATGGCGATTGAGGGAACCAAACGCGACCCGAGCAAATCCATGCAAGCAGTGTAATTCATATTAAAGTTAGATCCTATCTGCGTGTTGTCATGCTATAGCAAATTTACTTGTTTGTTATGTTTTGTTCTGGTATTGTTTGATTCTCTTCCCTTGTTTGTTTTGTTCTGTTCTGTGTGTGCTTCATTGTACTAGAATTAATGAATATCATTCTCTTAAACTATACCTATAATAGTTTACTAATGCTCTAACTGGACTGATACTGAAAAGACTCATTTATCTACAAAGTTATGCTTATACTTTAAAAATGGAGTTCTGTATAACTATAAAGTAACATAACCTTTAAAAGTGTTTTGAAATGTTTTAACAACTTATAAATAACATAAGTAACATTTTGAAATATGTTTATAACAAACATTTACACAATTATCATTGTGTTCAACTTGTATTCCCCCCTAAAACAATTAAAATTGTTAAAAATTCATTACGGGGTATGAACTCACCTGATGTGGGTGATTCAAATGGTATGCGTGTAAGGATGAGTAGTTCCATGAATGAAGTCCCGAGACACAATAAGTCCTAAATTACATATAAGGACACATATTGACATGAATATAGTGTTTTTAACAACTATATGAAAGAAAACACCTTTCGGGACTAGGAAACACCTTGACCAAGTGTTAGAATCACATGTGATTCAACATAGGAAGGTATAAAGGCACTTAAATGAGTTTACTACCATTAGTTCATGGCCCAAGGAAGTTTACAGCTGTAAACTCATGGTTACTCATGGGTTAGTGCAAGTTTGAAGTCTAGGGGGAGATTTAGGGACATTAGCTTTAACCTAGGATGAGAAAGACCACTTCTTTTGGCACTTTTGCGATGTTCACGGCTCAAATGAGTTTACAACCATAAACTCATTGCCAAATATTCTTATGAGGGTCCTAAAGCTCATAAAGAAGCATTCTAAATTCATGCCTAAGCCCTTGGAAGTGTTTGTGGCATCAAAACATCCCTAACTTCAGTTTTCGGCACATAGACCATTTGGTCATGTGTTTGCGGCCGTAAACACTTGTGGGTGATTATATTTTAATTTTTTTGGGTCCTAGACACATCAAGGTAAGAGGCTATGCTAGTCTCTTGGCTTAAGGGTGACATATAGGGTATTTTGAGACCTTAAAATGGAGTTTACTCTCCAAGATGTTCTTGGGGAGTGAAATCTTAAATCTTGTGGTTTTGAGTTTGTTTTCTATTTCTTAACACATTTGTGTACAAGTCCAAACTAGTTTCATGGCTTAAGGAAAGGCTAGGCTCCATTTGGCTCTTGAAAAGGAGTTTACTCTCCAAGGTGTTCTTAGGGAGTAAACTCACAGATCTTGATGTTCTGTCGTAATTTTGATGTTATTAAGCATAATCTAAGCTATATAATATACCTAGATTGAAGTACTCACGATTTGGGATAAAAACCCGAAGATCCGTGAGAGAGAATTTGGCTTTTCTCTAATTGGGAATGTAACTAATGCATAATTTGGTTTAGAATCCTATATATAGTCCTGCGATTTTTGGCAGAAAGTATTTTATTCCCGGAATGAACTCTGATATCATAGAGTTTTGGAATTACAGAGTCGCACAAAACCCAAGTGCAATCTCTCTCCTGATATCTCCTTATGTGTAAATCCTGAATTGCTCAAACTCGTCCCAAAATTTTGAAAGTTAGCAGCAACAGGCTTGGCTTCTATTCAAGTGGATGGTTTCACTGAATGGAAATTTTTGGGTTGTCACACAAATGTAGTGATCTCTATTTTCTTATTTTGCCACGAATAGAGCTTTTTGAGATCTAGATACATCTTATCCGAACCTGGGTGAAAAAAGTATCCTTTGATCTCTAAGTTCTTCTCCATTCCCTTAAAAGCTTCATTTGATAGGTTCTCTGATTTCAAGGCTTCCAACTGAGCCTCTCTGATTTCAGCAGATAGATAGGAATCGATGGTCATAGTCAATGCCTTCACTCTACGACCTAAGTACTCTTTCTGACTGTGGGCGTCTGCTACCATATTGGCCTTGCCTTGATTGGATGCATCATAGTAGACAACAAAGTCCTATGTTCCTTCCGGCAGGGTCATGATAGGTGCGCTGCATAAGGCCCACTTTAATGTTTGAAACACAATGTCTTGCTTTTCTCCCCAACTAAAGGGTACACCTTTTTGAGTTAGGGTGGTTAGAAGCTTGGAAATCTTGGAGAAGTTCTGGATAAACCTGCAACAGTAGCCAATGAGACCTAAGAATTGACATATTTTTGTAAGTGTCTTCTGTGCTGACCAATTGTCAATCGCATTGATTTTGAAAGGTTCCACGTGTACTCGTTCCTCGCTAACCATGTTGATAGTTTGTTTTGTTTACTTCTTTTTATAGTTTATTTTAGGATATTTCATTCTTAATTTAGATAATTTCCATGCATATTTGCCTTTTTGTTATTTTATGACTATTTTGAGTACTTTCGAATCTTGTGAGCATAATTGCAGGTTTTCGGGTCTAGCGGAGCGGGAGTGTTCGGGACGTATGCGAAGCGATGGGATTTGGTAGACAAAAAGGATGTTAGGCTTGGTGATTGTGGAGATGATGCATGGAGCGAGCTTGATGATTATTTGAAGGCTTGGAGAGAAATAAACTTTAAATTTGCAAGACGCGGGAGTTTATTCAAGCGTGCGTAGATTATTAACCGGGCTAGGAATTGGGCTTAAATTGGGCTTAAAATGAAGAAAAACTTGAAGAAAATGGGCTAGGAAATGATTGGATTCGATCTGGGCTAGTGGGATATGTTTTGGAGGCCCAAAAACTCAAAGAAGCACATGTCAGGCACCACCCACGCAACCCACCCGTGCAACAGCACAAATAACACAAATTGCTCAATCATTGAGTATAGTGGAAGCTCAACACAAATTAACATCTGAAGAGAGCCAATGTCATAACGTATGTTGCATTCCTTTGAAAGATGAGAAAACTTTTGATGGCCCAAGAGTGTTATATGAAGACGAGGAAGAAGAAGTAGAAGTGGAAGAAGTTTTCAAAGAGGAAGAAGAAATTAAGAATGTTGTCAATGAAACTGTAAAGGAAGTAATAGGGGTTAAGGAAAGAGAGGTTGATCCACCCACTACCATTGAGAAACTAACTCCAGCGGTAGAACAACCACAAGAGCCAGAAATGATAAATCTGTCAGACCCTTCAAAGGATGCGTATTTTGATAAAGAAGACGTCCAACCGGTCACCTACTTTACCACCATGTCAAAGAAGGAAGAGTGAGTCACCTTACTGAACAAGTCCAAGAAAGAATATGGCTGGATGATTGCTATTATAAAAGGTCTGAGTCCGGTATGGTTCTCCCGTAAAAAGAAAGTCAAATACAAGAAAACAATCCCAATGGAGGTGTGGAAATTAAAGAATGTCGACACGGGGAAAATCTACAAGGTTAATGGACATCGATTGAAGCCATTCAATGAAGTTTTTGATTCAAATGTCCAAGATGTCTTCCATTTGGACGCCCCAAAGTGTTAAAGTGAAGTTTGGAGGCGTCTCGCGAAAGACGTTAAAGAACGGCATTTTTGTAAAGCATTGTGTTTTTGAGTTTTTAATTTTAATAAATGAGTTTTGAAGATGCGTTTGGGATTCAAAAGAGTTGTTTTTGAAGAATTCAAGAGTTTCTAGGTGTTTGGGGCCTTCCAAAGCAAGAACGGATGAAAAACAAAGAAAAATGAAGCGAAAATGAAGATCAGGATCAGCGGATTGCGCGAGCCACGTGCTGTTGCGCGGGTGGGTTGCACGGCCAGGTGTGATGAAGCGACATTCGCCAAGACTTAACTGCAAGGTCTGCGCGACCCGCGTGGTACACTGCGCGACACGCACACTATGCTGGGCAATTTGGGCTATTTTTGGCTATTATTTGACCAGGTGTTGACCAAAGGTTTTAATGAGTAGACCTTTTGACTTTTATTGACTAACATTGACTGAAATTGACCCTTTTTGACCCATAGATTAAAATGTTTAGCTTCCCTTCTTCTTCATTTAATCATCTTGACCTCCCACTCCATTCCTCTCATATAACCTTCCAACACCCATCTCGCCGGAAAATTCAAGATTGTCGGAGTTCTACTGGTCGTAATTTCACAAAACCACCACCACAGACATCTCCCGTCATACAATCCTCTGATTTAGGTCATTTTTGCCCTTACCTTAACCATTGAGGACCACACTTGTTCTTAAGCTTGTGGTGGGGCATTTCATTTTCCTTTTATTTTTTCATGCATTTTTAATTAGGTTGCATAACATTTTAGTTTTAAGCAATTTTCATTCATTTTGTTTAAATCGAAAAAGATTTTATTTTCTTCTTTTCTACTTTTATATTTTTGCATAACATTTAGCTTAGGGTATTATCATTCATGCATTTTTGGAAAGATGTCGTGGAACAGGTTCACAGTTATTATTGATGGGTTTTGAGCATTCTAACACTTCCTAAGTGTACATGCAACCCTAATAAACCTTGGATCTATGTTTGTCTAAGATACATGCAAATAATTATTTTTCCAAGGTTCATATCCTAACTAGCATGGTATGGGGAACATGAATCAAATAAAGCTAGTAGAAATACTTACCTTGTAGTAGTAGTTGATTGCTCGGAGTTTTAGAGCCTAGCACCAATAATGTGAATGCCTTAAATGGAAATCACCAATCACCACAAACTTGGAACTTTGAGAGAATAGTCACTACTATCTTGAAATCGGCTCTCACCTCAACAAGTGTCAACTAGTGTGATTTCAAGAACCAAAGTCTCCTTTATATAGTGTGGTGGATTAGGGTTACATCCATGTAAACCGTAATACCCATGTCTCTTCATTTCCATGAGATTCATGGGTTAAAGCTCCATGGAGTATCCATGGACTTTTCCATTAAAGCCTAGCCCATTCCAAATAGGCATTAGTCCACACTATATAAATATAGAAACTCATATTTAATTAGTAATATCTTTGATCTCTAAATTAATCCTAGATTAATTATAGATCAATACTAATCAAATAATATGATATTATATTAATATATTAGAACTTATAATATATTAATAAATCATAACTTGTACTATTCTGAAATATTATCGATAAATTGTTCGGGTGAAGTGCAACCCAAATGGACCATGCCGGGTCGGCTCAAGTACATACCAAATATAGTTATGGACTTAGACACTAGTTGCAGTTTGGGATTTCATACTTGGGATTAGATGTTGGTAGCTTAAAGGGCTAAGTGATCATGACCAGGTAGATTTCATGAAGAATTATGCATACAATACTAATGACTGTAGGATATACTATAAAAATGGATGTCTTAGCCTTGCGGTCACTACCACCGAGAGGATCACACTTGATAATGTTTGAACTGTTAGGATGAAGCACTAGTGCTTGTCCCCGAGTAGAATCCATATCCGGTCTCTTTACATCACCATATCTTTTTGCAATTTTCTTAGGATTTGAGAGAAGTCTTTTAGTCCGTATGTGGACATTTTCATTGTTTTTGAAAAAAAAATTCACAAGTTGGAAAAGGAGCTTACATTACATCTTTATGCTCCACACATGGTCATTTTATCTCTTAGACCATTCAGATTATATTACTACCCTTTCGGTTCCATTTTCACACTTTAGCAACCAAATTTTGAGTCAAAGGGTTTTCTTGTTTAAAATTTCGATTGTTAATCCATTACCTTCAAGTAAAAAAAAAAAAAAAAAAAAAAAGGGGCAAGCAAATTCCCAGCTGCAGCAATCTGAGAACGGTGGTCGATTCAATTAGATATTCATTTGTATAGGTATGTTTTATTGTATATAGATCAAGTTGTTTTTCGCAAATTGGTGATGTTAGGAGGCTGTCGAGTCGGATACTACGGGAGGTTTAGGCCAACACCAAGTGAGCTGATTCCTACAACGGTGCCCGAGCGATTAAACATAGTTACACATGAGAGAAACTGGAAAACGTGAGATTAGAATGTACATTTAAAGAAGAGCTCCAACCAAGCCCATCCAGCTGCTTTATCCCTACTATAGATATTCTTTATTGTATGCATGTTCCATTCAGGCTGCAACTGCTCATCCCTCTTTACTCACCTAAAGGAGTTGTCCTGGATGTGGTTTATGGTTCCACTGTCATCGGATGAAAACTTCGTGAGGTAATAGCAAGATCAGTTCTGACCATGTTGACTAACGGTGATCAGGTTCCATGGTTCTATCCATTCTTTTTATTTTCTGTAGGATAGTTCATCCCAAGTTTATTTTAGTCTTGTCTTACTTGAGGACAAGTAAGGTTTATGCTTGGGGTGATTTGATAGTTTTTTTGTTTACTTGTTTTTACAGTTTATTTTAGCATAATTCATTCATAATTTAGATAATTTCCATGCATATTTTCTTTTTTATTATTTTATGACTATTTCGGGTACTTTCGAATCTTGTGAGCATAATTGCAGGTTTTCTAGTCTAGTGGAGCGGGAGTGTTTGGGACGTATGCGAAGCGATGGGATTTGGTAGACAAAAAGGGTGTTAGGCTTGGTGATTGTGGAGATGATGCATGGAGCGAGCTTCACGATTATTTGAAGGCCTGGAGAGAAATAAACTTTAAATTTGCAAGATGTGGGAGCTTATTCAAGCATGCGTAGATTATTAAGCGGGCAAGTTTGGAGGATTTAGAGAGGCCAAATTGGGCTTAAAATGAAGAAAAACTTGAAGAAAATGGGATAGGAGGTGATTGGATTTGATCTGGGCTAGTGGGATACGTTTTGGAGGCCCAAAAACTCAAAGAAGCCCATGTCAGGCACCACCCGTGCAACCCACCCGTCCAACAGCATGCGGGTCGCGCAAGGCCCTGCAGGGGTAATTTTAGAAATCCATTTAGAAGGCTATTTGAAAAAGGTTGGTGCCCATCTTTTGGAGAGTCTTGGACATCCGATTTTTGAAGATTCTCTCTGGAGTTTTGAAGACTTTTGAAGGCCAAAAACACCTCAAGAACATCATCTTTTTACATCTTTATTCTTGCTTAATGTTTGGTACAATCTTCTCTAACTTTGTTTCTTTGAGTTTAGCCATTCTTGGATAAACTAATCTTGGTTAAATTTTGTTGAATCCTTTGAAGTTTTGTTGAATGTTGAAGAATCCATGAACATGTTGTTAAATCTTTATGGGAATGTTTTGTGCTTTAACATCTCATCACTACTTGTATGTTTTAGTTCATGAGTTTAAATGTTTTTGTGGTGATTAGTTGGCTAATTTCTTGATTAAGTAAAGGATCCTCAAATTAGCAAGCAAAAAATGATTTTTGTGTTGTTTTTTGCTTCACACAATCATAAAAACATTTCCTCCAACATGGTGGTGAAAGCGTTTGACCCCTCTTGGATTTGGTAACTTTTTGGTTCTTAATGCTAGTTGACTTTCACTAATTACATGCTTAATGGAACTTGTGACTTTGACTAAGTAAATTGTTATAAGCTTCTCTAACCATTTTAACAACTAAGAAAAGTCTAGGTAATGTCAAGCTTCTTGGATTACTATAACCAAATTGAGGAATTAAAACAAGTATTGAACCATTGGATTCTAATGATATGTTCATCAAAAGTCAAAGTGAGGAAACCTTTAAACTCATGAACTAAAACATACAACTTGTGACTTTGACTAAGTATTGAACTATTTTAGTGTGTAACATTTAGGGTTATTATTTGTGTTGGCCTCGACAACCACCATCAACCATCTGTCACACCCCGAAAACCAAAGGCGGAAACCTCTCCGGGGTTGACTCCAAGTTGAGTATCAAATCAAATGTACATAGTAAGCAAAGTAAACAACCATTACATTACATATCAAAGTTTACATTTGTTCAAAAGTAAAGTTGTACATTTGTAATATATAATATATATGAACAAAAGTAGAGACGAGTCTTCTATACGCTCCATTTTCTCCAAAAGATTCGCTAGGTACCTGTCTAATGTTGACCTGAGAATATAAGCAGTTTGAAAATCAGCATAAAGCTGGTGAGTTCATAAGATGTTTGCTTTGTGAATATGTACGAGTTTCCTTTAGTTTACCGAAAAGTTGTTATCCAAGAAAATCCCATAATTTTTTAAAAGAGAAAGTTGGTTGATTGTTAGGTTACACAGTTCTGATTGTTTAACTCTGATCCCAGGAAAGTCCCATACTTTCCTTATTGTATATTACCAATTGTAAAAGATGTAATGTTATTCAGTTTGTTACTATTTCTAATTATATGAGTGTTACCCAGGAAAGCCCCATGCTTTCCTGCATGTTGGTTTATAATGTGAAAGATGTAACCTGATTAGATAATGTTTTGTTTTCCCCAGGAAAGTCCCGTACTTTCCTAAAAGTAATAGTTAGTTATTGAACTTCGATATACTGATTTATTTCCTTTTGTACCTATTGTATTAACTAGGTATTCTGATAATCTAATGGTGTTATCTCGGAATATACTTAGATTCACATCGTCATATTCATGTTCTTATTCTTAATTAATTATAATTGTACTTATTCGTGTTCGTATTCCTATTCGTTACTGTATTCGTTTCCTTATTCCTGCTCCTAATACCATTCGTATTCGTATTCGTATTCGCAGTCGTATTTGTATTCGTATTCGTAGTCGCATTCCTATCCCTAATCCTACTCCTAATACTATTTGCAGTCGTATTCGTATTCGTTATGTTCCTAATTATAGTTTCGTTATCCATTCTGTTCCTAGTTATAGATGTGTTATTCGTTTTGTTTCTAGTTGTAGTTTCATTATTCGTTCTGTTTCTAATTATAGTTTCGTATTCATTCTATTCCTAGTTATATCTTTGTATTCGTATTCGTAATTAGTTATAATTGGAAATTAGTATAAGTTATTCTTAGATTATGAAGCATAGTTTAGATTAGAACATTTTATTGAGAAATCTATAATTAGTTTGAAAGCTAAATTTGTAATTCGAACTATTTGATAAACACAGTTATTGATATTAGAACATATAGAATGAAAATGATTAAACTGAAAACAATAAGTTTGAGTACAAGATTTCCTTGTACTTTTGCTTGTATTCCCCCCTGAAAACAGTGAAAATAGTTGAAAAAGGTAGGGGTATGAACTCACTGGACGAGAAATGTGGCGAATTCGGATGCTAAGTGTTGGTCCAGGGCTTGCAAACACACGAGGTTCCTAAGTATAATGTTAAGATACACATTTGTATCTAATTAGAACTTAGGTTGGTTAGTTGATAAGGACAATTGTTTCTAGTCGCGATAACACCCCGATACAAGTGTTTGGAGGGACCCGGGTGGCGTTTAAGGACGGGAATTGAAGCGCGGGACATGGGACTTGAGTTTACTCCCCATGAATAAACTTATACAAGAGTTTTTGGTCCAAAACACCCATTCCCCATGAGTTTACGTCCGTAAACTCATGGTGGGTTGGTTTATGGTGCAAATTTGGGTCATAAATGGATATGGACACTTGGAAATGCTTGGATTAATTTTACATAAGGCTTGGATTGAATTAAAAACACCATTTGTAAAACTTAACGGAGTTTACGGCCTAGGCATGTGATCTTTGGCCGCAAACTCTCAAATCCCCTTGATTTAGTGTTTTTAAGGTGTTAAAATTAATCACATGTGATTCTAAAAATTCCCACAAGCCTAGAAATGATTTTGGGGCACCAATTGACACCATTTTATGAGTTTACGGCCATGAGACATGTTCTATGGCCGTAAACTCTCATATGTGGGGTTTTGATGTTTTTAAAGCCCTAAAACTATTTTTGGTTGGTCCTTTGATTTATTCCAAGGCTTTTGGTGGTGTTAGATGGCTTTCTAACACCTTAGAATTGAATTTATACCCATGTTTAAGGAGTTTATGGCCCAAGCACATGCCTTGGCTGTAAACTCACACAAACCCTTTAAAAATGATGTTTCAAGTGTCCAAATGCTAATACCAATATTCTATAAGTCATATCTAAGCCTTGATTGTGATTTGGAAGGGTTTAAGGGCATGAAAACCCCATTTATATGAGTTTACGGCCCGGCCGTAAACTCCTTCAAACCACACAAAATCCATGTTTTAAATGTTTAGAGTCCATATCTTGAAGTCATTTAGCCATATCTAGGTCCCAAAATTGTCAAGGAGGGGTTTAAGGGCTCAAAACCCTTCATTTTTGGTGTTTACGGCCTAGGCACCTTCCTGGGCCATAAACTCATACTTTGTGTCCTATTTCAAGATTAAGTCTCGAATTTGGAAGTCAAATAAGCTATACAATGAGGTTAGGAAGTTACCTTAAGGATTTGAGGCCTTAAAATTAAGTTTTAGACCCTAAATCTTGGATTTTAGGAGAGAGGTTAGAGAGAGATTAGAGAGAGAGAAGGAAAAAGCTTCAAATGAAAGGTTTAACACGTTTATATAGTTCCCAAAACTTGGATGCGGTGGAATTCTACCCAATACCGGCATTAAACGGGGCTTTAGGTCGCACCCGATTAAGTTATCGTCACCCGGCGGGAATGTTTCTAACTCTTTGAAATGAACACTTTTGGGTTAATTTCATGAGTTCCTAAGGGATTTGAACACTCATTAAATTATAATAAACGTTTAAATCTTAATTAATTAACCCAAAGCGATAACAAAACGGACCGACTAACGGCGAAATCTTACGGGTAGAACAAGTTTTTGACGATAGAAAACTTCGGGTTGTTACACCATCCTTCTCTTACCGATTTACATCAAATCTTGTTTTTGTTAAATTATCAACTTAAATCATAGTTTAATTCTAGTTTGTTTCAAGTGTTTCAAAATATCAATCCCCCCATTTCTAATTTATTGTCATTTTACAAGTATTTTTACAAAGATATTTTTCATAGAGTTATAAAATTGAACCAATCTCCGTGGATACGATCCCTTTACCACTATACACTATTTTAGTGTGTAATATTTAGGGTATTTATTTTGTTGGCCTCGAAAATCACCACATGTTACCGAGGAAAGATACTTTTTTGATCTTCCTCACTTTGGAAATAGACAAGTATATCATCAATGAATACTATCACGAACTTGGATAGGAAGCGGTGACACATTCGATTCATCACATCCATTTATACAGCCTGTGTGTTGGCCAGACCAAAGGGCATCACTACAAACTTGTATTGACCATACTGAGTCTGAAATGATGTATTAGGAATATCACCCTCATGGACACGCAACTGATGGTACCCTCATCGTAGGTCTATTTTTGAGAAGTAACTGGCTCCTTGGAATCTATCAAAGAGGTTGTCGATTCAGGGAAGAGGGTAGCGATTGTTGATAGTGAGCTTATTTAGTTCGCAATAATCTATACACGTCTGGAAGGATCCATCCTTCTTTTTCACAAACAAGACAGGGGCACCCCAGAGTGAGAAGCTCGGTCTAATGAATCCATTGTTGAGTAGCTCATTAAGTTAGCTGGATAACTCTTGCATTTTTGTCGGCACAAGACGATAAGGAGATTTGGCTATGGGGGTAGCTTGGGGGATTAAGTCGATTCGAAACTCGACTTGGCTTTTGGGAGGAATTTCGGGAAGATCCTCAGGAAATATATTAGGAAAGTTGCAGACTTTAGGGATGCTCTCGAGATCTTTAACTTCCTGCTTTTCGTTTACGAGATAAGCTAGGAACGGTTGAGACTATTTTCACAGATATTTTTGAGATTTGATGCATGATATGATACGGAGGTCCTTGCAGAGTTTATCACCATAAATAATGAGGGGTTCACCATTAGGCAGATTAAGGCAGATGGCTTTCTCAAAACAAAGGATATCAACATGATGGAGACTTAATAAGTCCAAGCCGATAATGATGTCGAAGCTTTTAATGGAGACCGTCATAAGATTGATGGGAAAGGAATAATCATTAGGGTAAGGGTACAACCTATGAATATGTCGTTAGTGTTCTCTTTCTTACCGTTAGCCATTTGAACACTAAATGTTTTAGTTAGAGGTTGGGATTTATGCTTGAGTAGATGCTTAAATGCATGACTAACAAAACTTCTCGCGGAACTACTATAAAAAAAAATGCATGCGTAACAGTTGCAGTGGAGGAACGTAGCACTTTCCCTGTGTTTCTAACTACTACCTTTGGGAAATTTCTCTTGAAGTGCCCGGTCTCACCACATCCATAACAGGCTTTGCTCACTCCAACTCCAGGACCCTGACTTTTTGGTAGGACTTGTGTCTTGCAAAATCAAGTTATATTCCCGTTTTTGGCACAATTGTTGCAAAACAGTTCATGACACTGTCCGTGATGGTAGAACTTACACTTGTCGCAACTTTGGAGGTTTCCAACATATTTACTTCCGGGTGCTTGAGTTGTAGGGGCAGCAGCAGGAGTAGCGGCAACATGCGGTGCCACTACTTGCTACTTCTTAGAGGGATCCTGCGGAGACTTGCCCTTGCGCTTAATCCAGAACTTTTTCATCCTGCCGGACTCCTTATGTGGTTCGTGGGCTGCTGGTATGGGATCCTGGCGATCTCCATGATTAAGCAAAGTTTCAGCCAACCGTTTGGCACTATCAAACATCAATGGATTTGTAGCTAGGACATTCCCCTGAGTTGTGGGTGTCAACCCCCATATGAATCTTTCTACTTTCTTGCTCTCCGGGGTGACTATTCCCGGGCAGAGAAGAGCAAGATCACTGAATCTCTCAGTGTATGCAGAAATGTCGGAGCCTTTTATCTTTAATTTCTAGAACCCTTCCTCTAGCTTTTGCATCTCGCCTCATGGGCAGTACTCAACGAGCATCAGTTCTTTCAGATCTTCCCAACTCATGGAATTAGCCACCGGAAGAGTTAGGGATTTTACTTGACCATTCCACCAAGTTAGTGCTCTGTCGATGAAGGTGCACACTGCAAATTTCACCTTGTTGGATTCGGGGCAAGCACATATCACAATGATCGACTCTGTCTTCTCGAATCATCGGGTTAGGGCAATGACAACTCTAGTGCCATCGTAAGACCACGAATTAGCATTTGAAAAAAATATTTGTATGTACATTCCGTGGTGTGACCATGGCTGTCACCGATATTGGACATTGCAGCACCACTACCCGCCCCACTTGTACCGCAAACATTGATTTGAGACGTTATGGTAACCACGGCGGCTGTCACAGCTGCTTGGAAGACAGTTGGGTCATACTGAGGAGGCGACGGTGTCGGATCTGTTGCGGGATTGTTGTTCTTTCTATTGGGTCTCTTCCCCAGAGGCATCTTATTGTAAAATAATCAAGAAGAAGAGGATGGTAAGTCCCCTAGAATCTAGAATCATGTGATATGGAACAAGACATATCCCCAACTTGATAGATAAAATGTTCTACTAAGCGATATACAAAGAAAAGCTACCAATACAAGTAAACTATCTCTAGAAAAGAAATAAGTAGCAACACTTGAAACGAATATGTATACTAAGTTTGGATCTAGATAAAATACTCCTATAGTATTCGAAGTTGTATGTTCTGTTCTATCAGTCTTTTGTTGTATATAGATTGGTAAGTTTTAGACCTGTTGCAAAACCACAGTCACTCCCAAACAGATGTTGATCGTGTCTCAAATAAATATAGTTGATCAGGCTATATTTATTCCAGACATGATTACATAACAATCTAGGTTTAACTATAGTGTCCAACATCCAAATAATTTTGTTTTGTTCTACTAGAGATATTTTAAAAAATATAGTTTTTGTTTAGAGCACTTCGGCCCCTTAGTGTTTATAGTTGTATACCATGTAAGGTTCAATATACTTTGTTCACTATGCACAATAGCTCTGATACCAATCTGTTACACCCCCAAACCGAAATGGTAGAAACATTCGGGGTTGGAGGGCATCATATAGAGTATCACAATAATTGTATCATAGTAATCAAAGTAAACACAACTATTATATTGAAATATAGATATTTACATCTGTTTGAATCATAGTTTGTATGCATCAAAAGTATGGCAAATATAAAAGATGTGACTCTATATGCTTTGTCTTATCAAAAGCCAGCGGGAGTACCTGTCTACCGGTTTCCTAAGAATACAAGAAATTTTGAAAGAGTATCATCATTACACTGGCGAGTTCATAAAAATTATTTTGTAATGAAAACCTGTCATTGAATTTGTAATAAATGTTTGTATGCTTCTCAACAAAATCCAATATTTTCTATCACATATGTTTGTTACTGTGTTATGTAGTAGTGTATAATGTATTAATTCGTATGTATAGAATGTTTTATTTGAAAACCCTAGTTACCATCAGTATGTATAGTAGTTTCATTACTCAAAATAAAACTAATGAAGTATGAAATCCCATAAACAAAGGTTAGTTTATACTATTTTGAGTCGTATAACCATGCTTGATATGACTGATGACCTCTACGACTTTCTTCGGGCGTCACACGGTATGATATTTGTCACCCCAGGCATGCCTGCCTAACTGTAGGTAGCAGTTTGGTTGTGGGATTGTCAGTCCCAAATAGATCTATTCACACATCTCATGCTCTCCCTCTTTGAGACTTTGGTTACACTAAATGATAGGATTTATTCCGTACCCCGAAGGGCACAATTGAAGAGAAGTCTCACAATCCAGTATTAACTAGTTTATGTGTGGTTTTGTATCTTTCTCTTATGTTTGAATCCGTTTGTATACTTTGTAGAGTAATAATAATTATACTTAAACAATTGTTTAGTGTTGTGATATTGCAAACCGAATGTAGTATTGTATAAGCTCTGAGTTTGTAAAACTGTATATTGAAATCCCAAACTATATCTATTATAGTTTCCATGCATGTTATATACTTAGTTCATGTATTGATTTGAAAACTGTGCAATTATGGTTGTAAGTTGAAAACGTCCCTTATGGTCAGCATGTTACAAAGGGATAAAATATCTAAATATTTTATAATACATGGAAATCCTTTGGTTGTATCAATTACATAAATTTTAAACCTGTTGAAATTCTTTTTGTACAAGTTCACATAAATAATTTGTGTTTAGGTTGTATTCCCCTTGAAAACATTAAAAATAGTAAAAGCGTAGATGTATGAATTGACAGTTGGTTGCGTGAAGGTGTCGGACTATTAAACTGGAATGAGGCGGAGCTAACAAAATTCGGGACTCGATTGAATCGGAAAAAAAAAGTGTTTTTGTCTACGTTCATGACTTGGGGTGGTTCTCGGCCATGAACTATTCTCGGCGGAGAACTGTTCTTGACCGTGAACAGTTTTTGTCCCATGAGTGGTTTACGTCCCTTGAAGGGTTACTGTCTGTTCTTGGCAAAAATATTAAGGTTTGAAGGGTTCACGGCTATGAACTCAAGAATGATGATTGTTCGATTTGACCTTTATATGCCCCAAAAGGAGTTCTAAAGTGGTTTGGATGAATTTTCGGCTGATAAATGGGAGTGTTCTTGAGTTTCCTAATGGGAGCTTTAGAGAGAGAAAATAGTGTTTTCAGCTAGAAGTTTGAAAATGAGGGTAAGAACACACACACACACATACACACGCACACACACACACACACACACACATATATATATATATATATATATATATATATATATATATATATATATATATATATATATATATATATATATATATATATAGGTTGGGTTCACTGTCGGTGGGGGGTTTCCGACCTTGAACAGTTTATGGCCGTGATCGGGTTCACGTCCTTGAACACCGAGATGAGCGAGATTTGGCTAATTTTAGATGAAACACTCAGGTTTTCGTGCGATTTTGATTCCAAATCTTATATAAAATTTTTTTTATATAATTTAAATGATTTTCTAAACCACAAGAAAATAACGAGACAAATAAAATTCATAATTTATTCAACGGAATCAGGCAAACGTTAATCAAAAAAGGTTTGGGTTGCCACACTATACCTACAACTTTTAGAGAGAAATATAGACAAAGAGAAATAGAAAATTTTCATGCGAAGAGTCTTCTTTTAAATCCCCATACAAGGTCAGGCCTAACCAATATAATACTCTAAAGTAGTATAAAGCATAAAGATAAGGGTTATCCGGCATGTAGACAAGACCTAGAGTTTGACAAGCAACCTCCGTACCCTCTTGCAAATTTGGCCTCTAGATCAGTACAAGAAGACAACAAGTGTCTAGTTATTTTAGCCAATAATAAAATAAATAGCTGAACCATGGTTGGTCAAAGGGTCCAAAATTTTGTACATCTCATATTATTTATCATAATATATGATATAACTAGTAGTTTGGTCTTTCTCTTGTTATTGTTTTTATAAAACAATAATTATTCTCTAATTAAATAGAAGTGTTGAATTTATTTATTTAATAATCAGTTAGTTATTAAATATTCATTAGGTACCAACTTGATGAAGTTGTGACCCTATATGATCATGTGTCATTAGCATTATCACTCCATAATGATTCTTGAGCATATAGATATAGCATCTTCCATATATGATCATTTCTTTATTCATTCTTGGACCCTAAGAAACATACTCAATTTTGATTCATTGATTCTAGCCAAGTTGATCTAATCCAACCTGAGATTCTTGATGTATAAGTTTCATCAAATCTAGTATATATCATGGGATATCAAACGAGATAACACATCTTTCTTCTAAGGCCTAGATTGTCGAGCGCTTTAAAATGCACATTAGCCCAAAAATCAAAGACTTCTAAATGTGCTAGTGAGGTATGAAACCTTACTCCACATTTCATAGAGTGTCTTAGAAACCTTGTTAGTTGGTATAAGACCAAGCAATATTGTAACCCTATTCATGGTACAATCCAAGAACTATTATGCTAAGCATAATATGACTCATCAAGTATAATATCAAACAATTTTTTGTTTCTTCTTCCAACAATTATCGTTGCGACAATGTAATAAGTATAGACAAGTTATGAAACTTTTTCATAATTCCTTTCAAGGTCAATATAGTTTTGAAAAAGATGCTCACCATTCCTACTCGATATGAGTATCTTATCCATTTACCCGCTTGATTCTTAACTTTATTTTTTATTTATTAAAAGTCGGAACATGTAGAAGGTTCCACTCTTAATGTTTATTCAGATAAATACGTTTTCATAAAGTCTGTCTTACTATGCATCGTGCTTTATCTGAATGGTCTGTTAGTGTGAACTAACTTCAATAAATATTTAATTTACCAAATAATATATTTATCATCTATTTTGGTAAACAATATTTGTATTTATCATAAGAGTAATATCCAAAATCCGATCCAGTTGGATACTTGGCAATAAATATATTATTTATATCAAGATAACGACTCAAAAATAATTTTCTCTAAACTTTTAGATTTATTTTATTTAGTATGTGTTGTGGATAATCTTAAAGGACCGTTAGTTGAAACAAAGTTCAATAGGTATTCTTTTTATCATGTACTACTCTTTTCATTAGTCTTGACAAACAGGAGTCACATTTATCGTAACACTTGTGGTCAAGTGATTTCTAAAAGCCTATCAAACTGGATCTTTGGCAATGTAATTCTCATTTTTTAAGAAGTTAATTCCACAATATTACATCTGATTCAAATATTTGAATCAACCTTTTGAAATGGTGTTACCATACAAATTTTGTAGATTTCATCACTTTATTTTAAATTAAAAAAAAATGAAATACTCTACATTTAAATGAGCCAGAATAATCTCATGAAATTTGAATAAACAAATTTTGAATCATAAGAGTATATACTAACATTTGGGTGAACGAGATTTTCTTTGATCCGTTAAATATTAGTGAGGGCCTGATATTCATGATCAAATTTTCCTGTCCTTGTTCCAGTCTTTTTACTCCGTCTTAGTCACTAAATATTTTTGCAAATGACATTACTTTATCCTTAATAAAAAAAATACTCAAGGATTGGAAATAATATTTTAATGGTGACAAACATTTACATATCTAATTGAAGACTAATCATTTTTCATGAGTTGTCGTTTGATCCAATGCACAATAGCAAGAGCTCGTAATTGATTGTCAATTTTATCCATTGGACAGCTGCGTGCACTCGTAATCGATTGTCAAATTATATTCCCTATGTTTCAGTCTTATCCATCAGAAATATTAGGAACAAATTCTTTTATGTCCTTTTATTATTTTAGAAACGATAGTTTATCTAAAAATGTCTCCAAATAAACCTTCCTCTTTTCCTTGGCCATTAGAGGCAAATTAGGTATATCATTACTAATTGCCTTTCACTAATGAGTCTCTTTTAGTCACATAACTTACTTTTCATTTTAACTTGTTGAAATATATTTCAGTTTATTATTGAATCTATTATTGTGTATTAACCTATACTCTTCTAAGATAATACCTCACCATTAAATAAAAATTATCAATTTTGATCGTAGTCATTATCATCTTTATTAGTGTAGACCTAAGCATTGGAGTAACCATTACAATGACATTTTCCATACTAAAATAAGTTCATTTGTCCTACTAGGACACTAAGGAACATACTTAATTTTGATTGATTGGTTCTTACCAAGTTGATCTAATATGACCTATCATTCTTGATGTATGTGCATCATCATATCTTGTATATATCATGGGACACCTAACGAGAATATAGATCTCTCTTCTAATTACTAGATTGTCAAGCGTTTCGCAAAAAATGTCAGCCTCAAAATCGAAGACTACTAAATGTTTTAGTGTGGTATGAACCTTTACTCAACATTTAAAAGAGTGTCTCTGAAACGTTGCTAGTTAGTATATGATAAAGGACACTTGTAACACTATTCATGTTTCAATTCGTTAACTTTTTTGTTAAGCATAATACAACTCATCAAGGTTTCAAATTAAACTTGATTTTTCTACGTACCAACAACACTCCTTATGAAAATGTTATAAGTAGAGACAACTTATGAAGCATTTTCATAATTCCTTAGATGGTGAATATGGTTTTGACTGTCGCACCCCCAAACCGATACGACATAAACGTTTGGGGGTGCAGGACGTCATGTATAGTATCACAATAATTGTATAACAGGAATCGAAGCAAACTCAATCATTACATTAATAAGGTAATGTATTTACATCTATTCGATATATAGTTTGTATAACATGAACATATATAACAAAAGTATAAAAGATGCGACTTCAAAAGCTCCGTCTTCTCAGAATCTGTGGGTGTACCTGTTTTATCGGTTCCTTGAGAATGCAAGTGATTTTATTAAGTGTATCAACATTTAACTCAGTGAGTTCATATGTATGTTTTAGTGATGGAAAACTTTTCTTTGTACTTTGAAAATACTAGTATGTTTCTCGAGAAAATCCAATATTTTCTATAATCAATGTAATGTAGGCATGTATGTTCGTTGTAAATGTATATTGCATTAGTGAACTCAATATTATGAAAGAATGTATTGTATTTGTCTTTATATGTAAACCATTATATGTATACACGGATACCACCAGTTGTAGTGAAAGTAGTGTACTATAATAGCATTTGTATAAAAACCTTAGTATGAATGTCTGGTATTCCCCATCTATAGTGTAAAGTAGTGTACCATAGTAGTTTTTTGCATGAAACGCTTGTATGAATGATTGGTTACTACCAGTTGTAGTGTAAATAGTGTATTGTAGTTTTATTAATTAAAATAAAATTGTTGAAGTAGTCTTTATCTCATAAACAGATATTTTAGTTTATACTGTTGTGAGTTTCATACAACCATGCTTGATATGACCTAGTTACCTCTAAGAGGTTCTTCAGGTGTTTGAAAGTTCTAGAATTTGTTACCCAGGCCTGTATAGATCTATACACAAATATCATGCTCTCCCTACAGGAGTCTCTGTTTATACTGTATAGAATTGTAGTTTCGTACCCTAATGGATACTAGCGAAGTAGTGCCTCACAATCCTGTATTAACTAGTTTATGTGAAGCATTGTAGTGTTGTAGTGTTATCTTGCATTATACATTGTATGTATTGCCTTGTATTATTGTACCTTGTAGTGTAAAATAATTATACTTAAATAATTATTTTAGTAGTGTATAATTGTATCAATATATTAGAGTAATGTTTCCCAAACTATACCTATTATAGTTTTGTTTGTATACTCCTGTTTCGTGTGTAGTACTTAGTAAAATAATGTAGCGAATGTCAAACTATACCGACTATGAATGTTCTTGGGGAATTGGTTAATGATTTGAAGATTACGGGTGTAAAATCTTGAAGATTAAGAGAAAATGGGGTTGTTCACGGATGAAAATTGATAGGATTTTAGGAGTAGTTCACGGTTGAAAACCGGAGAAATGAATTGATTCACGGGTGAAAACATATATATAGGGTGTGTTTACGGATCATGTGACATTGTGCTTTGGTGTTTACGGTCTAGTAATGGACTTAAAATGGGGTTTTCAGCCTATTTAAAGGTGTTCACGGTCATGCTTGACCATGTACTCCTCTTTTTAGCTCTCTCTAAGCCGTAAACTCCATTAAAGGTGTTTCCATGGCCGTAAACTCCTTGTTTCGTTTAGCTATGGGCCATGAATTCCTTTGGAGTTTACAGTTTGGACCGTGAACACTCTTTTGACTTACTCTCTTGACCGTGAACTCCATTTGGTGTCACTTTTTTAACCGTGAACTCCTTTTTGGAGTCCTTTTTATGATTAAATCCTTAGATTATTCCCTTTTATTAAGTTATAATACCATAACTCATTTTGGATTTAGGTTATATTTAGTTATTATCTTATAATTACACCTTTGGGATAGTAGAAGATATGTATAAACATAAGGATCGAAATGTAGTTTTTGACTTTCCTTGAATTGAAAATAACGGCTTGTTATATTATTCCCCTTTTAAAGGGAATATTGTCCCGAAATTCTTGCTATAGCGAGTACATCATGGATTAGGGAAAAGATGCTGGTACTTTTGTTTCATCTGGTCTTCTTGCTCCCATGTGAATTCAGTTCCCCGCTTGGCATTCCAACGAACCTTCATTATCAATATACAACTTTGTTTTAAGACTCTCATTTATCTCGAATTACTCAAGTGGAATCAAAAGAGTTTTGTCAGATAGACACTTCTTTAGATTTGACACATAGATGACAAGGTGTACGTTGTTAAGATCTTGTGGTAAACGGAGTTTGTAAGCTACAAGGTCGATCCTAACGAGGATCTCGAATGGCCCAATGTACTTTAGATTTAGCTTCCCATGCTTTATGAAGCGTATTAGGCCCTTCCAGGGTGAGACCTTCAAGAGAACTTGTTCACCAACCTGGGACTCCAAGGGATTTCCTCTTCTGTCTACGTACCTCTTTTGTCTATCTCTTAATGATTTCAACCATTATCGGATTTGTACGATCTTTTCTATGGTTTCTCGAATGGTTTCTTGGTCAGTGAGAGTGCTATCAGGAACTTGTCCTTTAGCTAGTTGTGTGTCACCCACCTCAGCCCAATACAAAGGGGATCTGCACTTACGGCGATAGAGGTCTTCTAATGGAGCAACCTTAATGCTAGTATGATAGTTGTTGTTATATAACAACTCGACCAGTGGAAAATGCGTGTCCAATGTTTTACCAAAGTCTATCACATAGGCTCTTACCATGTATTCTAGAGTTTGAGTGGTTCTCTCACTCTTCCCGTCAACGTAAAGATGATAGGTTGTACTCATGTCTAACTTAGTTCCAAGAGCCTTATGAAGTGACTGCCAAAATCATGAGGTGAATCTACTATCTCTATCTGAGATAATAGATATGGGCACACGATGTAGTCGTACTATCTTTGGAATATAAGTTCTAGTTAGCTTCTCCATTTTGTCTGATTTTTTGATTGGCAAGAAGTGGGTGGACTCGGTTAAGCTGTAGACGATCAGCCAGATAGTATCATGACCACCCGATATATTGGGAAACTTTATATAAAAATCCATCGTGATCCGCTCCTATTTCCACTAAGGTATTTATGGTTGTTGAAGTAAACCTGGGGGCTTTTGATATTCTACCTTGAATTTGGCGCAAGTTAGAAACTTGCCCACGTAAGTAGCAATCTCTTCTTTCATGTTTTACCGCCAATAAAGTTTCTTGAGATCCAGATACGTCTTATCTGAACCTGGGTGGATGGAGTATCGAGTTTTGTGGGCTTCATTCATGACAACATCTCTATACCCATGGAATCTTTGTGTCCAGATGCGGTCGATGAAATAACGAAATCTGTCTCCCTTGATCTCAAAGTTCTTCTCCATTCCTCACAAGGCTTTCACCTACCACATTTTCTGATTTTAAGGCTAACAACTGGGCCTCTTTGATTTGTGTGGACATATGAGAATGGATTGTCATAGTTAATGCCTTCAGCCTTCGACCTGAGTACTCCTTTCGACTAAGAGCATTAGCTACTACATTGGCTTTACCCAGATGATAGCGAATTTCGCATTCGTAATCATTGAGTAGCTCTACCCATCGCCGTTGTCTCATGTTAACTTCCTTCTGATCAAAGATGTCTTGAAATCTTTTGTGGTTGGTGAAGATAGTGCACTTGGTACCGTAAAGGTAATGTCTCCAAATTTTTAGGGCAAAGACCACTGCTCCCAACTCAAGATCGCCAGTAGTGTAGTTGACTTCATGTGCTTTAAGCTATCTCGATGCATAAGCAATAACTTTCCATCACTGCATAAGCACACATCCTAGCCCCTAATTGGATGCATCACATTATATATCGAAATCCTGGAAGAGACAAGATAGGTGTACTGCACAGGGCTCTCTTCAGTGTCTAGAACTCAGCATCTTGTTTTACTTCACAATTAAAGGTTACACCTTTCTAAGTCAAGTCAATAAGAGGCTTAGAAATTCTAGAGAAGTTCTGTATGAATCTGTTGTTGGATAAGGTATCTAAGTCCATAACTGTATTTGATATGTACTTGACCAGACTCGGCATGGTCCATACGGGTTGCACTTCACCGGAACAATTTGTATGGATAGTTTTTTAGAAGAGTATGTTTATGGTTTATTAATATATTTTACGTTATAATATATTACTATGAAATAATATTATTTAATTATTATTGATCCAGAATTAAATTGGAGTTAATTTAATGATTAAAAGAGACTAGTAAAATATAGATTCTAATAGTATGGGCCAATTGATTATATAGGATGGGCTAAGCTTACATAGAAGTCCATTGATAGTCCATGTAGCTTTTTACCCATGGATCCTAGGTATGTGAAAAGTCATGGGTATTAGGGTATACATGGATGTAAACCTAATCCTCCATACTATATAAAGAAGTCCAAGGTTCTAAAAATCGGCACTATTGTGTGAGATAAGGAAGGATAGCCGATTTCTAAGAGTGCATCATATTCTCAAGTTTTACAAGTTGTTGTAGTGACTTGTGACTCCACTTGAGGCATTCACATTATTGGTGCTAGGATCTAAAGGCTCCAAGTAATCAACTACAAGAAGAGGTATGTATTTCTATCTAGTTTTATTCATACAAGTACCTATGATTACATTCTAGATAGGACAATGCTTTGGAAATCAGTTTCGCATGTGTAATAGAGAAAACATAGTTCCAAGGCATCTAGGGTTGTGTGTGCACCTTAAAGTTGTTAGGATGCTCAAAATCCTTTAGTGGTATCAGATCCTAGGCTTGTTTTCTATTATATTGTTGTTTAGAGGTAATTTTGCAAAGCTGAACATGCTGTCTGACAGCTCAACTCGGCGAGTCCATGAACAGACTCGGCGAGTTGATGCTTTTAGCCTTGGACTTGACGAGTCTAGTCCTACACTTGGCGAGTCTAATGACCAGACAGCAAGTTGTTCGAGTTTTTTGGCGAAAATTAGGTTCGGATCATTTCCTATAATTGTTGTTAATCATTTGAAGTGTTTTTATGATATGGTAATGTTTATCTTAATCTAATTACAAGGTAATTGTCATAATTTCAAGAATTAGATAATAAAATTATGCTTAAATGACTTGAAGATTGATGATATGAATTACTTTGTTCTATGAGTTTGAATATGATCATGTGTTTTGATGGCATCCATAATTTGCCCACAAGTTATGGATTACCAAAAGTCTTTCCTTTAAAAGGGCAGTTAAGAACTCTTATGTTATACAAATGAATAGTCTTCATTTTTAATAGGCCATTAAACTCACAAGTTATGAAGTTTTAAAGTTTTAAAGAGTTTCAAAAATTTTCCTCAAGTTTTAGAATTTGGAGAGTCTCACACACTAGTACTTTAATTCCAATCCCCGGGATTTCAAAAGTTTAAAACTCAACTCTTATACTATTATAATACTAAAAGTTTAATAATTCTCTCTCTCTCTCTCTTTCTCTCTCTCTCTCTCTATATATATATATATATATATATATATATATATATATATAAGATAAGCCAGTTTACCGATAGTAGGCCTCGTTCTCGAATCCGGTCTATAAGTGGGGTATAAGGTTGTTGCCTATAAAATGGCAGCTTAATGGTTGTCCACTCTCACCCAACGCTTCATTGACTAGTGGAGGATCATTAGCCGAACCGGTAGGATAGGACACTAATTCTCATTAAGTATAATGATTAATATAAAGTAACTAAATATTTTATAAATTCCCAATCTTGGTTATTTTAGGAAAATGTGAATTTGGTGCTAATCCATGAAATTACACTTTGTACATTACCAAGTCGTTAGTGGTGCGCGTGTGGTTGATTGACACACTAACATGGACTACTAAGAGTGGAAAAGGGTAGCTTAATGTTTATTCTAGATTGGTGGAGTGTGTGTGGTTAAACTACTCATCGATTAGGTGATGAAATTAAGAGTACCAAGTTAATTTCATGGTTATTCACACCTTGTTTTGTGATCCTTGGCATCACAGTAACAAACTTGAAAGGAACAATCGAGGTTTAAGCATGCCATTGAAAAGTTCAATGAATATCAAAAGAATCTAGGAATTTCAGATCATTAAAAACTTAATAATATATTTCATTTTTCATAGTGTAAATTGGTAAATCGTCATTTACCTACGTTCAAATATTTTCTTGCTTGGATTCCGGCATCCCTCTTCCAAGTTATAAAATATTGTGTTGGGTCCTAGCATTGATATTTCTTTTTGGGTGTCTTATTAAGGACTCTTTTTGTAATCTAAACTTGTCTTTCTTCTTTTTCAGATGTCTTCCAACAATGTTTCGATTAAACTAATTTCAATGATTTGATTAGGAACATAAGGATTGTCACTCGTTATGAGGATAAGGAGTATGTCCTCGACAAGGAGCTTAAGGTCACCGTTGAGTCGTCTGCTACTCCCGAGGACATTGTTGAGTACACTACTCATGACAAGCATGCCACTAAGGTATCATGCATCATGGTGGTGACCATGACAACAGTACTCCAAAAATCCTATGTGGATTTCTACCCCTATGAGATGCACCAGGATCTGATGGAAAGGTACCATCAGAGTGCTCATCAAGAGAGGTATGAAATCATCACCTCCATGATAACATCTAAGTTGAATGATGGAGAGTCCATCACGGGCCACCTGTAGAAAATGCAAAGATTCATGGACCGGTTGTTTAAGCTTGTTGGATCAATATTATGGTTTATACTTTGCTTTAATAGGAAATTGTATTTTTATGTAATATCTTATGTGTTTACGGCCAGGTTTATGGCCAAGGAGGTTTACGGCCCATGTTTCCCGTGTCTATATATATATATATATATATATATATATATATATATATATATATATATATATATATATAGGTGTGAGGGGAGTGAGGAAACGATGATGAACACTAGAGGAGCTTAAGTGTGTGAATTTGAAGGTGTTCTAAAGAGAGAGAAAAGAGAGTGTGTGTTAGTGTGTGTGAATCTTGTATCCGGATCTTCTTTCATATCAATACATACAAGATTCATCATTTTATTCTTCTCCTTCTCTTCTTATTGTGATCTGGCATCATCCGTTTGATTGGGATTCCTCACCATCAAATGGATCTGATTGGTACACAGGCGTAATTAGGGACTTACAATTGGTATCAAAGCTTGGTTGTATCAATCAATTTTTTCAGATCTTGATCTTATTTGATCTTATTTTGAAGAGATTTCTGCGTTTTTGGATATATCTTGCAAAAATAAGGGGGCTTTGTTCTTCGCGTTTTTCCTAAAAACGAGTTTTTGAGCGAGTTTTGGAGTAAAAAGGGTGAAAAAAACGTTGTTTTTTCATCAAGAATAGCGATTTCCTGAAGAGTTCACGGTCTTTGAACGAGACTTTACGGTCGGAAAGGAGTTTACCGTCCCGAGTTTACGGCCGAAAACAAGTCGTCGGAGTTTGCTGCGGAAACGTGTCGTCGGAGTTTGCGGCCTCGGCTTGGAGAACGGCTTGGCAGCTTCAGTGGACTACAGGTGCGCTTCATCAAAAAAAAAAAAAAAAGATGCAAGGCTTGGGGAAGGCGGCGATCGAACCCATGACCTTTCATTCTTCAGTCAGAGCGCTTAGCGCACTCGACCAACCGATCACTTGTTTCAATCCTCCGATATTTTAAACTTAACCACTTCCTGTCGCACCTAATTTCGAAATTTGAAACTTTTAACCCAAAAAATCAATTTCTTTCAATTTTAAATTTCATTTTCAACAAAAAATTTTAATTTTTAACTTTTGAATTTTATGTTTGACTTTTTACTTAAATTTTTGATTTTGACTTTTAAAGTTTGAGCTTTGACTTTTTCGTTTGACTTTTAAATTTTCAAATTTAGATTTTCGGTTTGACTTTTAAGTTTGACTTTTCAAGTCTGACTTTCGAGTCCAACTTTTTAAAATTGACTTTTAGGGTTGACTTTTGAGGTTTATAGTCAAAGGGAATTTTTAAATTTAAGTTTAACTTCTAGTTGTGCTTTTAATAGTTTTTGAAGTTTACGAGGGAATTGAAAACATAAAAGAGAGTCGTTAGGAGATGTCAAGACAAAATTTCAACATATTTGATTATATCCCTGGAGAAACCCTGGAAGCTCAGTTGCAGCGATTTACCACACTCACTACTGAGATGAATATAGTTGGGATCTTCTTGACCAAATCTGAGATAAACAAAAAGATGCTGAATGCACTTCCGAAATCGTGGGATATGGACGTGGCTGACATCAAGAAGACAAAAGATCTCAGTCGTCTTAGTCTGGCTAATATAATTGAAGAACTTGACACTTTGAATTGTTGAAAAACAATGAGTTCCGTAAACCTTTCGGTCAGTGAAGTGTCATGTTCTCATTCATGTGAAGTTTCATGTTCTCAATCATGTGAAGATACGATTAAATTTCTTCGGGATCAAATTGATTTATTAAAAAGGGAACTTGAGGAACTGAGATATAAAGGATATCAACTCAGGAAAGCACAGAAACCCCTGAAGGCTGAATTAGAAACAAAAACCAAAGACTTTAGGAAACTTTAGGAAGAGTATAGCAAAAAGTGTGAAAATTATAACTATATTAAGAGACAACTTGATGTTGTAATTGTAGAACTTGACGCTTTAAAAATTAAGTGTGGAAAAACAGACGTTACTTTAAAAATTATACTGCATCAAGTCAGACAGTCGAGTCCTTGTTTGAAACCCAATTAAAATTCAAAGATAATCAAAACAAGGGTCTAGGGTATGATAGTGTTCCTCGACCTTTCAATCATAACTACACATCCATCCCAATGACACAGGAACAAATTGACAGGCAGGCACATCTTCGATATGGCAAACTAGCTGGATTTGTGTCAGGAGGTATTCAAGTTGAAAATACTAATACTTCTACTTTATGTGCAGGTAATGTAGCAGAGGATGAGAACAAGGAGAACACCATTGAACAAACCAACATCTCCTTGAAATCTGAATCTGTTGCTTCGAACTCAACTGTTTCTGATCAACTTGCCGTTGAGAAATACAGGCCACCAATTCCAACGCAACAGAGTTGTTGTTGCAAGTGTGCATGCGGGAACAACAAGAGAAAAGGCAAGGATACGCCACCATGGGGCAGGAAGAAACAATTTTCTAGTGGAAAAAAAGACTTGTTTTAACTGTGGAACACCTTATCACATTGCCAAAAATTATCCAAATTGCGCATACGTTCCTTACTGCGCACAAGGCTGGAAGAACGTGACAAGAAGGCCAAGAAGGCCAAGAATCCAACTCCCAAGGCCAAGAATTCAACTCCCAAGGCCAAGAATCAAACTCCAAAGGCCAAGAATCCGAATCCCAAGGGCAAGAAGGGAATGTCGACCAAGAAGCCCAATCCAAGAGATGCTCCAGTGAAACAAATACCGGTTAGGTGAAAGTCATCTCAATGGCCGCATCAAGTTACAAAGCAAGTACTAAGCCACCCATCAGATCGAAAAAGAAATGGGTTAAACCCAACTACAAATGGGTTCCAAAGGCTCACTCTCCCAACTCAACTAATGACTCTTATATTTCTTCATCTTCTGTTTGTGATAAATAGGATATGTCATGGGAGGGAGTACTGTGAAAGGATGGCAAAGGTCGAACCAGTTTTAAAAATGGACTAGGTTCCAAATACAAACTAATTCCGCTCTATGTCAGAGCACCTATGGAGGCATATCATCAGACTTCGGTTTGTTGGTAGTGGCTGCTCCTGGCACTTGATAGCGGACATCCCTCAACTGTACAACATTCAGACATTTGTTTGAGAGTTTGTGTCCTTTGCTGGAAGGGAAGAAAGGAAGTGATCACTCACGGGGTTTGTGCTTAATGACATGAAGAATTTTTGGATCTGTTATGAGATTATGCGTGCTATTCTCAGACCTTTTGGATGCAAATTCAATCGGTGACTTACAGTTTGAATTTTCTTCTCTATACTCCTGAGTTTTTCTTAAGCTGATTCGCTTTAAAGACTAATTTTTGTTTTAGGATACTTTAAATTTGCACATTTAGTTTCGTTTCTCTCCTATTCACAAATTTAGGGGGAGAAATAAAAACAAAATAAAAATTAGAAAAGTTTAAAAGAAAAGTTTTAAAAAAATCCAAAAACATTAGAAAATCATAAAATCAAAAAAAAAATAATAAATAAAAAAATAAAAATGTTGGTTATGGAATGTGCTTGAGGGAGATGTTTTGGGAAGTGATATTATCAAGCGATAATAGGCAATCTAAGTCAGCGTAATGTACCCAAAGTAGAAGGGTCTATGCTCTGGTTTGATTCGCTGGTAGGCACGAGAGATTAAAATGAACATGACTAGGTAAAGTTGAACTTAAGAAATTCTTAGTCTTGACAAATCTCGACCTAGTTAGATCCGTTTAGTCTGACAATATGACGCTCGGATAGGTTGAGCAGGGGGATATATATGGGAATCCACTCGTCACATTAATTGAACCTGTACTTGGAACTGTGGATTAACTTTTCCTCGATGTGCGGATTTTATCCTTAATTGCGGTATTGATGGGGCGACTGGTAAATTCTGATAAATTAGGTCTGTAGAAAATCATTTTCTTTCTTTCTTACTGTTAGTCATATGTTGCCTCCTCTGCGTGATTAGAAGAGATCCGACCTGGACTGCAACATATGCAAATATATTTGTTAGCTGTTAGGTCCAGAAGGTGTTGCGTCTTGGGCTCGGCTCTTAGCCCTGTTTTGTATCCGGATTGGGCCTGTCCATCCGTGATTTATTTGTTAGGGTTAGAGTATTTATAGAGGCTTTCATGCATCTTAGTACGTAATATTTTAGAGATAATTTAATAGCATTCATTGTTCTTACCGATTGTAAACCCTAAAGCCTCTACAACGGAAGTTCTTTGTCGAGATCTGCTAAGGCTTGAATCATTTGAATCATTAAGCATACTGTTGATTTCATCTCTTGTTTATTAATTTGTTTGAATCATTTTGCCAAACCTATGTAAGAGCTAAATGATCTAAGAGATTTATATCTCTTCAATTGGTATCAGAGTAGGAGGCTGTGTAATTCATACACATCTCTTCTGTGAAAGAAGTGATTAGGGTTTATTCTGCATTAACTGATATTTATTGAGCCGTCACTCCATAATTGATGTATCTCATTATTTATTTGTTTTTCCCTAATATTACATATTACAAGTCTGATCTTGCAATAGGTTAAACGATCAAGCATGGACGATTCTCAATCCAATCCTATCAACATCTCAAACAATATTAGATCCACAACAAAGATTCCAATTCTTTACACTCAAGATTACGAGGTTTGGGCGCATCATTTTGAAGACTACGTTATTGCATCTGAAGATAATGGGTATCTAATATGGGAAGCCATTGTGTCTGGACCATTTGCTCATTCAGGAACATCCAAAATTATTAAAACTCAAAAGGAGTATAATGATTTGTTAAAAGATGTGAAAGACGTCACTCATGATGAAAAGGAGAAGCTTCAGTGCAACATCAAAGCATTGAGACTGATTTGATTCGCTCTTCAATTTGACACGTTTAGATTGGTGATTTCATGTAGTACTGCTAAAGATGTTGGATAAGGTGTCTAAGTCCATAACTTATTTGGTATATACTTGACCCGACCCGGCATGGTCCATTTGGGTTGCATTTCATCCAAACTATTTATGGATAATTTTATGAGAGTTATACACATATGATTATTAATATATTATAAGGTATAATATATTAATATGAAGTCATGTTATTTAATTAGTCGTAGTCTTAAATTAATAATGAATTAATTTAGAGATTAAAAGGAAGACTAATTAGATTGTGGGCTATTGGTTTTATATGGTGTGGGCTAACACTCATTTGTTAATGGGCTAGGCTTGTATGTGTGACAACCTGAAATTTCCCATTCTAATCAAACCATTTCAATCCAATAGAAGTAGAGTAGTTACAATGAAAATTCAGACTTAGAACATAAGTTTGGCAGTTTTAGGGTTTTACACCAAAAAGGGGTATTAGGAGAGTGGTTGCACTAGGATTTTGTGCAACACTGTAAATTCCATTACCCTAGAATCATTAGAATCCATTCCGAGATTAGAAATATTTTCTGCCAAAAATCTCAGGACTATAAATAGAATTCTGAACCAAATTGGTTCATTAGTTGAATTCCATTTAGAGAAAAGCCCATTTCTCTCTCACGGATCTTCGGGTTTTCATCCCAGATTGTGAGTCTACTTCCCTAAATGTGTTTTAATACTTGTTATATGCGTTATAACATTGTTTACATGTCCAAAACACAAGATCCGGGAGTTTACCACCCAAGAACGTTCTTGGGGAGTAAACTCCAAAATCAAGCCTAAAGGCCACCTAGTCCCATTTCCGTGTTAGGAAACTAACTAAGGACTTAGTGTATGATCATTAGAGGCTAGAAACAAATCAAAATCACTTAGTTTGAGGAGTTTACGGCCAAGGAACAACCTCTTGGGCTGTAAATTCCAAGTAAAGGGCACAAATGAGTGCCTAGTGATCCTTTAGCCTTAGAACAAGAACCTAGAAGCCTTAAGCAAGTGTTTTAGACCAACAAAACAATTAGAAACCCACTTTGGAAAGGAGTTTACGGCCAAGATGCTCCTTAGGCCGTAAACTCCAAGTTTTAGTGCCAAAAACCACTTCAAACTCTTCCTAAGGCTTAGTCTCATTTTTGGCAAGTACCTTAATGTGTTTAGGACCTAGATAACACATGAAAAGAATAAGTGTTGAAGAGTTTACGGCCAAGAGTATTTCTTGGGCCGTAAACTCCTTTAATGGGGTCAAAGAGCACCCTAAACACTTCCTTAGGCCAAGAGACTTTTAGGGCAAGTACCTAGATGAGATATGGACTAGTTAAAATTCTTAGGACCTCATGTGTGAGGGAGTTTATGGCCCAAAGAGTTCTATGGCCGTAAACTCCATCAAATGGTCCCATTTAGTGCCATAAATCTTCCTCAATCCAAGTATTGAAGCCTAGACTTGTTCCTAGAAATGTTAGAGACTTGAAAGGACAATAAGAACCCTCCCAAGGGAGTTTACGGCCGTAAACTCCAAGGGAAAAGGGTCTTTGGGCCGTAAACTCCCCAAAGGAGTCAATGTGGTGCCCAAACACTTGTATAGCCTTGAAACAATTCCCCTCTAAGGTTGTAGTACTTCTAAACTCCATTTCATGACTTGTTTGAGAGTTTACGGCCAGGAGCTTACTCCCCTGGGCCGTAAACTCTAATGAATATGGTCTTTTGACCTTAAACTCACATTAGGGGCATTGCACTCCTTTGTTGCAACCCTTTAGCCTCCTAGCACTTGACCAAAAGTGTTATCCTCGCGCTTAAATCTTATTACTTGTATAATTAGTGTTATAATCACTAATTATTTATATACATATGTTTTCATATGTAATTAGGATCATTCTGTGTGTCTAAGTCTCCACTTGACACCAAGCACTTGTCCGATCCTTCCGTATGATAACAGTCTGTTCAATTCCAGTCACTTACCGCAGGTGAGTTCATACCCCTTAACTAATGTTTTAAACTCTTTTTAAATGTTTTATGGGGGGGATACAAGTAGAATCATGCTACTTATTATGTCAATCACATGTGATTAGTAAGTGGGATTATATTACTTATTACATCAATCACATGTGATTAATATACAACATCAAATGATTTGGCTACTCATTAGCCGTTTTACCAAACAGTTTCCTTCAAATGACTTTTTGTAACATTTTATACGTTTTAAACTCCTTTTTACACTGTACAGCTTACTCCGTACATTTCCTTTCAAACTTATTTACAACTGTGTTTCAAACAAATGTTTCCTTATACTTAAACTGTTTTATTAAACTTATGCCTTCAAATTGTTTTATAGATTGACACCAAGTCGATCTTTTCTTAAAATAATACTTTTATTTCAAATGTCTTACAAATCTTATTTATGCTTTTATATTATAAATTGCATGCCTCTATATGTATACTTATATAAGAAATGTTTAAAAGACTTAGGAAGGCTATCCACCCTATTTCCTTTTCGCGCCTTGAGATGTGGTCTGGTGGGATTTTGGGTATTCGTCCGAAGGTCGTTTAAATATTAGTTATATATCATGTACACATATATAGTCATAAAAGGTCCTTCCAGTTCATCCTATGCCCTTGGGTAGCAAGGGTATACATCCATGTCAATACGTACACTTAGATTACTAGAAAGCTACCATATGGGTAGTTCAGGAAGATACTAGAACCATTGCTAGACCGCGATATCATTCAATGAGTCAGTTCATTCATGAGTCAATACTTTCTAGAACTTTTCAGTACATTACATATACAGCTATACTAGGACGAGAACATATACAACTATACTAGAATGATTACATTACTATATTTGCTAGATAAAGAGAACACACATTACAACTAGCACATGTAGAACATTACAGTACACTACTGTACTATTACATGATCGCTCTTACTTGAGTACAATTACATGATCACACTTACATATACATAGAACAGACGTCATTAGGTGCTATAGCACGGAACCAGTTCAGGATCTAACTATACTGATGAATCACACCACAATTGTGATAGTTATATCGAGTATACATGATCATTCGGTAATGTGGATGCTCACGGCTTGCGTTCATGCAGGGGTCGTGGGTAGGTCCCAAAATCCCTTTGATAGGGGAGCGTATAGTCTGGGATCTAGACATCACATTATACCTTATCCCTCAAATAAGGCAGTTGAGTACCGATGTAGTTATTTTTATTAAATACTACAGTACTTGGAAGTATTACCTTGGATTTAAGGTAATAAGTACAGTTGTAGTTGGACACTACACCATAGTACTACATTGATTTTCCATTACATATTTTTAGTGATAACCTCACTTAAACATTATTGTACAGACTATATTTTTGAATAATGATAGTTATACTTTGGAAAATGCATCCTCTTACAAGAGACACACACATTCAGAACAGTTAGGTCTTGGTAGAAGACTACATTCAGAACAGTTAGGTCTTGGTAGAAGACTACATTCAGAACAGTTAGGTCCTGGTAGAAGACTACATACAGAACAATTAAGTCTTGGTAGAAGACTCCTTTTGTTATTAATAGGAATCATAGGGATTCTAGGGTTTTTCAAACACTTACAGTTCATATACACTTTCAATACTTTTAAGTACATATACTTACATTTTCTCACATACAAATTAAGACACTAAATACTTATGATCTCACCAGCTTTAAAGCTGATACTCGCTTTCAAAATTACTTGTATCCTCAGGTCATCATAGACAGGTACCGATGCAAGGAGAAAGGAAGATGGAGCTTGTTCAAGACTTATCTTTCATTTTGATTTATGCTTTAGTGTTTATCAAAATTTGACAGAACACATTTGTATAATAATTATATTATTAATGCAATGGATGATGTTGTTGCTTGTTTACTACTTTACATTGTTGTTGATATTATACATGACGTCCTCCACCCCAGAACGTTTTCGCCGTTCCTAGTTTTGGGGTGTGACAGTATGGAAGTCCATGGATGATCCATGGAGCTTTTAACCCATGGATCCTTGGAAAAGGAAAGGTCATGGGTTATTAGGGTTTCACCCTAACCATGCACACTATATAAGCATGCTTATGTTGCATGAAATAGCCACTAGGGTGTGTGTTTGTTTGTGGCCGAAAATTGTAGTGTGTATACAGTCTCTGAAAGTTTTTCCAAGATTTTGTGGTGATTTGTGATTCCATTTTAGGCCTTCACACTATTGGTGCTTGGCCCTGAAACTCCTTAAGAATCAAACTCATCAAAAAGGTATGTAGTCTCATCTAATTCTTTTATGTTTAAAAGTACCCCATGCTATCTTAGATATGTTATGAACCTTGGAAATTTTTTTTTCATGTATTTAGACAAACATAGATACAAGGTTTATTAGGGTTGCATGCACACTTAGGTAGTGTTAGATTGCTCAAAACCCAACAGTGGTATCAGAGCCTAGGCTTGCTTGTTTAATACTTGATGCAAAATAGTGAAAAAAGTCAAAATTTTTGCTATCTGCATGATGGACTCGCCGAGTCCATGGGGGGACTCACCGAGTCCAAGGCAAAATTCATCCTACTCGCTGAGTAGGTTCGTGCACTCGGCGAGTAGAAGCTTCAGAATGCAGATTTTCAACTTTTGCTGCTGGAAATGGACTAGAAACTTTACCCTAAACTGTTTTGATGTTTTAAAACTTATTTTAGTTGGTGTAATGGTTGTTCTAATCCATTTACAATAGCATATATCAAAATTTCATGCTTTTTATGTGTTCATATAATTTTTGAAACTTTGATAATCATGTTCATGTTCTTATGAATTTAGAAGATGATAGGAATTATTTGCTGAATTGTTTAGGATTAATTCTTGATCATTTATGTGTTTTAATGGAGTCCATAATTTGTCCTCAAGTTATGGATATCCAAAGGTCACTTTTCTTTAACACACATTAAAAACACATAAGTTAAATAAAATGAAGAGTCTTAATTTTATGAACCTTTAATTCATAAGTTATGAAATGAAAAGTTTTGAAGAGTTACAAAACTTGTCCTCAAGTTTTGAAATTTAGAAAAGTTTAACACACTTTAATAAACTTTAAATCCAACACTTAGAATTTTAAAAGTTAAAATTCAACACTTATACTATTTATAACATTAATTGTTAATTATATATATATATATATATATATATATATATATATATATATATATATATATGTATAAGAACAAGTCGTTTTACCGTTAGTAGGCCTCATTCACGAAGCCGGTCTATAAGGTGGGTATAAGGTTATTGCCTATAAAATGGCGACTTAATGAGTGTATACTCTCACCCACCGCTTGCTTGACTGGTGGAGGGTTGTTAGCCGAACGGGTAGGACAAAGACTTATAAATTCTCATTAAGTATGATGAATATTATAAAGTAACTAAATCATTTTTTTAATTCCCAATCTTAGTTACTTTAGCAAAAATGTGAACATGGTGTTAATCCATGGAATTCACACTTTATACCTTACCAAGTCGTTGGTGGAGCGTGTGTGGTTAACCGACACACTAACTTGGACTAGTAAGGATCACAAAGGGTGACTTAATGGTTGCCATAGATCAATGGAGCGTGTTTGGTTAACCGGTACATTGATTAGGTGATAATATTAAGGGTACCAAGTGAATTGGCATGGTTATTCACACCTTGTTTTGTGATCCTCGGCATCCCAGTCACAAAACTTGAAGGGCACAAATCGAGATTGAAACATGCCATTGAAAAGTTCAATGAATCTCAAAAGAATCTAGGAATTTCAAATCCAATTAAAACCTAATGAATCATTTCGTTTTCATGGTGGAAATTGGTGAATCGTCATTCACTACCTTTCAAATATATTATAACTTAGATTACGGCATCCCTCTTCTATGTATAATATATTGTGATTGGATCCTAGCCTTAATATTACATTTGGGTATCTTATTAAGGACTCTATATGTCTAATCTAAACTTACTTTCTTCTTTCAGATGTCTTCCAACAATAATGCTTCGGGCTCTAACCCAACTGGTTCTTTCTCTATCATGAATCTTAGTGGGAGAGTCATCTTTGATGGTTCCAACTTCATGGACTGGATAAGGAACATCAGGATGGTAACTCGTTATGAGGACAAGGAATATGTCCTCGATAAGGAGTTAAAAGAGATTGATGAGTCTACTGCTACTCCTGAGGAGATCGTTGAATTCAGGACACATGAGAGAGATGCTACTAAGGTGGCATCCATCATGATGGCCACGATGACAGCCGAGCTCCAAAAGTCCTATGAGGACTTCTACCCTTTTGAGATGCACCAACACCTGATGGAAAGGTACCATCAGAGTTCTCGTCAAGAGCGGTATGAAATAATCTCCTCTATAATAACAACCCGCATGAAGGACGGTGAATCCGTCACGGCCCACATGCAAAAGATGAAAAGGTATGTTGTCCGTTTACTGAAGATGAATGTGAACTTTCCTGAGGAGTTGGCAATTGACATCATTTTGCACTCCTTATCTTCTTGTTATGACCATTTTCGTATGACATATCATATGAACAAGGAGGAAGTTACCCTTAGCAAGCTTCAAGGACTCTTGAAGACCGCTGAAACCGGTCTTAAGGGCAAGTCGGTTGTTACCTCTACTACTCCTACTCCAACATCTACCCCTGTTTTGGCTATCGGGCAAGGCAAAGGGAAAAATAGGAAGCACCCTTCGACGGGTACCAAGGGAAAGTCTCTTGAAGGCTCCACATCAAGGACCAAGAGCGGTTCTGTCACTCCTTCTGCCATTCCCAAAGATGCTGATTGCTACTATTTCCAGGACAAGGGGCACTTGAAGCGAAACTGCCCTAAATACTTGCAGGATCTAAAGGATGGGAAAGTGAAACCCACCCACGCAGGTTTTACACAATATTGTCTAATAACTCACCATATTCTAACTCTTGGGTGCTTGATACAAGATGTGGTATTCACATATGTTCTGATTTGTAGGGCCTAAGAAGAAGTGAGGATGTGGAGCACGGGAAGATAAACTTGATCATGGGGAATAGGAAGGCTTCACCTGTTTCCAAGATTGGAGTTTATACTTTGTTGCTGAATAATGGGTTAAAATTAGATTTGAATAAATGTGTGTACTCGTCTGAAATGGCGAGGAATATTATTTCCTTTCATGCTTTGTACAAACAAGGTTTTACCTTTTCGTTTGATAATGAATGTGGTGGTATTAATGCTTTCTTTAATAATGTGTTTTATTTTAAAGCATTACCTTGTGATGGTGTGTATGAAACTGTGTCGATTGTAGACAACTTAGGAAATAATGTGTTGTATATTGATTCTTCTACTAGCCTATATAAGGCATCATTGTGGCATTCTCGTCTTAGACATGTAAACAAGAAACGCATAGGCCAACTCCAAAAGAGTGGATTCTTGGAGTCATTCAACCATAAATCGGATGATAGTTGTGAATCTTGTCTACTTGGAAAGATGAGAAAATCACCCTTCACTAGAACTTGTGAAAGGGATGAGGGTTTGTTGGACCTAATACATACTGATGTATGTAGACCATTCAAAACCGCCACAAGGGATGCTAACCGGTATTACGTGACTTTAATTGATGATTTTAGTAGATATGGGTATGTCTACTTAATCAAACATAAGTCAGAAACCTTTGAAAGGTTTAAGGAATTCAAACAGGAAGTAGAAAATCAATTGGGCAGGAACATTAAGATGCTTCGATCCGATTGAGGTGGTGAGTATCTTAGTACCGAGTTCCTTGACTATCTTAAGGAGTGTGGGATTGTCTCACACTTGACTCCTCCCAGGACACCACAACTAAATGGTGTAGCTGAGAGGTGTAATCAAACCTTGTTAGACATGGTTTGCTCTATGATGAGTCGAGCTTCGCTACCAATCTCTTTTTGGGGGTATACCTTAGAGACTGCCGCCCATATCCTTAATCTAGTCCCTACAAAGAAGGTTACCACAACACCTCATGAGATGTGGAATGGGAAGGTTCCCAATTTGGACCACATCAAAATTTGGGGTTGCGAAGCTTTTGTGAGGCGTGAAACTCATTATAAGCTTGAACCCCGAAGTGAAAGGTGTATTTTCATCGGCTACCCGCAGAAATCCTTCGGTTACCTCTTCTACAAACCCAGTGAGAATGTGGTCCTTCTAGCAAGAAGAGGGGTCTTTCGTGAGAGAGAATTTATAAGCCAAAGAGACAGTGGGAGGCAAATTGATCTTAAAGAAATCCATGAATCAATTGGTGAAGGAACCTCAAACACTAGCAATAAACCTAAGGAGGAAACTCTTGTTGAGCCAGCTGACGAGTCTGTACCTCCAAGGCGTTCCACACGCGTTAGGAACACACCTGCGTTTTATTTTGGCTTTCATATTACTACGGAAGGTGATACATTTATCAGTGATAGTACACTGGTAAATTTGGATGAACCTAGCAGTGTTAAGGAAGCCATGGCAGGCCTGGAGTCTGCTAAGTGGAAGGAGGCTATGAACAGCGAGATACAGTCCATGTATGACAATCAAGTTTGGAACTTGGTTGACAATGTACCAGGACGTAAAACAGTCGGCTGCAAATGGATCTTCAAGAAGAAGACCGACATGGAAGGAAAAGTGCATACTTATAAGGCTCGACTGGTTGTGAAGGGTTTTACTCAGACTCAGGGTATTGATTATAATGAAACCTTCTCGCCGGTAGCAAAGATTAAGTCTATTAGGGTTATGCTAGCCATTGTTGAATTTCATGATTGTGAAATATGGCAAATGGATGTCAAAACCGCTTTTCTTAATGGAAAGTTGGCTGCGGATGTGTACATGAATCAGCCAGAGGGTTTTGTCAGTGCAGAGTACCCTAATAGAGTATGCAAGCTTGAGAAATCTATTTATGGATTAAAACAAGCATCTCGTAGCTAGAATCTTTGTTTCGATGAGAAGGTCAAAGAGTTTGGCTTCTCGAAAAGTGAAGATGAGTCTTGTGTGTATGTTAGAGCTAGTGGGAGTATTGTTAGCTTCTTGGTACTGTATGTGGATGACATACTACTTATAGGAAATGACATCCCAACGTTGCAAGAGGTTAAGTCCTGGCTTGGGAAGTGCTTTGCTATGAAGGACCTAGGGGAAGCTGCCTATATCCTAGGGATAAGGATATTAAGAGAAAGGAGTAAAAGACTAATTGGACTTAGTCAGAGTACCTACTTGGATAAAGTGTTGAAAAGGTTCAACATGCAGAATTCCAGGAAAGGAGATTTACCGATCTAAATCAATACCAACCTGAGTAAGACTCAGAGTCCGAGTACAGAGGCAGAGATAGCTGAGATGAGCCAATTACCGTATGCTTTTGCTGTTGGCTCAATCATGTATGCTATGACTTGTACCCGCCCTGATGTGGCCTTTGCTTTGAGCATGGTCTGCAGGGGAACCCTGGCAAGGCTCATTGGAGTGCGGTAAAGAACATTCTTAAGTACCTTCAGAGGACTAAGGATTGGATCCATACCCTTGGTGGGAGTGATGACTTGAGAGTATTAGGGTATAGTGATGCTAGTTTTTAGACTGATAGGGATAACTTTCGCTCTTAGTCGTGCTGGGTCTTTACCTTAAATGGAGGGGCAATCTCTTGGAAGAGTTCCAAGCAGGAGACGATGGCTGATTCGACTTGTGAATCAGAGTATATAGCAGCGAGTGAAGCAGCGAAGGAGGCGATATGGCTGAAGAACTTCATCGGAGACCTTGGAGTTATGCCAGCTATTAAGGAGCCTATGGAAATTTTCTGTGACAACAATAATGCAGTTGCTTTAGCTAAAGAACCGAGAGATCATGGGAGATCCCGACACATTGACAGAAAATATCACTTCATAAGACACAAGATAGAAGAAGGACTCCTCGTGGCAAAGAGGATATCGTCAGATGAGAACCCTATGGATCCCCTTACAAAGGGACTGACGAGGGCTAAGCATTTTCAGCATGCGAGGCGCCTCGGGCTGAGGGACACAAGATAGAGGAAGGACTCCTCGTGGCAAAGAGGATATCGTCAGATGAGAAAATATCACTTCTAATAACAGAAAATATCACTTCATAAGACACAAGATATGAGTCGAAGTGATCTGTTCCTTCTAGAAATAGAAGCGATATCTGGGCCCCTCGATGATTTTGTGTTGACCCATGTACCGGGCCCGGTCAGAACTAAATTGATTTGTTCAGTTGAGTTCTTTGTCAAACAAATAGGAAATCAAGAAACAACTGCCATACAATAAGCAAGACATAGTTCCATGTGTTTGTCCGGCTGATATCATGAGAACAGAGGATTGTATGATCACTTATCTTAAAATGGCGCTTCATAGTTCAACAGAGTTTTCGAGAGCTACAATTGCTCGTTGGTTCCTGAAGTAATAGGAAAATACAGTTATTAGACTTATCTAAGCGGGAGTCTATTAGATAAGGTGTCTAAGTCCATAACATATTTGGTACATACTTGACCCGACCCGGCATGGTCCATTTGGGTTGCATTTCATCCAAACTATTTATGGATAATTTTATGAGAGTTATACACATATGATTATTAATATATTATAAGTTATAATATATTAATATGAAGTCATGTTATTTAATTAGTCTTAGTCTTAAATTAATTATGAATTAATTTAGAGATTAAAAGGAAGACTAATTAGATTGTGGGCTATTGGTTTTATATGCTGTGGGCTAACACTCATTTGTTAATGGGCTAGGCTTGTATGGAAGTCCATGGATGATCCATGGAGCTTTTAACCCATGGATCCTTGGAAAAGTAAAGATCATGGGTTATTAGGGTTTCACCCTAACCATTCACACTATATAAGCATGCTTATGTTGCATGAAATAGCCACTAGGGTGTGTGTTTGTGTGTGGCCGAAAATTGTAGTGTGTATACACCCTCTCAAAGTTTTTCCAAGAGTTTGTGGTGATTTGTGATTCCATTTGTGGCATTCACACTATTGGTGCTTGGCTCTCAAACTCCTTAAGAATCAAACTCATCAAAAAGGTATGTAATCTCATCTAATTCATTTATGTTTAAAAGTACCCCATGCCATGTTAGATAGGTTATGAACCTTGGAAAATTGATTTTTTTGCATGTATCTGGACAAACATAGATCCAAAATTTATTAGGGTTGCATGCACACTTAGGAAGTGTTAGATTGCTCAAAACCCAACAAAAGAAATCTTGGATCGGTTGCGAGAGCTATATTCCACAGATAAGATTTGGAGCACTCAATTCAAAAGTTGCTTTTGTCTGAGTTTGGAGAGTTGAAGCAAAATCCTGATGAGTCTGTTACACAGACATCTGATCGCTTCAATCATCTTCTCAGCAAGATGATCAAACATGATATCGAAAGGAAGCTTATTGAACAGAAGGTCACTTTTCTGAATGCTTTAAGATCCGAATGGAGAGCTGTTGTGTCTACAGTTAAAGCACACAAGCAGTTCAAATCATATTCGCTGGCAAAACTGGTGGGAATTCTGAAATCCCAAGAAAAGATAGTGATGCAAGAGAAAAGTGTGGTCTCAAACGTGGGGTTGTTGGCCCTCCTGTCTAAAGGTAAGAATGCAGTAGAAGACGAAGATCTGAACCTGGAGGACTACGATCTAACTTCAGAAGATTATGCCATCATGGTGTCCAATCCCAAAAGGTTCATCAAGAAGAAGTTTCCTACCAATAAGAGTCGAAATTGGCAGGGAAGCTACAATTATGAAAAAGTAAGGGAGGAGTCGAAGACTGAAGAACCAAAGACAGAGGCGAAGGTTGACGCAGATTCTGGTGTCAGCTGTTATTACTGTGGAGGAAAGAACCATTACGCCAAAGATTGTGTTTTGAAGAAAATGACTGAGAAAGATGAGGAGAAAGATGAAGAGGCAATACTTATGAAAAAGCTGGAGGAGATTAAAAGGAAGAAAGTTGCTACTAATCCTTATATGAATGCTCTTATTGTATAAGGTTCGGCAGAGGATGACAAGTTTGGTGGCGTACATGTGTGGTTAACCGACTCAAAAGATGATGAGATGAGAAAGCCTTCTCATGGAAAGGCTTATGTCGCAAGAGGTGGTGAAAGCAGTGGAAAGTGTCTGATGGTGACTTACGTATCTCACGTGAGGGGATATAATACTGATGGTGGAAATGAAAACGCCAAGGAGCGTGAGGACTTATGCTTCACAGCAAAACCTCTCAGTTTGCAGATCAGTGAACTTGATGAACTGATCAAGAAGTTACAATCTCTTTTTGTTTCGTTCAAAATTCCACAGAAATCATATGAAAAGGAATTAAATAACTTGAATTCAAGAATCTCAAATCTAGATAGTTGTTTAACTCTAACACGGGTCACAAATTCTAACATGACTGACCAAATAAGCAGGGTGTCATCCAAGAGTGAGGAGTGAAGGATGTGGATTGAGCAGAAGGAGTTAGAGATCATTAAGACTAGAGATGAAAACATTTATTTGCATAGAGACAATTTGAAATTGTTAAAACAAAGGAATGTTTTTTGTTTAATCGCTAAAGGCTTTATGCTAACATTACTCAACTGCATCTGAATTGTGAAATAGGGCAGAAGATACATCGCATGATTTTACCCTTCCTTAAGTTTAAGGAAGATGAAATCGATGCAGAAGCATACAACTGTGAAAGTGTTGTATCTTTCGATGATGTGAATCCTAATTATATGAATGGTATGGACAAAATAGAATCTTTTACAAAGTCTAAAGACCATAATGACATGCTTAATGATCTTCTGGATGAAAATGATAAGCTGAAAATCAAGATCGAAACCATACAAAAATTCAACTCATTGAGTGCCAACTTAAGTTCAGAAAACAATATCGATGTTGAAAACGCATCTGAACTTAATGAGGACGATGATATGAGTGAAATTTCTGAAGAGGATGAAGTCGACTGTTCGTAATTTGTCAAGAGCGAACCTGCAAACCACAAAAACCTAATTTCTGAAAATTTTGTAGAATTCGCTCGCTTGTCCAAATCTAAGTCCCCAGTCCTTAAAGAAAAAGTTGTGTTTCAGAAGATTAGAACTACTCCAAATCAGGTATATAAAGTCATAGGAGTAACCGAACATCAAACTGCTAAACTCACTGCCATGGTGAACGAAGACAATGCAGATGGCTGTGATGGGTTTTTTTGGTCAACTCCTATAGACAATGCAGATGAAACAGTTGGTCTTTCAGAGCGAACGTCCTCGAAAACCAAAGGAAGATATGTACCAGAGCCACTGAATAAGCCTGACAACTTTGACATACCAAGTACAAGTCGCACAAAAGAAATACATGTAGAAGAAGACACCTCCACAAGAGAAACCTCATCTATGAAGAGTGAACCGACTGCCAAGAAGCTGAAACAAAAAGCTAATATCCATAGACAACCGAAGCAGGAGAAAAATCAAAAGCAGCAGAGAAACCTGAGATACACAAAGAATCTCTCAGAGCGATAGCATTTTTGGCGCTCTCAAAATGCTCACTTCTCTTATCCTAATAAAGATTTAAAGTCAGGGAAAAAGACTTTCGGGCCACATGAAGAACAAAACTGAAAGGAGAGGTTCGGACCCGAGAGCAACAACAACCGAAAGGAGAGGTTCGGTCCTGAGAGCAACAAGAACCGAAAGGATAGGTTCGGTCCGACCAACAACACTCAAAAATCCAACTTCAGCTCATCAGCAAGTAGCTACCGAAGGTCCAGGTTCGAACCCTCTAATGCCCATAAACAAAAAGTTGATTTCGAACCACAAGTCAGGAAAAATTCCCATTCTAAATTCTCTTTTTCTAATTCTTCTCTTCTCAATTCTCTTCTAAACCTTATTCTATTCCAGCACAAAGTTCAAAATCATCAACGAACTTAAAAGGAAAGTCGAAGATTTCTTCAGTCAAGGAAGACCGAATGCAGAATAATTCCCAAACACCAGAATCTGAAACCAAAACGTATGTAGCTAACTCTAACAAAATCAAAGTGTTTACTATTAAGAGAAAAGATGAAACAACCTTAGTAAAACGAACATATCTTGTTGATGTTTCTATTACTATTCATGTTCCTGTGAAAGGCTCACGTGAACCCAAGAAACTTTGGGTTCCTAAATCTGAATAATTTTTGCATGTTATTAGTGACGAGAAGTTTGACAAAGAATGTTACATTGACAGTGGTTGCTCACATCACATGACCGGAAGAAAGGAAGAGCTAAGGGAGTTTCGATCTCTTCAAAATGGTGGGAATGCCAAGTTCGGTACCAACTCCTACAGAACGATAAAAGGTTATGGGATGATAACTAATGTAGACTTTACAATAAGAAAGGTGGCGTACGTTGAAGGGTTGCAACATAATATCATCAGTGTATCTCAACTGGTGGGAGGTACCGGTCTTAAAGTTTCTTTCGACGACGATGGTTCAGAGATTATAGAGAAGAAATCCTACAAGGTCATCCTCAAATCAGACCAAAAAGGTGAAATGTTTCCTCTAAATCTCAAACCAATCAAAGGAAATCCTGCTATATGTCTTTTGTCCAAAGCTCATTCTGACGAAAGCTGGTTGTGGCACCGAAGGCTCTCACATCTCAACTTCAAAGACACCAACAAGCTTGTTACTGGAGGTCATGTTCGGGGTCTTCCATTACTCAAGTTTGATCGAGAACACTTGTGCGCTGCATGCGAAATGGGGAAACAAAGTCGTCAAAGTTCACCCATCAATTATAAACACAAAAGTTGTTGAACCACTTGAGTTGCTTCACATCGACTTGTGTTGTCCATCATCAATCGAAAGCATTAGCGGTAGCAAGTATATTCTTGTTATTGTTGATGATTTCTCACGTTTTACATGGGTGTTCTTTCTGAAGCACAAATCTGAGGCCACTCCTAAGCTAAAGATGTTTATCAAGTAGGTTGAAGTGCCATTGAGAAAAGTCGTTCGAAACATTAGGAGCGACAATGGACTGGATTTCAAGAACAAAGAATTTCAAGACTTTTTGGCAGAAAAAGGAACCAGTCACAACTTCTCAGCCCCTTACACGCCTCAACAGAACGGTATTGTCGAAAGACGAAACCGATCCTTGTGTGAGGCGGCCCGGACTATGCTAAGTTTTGCTTCTCTTCCCTTATATTTCTGGACTGATGCTATTGCTGCAGCATGCTTTACACAGAACAAGTCTTATCTCAACAGGCGTTTCTCTCTCACTCCTTATGAGAACATCAGAACAAGTTTGATGTTAAAGAAGACGAAGGAATTTTTCTGGGATATTCTCTCATTTCAAAAGCATATCGGGTTTTAAACAAGCGTTCTAGAAAGATTGAAGAAACCTATTATGTGACTTTCGATGACAGCTACGACAAGAAGCTAAAGACTACTGAAGGAGAAATTGGAGAGATTTTCTCTCAAATAGGTCAAGTCACAGCCACGATTGCCAATTTATTTGATCAGTGTGTGGACTTATTCGGTGATCCTGAGAAAGCCACTCTCTCGGAAGCCAAGGCGGAAGACAACAAAATGGGTGACGGAGAGCATGTTCCAAACTAACCTCCTCAGCACGGCGCTTCAGTTGAGGGGGAGAATCCATTCTCTTCAAATCAACCGAACACACACTTTCAGGGGGAGAAATCTATCCCGGTGGCACCCGAAGGTCATGTATCACCCGAAAGTCTTGCATCACCCGATGGTCCTGCATCACCCAAGGGTCATGTAGCACCCGAACATCCAGCCACACCCGAAAGTCCAGAAGCACCAGAAAATCCAACTACACCTGAGAGTTCTGTTGCACCTGAAGGTCTGAACCAACCTGAAAAACCAAATGATTCATCATCAGTCGAGGGGGAGAATTCCGATATGTTCTATGATGATGATAGTCAATCTGAATTGGAAGAAATGATCAATGCCGAATTGGATCCATCCTATGATCCAAACTATCCTCCCCTCATTAAATGGACCAGAGATCATCATGTATCTCAGATAGTGAGTAATGTATCTGAAAAGGTCCTGACCCGATCCCAAGTGAAGGCAAAGCAAGCCTCTCTATTCTCCAAAGTAGAGTTATGCATGTGTAACTCCTTCGTGTCTAAAGTTAAGCCGAAGACAGTCAATATGGCTCTTGATCATTCTGATTGGGTTCAGGCTATGCAAGATGAACTCAATGAGTTTGAACGCAACAAGGTTTGGCGCCTTATTCCAACACCTAAAGATGCCTCAGTCGTTGGTCTCAAATGGGTATTCAGAAACAAGATGGATAAGGAAGGTAATGTAATTCGAAATAAAGCTCATCTCGTGGTGAAAGGATACTACCAGGAAGAAGGAATTGATTATGAAGAAACTTTTGCTCCGGTAGCAAGGCTGGAATCTGTTAGAATATTTCTTACCTACACTGCACACTTGAACTTCGACGTCTACCAAATGAATGTAAAATGCGCCTTTCTGAATGGAGAACTTGAAGAAATGGTTTACGTGGAGCAACCTCCTGGTTTTGTAAATGAAAAGCATCTAAATCACTGTTATATTCTGGACAAGGCAGTTTACGGTCTGAAACAAGCGCCTCAGGCTTGGTATGAAACACTAACTAAGTTCTTAAAGATGTCTAAATTCAAACAAAGTTCAGTTGACCCAACCTTCTTTCGAAAGAAGGAAGGTAACCACCTTATGATAGTTCAAATCTATGTCGATGATATCATCTTTGGCTCAACGAATCCTAGCTTAACAACTGAATTCAGAAAGCCGATGGAGACTAAATTTGAAATAAGCTCAATGGGTCGAATTAACTTTTTCCTTGCTTTAAACATTAGACAGGGACCCGAAGACATCTTTATCAATCAGGAAGCATACACCAAGACTCTTCTTGCTAAATTCAGCATGATGGGAGATTCAAAAGTCAAAGTTCCAATGGCGTTTGGCACCAAGCTCACACCATCCTTGGATAAACCGACAGTCGATATAACGTTATACCGCCAGATGATTGGATCCTTGATGTACCTCACAGCTAGCAAGCCCAATATAATGTCTTCTGTGTGTTATTGTGCCAGGTTTCAAGTGAATCCTCGTGAACCACACATGCTAGTAGTGAAGAATATACTTCGGTATTTGAAGCGAACCACCTCTCTCGGTCTCTGGTATCCATCAAACTCAAGTTTCTTTGTTCAAGCCTACTCAGATGTAGACCTTGGAGGATGTGGTTTAGACAGGAAAAGCACTACATGAGGATGTCAATTCCTCGATGGGAAATTGGTGAGCTGGAAATATCAGAAACAAACATGTGTTTCACTGTCTACAGCCGAAGCAGAATACATTGCAGCCACCTCTTGCACATCTCAAGTGATTTGGATCCAAAGCCAACTCCGGGACTATGGACTTAATATGAAAAAGATCCCACTATATTTTGACTCAGAAAGTGCAGTTAGGATCTGTCATAACCCAGTGCAACATTCCAAAACCAAACACATTGCACTAAGGTATCACTTCATTAAAGATCACGTTGAAGACGAAAACGTAGAGATTCATTTTGTACGCACTACTGATCAACTGGCTGACATTTTCAACAAAGCTCTTCCTGAATCAAGTTTCAATAAAATTCTACAAGGGCTAGGTATGATGGAACCGGAGTCAGTACCAAAAACTACTTCTCAAGACTAAAGGTTGGAAGCGAAATGAACCGAACATTCGGCTTCGGTTCACATCAGTGCTGAAATGAACCGAGCGCTCGGGTTCGATCCTATTCTCTTGTCTTCGCTTATCACTTAAAGGTAGCTTCCTTGGTTGTAAACTTTTTGTATCCTTTCTTCTCAATTACATCTCTCTTATTTTCCAAAACTTTTTCTTTTTTAAATTCATTTTTTTTTTGCAACCGAAATAGACCGAACGCTCGGGTTCGGTTCCAAAAAAATTTTTGTGTGTTTGTTTTTTAATTTTGTTTCTTTAAATCAAAATTTCCAAAAAAAAAAATTGTGTGTTTGTTTTTTATTTTTCTTTCTTTAAATCAAAATTTCCAAAAAAATTTTGTGTGTTTGTTTTTTTTATTTTTCTTTCTTTAAATAGAAAATTCCAAATTTTTTTATTATTATTTGTGTTCGTTAAGTTTCCTGTGTGGATATTTATGGGGAAATTCTAGTTCTCACATTTTTATTAGTTAAGTGTCCCTAGAAGCATGCTGATGTATGTGTCCAAAGCCTCACTTGATTCTGAATAATAGCCTTACTGACTTGGTATATACAAGCCTTGTCTTCCCAATTAGGCTTTTATATTTATTTTAATCATGAGCTACCTTACTCTCTTCTCACATGAGATAAGATTTATCTGCTTGGTCCTTATTTTAACAGCAGAGGTACTTTGGTTTCTTTACACCATCTCCAATACTTTTCTCCATCCTATTCGCTTCATAAACGTAACCCTTGAGACTCTCAGAAATTACCACTGAGGTTTATGGTTATAGAATTTCTGTGTTCATGATCTTAGCTCTGTGCCACTACGTGCTAAGTGAAACCCACATTTCAATACCTACCATGAATTGATGGTAAGCCATTACATTTGTAGTTGTATCATGAAATCTCTTTCTTTTGTGTGATTCTTATGAAATTGTTACTAACCCTGACATTTCTTCCCATAAAATCCAGTTTTACTATTTTAAGATTTCACAAACCAACATTTCCAACAAGTCACCACAAATACATCCCAACCTACTTGTTCAACAGACCATATTGGTCTCACAACTACTTCAGTCGATTTCTGTCTTATGTCAAGATCAGGAATTATGCACTGAAGCGAAAGCCACCCAAATTAGCCTAATTAAAAGAAGCCTTTCAACACTTCTCAATAAGTGTCTGATCGTAATTCAACGGGAAACCAAGCAAACACTTTAAGGTCTCTCTTGACTTTGAAGGAAGAGATTCGTGCCCGGGATCCATTGTTTTGTGTCTTTACTGATATCACAAATTCCCACATATGTGTTGCTTTATTTTCTATTCTTCTACACACTATGCACGATTTTTTTTGATTTTCCCTAATTCTGGTTTCATTACTTACAAGCTATGTTTCGCTATGGAATTTGAAGTTATAAAAGTGTTGTGGCTCTCAATGTTACACGTGGTTATTATTCTTTAAGATGGCACTCACTCTAAAGGGATAAGTTGTTGACTCAGCGGGAAGTCAAATCGCTTTGATTTTCAAACGCCGCCAGATGGGAAGGCGTGCGAAGTGGAACCGTTTTTTTTTAAACGGCATCTGATGGGAAGGCGTGTGGAACGGGACTGTTTTCTCTCTCCTGCGTAATCATCGGGGCTCCAACCTGTCACTAGTCCATCACCTAAGGAAACTCTTCGTATTTTTCTCGAAGATTTGGGATAGATTCTTATCTCTCTTCTCACCACGGTATAAAAGGTAACATCGACCGTTATTTACCTCCTTACTGCCCCCAATATTCAGAGATTATTTTACTGTTCATCATCTCTCCCAACTTCTTCACTTCAATGTCGGACTCATCTTCTGTTCATGCTACTTCTCACATTCTGCCGATTCGTCCTTAACAAAGCTTGATCATCGATCTCACTCCACAAGCTTACGATGCATTCAGGTCTCCGATCATCGAATGTCTCAAATATTCACCGCTGGTTCCCGCTCTCACCAAAGTTGAAACTGTTCCCATGGAGTGTCTATCGCAAATCTTCTCCACCACTCACTATGATAAGTCTGTCGAGAGAATCTTCTTCGACATTATTGATCACAAGACCTCTATCTACAAGCAACGATTCTGTTTGCTTTTAGGGTTTCAACCTGATGAATCTAGGGTTAATCCTGAATCTATCCCGGTGGGACAGTTATTTTCCATGTTCTATAACATGGGATACACTAAGATTCTGACGATGGTAATTAAATTCAAGAAATCGTGCTTGCCTCCTTAATGGAACGGGTTCTTCACCGTATTGTTAAACGGGTTATCGGAATGTAGTGACGGGTCAGACGGGGCGAGTCGTCTGTTTATGACTATTGTACATGGGGTTTAGCATGGCATCAACCTCGATTATGGGTCAGTTCTATGGCAGCAGCTGATTCAGAGCCTAACTTCTACATCTCGTCATTCAGAGATCTCCTACGCCCGCTTCTGGACGCTGATAACAAAGTGGGTGATGGACAAGTACCACACTCCAATTGTTGCTGATTCTCCACTCTCTTCAATAGGTACTGTTCACACTTTGAAGATTATTGTCTCTGATTCATCTAAGTTTCAGTTCGTTGGCTGCATCCCTGAGTTGATGTTTGGAGACGTTCCAAGCGACATCCGCATCATCAGAACCTACAAGGAGTTTCGTCGCTCTGGTCCTAGAGAGCTCACTCCTGACATGACTAAATCCATTCACAATGCTGATTGGCCCACTCCAAGGGGAAAGAAGAATGACAAGAGAAAAGGCAAGATGGTTGCCAAAGGAGCGAAAGGTCCCTCTCTAAAGAAACGCAAACCTACAAAAGAGGCTTAATCTCCTCCACTGAAGAAGAGGAAGACCCAACCTAGGCGAAAGCTAATTCTTGCCTCCTCCTCCAGCGAATCTGAGGAAGAGAGCTCAGACTCCGAAGAGTCCCTACGTGGTAACACTCCTCCACGTTCGCCTACCCCTGAGGTACATGTTTCTCCTAGACCTGTCTCTCCTCCACCAATCTTCGTTTCTATTTTCATTCCCCCCATAACCTCCACCACTCAAATACCACCTACCTCTATCCCAGTACCCCCTCCCATCTTCACTGAAGCTACCACAACCATCGCTGAAGTTAGAACCAACATATCTGATACGGGGGTTCCTACTAAAGCACCTGAACCCACTTCCACAACCAAGCCTCCTCCCTCATCTCCTGCCGACTCAGCAGATGACGAAGCATCTTTTCTTGGTAGAGAGAACATGACATTTGACTCGGTCTATTACAGTCCATATTAGATGGAAAGTGACGATGATGATGATGCTCCAGTTACCAAGAAGCATCTCAAGGAGCTCCATGAGAAGATTGATTCTCTCATTGCTTCCTCCTCCTCTTCCTCACAGTCTACCCTCTCAGAGGCTCCTATTCAGGGGATTGTTGATAAGCATACTAAGGCCCAGGAAGCCTCTATGAACTCTGCCACTTCCACTATTGATGCCACTACCAAGGCATGTGCTGCTGAGACCGAAAAAGTTGAAAAACTATTTGTTGACGCTTCTTCTCATTTGCAGTCTTTACAGGGCACTGCTGACTCTAATGCAGAGAGGCTTCACTCTCTTGTCAACCAGCTTGCTACATCAGTTGCCACTGAACTGCAGTCATTCGCTAGTCTTCGTCAAGCTCTCAGTGATAACAACTCCTCCTCTAAAGCGACTATTGAGGAGCGACTGTCTAAGCTGCATAAAGACCTTGCTGCAGAGAATTCACTCATGGACGCTCTCGCTCATAAAACTACTGCTCTTAAGCTCAAGAGTATTCAGCTTTTCCATTCTCAAAAGGAAATTGAATCTCTTCCATCTAAGCGAGAAGTTGTCTCTTCAAGTGTTTCGGATGTCCACGCCGCCCTTTCAAACATCCCTGAAGCCCATGATCCGATTCTGAATTATTCGGTGAGTCGTACTCTCGCAGAGAAGCTTGATCCTACCCTGTCTCTCCTAATCAAAATTGAACGGCTCCTTGAGTTCATGCCCATTCCGAAACAAGGGGGAGAGGATGGATCTCAACCGCCTCCTACTTCTATAGCAATAAAAACAACTGAACCTCCTTCAACAGGTCAAGCCTCAGGTTCGGGTGTCAAATGTTGGGTTTTGAGCAATCTAACACTTCCTAAGTGTGCATGCAACCCTAATAAACCTTGGATCTATGTTTGTCTAAATACATGCAAAATAATAATTTTCCAAGGTTTATAACCTATCTAACATGGCATGGGGAACATTTCAACATAAAAGAGTTAGAAGAGATTACATACCTTTTGGTGAGTTTGGTTCTAAGGAGTTTGAGGGCCAAGCACCAATAGTGTGAATGCCTCAAATGGAATCACAAACACCACAAACTCTTGGAAAACTTTGAGAGAGTATACACCTTGTATAAAATCGGCCACACACATGCACACACATACTAGTTCACTAGTTTTCTCTTAGGCTCCATTTCATGCTCCATAAGCATGCTTATATAGTGTGCATGGTTAGGGTGAAACCCTAATAACCCATGTCTTTTCCTTTTCCAAGGATCCATGGGTTAAAAGCTCCATGGATCATCCATGGACTTCCACATAAGCCTAGCCCATTAACAAATGAGTATTAGCCCACACTATATAAAACAAATAGCCTATAATTTAATTAGTCTTCCTTTTAATCTCTAAATTAATTCATAATTAATTTAAGACTAAAATTAATTAAATAACGTAACTTCATATTAATATATTATAACTCATAATATATTAATAAACATATGTGTATAACTCTCATAAAATTATCCATAATAGTTTCGATGAGATGCAACCCAAATGGACCATGTCGGTCGGGTCAAGTATATACCAAATAAGTTATGGACTTAGACACCTTATCCAACAGACTCCCACTTGGATAAGTCTAATAACTATATTTTCCTATAACTTCAGGAACCAACTAACAATCGTAGCTCTCGAAAACTCCCTCGAACAATGAAGACTCTGTCAAACTATGAAGCACCATTTTAGATAAGTGATCACATAATCCTCTGTTCTCATGATATCAGCCGGACAAACACATGGAACTATGTCTTGCTTATTGTCTAGCAGTTGTTTCTCGTTTTTCCGATTTGTTTGACGAAGAACTTCACTGAACACATCGGTTTAGTTCTGACCAGGCCTGGTACATGGGTCAACACAAAATCATCAAGGGGCCCAGATATCGCTTCTATTTCTAGAAGGAACAGATAAACTTCGACTGATATGCTTGTTCTACTACTTATTGAATTGTACACAAAGGCACGTTTTATAACATCAAGTTACTGATGTGTTTACGTGCAATCAATGCACAACCAACTCATAGGTAACAACTCATATCTCTAGGTTTAAAGATTTATATGATGTTATCGTCTCACGATCACTCGAGATAAATTCCATGAAGTGATACAAGTGAGCATGGGTTTATACCTATACTCATAACTTATGAGTACTCATGAATGTTGCAGCAACCATTGCCATGTCTAAACACCTTTAAGGCATCTACAAACCCAATTCATGACAATCTTGATTCATACCTACTTCCGACGTATGATCGATTGTGGAGGTTTGAATAAATTAATTATTCTGGAAGTCAAAACATGCAAAACTGAAACAATAGTAAATAATTAACAATGATAGTAACACTTTACTCATAAATAAATCACAAATTTTATTCATCATCAAACATCGATTACATTTTACAAGTTTCAGGAAAACTATCTAACCTATAAAACTAATATCGTCCCTCAGCCCGATGCGTCTCGCATGCTGAAAATGCTTAACCCTCGCCAGTTCCTTCGTAAGGGGATCTGCAGGATTCTCATCCGACGATATCCTCCTTGTCACAAGGAGTCCTTCTTCAATCTTGTGTCTTATGAAGTGATATTTTCTGTCAATGTGTCAGGATCTGCCATGATCTCTTGGTTCCTTGGCTAAGGTAACCGCACTATTGTTGTCACAGAAAATCTCTATAGGTTCCTTAATAGCTGGTACAACTCCAAGGTCTCTGATGAAGTTCTTTAGCCATATCGCCTCCTTCACTGCTTCACTCGCTGCTATATACTCTGATTCACAAGTCGAATCAGCCACCGTCTCCTGCTTGGAACTCTTCCAAGAAATTGCCCCTCCATTTAAGGTAAAGATCCAGCCCGACTGAGAGCGGAAATTATCCCTATCAGTCTGAAAACCAGCATCACTATACCCTAATACTTTCAAGTCATCACAGCCACCAAGGGTAAGGATCCAATCCTTAGTCCTCCGTAGGTACTTGAGAATGTTCTTTGCCGCGGTCCAATGAGCCTTGCCAGGGTTCCCCTGAAACCTGATGACCATGCTCAAAGCAAATGCCACATCAGGACGGGTACAAGCCATGGCATACATGATCGAGCCAACTGCGGAAGCATATGGTAATTGGATCTTCTCAGCTATCTCTGCCTCTGTACTCGAACTCTGAGTCTTACTCAGTTTGGTATTGCTTTGGATCGGTAAATCTCCTTTCTTGGAATTCTCCATGTTGAACCTTTTCAACACCTTATCCAAGTAGATACTCTGACTAAGTCCAATTAGTCTTCTACTCCTTTCTCTTAATATCCTTATCCCTAGGATATAGGTAGCCTCCCCTAGGTCCTTCATAGCAAAGCACTTCCCAAGCAGGACTTAACCTCCTGCAAGGTTGGGATGTCATTTCCTATGAGTAGTATGTCATCCACATACAGTACCAAGAAGCTAACTATACTCCCACTAGCTCTGACATACACGCAAGACTCATCTTCGCTTCTCGAGAAGCCAAACTCTTTTACCTTCTCATCAAAACAAAGATTCCAGCTACGAGATGCTTGTTTTAATCCATAAATGGATTTCTCAAGCTTGCATACTCTATTAGGGTACTCTGCATTGACAAAACCCTCTGGCTGATTCATGTACACATCCTCAGCCAACTTTCCATTAAGGAAAGCGGTTTTGACATCCATTTGCCATATTTCATAATCATGAAATGCGGCAATGGCTAACATAACACTAATAGACTTAATCTTTGCTACCAGCGAAAAGGTTTCATCATAATCAACACCTTGAGTTTGAGTAAAACCCTTCGCAACTAGTCGAGCCTTATAAGTATGCACTTTTCCTTCCATGTCTGTCTTCTTCTTGAAGATCCATTTGCACCCGACTGTTTTACGGCCTGGTACATTGTCAACCAAGTTCCAAACTTGATTGTCATAAAGGGACTGTATCTCGCTGTCCATAGCCTCCTTCCATTTAGCAGACTCCGGGCCTGCCATGGCTTCCTTAACACTGCTAGGTTCATCCAAATTTACTAGTGTACTATCACTAATAAACGTATCACCTTCCTTAGTAATATGAAAACCATAATAAAACGAAGGTGTGTTCCTAACCCGTGTGGAACGCCTCGGAGGTACAGACTCGTCAGCTGGATCAACAAGAGTTTCCTCCTCAGGTTGATTGCTAGTGTCTGAGGTTCCTTCACCAATTGATTCTTGAATTTCTTCAAGATCAATCTGCCTCCCACTGTCTCCTTGGCTTATAAATTCTTTCTCATGAAAGACCCCTCTTCGTGCTACAAAGACCACATTCTCACTGGGTCTGTAGAAGAGGTAGCCGAAGGATTTCTGTGGGTAGCCGATGAAAATACACCTTTCACTTCGGGTTTCAAGCTTATCATGAGTTTCACGCCTCACGAAGGCTTCGCAACCCCAAATTTTGATGTGGTCCAAATTGGGATCCTTCCTAGTCCACATCTCATGAGGTGTTTTGGTAACCTTCTTTGTAGGGACTAGATTAAGGATATGGGCGGCAATCTCTAAGGCATACCCCCAAAAAGAGATTGGTAACGAAACTCGACTCATCATAGAGCGAACCATGTCCAACAAGGTTCGATTACGCCTCTCAGCTACACCATTCAGCTGTGGTGTCCTGGGAGGAGTCAGTTGTGAGACAATCCCACACTCCTTAAGATAGTCAAGGAACTCGGTACTAAGATACTCACCACCTCGATCGGATCGAAGCATCTTAATGTTCCTGCCCAATTGATTTTCTACTTCCTGTTTGAATTCCTTAAACCTTTCAAAGGTTTCGGACTTATGTTTGATTAAGTAGACATACCCATATCTACTAAAATCATCAGTAAAAGTCACATAATATCGATTAGCATCCCTTGTGGCGGTTTTGAATGGCCCACATACATCAGTATGTATTAGGTCCAACAAACCTTCACCCCTCTCACAAGTTCCAGTGAAGGGTGATTTTGTCATCTTTCCAAGTAGACAAGATTCACAACTATCATCTGATTTAAGGTCAAATGATTCCAAGACTCCACTCTTTTGGAGTTGGCCTATGCGTTTCTTGTTTACATGTCCAAGACGACAATGCCACAACGATGCTTTATCTAGGCTAGTAGAAGAATCAATATACAACACATTATTTCCAAAGTTGTCTACAATCGACACAGTTTCATACACACCATCACAAGGTAATGCTTTAAAATAAAACACATTATTAAAGAAAGCATTAATACCACCACATTCATTATCAAATGAAAAGGTAAAACCTTGTTTGTACAAAGCATGAAAAGAAATAATATTCCTTGCCATTTCAGACGAGTACACACATTTATTCAAATCTAATTTTAACCCATTATTAAGCAACAAAGTATAAACTCCAATCTTGGAAACAGGTGAAGCCTTCCTATTCCCTATGATTAAGTTTATCTTCCCGTGCTCCACATCCTCACTTCTTCTTAGGCCCTGCAAATCAGAACATATGTGAATACCACATCCTGTATCAAGCACCCAAGAGTTAGAGTATGTTGAGTAATTAGACAATATAGTGTAAATACCTGCGTAGGTGGGTTTCACTTTCCCATCCTTTAGATCATGCAAGTACTTAGGGCAGTTTCGCTTCCAGTGTGGCTTTTCATGGCAATAAAAGCATTCAGCATCCTTGGGAATGGCAGAAGAAGTGGCAGAACCGTTCTTGGTCTTTGATGAGGAGCCTTCAAGAGACTTTCCCTTGGTACCCTTCGAAGGGTGCTTCCTCTTCCTCCCTTTGCCTTGCCCAATAGCTAAAACAGGGGTAGAAGTTGGAGTAGGAGTAGTAGAGGTAACAACCGCTTTACCCTTAAGACCGGTTTCAACGGTCTTCAAGAGTCCTTGAAGCTTGCTGAGGGTAACTTCCTCCTTGTTCATATGATATGTCATTTGAAAATGATCATAACAAGAAGGCAAGGAGTGCAAAATGATGTCAATTGCCAACTCCTTGGGGATGTTAACATTCAGCTTCAGTAAACGGTCCACATACCTTTGCATCTTTTGCATGTGGCCCATGACGGATTCACCATCCTTCATGCAGGTAGTTATTATGGAGGAGATTATTTCATACCGCTCCTGACGAGCACTCTGATGGTACCTTTCCATCAGGTCTTGGTGCATCTCAAAAGGGTAGAAATCTTCATACGACTTTTGGAGCTCGGCTGTCATCGTGGCCATCATGATACATGCCACCTTAGTAGCATCTTTCTCATGAGTCCTGAATTCAGCGATCTCCTCAGGAGTAGTAGTAGACTCATCAAGTTCTTTTAACTCCTTATCGAGGATATATTCCTTGTCCTCATAACGAGTAACCATCCTGATGTTCCTAATCCAATCCATGAAGTTGGAACCATCCAAGATGACCCTCCCACAAAGATTCATGAGAGAGAAACAACTAGTTGGGTTAGAGCCTAAAGCATTAGTGTTTGAAGACATCTGAAAGAAGAAAGTAAGTTTAGATTAGATATTTAGGATCCTTAATAAGACACCCAAATGTAATATTAAGGCTAGGATCCAATCACAATATATTACACTTAGAAGAGGGATGCCGTAATCTAAGTAATAATATATTTGAAAGGTAGGTGAATGATGATTCACCAATTTCCACCATGAAAACGAAATGATTTATTAGGTTTAATTGGATTTGAAATTCCTAGATTCTTTTGTGATTCATTGAACTTTTCAATGGCATGTTTCAATCTCGATTGTGCCCTTCAAGTTTTGTGACTGGGATGCCGAGGATCACAAAACCAGGTGTGAATAACCATGCTAATTCACTTGGTACTCTTAATATTATCACCTAATCAATGTGCCGGTTAACCACACACGCTCCATTGATCTATGACAAACATTAAGTCACCCTTCGTGATCCTTACTAGTCCTAGTTAGTGTGCCGGTTAACCACACACGCTCCACCAACGACTTGGTAAGGTACAAAGTGTGAATTTCATGGACTAGCACCATGTTCACATTTTCCTAAAATAACTAAGATTGGGAATTAAAAGAGTTTAGTTATTTTATAACATTCATTATACTTTTAATGAGGATTTAAAGTTATTGTTCTACCCGTTCGGCTAACGACCCTCCACCGATCAAGCAAGCGGTGGGTGAGAGTATACACCCATTAAGTCGCCATTTTATAAGCAACAACCTTATACCCACCTTATAGACCGGCTTCGTGAATGAGGCCTACTAACGGTAAAACGACTTATTCTTATACATATATATAATAATTAACCATTAATGTTATAAATAGTATAAGGGTTGAATTTTAACTATTAAAACTCTATGGTTTGGAATTAAAGTTTATTAAAGTGTGTGAAACTTTACAAATTCCAAAACTTGAGGGCAAGTTTTGTAACTTTGCAAAACTCTTCATTTCATAACTTATGAATTAAAGGTTCACAAAAATGAAGACTCTTCATTTTCATGTAACTTATGTGTTTTAAGTGTGTGTTAAATGAAAGTGACCTTTGGAAATCCATAACTTGAGGACAAATTATGGACTCCATTAAAACACATAAATGATAAAGAATTAAACCTAAACAATTCAGCAAATAATTCCTATCATTTTCTAAATTCATAAGAACATGAACATGATCATCAAAAATTCAAGAATTATATGAACACATAAAATCATGGAATTTTGATATATGCTATTGTAAATGGATTAGAACAACCATTACACCAACTAAAATAAGTTTTATAACACCAAAACAATTTAGGGTAATGTTTCTAGTCCATTTCCAGCAGCAAAAGTCGAGAATCTGCACTCTTTCAATCCTACTCGACGAGTGCATGAACTGACTCGTCGAGTAGGTTGAAGTTTGCCTTGGACTCGTCGAGTCCCCCCAATGGACTCGGTGAGTCCACCATGCAAACAGCAATGATTTCGACTTTTTTCACTATTTTGCATCAAGTATCAAACAAGCAAGCCTAGGCTCTGATACCACTGTTGGGTTTTGAGCAATCTAACACTTCCTAAGTGTGCATGCAACCCTAATAAACCTTGGATCTATGTTTGTCTAAATACATGCAAAATAATAATTTTCCAAGGTTTATAACCTATCTAACATGGCATGGGGAACATTTCAACATAAAAGAGTTAGAAGAGATTACATACCTTTTGGTGAGTTTGGTTCTAAGGAGTTTGAGGGCCAAGCACCAATAGTGTGAATGCCTCAAATGGAATCACAAACACCACAAACTCTTGGAAAACTTTGAGAGAGTATACACCTTGTATAAAATCGGCCACACACATGCACACACACACTAGTTCACTAGTTTTCTCTTAGGCTCCATTTCATGCTCCATAAGCATGCTTATATAGTGTGCATGGTTAGGGTGAAACCCTAATAACCCATGTCTTTTCCTTTTCCAAGGATCCATGGGTTAAAAGCTCCATGGATCATCCATGGACTTCCACATAAGCCTAGCCCATTAACAAATGAGTATTAGCCCACACTATATAAAACAAATAGCCCATAATTTAATTAGTCTTCCTTTTAATCTCTAAATTAATTCATAATTACTTAAAGACTAAAACTAATTAAATAACGTAACTTCATATTAATATATTATAACTCATAATATATTAATAAACATATGTGTATAACTCTCATAAAATTATCCATAATAGTTTGGATGAGATGCAACCCAAATGGACCATGCCGGTCGGGTCAAGTATATACCAAATAAGTTATGGACTTAGACACCTTATCCAACATCAAAGACAAAGGGACGAAAATTGATGACGAGAGTGATGACGATAAAGAGACGATTGCAGATCTCTTAAAGAAGCAAGGTCGTGATAAAGATGCTGATATGAGCGCTTTGGTTGCCAGAGAGGCTAAGGCGACTGAAAGAAAAATGAAAGAGGCTCATGACCTTCTTGAGAGTAGGAAAACCCTTTTTCCTCCGTGGACTCTTGAGAAGCTTTTGAAGGAAGCGATTGAAACTCCCAGCATTTTGTGGCTCGAATCGGTGATCTCATTGGATCGTATCAATTTTGACGATTCACAGTTTGACATGCCACTGACCCGAAAGGCCTTCATTTTCAATGCCTTTGATAACGTTGCTGAAATCCCTCGTCCTTATCCAAAGGTTGATAGGGATCTAGTCGAATTCTATCTGAAGTCTGCCCAACCATAGTATCAAACTTGAAGTGCTCAGAAGATAGTCAACGTTCGGGTGCTCAAGCCGTTTCGAGGGGGAACTTCACGAACGTTCGGTTCAAGGTGCTAAGGGGTTTTGCTAAGACCGAACATGCCTTATCGCTTGCTGATCTCCAATTATGAATTCACATGATTGGATTATTTCGCACAACATCCTCCTTACTAACGAAGCTGAGTATGCTCCGATTATTGATCATTTCAAGAGGATGCTTCTTTGCTACATCATGGAAGTTGCCAAGATGGATCAGTAGATCGCTAGCATTTTCAACAAAAAGCCCACTATTTCTCCTGTTGGCTCTGCCAGTGACTTGAACATGATGCATGGGTAAGATTGACCCGAAAAGAAATTTTGTCATGTTTACAAGGAACAAAGGCCAAAAATGCCTGATCGCCTTGGCTGACAAACATCTTTACACCACTGCATGCTTGGAACATGTTCTAGGAATCATTCATCGTTGCAAGCAGAATTCAGCAGACGACAAGAAGTACTTCGATGACATGATCCAGTGGTATATTCTCTTCAGACAGACTATCCTCGCTCTTATCCCACGTCTGTTTGAAACCACTGAGAAAGTTCTTGCAGCTGGACCCAGCACGAAGAAGTGATAGTCTCGCTCCAATTGACGCAAAGGGGGACATTGTTAGGTCCAGAAGGTGTTGCGTCTTGGGCTCGACTCTTAGCCCTGTTTTGCATCCGGATTGGGCCTGTCCATCCGTGATTTATTTGTTAGGGTTTGAGTATTTATAGATGCTTGCATACATCTTAGTACGTAAGATTTTAGAGATAATTTAATTGCGTTCATTTTTCTTATCGATTGTAAAACCTAAAGCCTCTACAGCGGAAGTTCTTTGTCGAGCTCTGATGAGGCTTGAATCATTTGAATCATTAAGCATACTGTTGATTCCATCTCTTGTTTATTACTTTGTTTGAATCATTTTGCCAAACCTGTGTAAGATCTAAACGATCTAAGAGATTTATATCTCTTCATTAGCCATATGTTGTCTCCTTTGCGTGACTACCAATCCGACCTAGGCTGCAACATATGCAAATATGTGAAATTCTTCTTATCTGTTAACCATATGTTGTCTCCTTTGTGTGACTAACAATCCGACCTGGTACACAGCATATGCAACCTTCTACTTCTCAATCCCTCTAAAAACTATAAGTGATAATAATCTAAATCTATCTTCTCTCTTAATGATTGTCTGCTCACCCGATGTAAGGAGTACTATGGAAGTCCTTTATTACTGGGGCATATCAGGAAGCGGGAAACATGTTCCAGTACAATTAAAATTGAATACTCAAAGATTGTCTATAGATCTCGCTGCTCAATTTAGGTGGACAACAATATCCCTGGTCGTCGTCAACTGAATGGTCCTTAAGAAATAGTTTCTAGGAACTTAGTATCACTTTGTCTTATAACTAATAGTATGTCCTAATTTTGTCACAATTTTTCATGTTTAAGTGGACAACAATACTGACGACTGACCAGACAAAGACGTGAAGATAGAAGGTACTGACAAGCGGATAAAGGCTATCTAAAAACTTTGATCCCAAATCATTCTTAAAGTTAGATATCATTTTTATTTTTGTTAAATTTGTTCATATTTTCTTCTAATTTAAATATTAGAGCGGAATGAAAAAAAATTAGAAAAAAAACCAAACAAAAATCAGAATATTAAAAAAATCCAAAAATAATTTTGTTTCTGTTCTAAGTTTTCTCTTAGTTTTGTTTTTTCTTAAAAAATGATTTCAGGTATAGATAAGACTCATGAAGTTTATGTCGAAGATTTCCAAGCCATGGCTTCGTGCGTGAGCATCGAAGAATTCTTATTTGAAGGAGCAAGAAATGAAGATTATTCTTTCAACATTCAACCCTTCAACCCCAGAAGCAAGGTGAAGCTGAAATTTAAGAATATATGACAGATTGCAATGAAGCCTCCTCAATCAGTCTTCTGCTATCTTAAACCTGCTGAAGTGATCTAGAAGTTCAGTTCTCTCTGATGTTCTCTCTGAAGATTCTCAAGCTGAAAGCGCTAGCTTTCAAGAATCAGTACATCAAGCTTCCTCACCCGACGTGAGTTCAATTCCAAATCTTGAAGAATCATCCAACTGCTTAATATGAATTCATTCATTAAAGATTAGTGTTGAAGCCAAGTTCCCAATAAAGATTAACAAGAAAAGCCAGCTACTTTTTAGGGGGAGCTTGTTGGCTCATTTAAATTAAGAAAAGAAAGCTATAAACCAAGGGGGAGATTGTTGGGTTAATATTATGGTTTATACTTTGCTTTTCTAGGAAATTGTATTTTTATGTAGTATCTTATGTGTTTATGGTCAGGTTTATGACCAAGGGGGTGTTTACAGCCGTAAGCAAGTTTACAGCTGTAAACCCTATTTACGGCCCATGTTTCCCGTGTGTGTATATATAAGGGTGAGGGGAGGGAGGAAAGGATGATGAACACTAGAGGAGCTTAAGTGTGTTAATTTGAAGGTGTTCTAAAGATAGAGAAAAGAGAGTGTGTGTTAGTGTGTGTGAATCTTGTATCTGGATCTTCATTCATATCAATACATACAAGATTCATCATCTTCTTCTTCTCCTTCTCTTCTTATTGTGATCTGGCATCATCCGTTTGATTGGGATTTCGCACCATCAAACGGATCTGATTGGTACACAAGCATAATTAGGGAATTACAAAGCTGAATGTTAACTTTCATGAGGAGTTAGCAATATACATTATTCTACACTCCTCACCCTCTTGTTAGGAACAAAGATGAGGACTTTTGAGAACTATTGAGAGTAGTCTCAAAGGTAAGAATGTTGTTACCATTCCAACTATTGCCCCGGTTCTGGAAATCGGAGAAGGTAAAGGGAAAAAGAGGAAGACCCCTTCGAAGGGTACCAATGGAAAGTATCTTGATGGCTCCTCTTTGAGTGGAACCAAAGGTGGTTCTGCCACTCCCTCTTCCAACCCGAAGGATGCACAATGGTTCTACTATTAGGAAAATGGGCACAAGAAGCGAAGCTCCCCCAAGTACTTGTTGGATGTTATGGATTGGAAAGTTAAGCCCACCCATGCAGGTATTTACAATATATTATCTAATAACTCGCCATATACTAATTCTTCGGTCCTTGACATAGGGTGTGGGATTCACATTTGTTCTGATTTATAGAGCCCAAAAATAAGTGAGGATGTGGAGCACTTGAAGATAAACTTGATCATGGGGAATAGGAAAGCCTCACCTGTCACCAAGATTGGAGTTTATTCTTTAATTCTTAGTAGTGGGTTAATATTAGCTTTGAATAAATGTTGTTATTCGTCTGAAATGGCTAGAAATATTATTTATTTCCTTGGCTTGTACAAACGAGGTTATAGTTCTTCATTTGATAATGAATGTTGTAGATAAACTTAGGAAATAATGATTGAATATTGACTCTTTCACCAGTTTGGATAAGGCAACCTTGTGGAATTGTCATCTTGGACTTGTCAACAAGAAGTGCATAGGCCCACTCCAAAAGTGTGGTGTCTTAGCCATTTGACTTAAAGTCAGATGATAGTTGCGGGTCTAGTTTTCTTCGAAAAATGAGAAAGTCACCCTTCACTAGTAGTTGTGCAAGTGGTGAGGGTTTGTTGGATCTCGTACGCACAAATGTGTGCGAACCCTTGAAAACTGCCACAAGGGATGCTAATCGCTTCTATGTGACTTTTACTGATGATTATAATAGATATGGCTATATCTAATTACTCAAGCATAAGTTGAAAACCTTTGAAAACTTCAAAGAGTTTAAACAGGAAGTGGAGAATCATTTAGGCAGGAACATTAAGATGCTTCGATCCGATCGAGGTGGTGAGTATCTTAGCATAGAGTTCCTTGACTGTCTTAAGGACTTTGGAATTGTTTCACAATTGACACCTCATAGGACACCACAACTTAATGATTTGGTCGAAATCGAACACTGTTTAACATGGTTTGTTCCATAATGAGTGGAGCTTCGTTGCCAATCTCATTTTAGGTGTATGCCTTAAAGACTGCCACCCATATCCTTAATCTAGTCCCAACTAAAAAGTTTACCAAAACACCTCATAAGATGTGTACTGGGAAAGCTCCCACTTTAGACCACATCAAGATTTGGGCTTACGAGGCTTTCATGAGGCGCGAGACTCACGATAAGCTCGAACCTTGTAGTGAGCGGTGTATCTTCATCGGCTACCCACAAAAATCCTTTGGTGATATCTTCTACAGACCCAATGAAAATGTGTTATTTGTGGCAAGGAGAGGAGACTTTTGTAAGAGTGAATTCATAAGCCAAGGAAAAAATTGGAGGTGAATTCATCTTGAAGAGCTTCAAGATTTAAGTGGTGATGGAACCTTAAACCATAAGAATCAACCTGAGGAGGAAGCTCCTATTGAACCGACTGACAAGTCTCTACCTCTGAGGAATTCCACCAGAGTTAGGAATTCACCTGATCATTACTATGGTTTCCATATTACTACGGAAGGTGATACATTTATTAGTGATAATACACTGGTAAATCTGGATGAACCTAACAACTATAAGGAAGCCATGGTAGGCCCTGAGTCAGCTAAATGGAAAGAGGCTATAGAAAGCGAGATCCAATCCATGTATGACAATGAAGTTTAAAACTTGATTGAGAATGTACCGGGTCGTAAGATAATAAGTGGAAATGGATCTTCAAGAAGAATACCGAAATGGATGGTAAAGTACACACGTACAAGGCGCAACTGGTTGCAAAAGGCTTCTCTCAAACTCTAGGAGTTGACTATGATGCAACCTTCTCGCCAGTAGAAATGATTAAGTCTATTACTGTTATGCTAGCCATAGCTGCACTTCATGACTATGAAATATGGCAAATGGATGTCAAACCCGCTTTCCTTAATGGAACGTTCGTTGATGATGTTTACATGAGTTAGCCAGAGGGTTTTGTCAATGAAAAGCACCCTAATAGATTGTGTAAGCTTGAGAAATCCATTTATGGATTGAAACAAACATCTCGTACATGGAATCTTTGTTTCAATGAGACAATCAAAGAGTTTGGTTTTTCAAGAAGTGAAGATGAGTATTGTGTATACATGAGAGCTAGTGGAAGTATATTCATATTTTTGGTATTGTATGTGGATGACATAATACTCATACGAAATGACATCCCAACCTTGTAGGAGATTAAGTCATGGCTTGGGAAGTGTTTCACTATGAAGGACCTTGAAGAAGCTTCATGTAACGCCCTATTGAGAATTGACTCCTAGTTTGAGGTCGTGGCCTGAAGGCCGGTCATCATAAGGATTATGGCTTTTAAAAAGGGTTAGATCTTGGCCATTTCGGGTGCAAGCGATGTATTAGAAGCATTCCGGATATTCGGCTTGTGTTTTGGAGCCTAGGGGTTTTCGGAAAAGTGCCAGTTTGGGCTTTTATGGAAAATAGACTATTGTTCGGAAGGTATTTAGGAAGATATGAGTTGATAGAAGTGTAGGGCTTCTCGTCACCTTTTCGTGGATATAAAGTTCATCAGAAACAGACTTGGAACGAAGAAGCATAGTACTTTGAAGTTATTGACATTAATGGTACCTTATTGGAAAAGTTAGCAAAAAAGGACCATGCATGCAAAGTGGAAGGTGCGTGGGTACGCCGAGCATAAGTTGGGTTACGCCTGGTGTATAATGGAAAAAGGATAACGAGTTCTTAAGGTGTACGCCCAACATACATGAAGTACAACCAATGTCTAGAAACCCTAATTTTAGGGCCAAGCCACTATATAAAGAACATAACACCCAGGTTAATAGCCTCCATGTCATCTTCATACAGCCACCACGAAACCCTAAACCTCTCTAAAGTGTTCTTCAAACCTTGGGAGCCATTAGAGAGCATTTTGGGTGTTGTAAAGCCATTTCCAAGCAAGTGAAGAGTTTTCCAAGGTGGTGGATCGAAGGGCAAGCAGTAGATCCAAGATTGTGGTTCCATTTCAGAACATTTTGAGGTATAAAGTGTGAAACTTTCCTTTAGTATGCTTAGATCTAGGTTTATGGAGCTTTGGACCTTTTTGGGTCCAAACGATGGAACTTTATGATGCAACTTCGTCTTTAAGCTTAGGGCTGCCACTCTCAGAGCTAAAAGTGTCGCATAAGTAGTAAAGTCTCAATCTTGATGGTCCTAATGAACTCATGCATGCGATTTAGACCTTTTAATGGAAGTTGGTTGTCACCTTTTGAGTTTGGGCTTAATTGGTGGGTTGCTAGCCACCAAGTTAGAAACATTATGGATGAAGACGTGGAAAAGGACCTGGATCTGAGTTTGTAGCCGCTGAAGTAGTGTATTAAGCATTTAATGGAAAAGTGGCGTAACAGCGTTGTACATTTGGCGTACAAGGAGGTACGCACTGCGTACAAGCCATCAGCCAGTGCGCCTAGTGTAGATAGGAGTACGCCCCGTGTACTCTGCCAGTTTGGGCTTTGAGTTTTTTGGCCTCGGCATGGGCCATGTTTTGAACTTTAGGCCTCTAGGCCATAGTGGGTCAGCGGGAGTCAGTTGATATGGGCTAAAAATATGTTATTGGCTTAATGTAAGGCCCATTAATGGGATTGAGCCTAATATAGAAAATTAGGCCATTAGTTTGCCACTAGTGGGCATGAGAATATTACCTAGTATTGGCCCTTGTGAATCATGGTAGTGGACCTTAGATATGTATCAAGTTGGGCTAGGAGGGGTAGAATGGTCATTCTACCCTATGAATAATTATTGTATTGGACTAAGTGATGTTTTGGTATTGATAGCTCGGGGAGCCGAAGTGGTAGTAGTTTGGAATTGTCACATAGCAGCCAAAGGGATATAAGCAAGGGTTCAGCAGTGTAACGTGAGTTATCTTCCAGTAGCGGTGGTTCTACGGGCACAATGTCGTCCCACCAGTTGGAGTTGTATGTTAGATGATTGTCTTTGTGATATTTATCTAGGTTGTTGCAACCTATTATGTTTATGTGTTATCATGATATGATGTTATGTGATAGTGGTAGTAGGGGTTAAATAGTCCCCAGTTATCGGTCAATAGTACCGAAGGGGTAGATTAGTACCCAACTATGCCAGACATATTATAATATATGTGATTTATATATTTACACTATGCATTTATGTAGTAGTGGTAGGGATAAAATAGTCCCTGTAACTGGTTGAAATAAATCAAAGGGTAGGTCGGGCACTTAGATATGCTTGGCAGGGTAGGTCTTGCACCCAGATATGTTTGAACGGGTAGGTCGAGCACCCATATATGCTTGATAGGGTAGGTCAGGCACCAAAATATACCTGACAGGGTAGGACGGCCACCCAGATAGGTCTGGCAATATGTGGTATGTGGTATGATGGGGGAACTCACTAAGCTTCGTGCTTACAATTTTGAGTTTTGATTCCAGGTACTTCGTTTTCAATGGAAACGACCAGGTCGATTGCAGCGCATCGCACCATGTTTTCCACACACGAGATCATTGGGATTACACTCTAATATGGTTTTATGATACTATGGGTTGATTCTTGATACTTTGGTTTTGATATGAGATATAGTTATGAATGTCGTTATACTAATGGCTTTATGTAATAACTTAATTAAAAAAAATTGGCCTGTATTTTTTGGATGTTATAAGTTGGTATCAAAGCCTTGGTTTAAGGGATTCAGGCACACTCTCGGGTGTGTCTTAACTCAAAATAAGGACTTGGTATGAAAATTTTCAAAGGTAAACCATTTTTATAAAAAGAACTTTGAAAAGGGAAAAGAACATTGAAAAGAACAAGGTGTGTGATGCGTGCATTCAACCGAGCTCAAGTAAGTTTTCCTCAAGATACCCATACATGTTATGATATGCTATGTTATGTTATGTTATGATATGATTATGAGAACTGCATGCTAGATTAGGGCTAAAGATTTAGGAGGATGCCTTATATGCTTATTGTATGTGGTTTTAGACTTGCATGCTAGTATTGATTAGTTAGTGATAGGATGGCTTGTTTAGGTTATGCCTGATTGTACGAGCCTTTGAATTGCATGTACAAATTCCTGTTTAGAGGATACAAAGGTTTGATTGGAATATTATAGTTAGGTTTTCCATTGTCAAAATGATGCTTTCTTTGTGCTCTGTAGGACTCTTACAAATGTGAGATAGCTATTAAGTGAATATGCTAAGTCACATGTGGCATAGGCTAAATAATCTTAGAGTGATAGATTTGTCCCTATTAAGGAACTCTCATTTGAGTCTGTCCATTCTAGGGATTAGTCTTTTAGTCTAAGGATTATCTGATCTCTGTTACATGTGGCTATAGTCATGAGGTAGTTAGTTGACATTACTGGGAATCTTTTAACAGTTGGGGACTGGGTGAGTTTGGGAACCTAGGAAAGCATATGATATGTTCCAGTGGGTTAGTAATGAGGTTCAGTGAGACTTTAGTGTATCAGTTTGAGGAAGTGACTTGGAAGACTCGACAGGATTATTGAGGAAAGTATGGATATGTGTGGAAGGTAGTATTGGGCGCGTACTACTGAAAGCACAGGATCCACACTCGAATCAGTGGGAGTCTTGCAGAATTTGAGAAGCTTCGGGGAGGAGCTTGTGACCCGGTTTGGGGACAGAGGATGTTATAGTTGTTGCATCTTAGCTATTAGCAAGTGAGCTAGTGAGTGTGATAGGGTGTCAGACCATGGAGAATATGACTTTTAAGTGTGAGGATGTGATATCGATTTGGAGCACTTTGAGAAGAGAGGTTCATATTAGGTGCGTACAATAGAGGGTTCCGTGAAGAGACGCATGACTTCTGATCATCGGGTGGAAGGCTAGCGAGGATGGAGTCAGTGCAGCACGTACGGGAAAGTGCACAATGGAGTTTTTCGCTCCAAGGGTTTAGGCTGCTACAAGGTAGCACAGCCTGAACCATTCGATGTACCGTCGTAGAAGTTCATCTCATTGGAGATTACTTGTAAAGTTATGGGAATGGACCTCGGTGGTCTTTCGTTTCTACGAGGGAAATGACTTTAGGAGCTCCCGGTAGTCGTTTCGGGGACTTTCGGGCCTGATTTGTCGCAGGGTATTTACGGGTTCATTTGAAACCCAAGGTGTGTGGACCATTAAAATCCTTTGGGAAGGAAGATTCTATAATTTGTTACTGTCATCAAGACCAGGATTTTATCAGATATTCGTTGGTATGCCATCTTCTGCTACAAGATGGATGTTGGGAATACGTACCAATTTAGAATTCTGATGGAGTTTGGGAAAGTATGATCTCGGGTCAGTTCTTTGCCATTGTTTGGGTTATGAAGGATCATATATGTCGTCCTGCATGCCGAAAAGTCCTTAATGAACCCACAAAGGGACGCATCTTGTGAAGTAGGTTCGGTGTGTACCGTTATCATCCTAGATCATTGTCGAGAATTGTGCAGGAGTATTACTTGGGAGATCCTTGGTCGGGAATTTGTGGAATGGTTCTCCAGTGAAGTCAATGTTTAGTGATTACATCATTTGTTCGTATATGGTCAACAATTGTCTATGTATGAACTTTGGAGTTCAAGGCACTAATGTTGCTAGGAAAGGACCAGTAGCATGAAGATGGTAATGTCAGTTGCGTGCTTTAGATGTAGAAGTAATTGGTCCTTGGATGTTCAATAGAATTGCATTTTTGTATGGGTTGTGTTCAGTTAGAGTTCATTGGTGCTACAAGATTGGAGGTCGGAATGAGGACTCGTCAGCTAGAGTGAAGATTAAGGCCACTAGTTTACAGCATCGGATACGGATTTAGGTGTCATACTAGACCCGATTTAACCAGTACTCATCAAGATTTCTGAGGATAGGAGATCTTAAGGTTTAACACTTGATTAAACGCTTTCATTGCTAGGAACAAGATGTCATCAGTGGGATACTAGAAAGTGAGAAGGATTTGGAATCCTTCAATTTTCGCGTACAGTGAAGACTTAGTCAAATCTAAGTGGGGGAGAGACTTTTTGTAAAGTTCTCCAAATGTGAGTTCTGGTTGCACGAGGTGCAATCTCTTGGTCACCTTGTCGACCATAAGGACATTATGGTTATTCCGACCAAGATATAGGCCGCAATGAAGTGGGAGATTCCGAATTTGATGTTCCTTTCACCGAACTGGCAAGAAGTCAGTGGCCTTTTGTTGGGGTCCTGAGCAGCAGACAATCTAGGAGACTCTCAAATAGCATATTTCGGGAACTGGGTTAGAGCTCCAACTAGAACCTAATTTTATTTTTGTGTTAGGTCGAGTGTGTGTTCGATGAGTATGGAAAGTGTTGTAAGACTACGGGGGTAGTGGTAGCATTCACTAGCGATCAGATAGTATGGAAAGTGTAGTAATTTTGCAAGTGTACGCGTAGCACTCACAAGGCTTAGCAGATAGTGCTAGAGTGTTGTGAATCTGCAGGTGTAGCAATAGCATTCACTAGATTGGTATATATCATGAGTGCATTATTAGGGTGCGGAAGGAACAGGAGTACCTACCAGTTCAGGTCTAGCAATGAGGATATGGAAATCCACGGATCGGATTTTGGGATTACCTAGATGGACTAGATCTTTTTGAGCCAGTGATAAGACTGTAGGAACGCCACTACAGTTATGTGATCAAGGAAGCATGGTCCGTTTATGGTCATTTGAGATATAAGGCAACCATTGGTCGCGTAGCAGTCATTTTTAGCTTCAGAATTTGTTAATGTCAGGACTCGATGTATTGACTCAACCAGTTAATCACCGGGTCATTAGAGCTATGGTGGCAAGAGAACTTGTGGTAATTTTTGATAAAAAGGATTACACTTGGAAGTCTTGTAGGGCGACTGTGAGATTACTCTTGAGTAAGTAACCGGATGGGGCATCCGTATTCTAGATAGGCTGGAACCAGGGATGTCCCGATGGAACTTGCGGTAGAAGCCTTGTAGCAGCGTGTTTAAGGCAGTTCAGTGTTTCGGATAGTTCACTATTTCAGGCAGTTCAATGTTTCAGGCAGTTCATTGTTTCAAATAGTTCAGTGTTTCCGGCAGTTCAGTGTTTCAGGCAGTTCAATGATTCAGGCAGTTCAATGTTTCAGGTAGTTCAATGTTTCAGGCAGTTCAATGTTTCAAGCAATTCAGTGTTTCAGATAGTTCAGTATTTCAGGAAGTTCTGTGTATAAGGCAGTTCAGTATTTCAGGCAATTCTATGTTGTGGGTCATTTCAGAGTATCAGATAGTATTGGTGTCTTAGGATTTCCGATGCAGGCGAAGCAAGTGAATGATTTGGAAGTGACTTGTCATTGTAGTGGGATTAAATAATATCAGGGTATTTGATTTGAACGTGTTGCACAACTCTCATATAAATCTAACGTTTACACGGATGAATCTTCTACTCGAAGGATTATCTGAGCCTTCTGTCAAGTACACATACGCTACAACTAGTTATGGACAGGGATTTTCTTTCTAATGATAGCATTGAGATAGTCAGCCATGGGAATGTACATTCGTCAGTTACTTAATGAGGTTTTGGCATGGTAGTTACGGCATAGGTCGTCCTTCGGGAAGATAGATCATTATGGAACTCAGACCTTGGTATGGCTATGTTATTTTCGGGTTTGTGGTCGTATTGTTCAGATCGTCTAGTTTATAGGGGATGCTAACGAATGATTTCGAGGACGAAATTTAATTTAAGTGGGGGAGAGTAGTAACACCCTATTTTGAATTGAGTCCTAGTCTAAGGCTGTAGCCCGAAGGCCGGTCATCATAAGGATTATGGATTTTGAAAAGGGTAAGATCTAGGCCTGTTTGGGTGTGAACGATCTATTAGAAGCATGCCGGATGTTCGGTTTGTGTTTTGGAGCCTAAGGGTTTTTAAGAAAAGTGTTAGTTTGGGCATTTGTGGAAAATAGACTTTTGCTCGGAAGGTATTTAGGAAGATAAGAGTTGGTAGAAGTGTAGGGCTTCTCGTCACCTTTTCGTGGATATAAAGTTCATCGGAAACAGATTTGGAACGAAGAATTATAGCACCTAGAATTTATTGAAACTAGTGGTCCCTTAATGGAAAAGTTGGCAAAAAAGGACCGTGCATGCAAAGCGGAAGGTGCGTGGGTACGCCCATTGTATAAAAGTAAAAGGATCGCGGGTGCTTAAGGCGTATGCCCAGTATCTAGAAACCCTAATTTTAGGGCGAATCCACTATACAAAGAACATCACACCCAAGTTAACAGCCTCCATCTCATCTTCATACATCCACCACGAAATCCTGAACCTCTATTGAGTGTTCTTGAAATCTTGGCGTTCATTAGAGTGCATTTTCTGTGTTGTAAAGCCATTTCCAAGCAAGTGAAGAGTTTTCCAAGGTGGTGGATCGAAGGGCAAGCAATAGATCCAAGATTGTGGTTCCATTTCAGAACATTTTGACGTATAAAGTCTGAAACTTTCCTTTAGTATGCTTAGATCTAGGTTTATGGAGCTTTGGATGTTTTTGGGTCCAAATGATGGACCTTTATGATGAAACTTCGTCTTTAAGTTTGGGGTTGCCACTCTCAGAGTTAAAAGTGTCCCATAAGCAGTAAAGTCTCAATATTGATGGTCCTAATGATCTCATGCCTGAGATTTAGCCCTTTGTTATGGAAGTTTGTTGTCACCTTTTGAGTTTGGGCTTAATTGGTGGGTTGCAAGCCACCAAGTTAGAAAATTTATGGATTAAGACGTGGAAAAGGACCTGGATCTGAGTTTGTAGCCCCTGAAGTGGTGTATTAAGAACTTAATGGAAAAGTGCCTTAACAGGGTTGTATGCTAGGCGTACAAGGAGGTATGCATGGCGTGCAAGCCATCAGCCAATACGCCTAGCGTGCATAAGAGTACGCCCCACATACCCTGACAGTTTGGACTTTGCGGTTTTCGGCCTCGGCTTTGGCTGTGTTTTGGACTTTAGGCCTTTAGGCCATAGTGGGTTAGTTGATATGGGCCAAAAATATGTTATGGGCTTAAGGTAAGGCCCATTAAAGGGATTGGGCCTAATATTGCAAATTGGGACATTAGTTTGCCACTAGTGGGCTTGAGAAGCTTACCTAGTATTGGTCCTTGTGAATCATGGTAGTGGACCTTGGATATGTATCAAGTTGGGCTAGGAGGGGTAGAATGGTCATTCTACACTATGAAGAATTATTGTATTGGACTAAGTGATGTTTTCGTATTGATAGCTCGGGGAGATGAAGAGCCAATGGTTTGTAATTGTCACATAGTAGCCATAGGGATATAAGCAAGGGTTCAACAGTTCAAGCTGAGTTACCTTCCAGTAGCGGTGGTTCTACAGCCACAATGCCAGCCCACCAGTAGGAGTTGTATATTAGATGATTCTCATTGTGATATCCATCTAGGTTGTTGCTACCTATTATGTTTATGTGTTAGCATGATATGATGTTTTGTGATAGTGGTAGTAGGGGTTCAAATAGTCCCTAATTATCAGTCGATAGTACCGAAGGGGTAGATTAGTACCTAAATACGCTAGACAGATTATAATGTATGTGATTTATATGTTTATGTTATGCTTTTATGTAGTAGTGGTAGGGGTGAAATAGTCAATGTAACCAGTTGAAATAAACTGGAGGTAAGGTCGGCACCCAGATATGCCTGACTAGGTAGGTCGAGCACCCAGATATGCTTGACATGGTAGGTTGAGCACCTAGATATGCTTTACAGGGTAGGTCAGGCACCCAGATATGTCTGACAGGGTAGGCTGGGCGCTAAGATTTGCCTAGCAGTATGTGGTATGTGGTATGATGGGGGAACTCACTAAGCTTCGTGCTTACAGTTTTCAATATTTATTTCAATAACTTCGTCTTCAAAGGAAAGGACCGAGTTGATCGCAACGCATCACACCATTTTTTCCGCACACGAGATCTTTGGGATTACACTCTAATATGGTTTTATGATACTATCTTTTGATTCTTGATACTTTGTTTTTGACATGAGATATTGTTATGAATGTTTTATACCAATAGTTTTATGTAATAACTTAATTAAAACGAAAACTTTGTCCGGTATTTTTGGGATGTTACACTTCATATACCATAGGGATAAGGATATTGAGAGACAGGAGTAAAAGAATTAAAAAAAACTTACCTTGAAAAGGTGTTAAAGAGGTTCAACATGCAGAATTCCAAGAAGGGAGACTTACCGATACAGAGCAATGCCAGACTAAGTAAGACTCAGAGCCCGAGTATAGAGGTTGAGATAGCTGAGATGAGCCGATTACCATATGCTTCCGCTATTGGATCGATCATGTATACTATGACTTATACTCGCCCTGATGTGGCCTTTTCTTTGAGCATGGTCAACATATATTAGGGGAACCCTGGCAAAGCCAACTACACTGCAGTAAAGAATTTTCTCAAGTACCTATGAAGGACTAAAAACCGGGTCCGTAACTTTGGTGGGAGTGATGACTTGAGAGTGACAGGGTATAGTGATGCAATTTTGCAGACCAACAGAGATAATTTTCTTGGTTTTGAGCATTCTAACACTTCTTAAGTGTACATGCAATCCTAATAACCTTGAATCTATCTTTTCTCTATATACATGCAAATTTCTTTTTCAAGGTTATTTCCTAACTAGCATGGCATGGGGAATATATGAAACATAAAAACTAGTAGAAATGCATACATTGTTGTTGCTTGGATTCCTTCAAGACCTTGTGAGCCTAGCACCCCAAATGTTGTACTTCAAACACTTCACACAACAACACAAAACTTGGAATAACTTGAGAGAATACTTCTTGCACTCAAAATCGGTAATGCCCTCTTTAGAATCACTAGGTCCCGATTTTGCTAGCCAAAGGGTTCCTTGTATAGTGTTGTCACAATTAGGGTTTTCACATGAATACTCTTAATTGTCATGACTCCTCATTTCTCATGAACCATGGGTTTGTAACTCCCATGGACTATCCATGGAGCTCCATATGGTTATAACCAAACCCATAAACCATGGATCATTAATCCACCATAAAAGAATTGATGATTATCATAATTAACCCTATATATTTAATTAGTCTCACTTTGATCACCAAATTAATACTACATTAATACTTGATAAAATACTAATTAAATAATATTATTAGTAACATATTAGAACTTATAATATATTAACAATCATAAGTGCCTTTTTCTCTCATCTAGTCTATGCAAGTATTGCAATTCCATGCAACCCAAATGGACCATGCCGGATCGGGTCAAGCTCATACCAAATAAAGTTATGGACTTAGACACTATATCCAACAGTCTCCCACTTGGATAAGTCTAATAACTATATTTGCAAATATGACTTCAAAATCCGACTAGGAATCATATCTCTTTCAAAGTCTCTCGGAACTGAGATGATGATGATATGCCATTTAAGATAAGTGATCATATAATCCTCTAGTCTCATGATACCAGCCGGACAAACAAATGGAACATGGTCTTACTTATTGTCCAACATGTGTTTCTTAATCTCTGATTTGTTTCGACATAGAACTAAATTGAACACATCAATTAGGTTCTGACCTAGCCCGGTACATTGGTGCAAACCAAATCGTCGAGGGGCCCAGATATTGCTTCTATTTCTAGAAGGAACAAATAAAATTCGACTGATATTCTTGTACCAACTACTTGTTGACTTATTAACAAATGCACATTTTATAACATCGAGTTACCAATGCGTTTTCATACAATCAATGAATAACTAATTCATAGTCAACAACTCATACCTCTAGGTTTGAAGTTTATATGATATTACCTTCTCACGATCACTCGAGATAAATTCCATGAAGTGATGTAAGTGAGCGTGGGTTGAATCTAATACTCAACCCTTATGAGTACTCATGAATGTTGTAGCAACCATTGCATTCACGATAGTCTTAAATCAATACCTACTTCCAAAGTTTGACTGACTATGGATGGTTCGAATTTAACATAATTATTCTGAAAGTAAAACATGCAAAATTGAAACATAGTAAACAATAAACACAAGATAGTAACACCTTACTCATAAATAAATAACAACTTTTATTTATCATCAAATGTCAATAACATTTTACAAGTTTCACGAATCTATTTATTTAAACTAATATCATCCTTCAGCCTAATGCGCCTCGCATGCTGTAAGTGCTTAACCCTGCTCAGTCCCTTCGTGAGGGGATATGTCGGGTTCTCATCTAATGATACCCTCTTTGCAACAAGGAGTCCTTCTTCTATTCTATGTCTGATGAAATAGTATTTTCTGTAAATGTGCCTAGATCTCCGGTGATCTCTTGATTCTTTAGCCAAAGCAACCGCACTTTCACTGTCACAGAAAATTTCCATTGGCTCCTTTATAGCTGGTACAACTCCAAGGTCTCCGATGAAGTTCTTTATCCATATCGCCTCTTTTTCTGCCTTGCTTGCTGCTATGTACTCTGATTCACAAGTCGAATCAGCTACTGTCTCCAGCTTGGAACTTTTCCAAGTAATTGCTCCTCCAGTTAGGATAAAGACCCAACCTAACTGAGAGTGGAAATTATCCCTATCAGTCTGAAAGCTAGCATCACTATATCCTTCCACTCTCAAGTCATCACTGCCCCCGAGGATAAGGACCCAGTCCTTAGTCCTTTGCAGATACTTGAGAATGTTCTTTACCGCTGTCCAGTGTGCCTTGCTAGGGTTCCCTTGATATCTACTGACCATGCTCAAAGCAAAGGCCACATCAGGGCGAGTACAAGTCATAGCATATATGATCGAGCCCACAGTGGAAGCTTATGGTATCTGACTCATCTCATCTATCTCAGCCTCTATACTCGGACTCTGAGTCTTACTTAGCTTGGCATTACTCTGGATTGGTAATTCTCCTTTCTTGGAATCTTGCATATTGAACCTCTTTAGTACCTTATCCACATAAGTACTCTGACTAAGTCCAATAACTCTCTTACTCCTATCTCTCAATATCCTTATCCCTAGGATATAGGCAACTTCCCCAAGGTCCTTCATAACGAAACACTTCCCACGCCAGGACTTAACCTCCTATAAAGGTGGGATGTCGTTTCCTATGAGAAGTATGTCATCCACATACAGCACCAAGAAGCTAACTATACTCTAACTAGCCCTGATATACACACAAGACTCATCCTCACTTCTAGAAAAGCCAAATTCTTTAACTTTCTCATCAAAGCATAGATTCCATCTGCGAGATGCTTGTTTCAATCCATAAATAGATTTCTCAAGCTTACACACTCTATTAGGGTATTTTGGATCGACAAAACCCTCTGGCTGAGCCATGTAAACATCCTCAGCCAACTTCCCATTAAGGAAAGCTGTTTTGACATCCATTTGCGATATTTCATAATCATGAAATGCAGCTATGGCTAACAACACTCTAATAGACTAAATCTTAGCTACTGGTGAGAAGGTCTCATCATAGTAAACTCTCGGAGTTTGAGTAAAGCCCTTCGTAACCAGTCGCACTTTATAAGTGTGTACTTTCCCATCCATGTCAGTCTTCTTCTTGAAGATCCATTTGCACCCAACTGTCTTACGACCTGGTACATTGTCAACCAAGTTGAAAACTTGATTGTCATACATGGACTGAATCTCGTTGTCCATAGCCTCCTTCCATTTCGCAGACTCAGGGCCTGCCATGGGTTCCTTATAATTATTTGGTTCATCCAAATCTATCAATGTATTATCACTGATAAATGTATCACCTTCAGTGGTGATGTGATAACCATAACAAAGTTCAGGTGCGTTCCTCACCATAGTGGAACGTCTTGGAGGTACAGACACATCTATCGGCTCAACAGAAGTTTCCTCCTCAGGTTGGCTGATAGCATTTGAGGTTCGTTCACCAGTTGACTCTTGAAGCTCTTCAAGGTCAATTTGCCTCCCGCTGTCCCCTTGGCTTATGATTTCTCTCTCACGAAAGACTACTCTTCTTGCTACAAAAACCACATTATCATTGGGTCTGTAGAAGAGGTAGCCAAAGGATATATGTGGGTAGCCGATGAAAATACACCTCTCGCTTCGGGGTTCAATCTTGTCATGTGTCTCATGCCTCACAAAAGCTTCACAACCCCAAATCTTGATGTGGTCCAAATTGGCAATTTCCCAGTCCACATCTCGTGAGGTGTTTTGGCAACCCTTTTAGTTGGGACTAAATTAAGGATATGGGCGGAAGTCACTAAGGCATACCCCCCGAAAGAGATTGGTAACGAAGCTCGACTCATCATGGAACGAACCATATCCAACAAGGTTCGATTGCGCCTCTCAGCCACACCATTCAACTGTGGTGTCCTGGGAGGTGTCAATTGTGAGACAATCCCACATTCCTTAAGATAGTCAAGGAACTCAATACTAAGATACTCTCCTCCCCGATCGGATCAGAGCATCTTGATGTTCCTGCCCAATTGATTCTCAACTTCCTGCTTAAACTCTTTGAACTTTTCAAAGGTTTCTGACTTATGCTTGATTAAGTAAATATATCCATATCTACTGTAATCATCAGTAAAAGTCACATAATAGCGATTAGCATCCTTTGTAGCCACTCTGAAGGGCCCACACACATCCGTGTGTAAAACGTCAAAAAAAACTTCACCCTTATCACAAGTACCTGTGAAGAGTGACATTGTCATTTTTCCAAGCAAACAAGACTCGCAACTATCTCACTTGAGGTCAAATGATTCCAAGACTCCAGCCTTTTGGAGTTGGCCTATGCGCTTCTTGTTAGCATGTCCAATACGACAATGCCACAAGGATGCTTTATCCAAGCTATATGAAGAATCAATATACAACACATTATTTCCTAGATTATCTACAACATTCACACCTTCATATACACCATCAAAAGGTAATTCTTTAAGGTAAAATACACCATTGTAACAAACATTAATAGCACCATTTTTCTTATCAAATGAAAATGAAAAACCTTGTTTGTACAAGCCATGAAAAGAAATAATATTTCTCGCCATTTCGGGCGAGTAAAAACATTTATTCAAATCTAACATTAATCCATTATTAAGCAATAAAGAATAAACTCCTATCTTGGTAACAGGTGAGGCTTTCCTATTGCCCATGACTAAGTTTATCTTCCCGTGCTCCACTTGCTCACTTCTTCTTAGTGCCTGCAAATCAGTACAAATGTGAATGCCACAACCTGTATCAAGCACCAAGGAATTAGCATTAGATGAGTTGTTAGACAATATTGTGTAGATACTTGCATGGGTGGGTTTAACCTTCCCATCCTTTACATCTTGCCCAATTGCAAGAATAGGGGCTATTAAAGGAGTAGAAGTAGCAACTGCTTTACCCTTAAGCCCATTTTCAGCTATCCTTAAGAGTCCTTGAATTTGCTATGTGTGACATCCTCCTTGTTCATGTGATAAGTCATACGAAACTGATCATAACTTGGAGGTAAGAAATGGAGAATGATGTCAATCGCCAATTCCTCAGGGAAGTCAACATTGAGCTTTAGCAACCGGTCAACGAACCTCTGCATCTTTTGCAAGTGACCGGTGATGGGTTCACCATCCTTCATCCTTGCGGTTATCTTGGAGGAAATGATTTCATACCTCTCTTGATGCGCGCTCTGATGGTACATTTCCATCAGATTTAGGTGCATCTCATAAGGGTAGAAATCTTCTTAAGACTTTTGGAGTTCCAGAGTCATTGTGGCCATCATGATGCAGGACACCTTGGTGGCATCCTTCTCATGTGCAATGAACTCTACAAACTCTTCAGGAGTAGCAGTGGCTTCATCCTGATGTTTTTGATCCACTCATTGAATTTGGATCCATCAAAGATTACCTTACCAGACACGTTCATTAGGGAAAAGGAGCTTGTAGGGTTTGAGCCATCAGCGTTATTGGAAGACATCTGAAAGAAAGACAAGTTTCATTAGATTAAGAGTCCTTAATAAGTCACCCAAAAGATATATTAAGGCTAGGATACAACAAATTATTTATAGTTGAAAGAGGGATGTCGTAATCCACACTATAAAATATTTGAAGGTAGGTAAATGACGATTTACCAATTTCCACCATAAGAATAAAATATTTTATTATTAGGTTTTATTGGTTTGAAACTCCTACATTTTTTGAGATACATTGAACTTTTCAATGGCATGTTTGAATCTCGATTGTGCCCTCTCAAGTTTGTGACTGGGATACCGAGGATCACAAACAAGGTGTGAATAACCATACAAATTGACTTAGTACCATCAACAATATTACCTAGTCGATGTGTCGGTTAACCACACACGCTCCACCGATCTATAATAAAGTCAAGTTACCCTTTTCCACTCTTACTAGTCCATGTTAGTGTATCGGTTAACCACACACGCTCCACTAACGACTTGGTAAGGTACAAAGTGTAATTTTATGGGCTAGCACCAATTTCACATTTTCCTAAAGTAACTAAGATTGGGAATTTATAATGTATAGTTACTTTATAATTCATTATACTTTTAATGAGTATTTAAAGTCGTATTGTACCCGTTCGACTAATGATCCTCCACCGATCAAGGAAGCGATGGGTGAGAGTGGACAGCCATTAAGTCACCATTTTATAGGCAACAACCTTATACCCCCTTATAGACCGGCTTCGTGAATAAGGCCTACTAAAGGTAAGAATGACATATTCTCATACATATCTATATAATAAAATTATAATAATAGTAGAAGTGTTGATTTTTAAAAATATTAAAAATCTAAGGCTTAATTTGGAATTAAAGTATTAAAGTGTAAGACTTTTCAAATTTCCTAAACTTGAGGGCAAGAATTGAAACTATTCCAAGTCACTTCAATTTGTTGTTGGATTAATGTCTAAGTCTATAACTATAATTGGTAAGACTTGACCCGACCTGGTATGGTCCATTTGGGTTGCATGGCACCATGCATTTGGATAGACTATAATGAGAGAAATAACACTTAAGGTCCGTTAATATATTATAAGTTATAATATATTAATAAGATTATTTAATTATTATTGATCAAGAATTAATCTAGAATTAATTAAGTGATCAAAAGAAAACTAATTAAATATATGGGTTGATTGTGTAAATAACCCATACTTGTATAGTGGGCTAATGCTCCATGGATTGTCAAGTTGGGCTAAAAACCCATAAGATGCTCTATGGATGCTTCATGGTGTATTTGAACCCATGGATCCAAGGAAATGGAAAGCCATGACAATTAGGTTTTACCCTAATTGTAACAACTATACAAGATCATATTGTTTGACAAAATCGGCCACTAAGTTAGATAGAGAAGGGCTAGCCGATTTTAGAAGTGTTCAAGTTTCTCTCAAGTTATTCCAAGTGTATTTGGTGTTGTGTGAGCCATTTGAGGTGTCACACTTGGGGTAGTAGGCACTCAAGCTTCTTGAGAGCATTCTACATCAAAGAGGTATGTATTCGATCTTGTTATATTCATTGTTTTTGTATGCTAGATTAAGATAATACCTTGGATGATCATATTTGCATGTATAATAGAGAAAACATAGATCCAAGGTATTTAGGGTTGCATGTACACTTAGTAGTGTTAGAATGCTCAAAACCCAACAGTGGTATCAGAGCCTAGGATTGTTTTCTTGTTATACTTGCAAAAGTAGCCAAAAAATCAAGTTTTGATGCTTTCTACCCAGCAGACTCGCCGAGTCCATGAATGGACTCGTCGAGTCCATGGAAAAATGCATCCAACTCGCCGAGTTGGCTCGTGCACTCGACGAGTTGAACCCCCTGACAGCATATATTCAATTGTTTTGGTTGGAATTCGACTAGGAACATTACCCTAAGATAAGTGTCATAATTTCAAGATTTGTATTCGTTTGTATGTTTATGCTAATTTCTTGAAGATTGATGATTTAAATTATCTTGTTCTTAGATTAATAGAAAAGTTGTGTGAAATAGTTAATTTCAGTCCATTTTAATCTGAGAGATGATTCCAAAGTGTATTTTTGTAACTTGTCCTCAAGTTATATGAAAAGTCACATTTAAGAATCATAAAACTCATAAAAGTTGGCAAAGGTTACAAAATGAAGAGTCTAGTTCTAATTAAATGGTTTTATGACTCCATAACTTGTCCTCAAGTTATGGAGGTCCAAGAGTCTCTTCATTAAATAATAAATAAATAAATAAAAAGTGTAACCTTAATTAGTTCCATAAGTGTCACACCCCAAAGCCAGGAACGGTGGAAACGTTCTGGGGCGGAGGACGTCATGTTTAATATCAACAACAATGTAAAGCAGTAAACAAGCAACAACATCATCCATTGCATTAATAATATAATTATTATACAAATGTTCTGTCAAATTTTGATAAACACTAAAGCATAAATCAAAATGAAAGATAAGTCTTGAACAAGCTCCATCTTCCTTTCTCCTTGCATCGGTACCTGTGTATGATGACCTGAGGATACAAGTAATTTTGAAAGCGAGTATCAGCTTTGAAGCTGGTGACATCATAAGTATTTAGTGTCTTAATTTGTATGTAAGTAATTGTAAGTATATGTATTGTAAGTATTGAAAGTGTATATGAACTATAAGTATTGAAAATGTATATGAAGCAACTGTAAACAATTGAAAAACCCTAGAAATCCCTATGATTCCTACTAGTATATGAAGGTGTCTTCTACCAAGACCTAACTGTTCTGAATGTAGTCTTCTACCAAGACCTAACTGTTCTGAATGTATGTCTCTTGTAAGAGTATGTATTTTCCCAAGTATAACTATCATTATCCAAAAATATAGTTTCTACATTGCCGTGCGTCGTGTGTATGTTCACGAAGTGAATGTAATGAGAAAATGAAATAGTACTTTGGTGTAATGCTATAAGAACTACTGCCGTACTAATTACCTTAAACCGGATTTATATTAAGGCATTATGTGATAAATTGCACCATACTATCGACTAGTAACAACGACATAATGAATGATCGTAATAACGGAATGACGTTTGGCACCCGCAGACCTGCAGGTCCGGCTGTAGCTAGCAGCAAGGTGTAGGATTGTCAATCCAGTATAGATCTATACGCAAACTCACGCTCTCCCTCCAGGATAATTCTGGCTACAACTCGAGCCATGACATTTAAGTCATGCTCCGATTTAAATCACAATAATTAACGTATTCTTGTATATGTACTGTAATGAACTGTTCTAGCTGTAATGTACGTGCTCTCTACCTAGCAAGTATAGTAATGTAATCGTTCTAGTATAGTTGTATAAGTTCTCTTCCTAGTATAGTTGTATATGTTCTCTTCCTAGTATAGGTGTATATGTAATGTACTGTAATGTTCTAGAAAGTATTGACTCATGAATGAACTGACTCATTGTATGATATCGCGTTCTAGTAATTGTTCTAGTATCTCCCTAAACTACCCCTATGGTAGTTTACTAGTAATCTATCTGGTACGTATGAACATGGATGTATACCCTTGCTACCCAAGGGAATATGTTGCACTGGAAGGACCTTTTATAACTATACATGTACACATGATACATAACTAATATTTAAACGAATTTCAAACGAATACCCGATATGCCACCAGACCACATCTCAAGGCGCGAAAAGGAAATAGGGTGGATAGCCTTCCTAAGTCTTTTAAACATTTCTTATATAACTATTCATATAGAGGCATGCAATTTATAATATAAAAGCATAAAAAAGTTTTGTAAGACATTTGAAACATAAATATTATTTCAAGAAAAGATCGACTTGATGTCAATCTATAAAACAATTTGAAGGCATAAGTTTGATAATGCAGTTTAAGTATAAGGAAACATTTGTTTGAAACACAGTTGTAAATAAGTTTGAAAGGAAATGTACAGAGTAAGATGCACAGTGTAATAAGGAGTTTAAAACATATAAAATGTTTATAAAAATCATTTGAAGGAAGTTGTTTGGTAAAACGGCTAATGAGTAGCCAAATCATTTGAATGTTGTATATAAATCACATGTGATTGATGTAATAAGTAATATAATCCTACTTACTAATCACATGTGATTGACATAATAAGTAGCATGATTCTACTTGTATCCCCCCCCCCTAAAACATTTAAAAATAGTATAAAACATTAGTTAAGGGGTATGAACTCACCTGCAGTAAGTGACTGGAATTGCACGGACTGTTATCGTACGGAAGGATCAGACAAGTGCTTGGTGTCAAGTGAAAACTCAGACACATATAATGATCCTAATTACATATGAAAACATATGTATATAAATAATTAGTGATTAAAACACTAATTATACAATTAATAACATTTAAGCGCGAGGAAAAACACTTTTGGTCAACTGCTAGGAGGCTAATGGGTTGCAACAAAGGAGTGCAATGCCCCTAATGGAAGTTTATGGTCAAATGACCATATGATTTGGAGTTTACGACCCATGGGAGTAAACTCTTGGCCGTAAACTCTCCTTAAGGTCCCTAATTGAAGCTTAAAATTACTACAACTCTGGTGGGGAATTGTTTCAAGGCTATACAAGTGTTTTGGGTACCATATGAACTCCTTTGGGGAGTTTACGACCCAAAGACCATATTCCCTTGGAGTTTACGGCCTTAAATTCCCTTGGGAGGGTTTATATGGTGCTTTCAAGTCTCTAATTTAACTAGGAACAAATATAGGCTTTGGTACTTGGCTTTAAAAGAGTTTATGGCACATTTAGCACCATTTTATGGAGTTTACGGACATAGAACCTTTTGGGCGGTAAACTCCCTCACTCTTGGTGTTCTAAGTATTTTAACTAGTCCAAAACTCATCTAGGTACATGCCCAAATTGTCTCTTGGCTTAAGGAAGGATTTACGGTGTCCTTTGACCCCTTTAAAGGAGTTTACGACCCAAGAAATACTCTTGGCCGTAAACTCTTCCACACTTGTGTTTCCATGAGTTTTCTAGGTTCTAAACACTTTAGGGTATTTGTCTAAAATAGAGTCCAAGCCTTTGGGATGATTAGGGCACATTTAAGCCCTTGAAAATGGTGTTTACGGTCTAAGAAACTCTTGGGCCGTAAACTCCTATAACTATGTGTTCTTGATTGATTTCTAGCCTCTAATGATCATACACATTAGCCTAAGCTAGTTACCTAACAAGGAAATGGGACTAGATGGCCTTTAAGCTCCATTTTGGAGTTTACTCCCCAAGAACGTTCTTGGGCGGTAAACTCCTGGATCTCATATATTTGACATATAATCTATGTTAATAAGCATAAAACAAGTATTATAACACAACTAGAGAAGTATACTCACAATCTGGGATAAAAACCCGTAGATCCATGAGAGAGAATATTGACTTTTCTCTAAATGGAATTCAACAAATGACCCAATTTGGTTCAGAATTCTATTTATAATCCTGAGATATTTTTGGCAGAAAATATTTTTATTCCTGGAACGAACTCTAATGTCTTAGAGTAATGAAATAACAGTGTTGCACAAAACCGTAGTACAACCACTCTCCTAATATCTTCTTAAGTGTAAATCCTGAAATCTGCCTAACTTACACTCGGAGTCTCAATTTTCACTATAACTAATCTACATCTATTGGCTTGATATGGTTTGTTCAGAATGGAAATTTCGGGTTTTCACATCATCCCCCTGTTAAAGAGAATTTCGTCCCGAAATTAGAATTTAGGCAAGGAAGTATGCACGAATGATCGAGTCGTGAGGAGGAAACTTCCTAATTGATTGGTTCTAGCGCACTTAATTGAAATCGGGCTCTCGATTGGCATTCCAACGAACCTTCACTAACTGGCGACGGCGTTGCTTCGTCCGCTTGACCTCTCGGTCGAGGGTCACTATGGTTCTAATACGAAGGCGAGGATCTCGACGAGTGGACTTGCAAGAGTCCTAACGGAAAGGTATGGTTTCACGATCGAGAACCGAAGAGTAGAAAGTATGTTACTGAGTTCACGGAGTAGATCTAGTTTGTGCGAGGCATAGGACCAATTCTGATAAGAATCTCGGAGGTCCTGTCTAACTTGGATTTAGCTTTCCACGCTTTACGAAGCGTATTAAGCCATTCCCAGAGTGAGTTATCCTAAAGAACTTGATCACTCACTTGGAATCTCAAAGGTTCCTTTTCTTGCGTAACCTTCCAGTCAAAGGCCACCCGTTGTTGGGTCAAAGTTGTACGAGTTTCTGTAGCTTGCGAGGAGTTCTGAATGGACTAAGGCGGTAGGTCGGTAAGACTTATAATTTGGTGAAAGAATGTCGGCATCTCTGGTTTCGATAAATGCTCAACGGTTTGGACAAATTGAAAGAGTACTCAAAATTTCCCACACTACTAACAGTGGGTCTTAGAAATTTGACTCTTCAATTTCAAAACCCGCGCCTAGAGAACTTCGCTAAAGTTCCTCTATAGGAAATGTTTCCTTGGGTTTTCTTGTTACTACAAGGGTAGATAAGTAAGTCATTATGTGGAGAAATGACGAACTGATCCATGTAAGAAAGACGTAACCCTATTCATTTAGCTCCCGGAAACTATGGGCATATTGGTCCTATCCGAAGGGTATCACTACGGACTCGAAGTGTCCGCATCGAGTTCAGGAGATAGTCTTCCGGACATCTTTCCCTAACACTTGAACTGGTGATATTCGGATCTCAGGTCCATTCCTGGAAGTAATTCTTTCCTTGTGTTTGCTCAACCATTTCATCTATGCGAGGCAGAGATAACGATTTCTATGAAAATCTTGACGGAGTCCTCAATAACCGAGGTACATAGAATGCGATCCGTCGATCTCTGGAAGGATATGACCGGGGTTCTCTAGGGTGAGAAACCTAGTCTTCTAATTCTATTTCTATGTAGTTCGCTAAGTTGTTTACACTGTTCTGGCATCTCCATGGGTGTTTAAACTATAGGGCGATCTATTTTCGGGAGTCGTACTGGGTTCTAAGTTTGTTCGCATGACGATGCGATTACTCGTATACTTAGGCAGTTCTCCGTCCTGAAGTCCATTTTAGAATTCATACAGGGCTTCACGATCACAATCTCGTGTATACGAGTCGTATATAATTAAGATTGAAAAGGTAGTCGAATAACTGATTCTTCCTTACCCTCACATCCCAATGAGGAAAAGAGTTTAGGCGAAATCATTAATTCTAAACCTGTAGAACCTTGATTATATAACACTCTTATGTATACATTCCTCAGTGATAGATCATCCGCATGAATTCCTGGATTGAACTTGACGTACTGCACGAGTGGTACCTCGGGGATTTCTTCAGAAAGAAAATAAGTAAGAGGTACTCCTGGCATGAGTACTTCGGGGATTTCTTCGGATTGAAAATAACTAAGAGGTACTCCTGGAATGAGTACTTCGGCATTCTGATGTGACGGTTTCGCTGGAAAAGTGATCTAGAAGAAAGAGATGTACGTGTGAAGCCGTTTTTGTGACGATCAAACTGAATCAATTCGTATGATAATGTCGAAATCATACTGAAACTTAAAGACATTAGAATTGATCATAAGGCGTTTACAGACAAAACAGAACCGTGCAACCATGAACAGAGTTACAGTACTTAAGATTTACCACAAGACTATTGCTGCGAATAAGATATACTTCAAAAGACAAGTATACGCAGCACGAGACTCCCTATACAGATAGGATCTCGCAAAAGGTAACACTCTAGTTGCACGAGTTCTGGATAGTTTATAAGTCTGTTACAACGAAACGCATAAATTACATTTAACTTGGTTCCTGAGCAGGCTCTCCTGCAGCTGTGATCCTGAGAATCCTCCCATATGCGCTAGAGTTCTTTGCTATCGGGCAATCTTTCTTGAAGTGCCCTGTCTCACCACATTGGTGGCATGACTGGCTAGTACTAGGTCTGGTGACGGGATTTCGGTGTTTAGCCAATGTTATGTGGACGCGAGTTCCTTCCTCGTTACTCCACTTCGAAAATTGCTTCTTAAATCGCTCGGCGTTATAACAAATCTTGTGTGCAGGGTTAGTCCCGATGAAAGGGACTTGAGTGATGAGTCGTTTCGGTGCTCCACAGTCACGAGCATGATGCCCTATGTTTAGGCAATTACAACACTGCATCTCATGGCAAGCCTCATCATGATGGAAACTACACCTATCACACTTCGGGAGTTTTCCCTCGTATAGCCTGCGCGGTATGGGAACGATAGGGGTTTCTACTTGCTGCTGTTGTATAGCCAGTTTTTGGGATCTCTTGCGTTCTTTTCGGGCTTGACGCTTTCGTTTATTGTTCTCTGCTTTTCGGCTTTGCGAGCCTGTGCCTGTTACTGTTTGGCAACCTCCTGGATGGATACCACGATTTGAAACATCATTCCCATCAGCAGCATTCACTATGTTGATAGCGCTACGGTGCGCAAGGACCGCTGTTACGGCAGCCACTACGGCAGCTGTAACTGCCGTTTGAAAGGTAGCGGCGTCCATAGGAAAAGCGGAGGTTTCGCGGTTCGACTGATTGCTTCCAGATGACGACATGATTCTATTAACACGAAAGATAAGGATTTTGTGAGCGATTCTGGTTGACCCTGATGTACTTAGATTGTTCATGTAAAGAGTAAGAGTATGTTCTCGAAAGTTTGACCTACATCCCTATGATGCAGTCCTAGTACAGAATGAATGTATGTTCGCGAAGGTTTGACCTACATCACTATGATGCAGTCCTAGTAATGGGTGGAAGTAAGTTCGTAGAATGGTCTCAAAACGTCCGTCGTTTGAGCTGAGGTATCGTGGGTTGGTGAATAACAAGATCCAACCACTGATAAAGACTTGGAAATGTCTCCGGATCTAACTTGCTATAGTCCAATGACTTGACTAAAGCATGATTTAGATAGACTCTAATGAAATAATGATAAGAGTACTTGAATGAAGAATGACACAGAAGTTAGCCGGCTGTCAATATCTTTGATATTCACGATGTAAAGATTCTGGAAAATGACCTTGTAAAGGTCTTACATCATATCCACAGAAGATAGTTCCTGACAGCATAAAGACCTAGCTAAAGTACCTACGAAACAAGATAATTTCATTGGAAAATGCCACATCGGGCATAGACAGAAAAACACGATTCCCTTTTATAAGGAAAATAAAGTAAAGCTTCTACCACTGGCGACGGTGATCCCTCTGGTGAACTCTTAGTTCAACCAATTGACGTTCCATGTCAAGTAGGTGTCTATAGCACACCATCTGGCGAAATCGGAGCTCTATGACTTCGGCTCGTGATTTGGCCAATGCTTGCAGCAGGGTTTCATGGTTTCTCTCTGATCTCTCGTGAGCATCTTCTAGAAGAACGGTGCGGAGGTTATGCATTCTCGCATTGGTGAAAACTTCGGTAATCTGATGTAAGGCTGTCCTGCCTTGAATCTCATTTCGCGCCACTCTGCGGACCAAGATTGGCAAGACTCTATTTACTAAGCCCCTATTGCTCAAGTCGTAAAAGCTTCGATCGCCATTAAATGGCATAGGTTGAAATTATCCTTGGCTCCTTGTTTCCAAGCATTCCACTCACTCAGGGGGTCGGGCCATGAAAAACCGGACGAGGGTTAGGAATTGGAAAGGGAGTTGCTCGAGGTAGGTTTTCAACCTCTGCTTCGGATTTAGTATCATACGAAAGGTCTTCATCATGGTGATCATTCAAGGGGAAAAGGATGATCATTCTCTGGTTATTCTCCAAACCAACCAGCTATGACTTCATTTGGAAGATACTGGTTGCCGAGGGGATGGAGTCCAGCTATGTTTTCTATGCGAGAATTTAGGGTAAGAGAATAATTATCATACGAACTATCTAGATAATTATTTAGCAAACCTTCATTAGTTACATCGCTATTTGTGAAGTGCATACCAGCTATGTGTAATCTAAACAGGATAGACCTTCGAATAAGTGACCTTAATTCCAAATTCACATAGAATAAGGGTAAGGCAAAGTTATCACAGATTCTAAGTCTATAACATCCTAATTACACATAGCCTTAGTATATCCACTTAGCAAATACCAACTTAGTAATGAAGATCCCATTTTAATTCTCAAGTGTAAAGTACTTATAGTAACACCAAATACTCCTATACTATTTTAATTTTAATGTTATGTTCTATTGTTCTCATTGTGGTAGGGTTGGTAAGATTTTAGCATTATTGCAACCACACACTTAAACTTAGGCACCTGCTAGTCAACTCTCGGATAATATAGGTGATCAGGCTATATCTTCCCAGTTTTGACCATATGTCTCTAAGCCCACTTTGTGTTGCCCAACAATCGTAATTCTTTTGTACTGTCCTAGTGACACTGATTTTAGTATGAATGCAGCACGTATACTTACCTAAATATTTTACTATTTAAAGTATAAACTCTTGGTCAGAGTATTTTTAATCCCCTATGTATTTATAGTTAGTATATATTTTATGGGTTGATATACTTAATTCACTATAAACAATGCTCTGATACCAATCTGTCACACCCGAAAACCAGGAACGGCGGAAATGTTCTGGGGTGGAGGACGTCATGTATAATATCAACAACAATGTAAAGTAGTAAACAAGCAACAACATCATCCATTGCATTAATAATATAATTATTATACAAATGTGTTCTGTTAAATTTTGATAAACACTAAAGCATAAATCAAAATGAAAGATAAGTCTTGAACAAGCTCCATCTTCCTTTCTCCTTGCATCGGTACCTGTCTATGATGACCTGAGGATACAAGTAATTTTGAAAGCGAGTATCAACTTTGAAGCTGGTGAGATCATAAGTATTTAGTGTCTTAATTTGTATGTAAGTAATTGTAAGTACATGTACTGTAAGTATTGAAAGTGTATATGAACTGTAAGTATTGAAAATGTATATGAAGCAACTGTAAACGTTTGAAAAACCCTAGAAATCCCTATGATTCCTACTAGTATATGAAGGTGTCTTCTACCAAGACCTAATTGTTCTGAATGTAGCCTTCTACCAAGACCTAACTGTTCTAAATGTATGTCTCTTGTAAGAGTATGTATTTTCCCAAGTATAACTATCATTATCCAAAAATATAGTTTCTACACTGTCGTGCGTCGTGTGTATGTTCACGAAGTGAATGTAATGAGAAAATGAAATAGTACTTTGGTGTAGTGCTATAAGAACTACTTTCGTACTAATTACCTTAAACTGGATTTATATTAAGGCATTATGTGATAAATTGCACCATACTATCGACTAGTAACAACGACATAATGAATGATCGTAATAACGGAATGACGTTTGGCACCCGTAGACCTGCAGGTCCGGCTGTAGCTAGCAGCAAGGTGTAGGATTGTCAATCCAATATAGATCTATACGCAAACTCACGCTCTCCCTCCAAGAGAATTCTGGCTACAACTCGAGCCATGACATTTAAGTCATGCTCCGATTTAAATCACAATAATTAACATATTCTTGTATATGTATTGTAATGAACTGTTCTAGTTGTAATGTACATGCTCTCTACCTAGCAAGTATAGTAATGTAATCGTTCTAGTATAGTTGTATAAGTTCTCTTCCTAGTATAGTTGTATATGTTCTCTTCCTAGTGTAGTTGTATATGTAATGTACTGTAATGTTCTAGAAAGTATTGACTCATGAATGAACTAACTCATTGTATGATATCGCGTTCTAGTAATTGTTCTAGTATCTTCCTAAACTACCCCTATGGTAGTTTACTAGTAATCTATCTGGTACGTATGAACATGGATGTATACCCTTACTACCCAAGGGCATATGTTGCACTGGAAGGACCTTTTATGACTATACATGTACACATGATATATAACTAATATTTAAACGACTTTCGAACGAATACCCGATATCCCACCAGACCACATCTCAAGGCGCGAAAAGGAAATAGGGTGGATAGACTTCCTAAGTCTTTTAAACATTTCTTATATAACTATACATATAGAGGCATGCAATTTATAATATAAAAGCATAAATAAGTTTTGGAAGACATTTGAAACATAAATATTATTTCAAGAAAAGATCGACTTGATGTCAATCTATAAAACAATTTGAAGGCATAAGTTTGATAAAGCAGTTTAAGTATAAGGAAACATTTGTTTGAAACACAGTTGTAAATAAGTTTGAAAGGAAATGTACAGAGTAAGATGCACAGTGTAATAAGGAGTTTAAAACATATAAAATGTTTATAAAAATCATTTGAAGGAAGTTGTTTGGTAAAACGGCTAATGAGTAGCCAAATCATTTGAATGTTGTATATAAGTCACATGTGATTGATGTAATAAGTAATATAATCCTACTTACTAATCACATGTGATTGACATAATAAGTAGCATGATTCTACTTGTATCCCCCCCCCCCATAAAACATTTAAAAATAGTATAAAACATTAGTTAAGGGGTATGAACTCACCTGCAGTAAGTGACTGGAATTGCACAGACTGTTATCGTACGGAAGGATCAGACAAGTGCTTGGTGTCAAGTGAAAACTCAGACACATATAATGATCCTAATTACATATGAAAACATATGTATATAAATAATTAGTGATTAAAACACTAATTATACAATTAATAACAATTAAGCGCAAGGAAAAACACTTTCGGTCAAGTGCTAGGAGGCTAATGGGTTGCAACAAAGGAGTGTAATGCCGCTAATGGAAGTTTATGGTCAAATGACCATATGATTTGGAGTTTACGGCCCAGGGGAGTAAACTCCTGGCCGTAAACTCTCCTTAAGGTCCCTAATTGAAGCTTAAAATTACTACAACTCTTGTGGGGAATTGTTTCAAGGCTATACAAGTGTTTTGGGTACCATAGGAACTCCTTTGGGGAGTTTACGGCCCAAAGACCATATTCCCTTGGAGTTTATGGCCGTAAATTCCCTTGGGAGGGTTTATATGGTGCTTTCAAGTCTCTAATTTAACTAGGAACAAATACAGGCTTTGGTACTTGGCTTTAGAAGAGTTTATGGCACATTTAGCACCATTTTATGGAGTTTACGGCCATAGAACCTTTTGGGCCTTAAACTCCCTCACTCTTGGTGTTCTAAGTATTTTAACTAGTCCAAAACTCATCTAGGTACATGCCCAAATTGTCTCTTGGCTTAAGGAAGGATTTAGGGTGTCATTTGACCCCTTTAAAGGAGTTTACGGCCCAAGAACTACTCTTGGCCGTAAACTCTTCCACACTTGTGTTTCCATGAGTTTTCTAGGTTCTAAACACTTTAGGGTATTTGTCTAAAATAGAGTCCAAGCCTTTGGGATGATTAGGGCACATTTAAGCCCTTAAAAATGGTGTTTACGGTCCAAGAAACTCTTGGGCCGTAAACTCCTATAACTATGTGTTCTTGATTGATTTCTAGCCTCTAATGATCATTCACAATACCCTAAGCTAGTTACCTAACAAGGAAATGGGACTAGATGGCCTTTAAGCTCCATTTTGGAGTTTACTCCCCAAGAACGTTCTTGGGCGGTAAACTCTCGGAGCTCATATATTTGACATATAATCTATGTTAATAAGCACAAAACAATTATTATAACACAACTAGAGAAGTATACTCATAATCTGGGATAAAAACCCAAAGATCTGTGAGAGAGAATATTGACTTTTCTCTAAATGCATATCAACAAATGAACCAATTTGGTTCAGAATTCTATTTATAGTCCTGAGATAGTTTTGGCAGAAAATATTTTTATTCCTAGAACGAACTCTAATGTCTTAGAGTAATGGAATAACAGTGATGCACAAAACCCTAGTGCAACCACTCTCCTAATATCTTCTTAAGTGTCAATCCTGAAAACTACCTAACTTACACTCGGAGTCTGGATTTTCACTGTAACTGATCTACATCTATTGGCTTGATATGATTTGTTCAGATTGGAAATTTCGGGTTGTCACAATAAGTTACAATAAAAAAAAATTATTAATTAGTTTAACGTATTCCATAACTTATCCTCATGTTATGGAACTTGAAGAGTTTTTAATTAAAACTACTTTAAACTCATAAGTTATGGAATTAATTAGTTTTGAATAGTTTCAAAACTTGCCCTTAGGTTTTTGAATTTGAAAAGTTTTCTCTTATGAATACTTTTATTCCAAGTTAACCTCTTAGAATTTAAAAAATTAAAATTCAATCCTTATACTCTATAATATTATAAGTTAACAATATATATATATATATATATATATATATATATATATATATATATATATATATATATATATATATATATATATATATATATATATATAAGAGTAAAAGTCACTCTTACCGTTAGTAGGCCTCATTCACGAAACCGGTCTATAAGGGGGTATAAGGTTACTGCCTATAAAATGGCAGTTTAATGGGTGTCCACTCTCACCCACCGTTTCCTTGACCGGTGGAGGGTAGTTAGCCGAACGGGTAGGACAAAGACTATAAGTTCTCCCTTCATTAAAAGTATTAATGATAACTACTAAGAAACTAAACACTTATAATTCACAATCTTAGTTACTTAGGAAAATGTGAATAAGGTGCAAACCCATGAAATTACACTTGGCACTTTGCTTAAGTTGGTTGGTGGAGCGTGTGTGGTTTACCGACACACTAGCTTGATTTAACAAGGTAGGCAAAGGGTTTCTTAAAGTTTAATCATAGGCCGATGGAGGGCGTGTGGTTTACCAACACATCGGTTGGGTCATAAACATTTAAGAGTACCAAGTAATTTGCATGGTTACGTCACATCTTGTTTTGTGATCCTCGGCATCCCAGTCACAAAACCTGAAGGGCACACTCGAGATTGAAACATACCATTGAAAAGTTCAATGAATCTCAAAAGATCTAGGAGTTTCAAGTCCAATTAAAACTTAATTATATTTCATTTTTCATGGTAGAAATTGGTAAATCGTCATTTACCTACCTTCAACTATTTTATAACTTGGATTACGGCATTCCTCTTCCAGTTGTAAATAGGTTGTTGGGTCCTAGCCTTATATTTCATATTGGGTGATATATTAAGGAATTTTAAATCAACTAAACTTGAATATCTCCTAAAAGATGTCTATGTTCAGACATCTATGATCTTCCCGAATCTCTTGGAACCTTACTTCTTTCACCTCCTCTAATTATTCTCCCTAACCCACAAGTTTAAGGTCACTCAAGCCCTATTGGAAAGGAAAGGTCTAGGTATGATCACATCTTGGAGATGAAGTCACATATTGACAAGCCGGGAGAGTTGGATGTCAAAGTCTTGAGAAAGTTGGTGGTTAAATCACTTTCTAAGTCACATAGTGAGTTCCTTTGGGACTCATATGAAACAGACTATGACATGACGCTTAATAATCTTATCTATTTGCTTGGTACTGCTGAATTAGCAATGATTTGGAAGGCTAGTAAAGAAAATTTGATTAGAAGATCAACTTCCCAAAACTTTATGGAAAGAGACAATAGTGACACAGGAAATCCAGAAAAGCATTCTCTTCCCAATGGAAAGGGATTGGCCATAGTCAACTTGGTTGACCAAATGGTAAAGAGAAAGGCTAAGTCTGAGATAGTCCCATGTACTATTACCTAAGGTTCCATATGTTTCTATTGCCAAAGGAAGGGGCTTTGATTACGAAGCTGCCAAAACTTACCTATGGATGGTAAAGTCAATGTGTTTAACTTTATTTCAGGTAAAGTCCATTTTTCTAACTCTATTAAGTTTCTACTCTGAGATTCTTATTACATGATGTGACTGGGTCATATAGTGGTGTTTTATGAATCAAAGGAAAAGGTGAAGAAACTTAAAGAAAGAATATGTTGAATCTGATCGCGTAGATGGATTTCTATTGCACAGTTTGAAGATTGGATTCTTGAGCTACTTCTTAGGAGTTATGAGATATTGCTTAGGAATAGATAACAACAAGTTTTCATATGGATTGTAAGGATAAGTTCTTCCGCAAAGTTTTTAAAATAAAGGAAAAGTTTTTAATTTTATTTATTTTAAAATATCCTTAAAATGACATCTGTGAAAATTTTTGTTTCTTATAATATTCCACTAATAGCAAGACTGGAAATATAAAATTGATTCTTATATTTGTGGTAATGTCAAAATTTACCAAATAAGTAAAGATTCTCATCACCCAAGTTTCAATTGGACTGAAGCTTGGAATCATGCAAGTTGTATAGTATGATGAATGAGAACTTTCAAGCATTGGAAAATTAAGACTAATTACTTGTTCACATGGATGTGTGAGTCAAGTAAAGGACTAAGGGATCGAGTACACATTCTTGGGCACTGATCAAGCCCACCACAAATAATCGATAAGACTATTCATCATGATTTACTAAAGTTTAGTAAATATGGTTATACTTATAAGTCTAAGTATAATTCTGAAGCATTGGAAAAGTGTCGATGTATGGCAAAACGAATGAGAAGAACCAAATTAGGCAGAAGGATAAAAGTTTCTCAAATCTAAAAATATGGGAGAGTACTTTATGATATATGATCATCTTAATGATTAAGAGACCTATCACAAATCATCCTCTAAGTGCATTCTTTTAGCTAAGAAGAGGAGATATGAATTGTTGTAGTGGTCAAATCAGGAAGATGATTCATATCTCATTCCAAAAACAATTCTTAGAGTCATACTCCAACATTGTAACTTGAGTGACATATCTTAAAGAAGGTTTATTAACACTAGTCAAATGTAAGAGTAAAAGGTTATCTATTCTTGTACATTTGAAATTGGTAAGTTGTGATGTTTTGCATAAAACAGAGACCACCTTAGACTAATTGTGTGAAGTGTTTGTCTTGATAAAGAATCTGCACTATCCCTTGAATATGTGATAAGAGAGTCTTATATGTCAAGAGGACAGTAGGAGTCTTAAAGGTCTTGAAAGTCTCAAGAACTAATCAAGAATAAAACCTGAGGTTCTTCACTAGCACACGACTTGAGGTTTATTTCCTATCGTGTTGACATATTCTGTGCCCATTCCATTTAAAGTTGGCTCTGCATATGAGTTCTTAGAGTTCTCAATTGGTTACATAACAACTTGGAAGCAATGGCGGGCCTTGTACTGCTAGGTGGCAAGAAGTTAAAATTGCATAAGTTCAGTCCATATGTGTTTGGATTTGTCATTATCCGTGTCTTGTGACTAAGGTTTTGACAAATTCATATGGGTAGGAACTCATACACCATAAAAAGTCTAAGTGTCATAAGGTTTCTCTCCGATTCATGAAAATGATGATGAGGAAACACTTCCACTAAGTAGATTTCTAAGTAGATAGTAATTTTTGCATTCTCAAAGCTGTTAGTAGGCACACGAACATGGACTTAAGAGAAATAGAAAAGGTCTAAACAATTAAGACTATGATTACGAAATCCCTTTTCATAGTTCTGAAATTGTTTAGACACACTTAATAGCTATCTAAGATAAGGTGTAGGATTTTGATAAAGTTTTATCAAAGCAATCTTGTATCAGAAATCTGAACTTTCATAAAAAAGTCAATAGTTGATTTCTGAGTACACGTCAAAGCTGGTGGGAGCATAAGGGTTATGCTAATAATCATCATGTTAGTGGGAGCATGATAATTATGATAAGTATTGCAAGTTAGCAATGTTAATTATTGAAAAATAAAAGTTTCAATTCGTGAGGTTGCAAGGGTTGAAAAAGTTGTTTTGCTAAAATTAAGGGAGAGGAAATTATACTTCATTTCAATTATGAAAAGTTTAGATTGAGTTTATAATCATTCTAAAGAGCTTATATTGAGATTTTAATCACCTTTAGTCAAGAATATATATATATATATATATATATATATATATATATATATATATATATATATATATATATATGAATTTCATGTTAAATTGGTTCAACTTAAGAAAATTCTATATATTGCATTCTTAAAATTTGATTATGATTATGGCGTCCCTTTTCATAGTAAAATTTCGAGAATATGGCAAACATAAAAACTATTATGGCAAAAGACTGGTCTAGAACGATGTCTTTATGTGAAACATCATGAATCATGTCCCATTTACTTTGGGTACAAGATCAATTACTTGTGCTATAATAATTATTCTTTCTGAATTTTCCAAATGCCTTGGGGCATTAAGGAAGAAAATGTCTAGAATTGGATATAACTAAAGTGATTAAGTAATTGTCAAGGACAATCTAAGGTTTACCAAAGATTGGTTGCTGAAGGACAGTTGGAAGTATAGTGTGAATTTAGGAAGGGCCATATTGACATAGTCTGAAAAGAGGCAACTATTGTTCAGAAGTAGTAGTCAAAATGGGAATATAGAGTTGTCTCTATAGATCGAAGCAATTTGTGTTAGATTAGAAAGAACTTAGTGCAAGAATCATGTTCAAAGCACTGCATACTTTGAACATAAGGCTTTGTGTCCATGGATTAGGTCTTCACTTGAATACCCTGTAATGGTTCTTCACAAGTATTTGTAAATTTGTACACATTCATTTCAAGAGGGTAGGGCATTTAAGTTTAAAGCCTAACAAGATTTTGATTTGGGAGTGTGAAATTAGAATCATTGAAAGTTTGATCAATTGGTTTATTTCACAAAGTAAGGATCATAGATAAACATAGAGTGCATACTTGGTGTATGGCAAAGCGATTGTTTAGGAAAACATAGTGTACATGCTTGGAGCATGGGATACCTAGTGTTTTAATTCAAGTATAAGGTTGATAAAACCAAAACAATGAATAATAAGAAATCAGTATGGTGATAAATAGAAGTGGTCTATTTATATTCATAGGGTTTGATACCATATTTGATTCATTTGTTCTTGTGTTTCACTTTGCATGTTTTGACTTCCATAATGTGACAACCCAAAGTTCGTTCCATCAATTCTAACCCTTTTCGTTAATATATTCGTCGTTTTCAATTTCGTTTCCGTTGCATCATTAAATTAAGTCATAATTGTGGGATTTCTATTATGACTTAATGAGTGTCTAACATGTTTAGAACTCATATTAACACTCCATATACGTAATCGGAAACATTTTAGAATCAACCATATCGGGTTACGGTAACTTAATCTGGTGCGACCAAAAGCATCGTATAACGTCGGTATCGGGTAGAATTCCACCGTGTCTAAAACTTGGAACATATTTAAAGTGGTTTAAGCTTCCATTTGAAGATTTTACTCTCTCTCACTACTCTGTCTCTAACCTCTCTCCTCCAATCCAAGTTTCAAATCCAAAATCATCAAATTTAATCTCCAAATCACCAAGGTAACTTCCCTAACTCATAGATTAGCATCTTAGACCTTCAAATTCGTGGTTAAACTATCATTTAGGACCATTTTCATGTGTTTACAGCCCTGGAACATGCTTGGGCCGTAAACACACATATGATGGGTTTTTGAGCCTTTAAACCTTTCCAATCGACCATTGGAGCTTAGATACGGCTAAATGGCTTAATGGACTGCACTTAGAACACCTTGAATCCATTTTTTGGGGAGTAAACATGACTTTACTGCCCAAGAACATGACTGGGCCGTAAAGTCACCTTCATGGAGAGTAAAATCATATTTGAGTGTTTAAAAGCCACTTAAACACACCAATAGCCTTGGATTAAATTCTAGAATCAACCACAATCGATTTAGGGGCCTGAAACTCGATGAAAACCACACCTTGCAGAGTTTAGGCCGTAAACCCCTTAGAATGGGTTCCTGGGCCGTAAACTCATAATCATTAGCCAAATGATGCCCTAAATTCATCCTAAGGCTTGTAAAATTGGTTTGAATCACATGTGATTGATCTAGGGCCACCAAATCATGAAAGGAATGGGTATATAGGAGCTTACGGCCGTAAACTCCCTTTGATGGTCCCTTTGGTGGTAAAACTCATTCCTATGCCTTAGATTAAATCATAGAAACCCTTCCCAAGTGTTAACTGACCATTTAGCACCATAATACCCCATATTCATGAGTTCACGGCCATGAACTCATGTGGTCATGGTCTTAGGGCAGTAAACTCCCTAAGGAGTTTACTCTTGAAGAGAAAACTCATTTTCTGAAGCCCTATACGTCCATAGATGTCACCCGGCTCACTCCAAACACTTGATTTGAAGTGTTTTATTGTATCGGAGTGTATAATCATATCTAAATAGTGATTTGAAGTCTAATTAGATACATTTGTATACCATTTCATATTACATAGGAACCTCGCACGTTATCAAGCCCCGAACCGACACATAGCATCCAAACCGACATGTTTTCTCATCTGGTGAGGTCATACCCCTACCCATTTTCAATGTTTTCAATGTTTTTTTCTGGGGGGGGGGGGGGGGGGGGGAATACAAGCAAAGTACAAGGAATACTTGTACTCAAAAACTTGTATTATATATGTTGTGTTTCATTTTACATATGCTTTTAACACTGATAATCATAACAGATAATCGTTGAACTTGCAGAACACACTATCATATTATTTGTGAAAACATTATAAACTGTTGTATTTTATATTTTAAAAAATGGTTTTCCCACATCATAACAATTAAAAGCATAACATTGAACTTTGAACATCAAACTTAGAACATTGTTTTGTCCTCGGTAACACTCCACAGAGATACACGAGTGGAGGATAGTCATTTAATATTTCAGTATTATTACTAGTAAATTTGTTATTCCTATAAATGGGAGACACGTCCTCGCAGAACACTCCACAGAGATACATGAGTGGAGGACTGACCCCGTAACTAGAATCTCTTTGATAGGGAGTGTGACTTGAGTGTATAGATCTATACGGGGCTGACTACCCCACACCTGGTTGCTAGCTACATCTGAACCGAAAGGTTCAAGGGTGACGAAAGTCATAAAGTGAGATGGACTACTTATTGCCATAATTAGTCTATCGTATGGTTATGGAACTCGCAATTTGGATGACAGAGATTTACTTTTTAGTAATAATGGATTTCAGTTATTAGTTTACTTTGTAGTTATTAGTTTTATATACGTGTTAAAACTAATACATTTTCAGTGTACATCTTTTACATTACATTTTGGATTGGTGAACTAACATACACTTTACAAGGATAACCAGGTTTTCAGTATACATCATTCACATTAGGAAAATATGGGATTTTCCTTGGATAACAATTGAACATAACCAGAACCGTGTAACACAACAGACAACTAAACTCACATATAAGAAAATATGGGATTTTCTTGGATCGTAACATTTTTAGAAACCAAAAGGAAACTCATACATTTTCAGAAAACAAAACCACTTATGAACTCAGCAGCTTTTATGCTAATTTTTAAAATGCTTGTATTCTCAGGTCTGCATTAGACAGGTACCCGAAGATCCTTTTGGTGAAGACGGAGCACGTTGAAGTCACGTCTTGCTTTTGTTCATATATATATATATATATATATATATATATATATATATATATATATATATATATATATATATATATATATATATATATATATATATATATCACACTAAACAAATGTAAATTTTCATATGTAATGTAATGGTTGTTTACTTTTCTTACTATGTGTATTGGATTTGATACTCAACGTGGACTCCGCCCCGGAAATGTTTTCGCCTTGGTTTTCGGGGTGTGAAAGATTGGTATCAGAGCCCTTGTTTATAGTGAATAAAGTATACCAAACCTTACATGGTATAAAACTATAATCACTAAGGGGCCTATGTGCTCTAAACTAAAAGTATACTTCAAAGTATAAGTATTTTCAAAAGTATACAAGTATACCTAACCGTCGAGATCCGTAACTACAAGCAAAACAAAACATAAGTAAATAGGTGTTGTATGTTGCAGTTAAACCTGGGCAGTTATGTAGCCGTGTCTAGGATCAATATAGCCTGGCCAACTATATTCATTCGAGACACGGCCAACATGTGCTTGGGAGTGATTGTGGTGTCCAGCATGCCTAAAACTTACCCTAATACCCCAAACATCGAACCTTGGTCGTAGTGAATCATGAAATACTATGGGAGTATTTCTCGAGCCAATCCTTTGTAGAAATTCTCATTCAAGCGTTGTTCCTTGATCATTCCTTTAGCGATAACCATAGTTATGTGATAGAGTATCCTGTATGCTTTCTAAGTGACGTACTGCACTGCATTATTTCTATGTGATTTATGATGTGTGTATATCAGAGTTAGAACCAGAAGGTTTACAGAGGTAGGACCAGAAGGTCCACAGAGTTAGGGCCCAAGGGCCCACAAAGTTATAGTCTCGAGTGGCTAGTATGTGTTATGTGTTCTATTTTGGGGAATTCACGAAGCTTCGTGCTTACCGTGTTATGTGTCATGTTTTTCAGGTTTTCTCAGAGTCACAGGACGGCATTGGCTCGATTGTACACACCAGAGGAAGAGTTATGTTTTGAGGATCCTGGTTTATTATGCAATTGAATATGGGGTTATGTTTTGTAAATTAAACAGAAATGAGATTTCTACAAAAAGTGTTTTAAGAAGTAAACGATTATTTTAAATGAAAAATTGTTTTGAAATTTACGATGTTACATGTTGGTATCAGAGCCTTGGTTTGAAGGATTCAGATGCACTTTCGGGTAAATCGAGACTCAAACTGAGGAATTGAGAAAATTTTCAAAGAAATGATTTTTCTAAAGCGACTAAGAGTTCAAAGAGAAAACGAGAAGGAGCAGTGTGTACAATCAGCCAGAGCCCGAATGGTGATTTCCCAAAATACCCTTACTTTTGTGTTATGAAATATTTATGAGACATTTTATGAGATATTATGAAAGCTAGAGACAAGCTAGGTAATTCATATTTTAGGACTAGAGTGCCCTGATTGTGATGCCTTAGCCTAGGAGTTGCTATTATTGGTGATGCGCTTTGAGTATGTGATGAGTAAGAGTGTCTAGCAGGAATCCTTTTAAGGGATTTGAATAGAGGAGAAATCTAAAGGAGGTATCTATATGAGCATTTGAGGAGCGGGCCGAGAAGGTATCCAAATGCCCACGTGGGGTGAAATTGTTTGAGTTCAGTGATATCCTCCGAGTATGAGGAGAGCAAGTGGACAATAACCTAAAGAGGTTTTACGTGTCGGAAGAGGAACTTTGATGCTCGAATGCTGCTTGCTTCGTGCTTTGTGGAACTCTCGATGATGGGAGACAGCTACTAAGTGAATATAACGATATTCAGGAGGTAGATGGTTGGCATCGTTAAGAGTTCTTCAGCAGCTGATGGCGGAGAAGTGTGGGAACCTGGGAAGAGCCTAGGGAGTGACTCTAGTCAGATAAGTACGCTGGCAGAGTAGATTATTTCGCGGAGGAGTAAGCACGAGTGACAAAATTTGTGAACGAGAAGATTGGGAAGCTACTTAGGAGCTCTGGGATGGTCCGTGTGGAGAGTATGGGTAGATGTGGCAGGTAGTATGGGCTCGTACTACGGAAAGCATAGGACCCATATTCAATATAGGGAGTATTCTGAAGGTTCTAAGTAGCAGAGTGAGGAGTGATGTTATGGTTTGAGTACCATGCATCATAGCAGAGTGAGGAGTGATGTTATGGTTCGAGTACTATACATCGTAGTAGATTTAGTAGTGATGTTATGGTTTGAGTACCATACATTGAAGCAGATTGAGGAGTGATGTTATGGTTTGAGTACCATGCATCGTAGCAGATTGAGGACTAATGTTATGGTTCGAGTACCATGCATCGTAGCAGATTGAGGGGTGATGTTATGGTTCGAGTACCATGCATCGGAGTAGATTGAGAAGTGATGTCATGGGCTAAGTATCATGGTTTGTAGCGAATGATTCTTGTGGTTCTTCGGTTATCCGGTCACGATTAATTAGGTGGAAATGGGATGCGATGGGGTTTTAGGCCTCAGGGCCATGATTGAGTTCGAAGAGGTATCCCTTGAGAGGGAGGTTGAGAGTGTTTCATAGTATTTTTGGAAAGATGTCAAATGTAGTCGCAAGACTCAAGGATAAGTAGAAATGATGTTTATATAGGATTGCAGTCTGAGTTGAGCAACCAACTGATAGAAGAGATGTCACCTTCTGTGATCTCAGTAGTGTTATTCCGTTTCTTGTGGGAAACATAAGAGATGTGAGATTTGAGTTTTGGGTTTATGAGTAAACCCTGCGGGTTGACTTTGATGACGATTTTCCACCAGAGTATCAGGCAACATGTCTGCCGCGAGGTTATGATTTATCATGAGCAGGTCGTCAGTTGGGACTGAGATGGTCAAGGACCAGGATACACCCTATTTGAGTATAGTAGGGAATACGTTACCGAAGCAGCGGCTAATATGGAAGGGTACATCATGATGGTGGTTTTTCTGTCCATGATGGGTATGGAATATGGGAACGGAGTCCTTGTTCTTGTGATGATTCATGTGTTGGAACATTGTTTGGGAAGTAGAGGTTGAGGAGTATGATGAATCATTATTCCAGTCAAAGACTCAGGGATATTACTAGACAATTGAAATGTTTGGTATGGGAATGGAATGAGACTTTGAACGACCAGAGGAAATCGTGAGAAGAGGTTCCTGAGGATTTTATCTGAGAATCAGAGTATTTGAGGTTGCTTGATCTCTTTGAAGGAGATTATCGGGCGTTGCGTAGCACCTTCCAAGAGCAAGTGTGATGTTGCTGGTGGAAATAGTCGGTGGGATGGTTTGTGCGCCAATTGATGATGGTTCAAACCCTAAGTGGGGGAGAACCGGGTATCATATTGAAGGAAGCAGAGATTTGTTCAAGAGTGGTTATAAATTGGGATATAGAGACCTGCGGTATGAGTTCATGAGACCAGGGTTATTAGGGGTCAAGGAGAGGTGCAGAGCGAGATAGTGCATGTGATATGTATTGGAGAAAGGATGAGTGTCTCCACGAAAAGTGGCCATTGGTCAGAGACCTTGTGGTGGTTAGGAATCCTTCAAGGGTAAATTGGAAACTTTGAGGTGGTTGGCTTGCAAGATTAGTTCGGCTGTTTAGAATTTCTAGTTCAGATATGAGCTATTATATACAGTATGGGAAGGGAAGAAGTTGACTGCGCAACCAACTTTAGCGTCAGTATGAATATTCTAGCATGAGTATTGAGCATTAGAGGAATAAGTTTTGGATTATCATCTTTGTGTATTGAGTCGTTGGCAATTTCTCTGTGTTTTAGTTTGGAAGATGGAGTATTTCGGGGTTACAAGTAACATGTGAGATAGACTGGTTGTTCCGAGAAAGCAATGCGGTATCCAAGTATGATGCCATGAGTATGAGATCAGTGATAGAGTCAAGACACTGCAAGGTATTGTGATGGTATTCTGGGGTATCCGAGTTTAATGTCCTGAAATCTCGGATTATTTTGGATTTGAGTTTGAGATGACGAGTGGTGTATCAATTGTCTATAGTTTCGGTGGGGGCCCTTCAGCTAATTGACATCAGATGGATGTATTTTGGAATGTGTATTACAACGAGGAAAAAAGGTTTTGTCATAGTGGTGGTCGTCCGAAGCCTAGATGGGTGTGTGTGTACTTATCTATGTTGGGCTGCAGAGCATGAGTAATGATCGTAGTGTGGCGTCGATCTGAGGATGAAATTGTGAAGTGGTAAGAGTCAGTGGGGTGGGACTGCGAAGAGCTTCAGTTCAATGAGTTAGTCAGAGAGAGGATGTTGTGATGCTACGGGAAGCCGTAGTACTCACTAGTCAGAGAGAGGGTGTTGTGATGCTATGGCGAGCCGTAGTACTCACTAGTCAGAAGAGGGTGTTGTGATGCTACAGAGAGCCTTAGTACTCACTAGTCAGAAAGAGGGTGTTGTGATGCTACGGGGAGCCGTAGTACCCACTATTCAGTGAGAGTTCGTCGTGATACTACGGGGAGCCGTAGTACCCACTAGCCAGCGAGAGAATGTTGTGATAAAATGCTCTCTGATCAAAGCTTGAGGAATAAGAGTTTTAGGCTTGAGTAGCCCTAATATTAGGTATGTGGAAACCTGGGGTCGAACCAGGGGCAAGATTGGGGTCTCCATAGTTTTCGGGAGTCATTATATTCTAAATGGAGTAGTGGTTTTCGCAACCAAAGGGAAGTGGATAAGCGAGGAACGCATGAGTTGTGAGTCGTCAGTAATGAGTTGAGTGATTCGTTAGGACGAGTGGTTCCAACTCTATGTTGCATCAGACTCTTGAGTGAATTCGACTCTAGTGGTATACTGAGTATGCGAGATGAGATTTTAGATCCTGAGATGGGTCCTAAGTTGAGGGTAATGTTTATCAACTGATGTCTTATACTTGTGTAGGGCAACACTCGGGTACGAGAGGTACCGTGAGTCATATGTATCTAGGGAGTAGTGTTCGACAGAGGTCGAGGGTGAAACAATTTAGCGGGATTGTGGTATTCATTGGGGTAAAGTGAGCTTCATGACTTGTGTGTCACGGGGGCCAAGATGGTTGTTGTGAGAGGGAAGCTGGTGAGAATTTTCGGGTCATGTTATGGGTGACCTTTGGAGGTTCAATTGTGGAGTCAAGAGTTGACCTAGTGCCCAGTATTGAAAAGGGATATAAGTAACAAAGTTGGGGCTTATGAATGTGATGTATGAGGACATTTCTGAATGGGTATGGTTATTCCCTTGTGCTGGAGGGCAGAGTGTTACGGATTCCTTGATTCGGATGGGTTCTGATAGCGGTTTTGTGGATGAGCCCTGGTGAGGAGTGGACTCTTCTGTTCTTGGGTCGTGATTTGGACTTTTTTAGCATGTTGGTATGAGTGAGCGGTATCCGATTTTTGGATTCGGTCTTGTGAGAATCATAGGATCAGTGGGTTATTAGTGGCCGAAGATTTAGTTTAGTTTGGGACCTAGGAGTTATGTGTGGTTTCAGGTGTCCATTGAGAAAGATATTGGTGTAGTATGAGATCCTTCCAGTGGTGTATTCTGTGTTGATGAACTTTGTGTGATTACGGAGTGATTTCGATGCCGAAATCTAATTCAAGTGGGGGAGAATTGTAACATCCGGGTTTTTAGAAGTATTATGGTGTAGATTAATCTTGTGATTAAAGGAGAGACTCGATGAGTTAAGGGTCCAACTCGCCGAGTCGAGTCGGATTTCCCAAGTGCATATAATGAGTGGACTCGACGAGTCTGTGACAACCGTCAAAATTCGATTTAGTTCTAGATTTGAATAAACTTAGTTACACATATAGGCACTACACATATTAGACTTAGTAACTAGAATCTAAGTTATAACCTAGTGGAATCTTGGAAACAGATAGAGACAGTGGATAATGTGCTTGGATTTCACATTGGTATGTGAATTCTACAACTACTTAACTGTAGTGACTATCCATATTCAGGTTACCCTTTGACTCGAACAACATTTCATGAATCATATACACACATCACGCACTTGACCTAGAAGTAGAAGTGAGTTCAAAGTCTCATAGAAACTTAAGTCAAAGTTGAAGACTAGGACTAGTATACTTGATTCCTCAATTTCGCTTGAATCTCGGAATCACTACATAGCATGCCAATAAACCGATAAAAATAAATTATAAACATTATTTATAACTATAAAAGAGTTATAATACCAAAAGAGAATTTGAAGTCTCAAATATTCAATTTATTTTGATATTCAAAGTTTATTAAACTCCAAAACCCTAAAAGCCCTAAAAAGTCATATTTATAAACTTTAACCTTAAAAGTCCTATAAAAACAATTGTGAACCTTATAATATTATCTTATCATAATAATTATTATGAAATACAATTCAATGAAAAATACAGATTTATTTATTTTCATTTACCCTTGATTTATAAGTCAAAAATCAAGAGTTTTATGCATAAAAACTAGGTTAAGGTGCACATTTTATAAAAAGTTGGATATTTTTATAAAAGATTTGAATTTTATAAAAGAAACAAGAGAGAGGGAGCCTCTCCTCCCCTAAAATCGGATTCCCCCTCCCCATATCTCTCTCTCACACTCTCATTCTCCAACAAACACACATCTCTCTCCTTTCTCTCTCTAGAAAACTTTCTCTACCTTCTCTCTACTTTTTCTCTCCAAACACCACTCCATTCTCTCTTCCTCCCTCTAAGAACCAAGAAATTTTCCAGAAAACAAACCCAAGAACACTCCTCAAACTCGAAATCTTCATCATCTTGTGGTATTCTTGAAGGTAAAATCGATTTCTACTTCACTTTTCCTTCAAATTTTGCTCTTTTTCTTACACTTTCTCCTTCATCATATTCTTCAAACTTGTTTTCTTTGTGTTAAAATGGTTTTTTAGAACATCATGGATGTGTTTTAACACCATGCATGTATGATAACCAAGGTTGCATGTTCATGATCTTAGTGAAAAAATCGATTTTAAGGATTAAAACGTCAAACTCAAGTTAAGAGTTTTTGAGAAACAATTTTTTGTTCATAAATGAATGTATACATTTTGATAAGTTTTAATCTTTTGATCTCTAAAAACATAACTAGAATATAAGTTTATCATGATATCTTTTAAAATATTTCAAAAGATTTACTCAAGTAAATGATGAAAACTCACTTTTCTAACCAATCATCATGCATGCAATCTGCAAGATTTCTTTACTTGACTTTAAACTGCCATATCTCACTCATTTCTTAACAAACTTTCGTGATTCTTTTTCTTAAATATAATATTTTGAGTTAAATTTCAAAAAAAACTGGTCTCACTATAAAATATTAAATATCCGATTTTTGGCAATTTCTACAAAATGGTTGCGCAAACAGCTCTTTTTCTGTGTCACCATTTTTGCCTTGCATGATCAATGGCCTTAAACCCCACCATAAATCTGAGGAAAAATAATTTAGAAACTTAACATATCTAGTGAATGATGGCTGAAATTTCGTGGCTTAAAACCTCACTGAATGGGCTACACAAATTGATGAACTTCACCCACATTTACATCTGATGCACCATTGCATGCAACATTTCTTAACTTGTTTGGATTCATTATCCACATTTCCCTTCTGAATAAATTTTGAACAATTTTCCTTTTGAAAGTCGTCGCATGCATGTGATAATCTGGAAAATTTCAAGAGCTTTTATTATTTCTTTGATTTATTAAAATTATTGCTAAAACCATGGGCATAAATCACATAAAATACTTCCAGAGGTCAATAAATCCGGAATAAATTCATGGATGATCCTTATGGTGAATAATGACGCTTCACCAAATTTCATCAATTTTTGTTGCTGTTTGATATGATTTTCGGTTTTTCTTTTGTTAGGGTATAATAAATCACAAAACCACTTTAGAGAGTGTGAAAATTGTATCTAACAATTTTCTCATACCTTACCTGTGATGGGTCACTCAAGAAAATAATTTCAAGATTTTTCATCATGTCTTACTATTTTTCCCAATTTATGGTAATTATAATTGTCTAAAAATAGGAAAAATAGTTTTGATTATCCAAAATTCATGAAAATCTACCAGAACATCATATTGTACAGTAGGAGGTTACATATAAAGTTTGAGGATTTTTCTCCATTGTAAACTATTTTTCTCTTATTTTCTAAACTTAATTACACTTAAATACACTTAAATACACATAAATACCCAAAACCAGATTATACATTATGAAAACCACTTTTGATATTTTTCCCAGGTTATCTATACTGTAAATAATGTTAAAAAAAATTGGTAATTTATTTTAACTGTTTAATATTATTTCTTCAATTAATGATTAATTAAAGGAATAAAACAAGGAAAAATAGAAATACCCACTGATAAGAGTAATGACATTCTGAAACTCCTCTTCATTGTCCTATTCAGAGTCAGCTTCATATGACTGTGGTGGTGAGTCATACGAGGTGGGATAGGTTTGAGTGTGAGGTGATTGTGCTACTAGTGCGAGATGTCCTCCAAAGTTTGAGCATTCCTTGAGTACGGTGGACTCTTGAGCTTGCAACTCTCCATAGAGCTTATAGAGAGATAACGAGTGAATCTTCCTGTCACCTTGTACAATCATTTTGGCCGTTGTCTAGTGTCTTCCTAAGCCATTAAGGAATTGCATATTTGTTTCATGATTGTTGTGGATGGTGCCCGCATTGGACAATTTTGTGACAATTAAGTTGAACCTTTTCAAAGAGTCTTCCAAACTTTCACCGGAGTGGGCTTTGAAGTTGTTGAATTCATTGAGTACGGAAGTGAGCTTCTTGTCTTGAGCCTGTTCTGAACCTTCGTACAAGTTTTTGAGAACATCCCAAATCTCCTTTGCTGATTTGCAATTTAGGATCATGTCGAAGTTGTCAGGAGGAACTCCACAAGAGATTTCATAAAAAGCAATAGCATTATTTTCCATCTTGTCCATATCATCTTTGGTGGGACGGTTCAAAGCAGGTTGACCTCCACCTAGCCTTGTTGTGGCTCCATCTGTTTGGACTGGTGTAAGGACTGGAACGTGGGGTCCTTCTTCTATGGATCTCCAGACATCCCTACCGAGTCGTCTAAGATATCTTTCCATCCTTCGAGACCAGTGATGATACTCATTTGCAACCAATATTTGGACTCGATTAGAACCACCAACACTGTTGGAGACATTAAACGATAACGACTGTTCCATTTTGAAGTTTTTGTTGGTTTTTTTGTTTAGAAATGAGCTTCAGTGGTATAGAAGGATTTTTGAAAAATCAGAGTTCCGATTTTCAAAAGGCAACCACTATGGCTCTGATACCAATTGTTAAGAGAAACTTTGAGACACACTTGAACAAAATATTAGAACAAGTAAATAGCAGAATAGTTAATCTCTAAGGATCTGTTAGCTCAACAATAATATTAAGAATTAGAAGTTAGTGAGTTAGATGCGGAAATGTAAAGAAACATAAATGACAACAATTGTTATATCAAGTATACACAAAAGCAGATTCATAACATGGAATGCATTCAAACCAAGTTAGTAAGTGAGATCTAGCTTAGTGATTAAGTCACAAGTGACTTGCTCTACGAGGAGAGATAATAATGGAAGAAGCTTAAGTAAGAGAGAATGAGAACAACAAGATGTGTATTAGAAATTGAAAAGATATTCACACATCGTTTGGTTACAGAATACATAAGAAAAGATCTCTATTTATAGAGAAGTTTACAACTCTAAGAGTAGCCATGCAAGGCATACTGCACAATAGAGTGTATTAAAGAAAAGGCAAAATAAAGTAAGTAAAGATATAGGTTGAGGTGCATGAAGACTGCGGATATCATTGCTTGAAGAGGTTGCTTGATTGCGGTGGCTTGGGCACTGCAGTAGCAAAGTTCGAGAGGGTCACTTTTTGATTCAATAAAAAATAAGTTAATCTTGGATACATATGTGATGTGCATAACTACAATTAAACAAAAAGAGTGTGAGAAGAATCAGGGGTATTTTTGTCATTTATTTTTATTTCCAATTGTGAAGGCTAATGAAAAACAATGTGTAACCACAATTACGTATATATATTATTAAATGAGGAAAGTATGATTGATGCTAACTGTGTTTGTCATAGATTAGTTTTAGATAAAGCATGGGTATTTTTGTCAAATGCTTCTCTTTAATTTATTGTTTTGTTTGTTTTTTCGTAAACTAATAAGTTACAGACCGCCAATCACCTTAGTTAGTAAGTATACATGTAGTTTAAGGTATTTTTTGGAATACCATGGGTTCAAACCCCATTAGGAAGAATTTTTTTTTCTTTATATAAACTTAATCATCCACACCGATTGCGTAGCTATGACTTTTTAGACAGTATGCGTTCCCATCGAATCATTTTATGCTTACTACAAACGTACTGCAACTAGGTTTATACTTCAATCAGGAATTGATACTTCAACATAAAATTCATACAGGTACATATACTACATTAATTTATGCAAGGAAATAAAAAACAATTACCTTCATAATCTGAATCGTTTCTATTTCGTTTGGTCATGTATCATTATATATTCTTGAATTAACAAGTATTTGGTTTCCAAATATTGGATTTATTTGTAATGTGATCTTTTTCATTTATGCACACCAAATATTTGTTAAAATGATTCAATGAACAAGAAACATATATTGCTTGTTGATGTTGTTATAAACTGAATATGGATAAGTCTTGGATAGGAGCCTACAGAACATCAGAAACGTATGTAAAGGGTGTTGCAAATTTTTTGAAATATGCACTACACAATTACAAGATTTCTAAAAATATGGATCTTGTAGATACCAAGAAATATATATGAATTCCATGTCCATGTGTCAAGTGTGTAAACCACATATCTCATTCGGTGGATGTGGTAGATGATCACCTATTAGGGAATGGAATTGATCAAACATACACGAATTGGAATAAGCATGGAGAAACATAATAACCACCCATAAATTATATATATGAACATAATTTTGACATGCACACGTCATACGTTGTTGATTCCATGAACATGAATACAGAAATGCCAGCAGATGCTGCAGAAACAGTAGACATGGTGGAAGCAGTAGAAGATAATTTTATTGGGAACCCTGAGAAGTTTAGAGAACTGATTAAAGATGCTGAGAAGCCCCTATATAAAGGGTGTCCTAATTTCACAAATTTGTATGAATTCATATAACTACTCAACTTAAAGACTAATTATGGAGTATCAGATAAGTGTTTTACAGAATTATTTGTTTTGATCAAAAATATGTTACCAGAAGGTAACAAAATGTACAGTAGTACATACGAGGAAAAAAAAAAGCATTGAAGGCAATGGGGTCAAGGTATACTAAGATACATGCATGTGGCAACAACTATATACTTTACAGAAACGAATACATAGAAATGGCAGCATATCCTACTTGTGGTAAATCATGATGGAAGGTCGATGAACAAAAAAACAAAATTTACAAGAATATTCCTGCAAAACTTTTGTGGTACTTTCCAATTATTTAACGCTTGAAACCACTTTTTTAGTCTAAGACTACTGCAAAATATTTAACATGGCACGCAATAGATAGAAAGGTGGATACTGGTGTTTTAAGTCACCCAGCTGATTCACCAGCATGGGCTGACATTGATGAAAAATATCCTTACTTTGCTAGTGAACCAAGAAATTTGCGGCTAGGTATTTTGGCTGACGAGGTCGATGTGAATAGAGGAAATAGGAGTCATAGTGTGTGGCCTATTTTAACTGTCATATACAACCTTTCACCATGGTTGTGTATGAAGATAAAGTTCATCATGCTTTCGTTATTGATTTCGGGAACACTAGAAAACGATATTTATGTGTTCCTAGCTCCTTTTATTGATGATCTGTAATTATGATTTGATATTGGAGTTGAAACATACGATGCATATGCACAAGAGCAATATAAACTACGTGTAGTAGTGTTATGGACTATTAATGATTATCCAACTCTAGGTACATTAAGTGGTTGTCCATACAGTAAGTGGTTATCCATACTGTATGATCACCCGTTCAGAAGACAAAAAAACGCATTCAATAGACAACAATAGTTCTCACCCTCTCCAGAACTAATGAATAGGGAGGAAGTATATAATAGGGTAAAATTTTATAATTAATAAATGGGGAAAGGTATCTAAGGGCAAGGAGGCAGAAATCCAACAATCTACAACTAGAAAAGGTGGGAAGATTAATAAAAAAAAAAAGAGAAAATCACACCAAGTGGGTACTTCAGATGTGGACCAGCAAAATAATACATACTGGAAGAAATTCAATATATGGTACAGACAGCTAAGGTATTGGCGCGACAATTTGATTCCACATTGTATAGATTTTATGCATGTCGAAAAGAACGTGGGCGAGAGTTTAATCGGAACTGTGTTGAACTTTCCTGGGAAGACGAAATATGGTTATAAAGCTCGATTGGATTTGGTTCATTATGGTTTAAAACCAGAGTTGCATCCTAAGATAGATGGGAACAACACAACACTTCCCGCAGCAGTTTGTACATTGACCAAAGAGGAAAAAGACAAATTATGTGACACTTTATACAACTTAAGGGTTCCTCAAGGGTATTGTTCTAATTTTTTTAGTTTGGTGATTCTGAAGGATATGAAGTTGGTCGGACTAAAATCACATGACTATCACATGCTCGTGCAATAATTTTTTCCCATAACAATTAGATATATTATGCATCCATCCACCAGAGTTGCTATTACAAGGTTTTGTTTCTTTTTCAAACCAATATTTAGCAAATAAATCAAACTGGATGAGCTCGATAAGTTGCAACATGAGGTATGAGTAACCTTATGTCTTCTTGAGAAACACTTTCCACCATCATTTTTTGATGTGATGACTCAATTAACCATTCATGTAACTAGGGAAGTAAAATTATGTGGTCCAATATTCTTTAGATGGATGTACCCATTCGAAAGGTTTATAAAGGTTATTAAGGGGCACGTCCGAAACAAAAATAGACCAAAAGGATGCATTGCAGAAGAGAATGTTGTAGAAGAGATGATTAAGTTTTTTAGTGAATTCCTCAAAAAGATGGATATTGTTGGTATTCCACCTGACAAATCGGTAGAAGTTTCCGCAGAACTATTCAGCGAAGCACATTTCTTTGTATTGCAAAATACATCTGAAGTACTCCCGTATATCAAGTAAGTTTTTTTAAATGTATGTTCTTTTGTTATAATATTAGCATTAATGTATTGACAGACAACACATGGATTTTTTGCAACATCAACGCCCTACTAAACGAAAGGTACAGCTAGAACAAGAGCACAGTAATACGTTTGGTCATTGGTTACGAAAGGAGGTATATTCATTTCATATATGTTGTGTTCTTTGTTATGTATTTCATTATATCTTAAATTCATTATCTAATTACAATTCATGTAGAGCGAGTTAGGGGGCTGTAGAGAAAGTATAACAGAGCCAATGATATGGATTTCACATGGACCCAATAAGAACATTATTAATATGATGTATATGCTATCAGTGGATATACTTTTCGTACAAAAGCTCATGAACGTAAAGTTTACCAAAACAGTGGGTTAGTGTCGATGCAACTGCTACACACATCAGTAAATAAGCTGTAACATATGCCAAAGAAAAATATTATGGTGTTTTACAAGAGATATGGGTACTAGATTATCATTTTAAATGAATTCTAATTTTCATGAGTGACTGGGTTGACAATAGAAATGGGGTAAAAAGGGATAAATTGGGGTACACACTAGTTGAACTAAAAAGATTAGGACATAAAGGTGATCCCTTCATATTGGCCTCACAAGCCAAACAAGTATTTTATGTCACATACCCGCTCGATCAAAAAATGTCTATTGTGTTCAATACACCTCCCAAAAATTACAGAGATACATATGAAGATGTTGATGAAGAGTTTAGTATTGTAGTTCCTCAGAATGATAATATATTGCCACGTGTAGACACACTTTATTTGTAGAAGGAAAATGATTATTTTCATACTCATTGTCATGGTATTCTTATACATACGGTATGTGTTTGTTAATGCCATGAATTACATTTGTAGATATAATATTTTTTCCTCTTTTAACATTTAATGAACTTCATTTTTGTTTGTAGAAGGGAAAGGCCAAACCTTCATCCTAGCGTTACGTGGAGAATATGAAAATGACAAAAAATAACGATGTACTTTCCTTATTATTTTTTTACCATATTATACCATCAAACTATTCTGGTGTAATATTGTTATAACTCAAAGTTATTTTCTTCAGCTTTTTACTGTAATGGTGGATGACATGTTATAACATAAACTGCATGTTTTAGTAATGTACTTTTGTTATGCAATGTTAAACAAAGTTGTATTCTTTTCATTTATTTATCATACTATTTTGTTAAAATAAGTTGTATTCTTTTCATTTTTAATGACGTCTGATCTGGTCCAATTAAAAGAATAGATGACAAAAAGGGCAATTTGGTCCTTTCTTATACCTATTATTCAATACAACTATATTGTTATTTGTTTTTGTTTTTTATTATTTTTAGTTTTTTTAGGTTTTTCAGAAATTGTTTCTAGCTTTACAAAACTGCCATTCATTTTTTTTCATTAATTTACACAACACTTTAATTGCCAAATGATATCAAAGATAAATATGGTCAAATTTAAGAGTCTTCCAAATACAATAGTACAACCAAAATAAACATTACGTATGTGTCTATATTTACATATAAACACATATAATAGCTATAATCGTAACAAAATGCTACCTATACACACAATATTTGTTTTTTCATAAAGCCAATTCATAATATTTTGACACACATACTAAAAGGTACATGACCTTAAGTAACCAATACTATCTTGTTTTATTTTCTTGCGTTAACTAAGTACAACTAGTACAGAACCAGCCTATGGACACACAAATTTTTAGTGTGACCATATGTATCACTTTTTAGCTACTTTGTCTGTTATGTGGCTAAAAAGGCACCAGGTTACAAACACACATTGAACTAACTCATGTAACAATACGTTTATCTATTGTCTCTCATAAAAAAAATATGACAAACTTAATCGATACCTATGGCTGATTATGACCTATGGCCTCAGTGATCGAGTGTGACTAATATTTGTCACATTTGGTATAATTAAGTGTGGTTAAAGTTTTGATTATCTATATAATGCTCACACTAACTAATTTAAATATATCCAAAAATAGTCTCTACATTTTTTAGTGACCTTTGGCCACACTTTTAATAAAAAGTGTCACAGGCTGTTTTTCAGAAAGTGTGATCGTAGGTCATTTTTGTACTTGTAGTTTCTCGGCTATCACCACCGGTGACTACCACCACCAGTACACCATTGCTTTGATTTCTGCCACCACACGTTCCATTTACTTCTAATTATTGTGAAATTCGAGTTTAATTGCAAAATATGTTTAGTTGTTTAAATTATGTGAAATTTGGCATATTTGTGTATATTTCATATATTTATGTGAATCTATGTATGTTTGGTGTATATATATACATGTATGTGTGTTTGATGTATATGTAGTATATGAATATGAAATTTGTGTATTTGGTATAAGTAGGATGTTATTATCTATATATGTGAAAGTATGTGTATTTGGTATAAGTATGATGTTATTATGTGTATATGTGAATGTATCTGTGTTTGGTGTATATATGGTATATGCATGTGAAAGTTTATGTATTTAGTATAAGAAGGATGTTATTAACTATATATGTGAAATTGTGTATTTAGTATAAGTAAGATGTTATTATGTGTGTATGCGAATGTATTTGTATTTGGTGTATAGGTGGTATATGTATGTGAAAGTATGTGGATTTGATGCTCTTATGTATTATGTGTAAGTATGTGATTTTAGTATAAGTAGGATGATATTATGTATATAAGTAGGATGCTCTTTTGTTTTTTTCTCAATGTTTAGCAATTTCATTTTAATTTTAGATCATTTGTTTTTAATATAATAATAAATTATTCAATGAAGCAACTAATAATCTATGTTGACAAAAAGTTTATTTAAAGAGTATATATAAAATCAACCTGTTATTTATAACTTTATAAAATATATTTTGATTATCAAATTCTAAATTCTATTATACTTATGTAAGAAAATTTATTTGAAAATTTATATATATATATATATATATATATATATATATATATATATATATTTAAATTCTATTATATCAATGTAAGAAAAATTGTTTGAAATTCTTAAAAACATAAAAAGAAAGGATAATATATTCATTGGACTAAATTGATCAAACGAATTTTAACTAATTTCAATGATTTTTAAAATGATTTTTATGTTTGATAATTTAACCTATAAGTTTATATATGTTGTTATTTATTATGTAGTTGGAAAATCTTCGGGCAATGCTCAACGACCCGATATGTAGGGATAAGCTTTATGCGTTTTTTCAACCGGGGAAAGATCAAGGGGAAAATAATGGGAAAAAAAGATGATTGTTCGCCAAATAATTAATTTGTGTTTTGTATGTTACACTTGTCATGACACTTTGCTACTTGTTAGAATTGTAAGACTTTAGTTGTTTAATTTGATATAAAATTAATTATAACCGTATTTGGTATCTAATAGGATGTTATTATGTAATTATTTTTCATTTGATGTCATTATGTATCGTTTTTTATATCCAAAATCGTTGATTACAAAAAATTAAAAAAGTGACAAATCTTATAACCGACGATAGGAAATATTACTGGCGACGTGAGCATTAGCGGCGACACAAATTATTACCAGTGACTTGAGTATTAGCGGTGACAATTGTCTTTACCGACAACATTTTGATCAATAGCGACAAAGCAATAGCGGCGACTTTTTACTAGCGACATGTCGTCGCTATTACCTTTACCAATGTCTTTTTTACTTTTTACCAGCGTTTTTTGTTGCTGCTAATTACCTTTTTTCTTGTAGTTATAAGGTACTTAATTAGAATAAGATGAAATTTTAAGAGCATTGGGTGTGAGCAACAAGATGCAACACCAAGTTGTGCCACCTCACATGCCACATAAGTAAATGGTATTATAACACCAAGTGGGGAAATGAGGAACAAGATACAACATCAATTTTTTTAGAATAAATATTTTTTATTTTTTATTTTTATTTTAATGTGTTTTTTTTCCTTTTTCATTTTTTTTTTTGCTTTTACTCTTTTTAATCACTAAAATAAATATATTTTTACGAAACATAAAAATTTAAAACAAAAAAGACATAATATTTAAAATCTAAAATTACGATTACAATTACAAAAAAACTTAATTTTAAACCTAAAATCATAACTAAAATATCATCCAAATTACTCATAAAATCTTAATTAACCCAAAAATTTCTTCCTTATTTGTTCTTTCATTGCTTTTAGCACTGCTAGATCCTAAGACGCCAAACCCTCATCGCTCGTCTGAAGAATTGACAATTAATGTGTCATTAGTTCTCTCTCTTTTTACTCATGTTTCTCTCGTGCTTGCATTTCTAGGAACTCCAAATGACAACGTTTCATGTTATATTTTTCTTTTATTAACAAATTGTGCTCATCGAACTTCGCTCTCATTTTCGCCGCCTCTTTTGCTTTCACCTCAACCTCCTCAGCATGCCTCGCAGCGCGCCTCGCTTTGTCGCATCCGGGCGGTCGTCATGGTGGGAATATCTCTTCGATATCATTCGGGATCTCATCGATGTCAGGGTTTAGGTCGATGTGGGTTTGTGTATCCGACACGTCGACCGAGCTCGAATTGCGAGACCTTTTGGATTGAACCTCCGACGATGTAGGAGTTTTATTCCACTTTGGATCTGCTCGAAACAATTCTTATGATTTTTCAATGTCTAAAACATGTCTCATTTCGACCCGATATTGTTCTTTTGCAGATTTAAACAAATCGAAGTCGTTGGTTCCGCTTTGCTGTTACGTCTCAAGCCAGTTGTAAATACAGTTGAATATGTTTGTTCGCTTAGTTATTTGACTCCATTTGGTGCTCAACATATCATTGTTGTGATACAGATTTTTCTTTAAAATAGCGTGAAACTTGTCGCGCACCGCCCCCCAATAAGCTCATTTGTTCATTCCATTTCCACGGAGTTTGTCTTTTGAAGTGGCACACCAAGCCGCATCAAAGCATATTCCTCCTCCGGTGTGCACCATTGTGGAATGCTTGCATTTTCTATTTCAACCACTATCGATTTCCCTTTCGATTTTCCTTTCCATTTCCCTCTCCTACTACCTCTCGCTTCCACTTCAACCAATGATTGTGTTGTAGGCGGTGGTTGGTTGGTTGTTTGTTGCATCGAATCAAAAGTAGGGAAAAGATTTTGTTGTAAATTTGGGTTTTGACCAAATATATTTTTCTTAAAGGTAAGGTGAGTTGGGAAATTGCAGTGGTGGTGAAGTGGGATTGAAAGCGGTGCCGTGGTATGAGATTTGTGGTGATCCTTGAGATGATAAAAGATTGAAATGATTTTCATAACCCACAAATCCGAGAGGCGAAGTTATGTTTAATTGTGTGTGTTAGGTTTGATGATGGAAGGGGTGTTTAGGTTTTGCTCCATTTTTTTTTTAAATTTGAAGAAAACATGTGTATAAGATATAGAGAGAATGAGGGAGATGTTTAAAAAAATGGGTTAAAATTAGTATTTATAAAGATAAAAAAGTAAACATTCTTTTTATTTGCGTTTTGACCGTTTGTAACGGTCCACTACACCAACGCTCAAATTTCTCCGCATTTCAATCGGTCGTAACGAGCACGAGTGATGCCATAGCGAGAAAGGGAAGGGGTGCTACCTCACCCCCTCCCCGTTACCACGCCGTTATGGCGTGTCCACGTCACCCGTAACAAGCAAAATTCAACCCATACCGTCTCGTCTAAGACTTTCAAAATTAGATTTATCTTTTATAAAGATAAATATTAATCATTAATTCAAACGACTCACATATTATTAATTGATTTCATGAGATAGAAATTAATTACACTCCAAGCACTACAAGAAAGTCGGGCATTAGCAGCAACGCCTTTAGCGGCGACGGACACTATTAGCAGCGACATGTAATTAATGCGTTACATGTCGGCGCTAATAGTGGTCATCACCGCTAATACTACTACAGTATCGATCCGCGTCAAATGAAAACTGGCCATTCGATCTTCTTTTCATCCAACGTGGTGAATGAAGAAAAATGGCGTTGTGTTTTCCCTCCAAGGGTGTCACCGCTAATAACATGTTGTCGCCGCTAAAACCCTAGCGTCGCCGTTAAATCGCGTCGCATATAACCCCCCACTATGTCTCTTTCGTGTTCGTTCTGTCTCCTTTCATTCCCCAAACGATTACACGCGACTACACATCGTCTCCTATTCCGACGACTTCGTTTGTGCCACAGGACTTATCTCCGGCAACCATTACCGTCAGCCACCAGTGGAGCTCCATTATTACCGGCGAGCATACACTCATTTCTGGTAACAGAAGTTCGATATAATGTCCTATTTCTCCCTTATTTTCTATTCAACTTTTGTTTTGGTATTTTCTTTACAGGTTTTAAGTATTTAATTTGAGGTTTTTGGCAACTATTACCACCGGCCACCAGTTAATTGTTGTGCGTACAATCCCGTGGGCAATATTAAACCTAAATTATACTGATCCAGCACTCATTATATCTGCTGGTATGCTCCAAAATTAAATTTTTTCAACTGATTTTAGATAGGTATAGTATGATTTTATGAAAATAATAATAATAATAATTGTTTTTATGCCTTGATCTTTAGTGGTTGTATGTCTATATAATTTGCTTAATAATTCCTGCTTTGCATTGTTGATTGGAATTGCATGTTGTTCTTGCTCCATTTGGCTTATAAAAGTTGTAACGATTTTCAATTGAAAACGTTATTGTAATTAACTTAAACTAATAGTTGGCTAAGATAATCAATATATTAATTAAATAGAAAATCAAATTACATTAATTTTTAAATTAAATTAGTTATAAGATCAAATTAAATTAATTTAAAAATTAAACTAATTGTTAGGATATTATGGAAATAAAAAGAATCAAAGGTAATAAAAACGTATGTTGTGATAAACTTAAACATATATGCACTATTGTGGTATTTTAGTTTTAAACTTATTCATAATCATAAATTATTTTGTAAATCTTATAATTTTGCAGGGTAACTAACTTTTATTCATATTGTATTTATGTATTGTACATCTTTTAATTTTACATGCTACAAATGAGGTTTACATGGGCGATATTCTTTGTTATGATGGCCGATGTTATAGGTCGTGGTCACGATGGTGATGGATCTGGGGATCCACCACCTCCAGGAGGCTTTGATCGCGGGCAGCATGAACAAGATAGTATCTTTTATTATAATATATTTATTTGCTATTTTTATAAATTTATTATAAGTTATCGTGACTAATATTTTTAATTGTATTTTTTCAGTCGAGCTTCCAAAGAAAAGGGGTTTGTCAAACAACATATAGCTTGGAAAGTGGATACGGGTAAACAAGGGAAAGCCTGTGGATTTGGATTTCGACACGAAGATTACATATTCCCCTGTCGGGAAGCCTGCCAATTGGTTTGCATATGTAATTGGGAGGTATTTGTGGAACAATGTCCCATTGAACGTGTCTGGTTGGGACAAGGTTTCCCCTGTGTTAAGGAATGCAACAGTTGTGCATATAAAGGTAACTTGGCTAATATTTGAAGTGTAGCTGTGATTGTTATTTAATTAACTAACTTTTTTGTATTTGTAGAGTAAGTTTGATTTGGATAAGGTTAACTTGGATTCGGAGTAAGCGGTCTAACGTCAAGTGATACAAACAAATGTTTTGAAAAAATATTAGGTGTTCAACACGGACATATTAGAGGCGTTGGGGGTAAAACTCCTACTGTTGTGTCTATGTACGATCACGAACAACCGATGACACAAGAACCACCACGATCACAACTAATTGTTTGTTTAAGTTGAAAAGTATAATGCTATAATGGAAAAACAAAAAAAAAAGTAAGATGCTATAATGATATGTTGGTAATTGTTTGTTTAGTATATAGTACAACACTGTAATGGTTTGTTGATTATAGTTTGATATGTTGATATGTTGTAGTTTGGTACTTTTTGGAAAGTGGAATACTATAATGATATGTTGGTTATGTTTTGATATGTTGATATTTTGTTGTTTGGTAATTTTTGGAAAGTAGAATGCTATAATGATATGTTGGTTATGAATTTGATATGTTGATATTTTGTAGTTTTCTAATTTTCGGAAAGTAGAATACTATAATGATATGTTGATATTTTGTAGTTTGGTAAAATTTTGAAAGTATAATGCTATAATGTTATGCCGATTATAGATATGTTGGTATTTTCTTATTTTGGTAATTTTTGAAAAGTATAATACTATTATGATATGTTGGTAATATATATTGTTTTCTTTGTAGTTGGAAATGCTGCAAACGATATTGAATGACATGACATGCTCTGCGATATTGGAAGAGTGATTTCGTTCATTGCCACCACCAAATAATGAAGAAAATAATGAGAGTGGTGATGAGGAGTAGGAATTTTAGGATTTTATGAAATGTTTGTTTAGAAGAATATTTTAGGTTTTATGAAGTAATCTTTTGGATTGTGGATTACTATTTTATAAATGTTGTATTGTTTTTAGTTGTGTATGGGTTAAATGTAAAGGATTTTATAAAATTGTGGATTAATATTCATAAAATTGTAATAGATTTTATAAATGGTAATATTAAATAAAAAAAATGAACAGTGTTTTTGCGGCGTCGCCTTTAGCGGTGACAATAAAGTATTAGCGGCGACCAACCAATAGCGGCGACAATGAATTATTAGCGGCGACATGACAATAGCGGTGATATTCTGTATTAGCGGCGACTAAAATGGCGTTAAAGACGAAGCATTAGCGGCGACGTATTTGCAGCAACAGGTCGCCGCTAATACCTTTAGCGGCAACAAGCCTTATCTTTTGCTGCGTCAATCGTTGGCGCTAATGCCCGAAATTCTTGTAATGTATGTATTTGCGGCGACATATGACTATTAGCTGCGACACCCTGGAGAGAAAAATCAGTGCTTTTTTTCGTTCCTTTACGACCCTTGGATTGAAAACAAATAGAACGGATGGGACTCGTTTGACGGAGATCACTATTAGGTTACCATTAGCAGCGACGTAGGGCATCAACGGCGATATGTAACACATCAATTACATGTGGCCGCAAATGCCCTGCGCAGCAACATTTCTTGTAGTGAAGTTAAGGCCACACATATTCAGAGGCAAGGGTGTTTTTTTCCTGAAACGATCAATACTAGCTAGAAAAAAACATCAGTACTGCTTAAAGACATACAACACATGCATAGACATCACATGCCTAAAAAAATTATCTTTTTGGACTATTGTATTCGATTTCTTGTAGATCACCGTTATCAGTTAATTATCACTGTAAAATAAAATGACAAACATCACATTTAGTGTTTTCTCGACTAAAATCGTTTATTTTGACAAAATATAATGCTTTCTTTCTGGTTAAACAAAATTACAATGAGTCCAAAAGTTAAGTTCTACAAATTATTTTGTGAAGAACACATTCCCTTGCAGATTCTAATTAATATGTGTCGTAAGAACATCAATCGATAATGACTTTTACTACGAAGGTCAATCTTATCTCTATACAAATTGCATGGTGTTTAAGGGATGAAGAAAATGCATATGCTATTGCTAATATTTATTATTGCTGTGTTACACCTCAAGAATGCTAAGAACTGATACAAAATTATTTCATACATCAATCAATATCTATATATAAAAGTATACATATGAAAATTTGAGTTTATATGATGGAAGGTTAACCAACACTTTAATCGAAAACAAAAAAAATAAAACCATCTTGATTTAAATAAGATTGCTCCATTTTGGGTTCTAGTTATTCTTAACGCAGCAAATGAACTCAAGAACGTAGCGTGATGTCTTCTTATGCCTGCAAAGTTCGAATGATGCTTCGAGAATATCAACATCTACAAACGATTTCACTCATTTGTGTGGTTCATGCCCACCATGATCTTCTGAAGAAAAAAACTTAGGGCTCATGCTCAAATGAAACGGTCGCATCCCTTGGTTTATTGTGTAGAGAGGTGGCGTGAAATTAGAACTTGAAGAAGAACTGAGCATTTGGAAGTTTAGTTGTTTTGGATCGAACTCACCGGAGTTGTGATTGTGTGAAGGGAAATAGGACTGAGTTTGAGGCGGTGGTTGTGGTGGAGGATACAGAAGAACCTGAGATCCCGACGGAATGGAGGGCAAAGCTGATACGTTCATATTGAAGTTATGAACAGTGTCGCCATGTTGATGATGAAATTGAGATAATGATAAATTAGAAGGATCCCATTTGAGGAAAGAACTGTTTGGAACGACATTGTTTATCAAACCTGGTAAATTCGAAGAATTAGGGTTTCTTCCAAAGAAATTACTAGATTGAACAAATGTCCCATGTTGATCATGCTTGTTTCTTTTATCTTCTGGATCAAGATTTTCGCCATCTTCACTGGTGTCTCGTGCAGTTGCTTTTGATCTATCAGGGTTCCAGTAATCCTCCCAATTCAGACCATTAACATTACTTTTAACCTCTTCAGATTGTGAACAAGCACTTAGCATTGCTTGAAGATTTTGTCCGAAGCTTCCTGGTGGGATTTGGAGAGGAGGGAGTTCATCGATTTCATGTTTAGCTGCATCAAGTAACCAATCGACAACTTTACTCGGTTGATTGAGTCCTAAACGATCTTGAAGATCATACAATTGGATAGCAGTGGGAACTGAGAGTCTAACTCGCCGATCTCTTAACCCTCTAACTGTACAAACTTTACTATGTCGATCTTTTCCACCAAAAGCTCTTGAAACTCGAACAATTCTTGGATCTTTCAATCTGGACCATGACGATGTGGTTAAGTTTGATTTAGGTACAATCTTGCTGACATCACTAGATCCTTCTTGCTTGGTTTCGTGGTTTGATTCTCTTAAATTTGAAATATTCATGTTTCTTTACTCATAACTGATGCAAAAGCAACCCCTTTTTTGGTTCAAGATTCAAGAAGAAGTGTCTGAAAGCAGAAAAGAAACTCATAATTAAACTCGTAAATGATAGAAAAGCATGTAAAATCAAAGCTTTTAACCCTGATTAGGATGAAGAACAAAGTACCCATTAAGTACTATGAGTACTCCATGGCTTCTTTTTATTGTTCTTTGCACATCACACATAAAATAAGAAACGGAAGCTGAAATATATGTATAAATAATCACTAGAAAGTACATGGATCAGATAGACATATGAAGGAAACTTACTTGGACATAGATTTCAGGTACTTTTTTCCAATATTCAGCTATATTTCTTGAACTAAACTTCACTAGCTTGCTATTATAGTTGAAAACAAGCTTGTTTTAGCCGAATCTAGAGAGAAAGTCTATAATTTCAAAAGTACTTGCTTAAAAGAGAAAACCTAACTGTAGAGGACATGAGTTTAGATAGAATTCATGATAGAAATGAGTAGAGAGAGCTTCGGAATGTTGCAACTCAACCAACCATGGCCAATTGGAATGAGTTTTTAGTAAAGATAAAAGCAATGACTCATACGCTGCCACGTGTCGTACATTCCTTCGGCATCATCTTTAGCTGTCGATATCTTATCGGAGATTATTTTCGTCACGCGATAATGTTTATGACGAAATACCCATTAGTAAATCAATCAATTTTGATAAAAATGATCCTCACTTTCACTCTTTCTCACATTCACTACCAGCTAAAAACCTCAAAATTATCCCTAACAAGTATAACCAGAATAACCAAATGAAAGAATGTTACTTTCAGCTAATTTAATGGTGTGATGTGGTTGAGAAATGATTGGATGGATGGTTAACAAGATACCCAAATTTCTCTTCTTAAGGTTAAGTTACATTCTTTAACAAAAGAGCAAAAATGTAGCTAGGGTTTGTGGGGATAAAATAGTGAAAGAAAAAGCAGCATAATTACTTCTATGGGACCATTCTGAACATATTGAAAAGTTGTGTGTAGTGCTTTATCGGCAGTTACAAATTAAAGCTAGGGCATTGTTTTATTGAAGTTTTGTAGATCACATGGTGCAAAAGACAGATGGATAGGCACGCCTGTTATATTTGGGAGAACTTATTTATCGTATAATAACCGGTTATATTGTGTGTCATTATATTTTCTATAGTGACATATCTAGTCCATATGATTAATTGTATTATAGAATTAATTAATGTTTTAAAAAACTATTTATTTAATTGAAACAGTTTGGTTGTCGATTCAACTTAGACTGTTTCATAAAAACTAGCCACAATCCTATATCAATCTTAATAATTAACTAAACATAAAATTTACAAAATTTAAAATAAATCACAAGTAAACTATTGTAGATTTACAAAATATAGCCAAAATATTTTTTTCTTCAAATCGTGACATTTCCAAAAAATATGTCATATAACCTTATATGGATGGGTCTTTGTTATTATTATTATTTATTTTAATCTTGGTTGTGTCTAGTTTCGTGATTTACACGCTTGTTATCATTACGTAACTTCAAACTACATTAATGTTATTTAAATAATTAGTTTCCTATATCAATTAGTCAATTGAAAATGACTTGATGGTAATGTATATATGCAATGGTGATGACACATTACAAAATCTATGGATATATATGATGACATTTACAAACTCATCTTCTAGGCAGACGATAAAAATTTCCTAGATCTTTTGAGTATATACAAAATCCTTAAACATTTGTAAATTGGAGAAATTAAGATATTTACACCTACTAAAAAGCTTTTGTGGTCAGCCTGGCAAGTAGCAAGGGTATGAAGTTGTTTGGTATTCAATTATTATATTAATCCAATCTTGGGTTAATTCAAATAGTTCTCAACCCATATATTATTGCATCAAATTAATTAAGTACATTGATGTTGTGATAAACAAATTTCAATTATGTAGTCAGATACATTGATTATATAGGGTAGTAAGTTATGAAAATAAAGGATGCAATAAGTGAAAAAGAAAGTCAAATTCATAATTAATTGAAAGTTATAATTATGGGCTTTTGAGTATGAAGATAATAATTACAAAAGGAAGGAGTCATGTTGAGGTGTATGAAAGCAACAGTAGGAAGAGACAGTACCCTCTTGAATTATGAATGAGGGACCAATTTACTTACATATACTTGTCTATCTTCTTCCTCTTCCACTAATTCAGGACCACTTCTGCTTTCTTCCTTTCCACAGAGATTTGCATGCAGCATATTCAACTCTCTCTCTCTCTCTCTCTCTCTCTCTCTCTCTCTCTCTCTCTCTCTCTCTCTCTCTCTCTCTCTTACTTTATATGGATTATCTATAGGTTTTATCTTTGGATTTGCGGTTTGGTACTAGAACTATGCTTAGATTGACACTCGCAACTTGGATATTAATAGTGTATTTGCATGTCTATAACTATAAGTGCATTGATGAAGGATATATATAAAGAGAGAGAGAAGGATATGGGCATGGTGTGTAGTGAGAGGGATAGAAAAGGAAAGAAAAGAAAGTGATTTTGGCTTGGTGTATTTGACCTTATCTAATGATTAGAAACTGCAGAGTGATGATTTTGGTGTGTGGTTTCTATCAATTAGTTAGAAGAAAAAATATACATCTATGACTTTTTTACGAGGAGTAAGCACAAAAATTTGCTAGGTTTCTATTTCCTTTCAAAGACTCGGGAAACCACGTGCCATGGTGTGGATTCCCGAGCGAAAGACTCTGTTATCTGTTTGTGGACATGTTCTAATTGAGGACAGCCCGTGAATATTTTGAATTTTAGCATATAATTAAATCTTAAAGTTATCGACGTCGTATGAGAACAACCTACGAACGTTTCAAGTCTATAATCTTTAGGTTGTAAAAAAAATAATTTTTTAATTGAAATGTTTTAAATACTATGAGTTAATAGTCCGATGAGATTTTTTTTACTAATGTTGTTATATCGCATACACAATAATTTATGATTTATAGAATTGTACAATAAAACATTTTAAAAAGCCAATGTTTAGTTTAGAGAAAAATTGTTATGTAAAAATCATCTACCGATCTTTAAATCGTATTATTAAATTATCTAAAAGTTTGTTCACATCAATAAATAAAAGAATTGGAGAATTCAAAGATGTAGTTGGTGTGGATTTTATAAATATCTGTACCGTTTAATATGTTTGTTTGTGCGATTTTTTATAATCGCATCTTTCTTCTTAATAAAATACTTTGTAATCCGTGTTTAAGTTTTCTTCTTGTAAAATTTGGCCAATGTGATTTTACCATGCTGACATTCCTATATCTATATGATTTCCTTTTCTTTTAAATAATACAAAAACATCCATACATAATTGTTATAAATCCCTTTATATATCAATGTTTTTTTGAATAATTATTTCAATCCTAAATTAACCAACTATATCTAAAATTTAAGGAATTAATTGTGAATAAATATCGTTTTATACATTGTACTAGTTTTGCATATTAGTTTTTTAAATTTTAAATTATCTTCATATCAAATATTTACAGAAACTGATATCATCTCAAATCCTTTTTATAGTACATACCATAATTTCCTCTATATACACATCAATTCTTTAATTCCTGTAACTTATTCATCACTAAGAAACAAAAACATGTTGCTTTAAAGTAAATTATTGTTGAATATTAGATTAGTGTTTTATATTCATCATCTTATACAATGAAAACGTCTATATTATGATGGGTTTTAGTCATAAGAACATCCTATGTACTCATACAAACCTTAATACTTGGATCTAGGTTTCTCTATTGTATATGGAATTAACCAAGACCATAAACCCTACATCTAGCATATGATAATCGACATTAGCATAATAATGGGCTTAAGATATTACCTTGATTGTTATGTAGCAATAACAATCACAATTCCTTCTTGTAATGACTTTAGAAAGCTTAGAGTCACAAATGTCACTCCTCTAATGGTTCACAAACACCAAAAGCAAGAGGATGAAGAAGGGAAGAGAAGGAGGCTGCCCAAAAATCGTCCAGAACCCTAGAAGGAGGCTTGTCCACGTTTTTGGGGCTTAAGGATACTATTTATACATGTAGGCTATTAGGGATTTAAACTAGGAAACCATAATCTGACTGCTTAAGCCCTAAGCAGCCCATGGATTCCTTTCTTTAAAGCCTTGGACGATTTCTTATGGGTTTCCCCATAGAATTCATCCAACCTTATAATATAAGATAATCCATAGCCCAATTGCAATTATCTTATAATTATAATTCCAGTCCCTTAAGTTTAAATTAATCTCTTTTAGTCACAAACTTAATTCTTATTAATTCTTGACTAATATTAATTAAACAATATGATTTCTCCTTTAATATATTATTCCCATAATATATGAATGAATCATATTTAATCCTTTTTCTCCATAATTCATCCTATCAAGTTGCTTTGGTGAAGGCAACCTAAAAGGACCATGCACCATCGGATCAAGTACATACCAAAATAGTTATGGACTTAGACACTAATCCAACAGTCTCCCACTTGGATAAGTCTAATAATTATTCTGCGTATGACTTCAGATCCTGATCTGCAATCGTAGCTTTCCAAAGTCGTTGTCAACTCTGATCCTATAAGATGCGCGTGTCCTTAGATAAGGGATCATATATTCCTCCATTCTAGATATCGTATAAGATATGATTTCAAATCATTCGTTCTGTACTATTTCTCGATTTCCGTTTTATGACGACTGACTAATTGAACAAATCAAATTAGCCCTAGCCCGGCTAAGCATTTACGTTTTTCATCACTAAATCATCGAGGGGCCCAAAGATATCGCTTTTATCCTACTTTGGATAAAAGGAACAGATAAACTTTGACTCAATGTTCGCTTGCACTCACTTACCGAATCACACACAACAATATGTTTTATAACACCGAGTTACTGTTGCGTTTGCATATCATCAATGTGCAACCGACTCGCAAGATACAACTCACACATCTCGGTTTCAAGAATATAAGATGTTATCGTCTCACCAATCACTCGTGATAAAATCAATGAATTGATCCAAGTGAGTGTGGGTTTAATCCAATGCTCAAATCATATTCATGAGCACTCATGAACGTTGCAGCAAACATTTGCTTATGTCTAATGCTCTTTAGACAATCCACACACCAATTCACGACAGTCTTCATTCATACCTACTTCCAACATATGAACGACTGTGGCCCGTTTGAATAATTTGACTATTCTTAACCAATTAAATTATTCAGGAAGTTAAAACATGCAAAGTGAAACACAAGAATAATACTAATCCCATATGGCCTCAAACCTTTGAGTATAAATAAAACACCTTTTATTTATCACCATATCGATTACTCATTATTTGTCGTTTCAGGTAATCAACTTCTTACTTGAATTACAACACTTGTCCCATGCTCTCATCATTCACACAATGTTTACCTATGGTTCTTAGTTTGTGAAATAGATCAAATGAACACATTTCCAATCATACTCATTTCACAACTCCAAATCCTTTTTTCATAAGTGTAAGAATATCAAATTCTTGCTACTTATACAATATGATAGATTCTAACATTTTATGCAAAGATCCTTTTGTAATGTCATTGCACTAAAGTCACAATGAATATTGCCAATGAATTACAAAGTTCTCTATCGGAAATTATGTCACACCCCGAAAACCAAAGGCGGAAACGTTTCCGGGGCGGACTCCACGTTAAGTATCAAATCCAATGCACATAGTAAAGCAGTAATCACAAAACATTACATTACATAATATTGTTTACATCTGTTTGCAAGTAAAGTTGTATAGGTGTTTTATACATATATGATATGAACAAAAGTAAAGACGAGTCTTCGGGACGCTCCGTTTTCTCCAAAAGGTTGCGATGTACCTGTCTAACGCTGACCTGAGAATACAAGCAGTTTGAAAATCAGCATAAAGCTGGTGAGTTCATAAGCAGTTTAGTTTTGAAAAGAACGAGTTTCCTTTGTTATCTAAAAAGTTGTTGATCAAGAAAATCCCATATTTTCTTATGAAAACGGTTTGATTATCCCTTGTTATAATTTCGAAAATGGTTGGTTATATCATTCCAGGAAGATCCCATATTTTCCTTATAGTTTTAGTTATTTGTTTGATACTTTATCCGTTTATGTGTTGTTATACTATCCAGGAAAATCCCATATTTTCCTATGTGTTGAGTTGTTTGTTCGTTTTTAAATTCGTTACTAACAGTTATATTAACCCAGGAAAATCCCATATTTTCCTATGTGTGGTGGTTGGCTCTTAGGTCTGATTTCGTAGTACTAGTAATTAACATGTGAGTAGTATTAGTTACGTGTTTTAAACCCTTAGTTATTCTACATTCAAATGACTATTATCTACTAACTTAGTTGTATTTTCGAATATTTGGAATCACACAGAAGCGTACATTACAGTATTTTTGAAGTTCTGTTGTTTCCAAAAGAGTACATTATTCATATATTCGAAGCTCTATCGACATTCTGAGGCGGATATATTCGAAACTCAGTAGAGGTCCAGAGGAGTATTTTCGCATTCGTAGTCGTATTCGTAGTCGTAGTCGTATTCGTATTCGTAGTCGTATTCGAAGTCGTAGTCGTATTCGTATTCGTAGTCGTATTCGTGTTCGTAGTCGTATTCGTATTCGTAGTCGTATTCGTATTCGTAGTCGTATTCGTGTTCGTAGTCGTATTCGTATTCGTAGTCGTATTCCTATTCTTAGTCGTATTCCTATTCGTATTCGTACTAGATTACATTCATATTCGTATTCGTATTAGATTACATTCGTATTCGTAGTCATATTCCTATTCGTATTCGTACTAAATTACATTCGTATTCGTATTCGTATTCGTATTAGATTACATTCGTATTCGTATTCATACTAGATTAGTATGATTTCTTATTTAAAGAGAATATAGTTATAACACTTTTAAAAGAAATCTATATTTAACCTGCAATTCGAAACGTTAGTTATCACAAATATTTGGAAATCAAGACATTTAGTAAGTAAAACCATTGAGTTGAAAATCAATTTTAAGTACAAAATACACTTGTACTTATTGCTTGTATCCCCCCCCCTCTGAAAACATTGAAAACAGTGAAAAAGGGTAGGGGTATGAACTCACCGGTTGAAGAACGCGTCGGTTTGGATCCTAAATGTCGGTTCTGGGTTTGCAAACGCACAAGATTCCTATGGATTATCAAATGATACACATTTGCATCTAATTAGGACTTAAATTATTTATTTGTTAGGGACATATGCTTCTAATCACGAAAACGCTTCATTACAAGCGTTTGGAGGGACCCGGGTGACATCTACGGACGTGTAACGATGCGAGGGACTTGGGAAATGAGTTTAGTCCCCAAGAGTAAACTCCTTAATGGAGTTTTCGGCCTAAACACCCACTCCCCATGAGTTTACGGCCGTAAACTCATGGTGGGGTGATTTATGGTGCAATTTGGGTCACAAATGGATATGGACACTTGGAAATGCTTGGAATGATTTTACCTAAGGCTTGGAATGGATTAAAATCACCATTGGCAACACTTAAGGGAGTTTACGGCCTAAGCATGGGGTCTTTGGCCGTAAACTCTCATATCCCCTTGATTAAGTGTTTTTAAGGTCTTAAAATTAATCACATGTGATTCTAAAAATTCCCACAAGCCTATAAATGAGTTTGGGGCACCAATTGACACTCTTTTAGGAGTTTACGGTCATGGGGCATGTTCTATGGCCGTAAACTCTCAAATGTGGGGTTTTGATGTGTTTAAGGTCCTTAAACTATTTTTGGTTAGTCCTATGATTTATTCCAAGGCTTTTAGTGGTGTTAGATGGCTTTCTAACACCTTGAAATGGATTTTACACCATGTTTTAAGGAGTTTACGTCCCAAGCACAAGCCTTGGCCGTAAACTCATATAATTCCCTCAAAAACTATATTTAAGGTGTCCAAATGCTAAAACCAATATTCTAAAATTCATATCTAAGTCTTATAAGTGATTTGGAAGGGTTTAAGGTCATAAAAACCCCTTATATATGAGTTTACGGCCCAAGCATGTTCCTTGGCCGTAAACTCCTTCAAATCTTCAAAATTCATGTTTAAGATGTTATAAGTCCATTTCATGAAGTCATTTAGTCATATCTAGGTCCCAAAATGGTCTAGGAGGGGTTTAATGGCTCAAAACCCCCTTAAATATGGGTTTACGGCCTAAGCACTATTCTGGGCCGTAAACTCATATACAAGCCCCTAAATCATTAATAAATCTTGAATTTGAAGGTCCAATATGATACAAAATGAGTATAGGAAGGTACCTTGAAGATTTGAGACCTTAAACTCTAGATTTGGACCTTTAAACTTGGATTTAGGAGAGAGGTTAGAGAGAGAGAGTAGTGAGAGAAAGAAAAAGCTTCAAATGATAGCTTGAACATGTTTAAGTAGGTCCTAAGTTCGGGACACGGTGGAATACTACCCGATACCGACGTTAAACGGGGCTTTTGGTCGCACCCGATTAAGTTTCCGTAACTCGACGGGCACGTTTCTAAAATTTCTAAATTATACAATTTGGGCTAATTTCGTGAGTTCCTAACAGGTTCGGGCACTCATTAGCATCAATTAAACATATAAGTTTAATTAATTTAACCCAAAAATAACATCGGAACGAATCAATATACGACGAGTTATACGGGTAGAATGGGTTTTTCGGCGATGAACAACTTTGGGTTGTTACAAATTATTACATGACAATTCCATAGATGTGATGTCTCTCACTCAAAGTACATTTCTTTGAACATTCTTTTGCATAAATTTTCTAATTTAGACATAGATTCTCAATATCTAACTCCCAATATGGAAACCTTTCCATACTTACCATATGACAACTTATTCTTAATAGAATTTTATCTATTCATAATAATATCGATATACTCCATCCAATACTATACTTCCAACTACTCACAAGCAACCAATCATCAGCTAACTTTGGATTGTCCTTTGATAGTTGTTTAATTATCTTAGTCAAAACCGATTCTTGTCCTTTTTCCCTCTAAATGCGCTAGACATTTGGAAAATTTTAGAATGCTCAAATATTATAGCATTTGCAATCGATCCTATACCCGAAGCGTATGGGACATGATTCATAATGTCTTACTTAAAGATTTGATACTTTATCAATCTTCTGCCATAATATTTTATTTGCTACGTTCTCAAAATTCGAACTATGAAGAGGAATGTCGTAATCATAATCGAAATTTGCGAACACACTATGTTTTCTTGAAAAAATATTAACATTCCTCAACCTAAGCCTTTAGATTTGAAATGAAGCATAATATTCTCTCCCTTAATTATAGCAAAACAACTATTCAACTCTTACAACTTTGCAAAGTTTGACTCTTGTTTTCTATAATTAATATTGCTAACTTCTAACACTTGCCTTAATAATCATACAATCATAACATTTATGATCCCACTATCATGATGATTATTATAAACATAACACTTATGCTTCCACTAGCTTTGACATGTATTCAGAACACAACTTAACTTCCAGAAAAACAATCCCTTTTGAATCTCTTAAGTTCATGTTTCTAATACTTAATGCTTTGATAATCTTTTATCAAGGCTTCTTAATCTCATACACCTTTATCCAAGATAGCTCATATGTGTCTTAAAGAATTAAGACTAATTGCCAAATCTTACAATTCGAATCATGGAGAGGGATACCGTAACCATAATCAAATTTGAGAATGCAATTTTACAATTGCTATCTTCTCAAATCTTTCCTAATGAAAGCATTTCCTCACAATCATTTTCATGAAGGAGGGAATCTTATGACACTCAGATTTAATGGTGTATGTGTGTGTTCTTATCCATGTGAATTTGTCAAAACCAAAGTTTGCGACAAATCCAAACTCATATGGACCGAACATTCTTAATCTTCACTTCTTGCCTTATGGTAATACGGCTGCCCACCATGTCTTCCAAGTAGTTAAGCAGCTCACCTTTTCCTATCAATGTACTTTTCATTGATCAAGGTCCTTGCCTTTTATGCATTCCAATGAGAACTCATAGAACTCACATGCATAATCAATTCAGTTGGAATGGCACAGAAAAAAAATAATGTCAACACGATAGGTTATAAACATCAAGTCGTGTGCTAGTGATGTTAGATAAGGTTTATTTTGATTTATTCATGAAACCTTTCAAGACCATTAAGACTCCCACTAACTCTTTGACATATAATATTCTATTGTCAATAAACATTTCTTGACAAATATTCAAGAGTTAGTGTAGTTTTTATCAATAACAATTCATAAATAGGTCCTAGTTGGTCTTTATCTTATCCAAGACATCACAAATTTCCTCATTTGATGAATGTTATAAACCTTCTTATTACTCAATGTCACAATCTTAACTCTAAGACTTGTTTTGGAACGAAGTAAGATTGACTTCATGATTTAATCATTTCTTCAATTCTTGATTCCTCTTTTCAGACATACAGTTGTACTAAGACTTACTTAGAGGATCAATTGAGATATGGTTCTTAATCATTAAGACTTATCATAAAGCATAAAAGGTACTCTCCCTTCTTCTTAGAATGGAGAAACTTTTATCTTTCTGGCTACTTGATTCTTCTTATTCGTTCTGCTTATTGATCTAAACTTTTACAATTAATTCATAATTACACTTAATCTTATAAGTATAATCATGTTTACTAAACTTTTAGTAAATCATGACAAATATCTTTCTTACTCTTGTGGTGGACTTGATCAACACATAACCTTGTGTACTCGATCTCCTTGTCCTTCACTTGACACTTTGTCAACGAATTAGTCTAATTTCGAAATGTGAAAGTCTATTCATTCATCATACAATTCTTGTTGTACGATTCCATATCTCTATCCAATAGAAACTTGGGTGATGAGAAACTTTCCTTATTTGGTAAATTCTCAACATTTCTACAAACAATATAATTAAGAATCACATCCATTTGTTGTAAATATATGAACATCAATTTTTCATAACGATTTCATTGCAAGGAAATAAATAAATAAACACGTCAAACAAAATTAATTTTATTTATAAAAGCATCGGAAAACATTTGTCCTTACAATGCAAAATCAACTGAAAAACTAGAAATATTCCTAACAACTCTATCTAAACTCAAAAATCTAATCTTCGACTCCATGTCTTCGTGATTAGATTCATTTTGCTATTTCATCAAGCTTCCTCTCTTTTCATCGATCCTGCAAAATATTCAAATGCAATCTTATCACATTATGTATTAAGAATCAAGGAATAGGAACTTAATCGAGTTAGATAGTGGATTTTACCTGAAGCACAGTCATACTCTTTGACTTTCCCATCTTCTGGACTCTTCAGGCTCTTAGGGCAGACTTGTATCCAATGCCCTTTCTCTTGGCAGCAAACGCAGGTCGGTTCTCCTAGAACGTCCTCGGAAGCATGGTTGGTTCACTTTCCCAACAAATAGCTCCAATGCTTTGCCAAATCATTTCAGATTCAGCAGCAATGAGCATGTAAGTTAGGTCAGTGAGGCTTTCATCATGATCCATCATATAATACTTTCTTTTGAACTCATTATATGATTCGGGAAGTGACTATAGAACCCAGTTCACAGCCAACTTATCTGGGAATGACACACCCAACGTTCTCAACCTATCAATGTGTGATTTCATTCCTAGAACGTGAGCACACACGGGTTTACCATCTTCATGTTTCATTTCCAATAGGGCTTTAGTGACATTGAACCTTTCAATTCTTCGATCTTGTAGGTTAGGGAGAACAACGGGAGGAGGAGGAGGAAGTGAAGCATGATTTCTTGTTCCTCGATCCAATCGTGGAATATCATATTCATGTGGAAAGCTTGTTCTATGGGATTTGGGAAGACCATAGTTGTCGTACTTTGACATCTACAAAACGGGAGAAAACAAATTTAAGTTAGTTGATTGATTGAGTCCTTAATAAATCACCCAAATGAGATATTAAGGCTAGGACCCAACACAATACGCTACAACCTAGAAAAGGGATGTCATAATCTAGTTGCAGAATATTTGAAGGTAAGTGAATGACGATTCACTAATTTCCACCATGAAAAACGAAAAAGAAATTTAAGTTTTAAATCTATGAAAACTCCTAGATCCTTTGAGATTCATTGAACATTTCAGTGGCATGTTTAAATCTTGATATGTCCCTCTTGTTTGTGACTGGGATGCCGAGGATCACAAAACGGGTGTAAATAACCATGCAAACTTACATGGTGCTTTCACATGTTACGATCACCTATTCGATGTGCCGGTAAACCACACACGCTCCACCGAACTATGACAAACATTAAGTCACCCTTTGCTACCTTTTCTTAGAACCATTTAGTGTGCCGATAAACCACACACGCTCCACTAACATCTTCGCAAGGGAACAAAGTGTAATTTCATGGAATTGCATCAATTCACTTTTGCCTAAGTAACTAAGATTGGGAATTTGTAAAAATTTAGGTACTTTTGTATTTCATTATACTTATAATGGAAGGTTTTGTCCTATTCTACCTGTTCGGCTAACAACCCTCCACTAGTCAAGAGTGCGGTGGGTAAGAGTGGATACCCATTCAATCGCCATTTTATAGGCAATTTCCTTAAACACCCCTTATAGACTAGCTTCGTGAATGAGGCCTACTAACGGTAAGACTGATTTTTACTCATACATGTGTGTGTGTGTATATATATATATATATATATATATATATATATATATATATATATATATATATATAATGTTAGACCTTTAATGTTTTATATATAGTATAGGGTGTATTTTACACTTTTAAAATACTAGGTGGTTAAATTTAATAATTATATTTTTAATTCAATTAAATTGTAAACCAAAAAGTTTTATGGATTTATTAAACCTCTTTTAATTATACACCTTAATTAATTAATAAAACCATAAGGGTGTGATTTGAACTTTTCAAAACAATACTAGGGTTTTAGAATTTAACATTTATAAATTAAACCTTTAATCAACCTTTAAATTCCAAAAACTTGAGGGCAAGTTTTGATACCTTTTCAAAACATTAGGGTTTCAACTATTTAAATTTGAAAACTAAACTTTTGAGTTCAAATTTAAACTATAATACCTAAAGGGAAAAATTGAAACTTTTCATAACACAAGGATCAAATAACAAATAATATAAATTAAACAATTAATTTCATCATTATCTATATTTGACCTAATTTCAATTTCTTGCAAAATAAGTTACCCAATCAATACAAATAATCAAACTTTATCATATAAGGAAGTTAGTATCTAATCAATTGGTAATTATCTTTTGTTTTATGAAGGATATACTCATAAAATTGATTAAAATCGGATTTTATTGATCTAAAACAGATAAGGCAATTATCCATGAGAAAAACAGCAAGAAATCCCGAAATCCCCTCTTTCTGACGCTCGAACTCGCCGAGTACCCATATGGACTCGTCGAGTAGGGGCCTACTTGCCGGGTCCATAATGGGACTCACCGAGTTCAACAGGTAGTTTGGCCATAAAACAATTTTGCAACATGAATAAACACATAAAGCATCAATAAAATAGAAACCAATCTAGGCTTTGATACCACTGATGGGTTTTAGTCAAAAGAACATTCTATGTGCTCATACAAACCCTAATGCTTGGATCTAGGTTTCTCTATTGTACATGGAATTTATCCAAGACCATAAACCCTACATCTAGCATATGATAATCGACATTAGCATAATAATGGGTTTAAGATATTACCTTGATTGTTATGTAGCAATAACAATCACAATTCCTTCTTGTAATGACTTTAGAAAGCTTAGAGTCACAAATATCACTCCTCTAATGGTTCACAAACGCCAAAAGCAAGAGGATGAAGAAGAGAAGAGAAAGAGGCTGCCCAAAAATCATCTAGAAGCCTAGAAGGAGGCTTATCCATGTTTTTGGGGCTTAAGGGTACTATTTATACATGTAGGCTATTAGGGATTTAAACTAGGAAACCCTAATCTGACTGCTTAAGCCCTAAGCAGCCCATGGATTCCTTTCCTTAAAGCCTTGGACGATTTCTTATGGGTTTCCCCATAGAATTCGTCCAACCTTATAATATAAGGTAATCCATAGCCCAATTGCAATTATCTTATAATTACAATTCCAGTCCCTTAAGTTTAAATTAATCTCTTTTAGTCACAAACTTAATTCTTATTAATTCTTGATTAATATTAATTAAACAATATGATTTCTCCTTTAATATATTATTCCCATAATATATTAATGAATCATAGTTAATCCTTTATCTCCATAATTCATCCTATCAAGTTGCTTTGGTGAAGGCAACCCAAAAGGACCATGCACCATCGGGTCAAGTACATACTAAAATAGTTATGGACTTAGACACTAATCCAACATATTATTCATATGATATATGTGAATTTAGAAGATATTGTTTATCTATAATGTTTTTGATGGATCATCTGTAATCTATTTTAATTCTACAAACCAATATATGTAATACAAAATGCTAAGTAGTAATCGGAAGGGCAGAAAATTTATAAATAAATATATATATATATATATATATATATATATATATATATATATATATATATATATATATAACTGATAGTTGTATTGCATATAATTTCGTTTTATATAATTACATATTGGTCTATTTGTGCAATTATATATATATATATATATATATATATATATATATATATATATAATTTTGTTTTATATAATTTTGTATCTGTCTATGTGTGCAATTAAATTTGCATATAAATTTATTGCTTGGTTTTTTTAATGTTTGTCCTAGCCACATTAGGTTTACAATCTTTGTTATTATACTATAGTTGGAAGGGCATAAAAGACAAAGTTATTTTTTCTACTTGACTTAATATAAATAAATAGCATTAGTCTTTTCATTATTTTATATTTTTTAGTATTTAACCTCGATTTAATATTGATTTTATCATTGAAACACTATTTGACATCATAACCAATAAAAATTAGTGTTATTTATCATATTTTATAATAGTGGCCTTACTGTCTGTCTGCAATGATGGTTAATTTATATTTATGCTTGCTAAACTCAATTAACAATGTCAAACATGAGAAGTGAAAATATTTCTAAAAGATTGACTTAGTGTCAAAATAAAAGTTAATTGTCATATTTAGTTGTCTTTCTAAAGTAGATTGCTAAATCTGGTTTATTCATAGAGTTTATTCAAGTAAGATAGAAAGAAATGAGGATGGATCATGAACATTAGTAGAAACATGAATTGCATTACATCCATTGGTTTATCATTGGTACCTTGTTCGGTAGCCTAAACATCTTCGAACAACAGGAGAATCACTAACAAGAAGAGATCAGAAGATATCGACATCATGCTTAACTGACCCGTTAAAAGGAAATAATTGCTAAAGAAAATTAAGCTCTTGTTATCTAAAATAAAAATGGTTTTAAGTAGTGAAAGGCAATATACAAAACATTAGATATAAAAAAACGCTAAACATCTTCAAGCAATTTGATTAGAATTTCTATTACGCCAAACCAATTTCCAATCAATATTAAAAGTAACACAAATAGGATTAAATTTTTTGCACAAAAATTATGATCCATAAATGGACTGAAATACCATTTTATAATTGCATTCCTTTATATTCATGATCCAACCATGGTCATAGGTTCTCGCAATGGATGAAAACAAACCATATAAACCCGTTTAGCTGCATTTTAACGGAAAATAGAGAAAGCATTATCAATGCATAGAAGTATTACACTTAAATAATGAAATCAAGAAAAATCCAAAACGAGCATATACTTTTATGCCTAAAATTGGGAACGTCTATATTTTCGGATTGATAATGGAAAAAAATGTATTTAAAAATAAATGATCTTGCTTGTATGCCATCTCCACATATGTATTAGAAAGAAAGCATTATCGATGCAGTCTTCCTTGGTCAAATGTTGGCCCATATATATGGTTCTAAATTTAAATAAAACCTGTGAATTCAATAAAAGGAAATATTATTAAAATTTTACTTTAAATGAATTACTTTCAGATCCGTGTTTTCCAGCTTAGTTTTCTATTAAAAGAAAGTATCATATTAAAGGAACCATAAGAAGTCAGAGAAGTTTATTAACAAGAGGGAAATCATAAACCTTGAGCTCTAGCTTGAGTAGCTGATGAAAATCAAGAAACCAAATTAATCATTACTACACTAACCATTTCTTTCAAGCATGTAGTGTGCATCTTCAAACCTGCCAACTTAATCATAACTACACTTACCATGACGTGAAATGCATATCTATTATAAGGTTTTCTTATGATCGTCATGAACAATAAACTTATATTCACTATAAATTCAAACTATAATTACCTTGCACTATCAACTCTCCTCGTTCTCCAATTATGCTCCCCGTTCCTTCTCCTGGTAACCATTATCCTTGTCGATGACCCTTATCTTCCAATATCGATCTCCATCTCCACAACCTAAATCATAGAAACTCAAAATCGAATCAATCAAGGTTACTTATGAAGGTGGCTTCTTAGAAATACCCTCCCAAAATCAAAGTAGTAATCGACTTTTGTAAATACCCTCTTCAAAATCCATCCAAACATAGAGTGATTTGTTCCATAATATATGTTGGTGACATATCAAATAATCTAAGCATAATAGACGGATGGAATGATGGTGGACAAAAACAAGAGGAGAGAGAATGTAACACCTGATCCCTCGTATGCTTCCTTTCAATTATTTCTTATGTTTTTCTCTGGGACTCGACGTGTTGGTGTCCTAATTCGTCAAGTAGAGTCGTGATCCGCGGGGAGTTTAAATGATCTACTCGATGAGTTGGGAATGTGACTCAGTGAGTAGGTGATGTTTGGGTGAAACCCTAATTTTGAGGGTTTGTGCCCTATTTAATCAACTTATGTTAGCCTATATAGTCCCTATTACTCCTAGAAAGCATTATCTTGAAACCCCAGCCTTGTGTGAGTGTCTTAAGGCCATTTTGGTGCATTTTGGTGGATTGTGAATCTTGAAAAGAGGAAGGAAGCTTGGGAGTTTTAGTTGGGGCTTGGTGATCCAGAGATTTTGTTCCATTTCTAGCTCATTCAATGTAAAATGCCCCTATCTTGGTCTTCCATGTGTTTATTTATCCTTAGCGCTTGGATTTTGTTTATCTTTAGGGCTTTCTAAGCCATTTTCTGAATTGTGAAGGGTTATATGGAGTTTTGACTCTAGATCTAGGTCATTGGAGGGGTCTCATGGCATAAAGATGCCAACTCTATGGTCATAAGAGCCCCATGCACTGTGTAGAACATCTTTTATGGCTTTTTTAGCCAAATACCCCTTGCATGTACACCAAGCTTGGAACTTTACGTGTAAAATGGACATTAGGAGGCCAGATCTATGCTTTTGATGTGTTAAGACCCATTTAAATCGACTCTATAGTAATGATCAAGGATGGACTCGGCGAGATGTTCTTGGGACTCGGCGAGTCGGGGTGTAATGACAACCAAATCCTTTCTGTCGATGGACCAGATGATAGTGTGGAAGGTTCCTCAGTTGTTTAGGCTCATAAGGGACCTGGGAATCATGGGACTCAATTAGTGTTTTAGCAAACTCGGCGAATTCAAGGCAATCTCCCAATCTTTGAAGATGAACTTGACAATTTGTTCATACAACTCGACGAGTCATAGACTGGACGCATTCATATGTTGAAGATGAACTCGACGAGATCAAGGAGGAACTCACTGAGTCAGTTGAAGATTTATTGAAGTGTTGTTGAAGGTGAACTCCTCGAGCTCTTGCTAGATTTGACGAGTGGGGACGGGTTTGTAGTATTATGTGGGCGAAGGGACTCGGCGAGTTAGCGGACCAACTCAGCGAGTCTGGTCAACCAAAGCGTTGACCTTACCAGGGTTTGACTTTGACTTTGACTTGGATTCAAGATTAACCCTTGTAAGGGTTGTGAGTATAAATTGATAACATAGAAAGGTTTTCATGTAGGGATTGAGGAGTCGAGGAGAGCCGACTTTCACACCGAGGACAGTAGAAGACACTACAGGACATCAAGGTGAGTTACCCTCAGTAGGGGTGGGTCTAAGGCCACAATATCGGCCCACCAACAGGAGTAATTGGTAGATAATTTTCTTCGTGATAATTATCTTGGTATTCTTATGAGATATGCTTATGTGTTATGCTTATGAGATATACTTATGTGATATGCTATTTGAGTTAGGGATAGTAGCATGGAATAGTTTTTCCCTGACTCGGTTGTTAGATCGAAGGGTAGGTCAGTATCCCAAATATGCCTGACCGTATGATTATGTTTTGTTATTGTATGATAGAGGTAAGGGTGAAATAGTCCCCATTGTCGGGTAAGATAGATCGGAGGGTAGTTAGCACCCCCAGAACAGCCTGACATGGGTAGGTCTGTACCCCATAATGGCTTGACATTGGTAGGTCAGCACCCCAGAATAGCTTGACATAGGTAGGTCAGCAGCCCAGAATAGCTTGACATGGGTAGGTCGGGCACCCCAAATTTTCCCGACAGCATGTATGCTATGTGATTGTATGGTATGCGGTATGATGGGGGAACTCACTAAGCTTTGTGCTTATAGTTTCAGTTATGGTTTCAAGTACCTCCTCGTCTAAGGGAAAGAGTCGGCGGTGTAGCAACGCATCACACACACACGCATATGGTTTCCGCATGGAGTTTTCTGGGATTGTACTCTGATTTTCATAACTTTGATGACATGGTTTTCAGACACGTTGTTATGTTTTATTATGACATTGGCAATAGTTGGTACACTATATTATGGATATCTTAATTAAAAAATGAAATTTTTTTACCTCAAAATTTGGGATGTTACAGAGAAAGACATAACTAGTGAGAGTTTAATGTTTCAACCCAAAATTCAAGAGTTTGTCTTCTTTGAATGACACCAAAAATCCAACCATTCAATTTTGTTCCTCAAATCATGGAATGTTCGTAATTTGATCATAAATTTTTCGTGATTACATACTTGATTTCTTGAAGAAACAAAAATGGAAACTCTTAATCAGTTTCAAATCTGTGGCATAGAGTATGATTTCATTTTAATATTTAAAATTATTCATCCTGATTTACCGATTCACTTCCTATTACTAAACTACATGATATTTAAGCATCAGAAGAGCAAAATAGAAACATCACATCAAAAAATTAAGCGGGAAAAAAAGTTGAAGGAAAGTTGAGTAATTGACATGTGACGTATTGGTACTCTTATATATATATATATATATATATATATATATATATATATATATATATATATATATATATATATATTAGTTTATGACCCGTGGGAACCACGGTTATTAAATTAATTAAATCTTAATAGTTAAAATTTAAAATTCTTAATAACTTATTTTAAATAAATTATTAATTAAGAGGTTTTTTTTTCAGTTATATAAAATTATAATCATTGATTTAAATAAATATGTAAAATTAAATCACTTTATAGTTTGTATTAATTTTATTTTAATTTTTATTCTAATGTTGTTAATTTAATGTAATTAGAATGAGAAATTTGAAATATGAAATTTGAAATGGAGAATCAATATGTTGACAAATGGTATGTATTAATTATAAGACATAATAAGATGAAACATGGCACAAGAAAAATACAATTTGCATTAATTATGCGGCTTAATATGGTGACACGTGTCAAAAGGAGATTAAAAACTACTCGTGTATTAGAATAGCTAGGTTAAAACCCGTGGACACCACGGATAAGAAAGAAAAAAACAATATTGGTAAATCATAAGATTATAACTGAACAAAGATAAGATAAAATTTATTAATTTATAAGTATAGATGTTTCAAATATTATAAAAAAAATTATCATTAAAGATTCGAGCTTGAAGTTTTGTTCCTAATCAAAATAATAAAGGTAAATTAGGTTGGACATTGAAGTTATAATTATTATTAAAGTAAATTTGAAATTTTCCGATTATATGTATTACAAACTTGGAAAATCGGCATTGCTAACTTGGTAATTATCTTAAAATAAGGAAAATATATTTGTTGTTCCTCTAAAATAACGAAAATTTGTTGTGTTATCTTATTATCTTATCATTTATTACCTTCCAAATTACTTTTACATTTCAAATAATATGCAGAAATTGTTTCAAATAATATATGAAATTGATTATAGACTATTTTGAATTTGAATTTAGGAGTTACACGTGGCGTAATTCTGATTTAATAGTTTGACACATGGCAGAATAAGGTTAACCTTATTCATTTATTAGTTAGGCAGATGAGAGGGAGATATATATATATATATATATATATATATATATATATATATATATATATATATATATATATATATACATAACCCTATGTTGTTATTAGTTTTGAGGAATAATTTGTCCCAAATGATCTGTTACTGGACAAATAAAATCCCTGAATGATCAATAAACTTGGGTTTTTATTAATTCAGATATATATTTTATGCTTATTGTCATTATCTTATCTATTTTCTGTAAATATTCCAGTTTATTTAACGAAAAAATGATGACTTAAAAGAAAACCAAATTTATAAAATATACACAAATATCATTGTACATATATATATATATATATATATATATATATATATATATATATATATATATATATATATATATATATATATATATATATATATATATATATAAGTTCTTTTAAGAGGACCCCAATACCGGAGGTAGTCATGAGAGTTTGAGTTTCAAAAAGCTTGATGAAGACGAAACATCTTTCTTGGAAGAGAAGTTCATGGTTAATGAGATAAAGAAGGTTGTATAGAATTATGGTTCTACTAATACCCGAGGAACCGATGGCTTTACCTTTGAGTTTCTTAGAAACTTTTTGCATATTATGTAAAAAGACATTTTTGACATGATTAGGGATTTTGGTTCTAATAAAAAGATACATGTTTCGTGCAATGCATCTTTTATCACTTTAATAAAAAAATGATTTTCAATCATCTCAAGAATGTTATTGGATTGGTCACTTCCAAGTGTAAGTTGTCTTTTATACTAAGTAGAAAAATTACGGAAGGGCGATTAATTTCAAACGAGTTAATTGTGTGGACTACAGATGCTAAATGAATACTTATGTTTTTTAAAAGTCGATTTCAAAAAGCATATCCATCTCTAGGGGATATCTACCCCATGTTCTCCAAAAAGATGGGTTTTCGGGATACTTGGAGATCTTCTATTAGAGTTTGTCTTACATCCACTATGACTTTCATAATTATAAATGGTTCCTCAATTCCATAATTCAAGCTAAAGAGAGGCTAAAGGCAAGGTGACCCACTATCACCCTTCTTTTTCCTTTTGGTTATCGAGGTTCTTAAGGTTGCCATTCATGATGTAAAAGAGAATGGTTTAATCAAAGATGTCAAGGTGGGTCATGATGATTGTTAGGTTTCTCATCTCTTTTATGTGGATGATGCCTTGCTTTTCAGTGAGTGGGATATGTATAATCTTAACAATGTTGTTTGTCTTCTTAGATGCTCCCACCATGTTTCCTGCCTTCAATTAAACTCCTCAAAAAGTATACTTATAGGGGTTAGCGGTTAATTTTGAAGAAGTTGAGGATTGGGCTGATGTCGTTTGTTGCAAACCGGATAAACTTTTTGCACCTATCTTGTCCTTCCTATAGGATATAATATGACTAGAATCAAATATTGGAAATCTATTACTGAAAATTTCAAATCCAATTTTTCCAAATATAAGTTTAAGGCCATCTCTTTATTAGGGAATCTCACTATCCTTAAACCCGTCCTTGGTACGGTTGGTACATATTACTTCCTCTCTTTAAAGCCCCAATTTTTTTATTAGGTCTCTTGAGAGCACCCAAAGTGATTTTTTTGGTGGAGATGGAGACATTAAAAAGATCCCTTAGAAAAAAAAATAAGATCTTGCTCTTGCTAACCCTGATCATGGGGGTTTGAGTATTGGTGGTATATTTTGGTGCAAATAGGTGCTTCTTGCTAAATGGAGATGGAATTTTTTTATTAACAATGGTTCCTATTGGTCTTCAGTCATCAAATCGGTTCATATAAGCAATGAGGGATTTCGAAGTATTGGTCATAATTGAATTAACTCTACTTGGAAAGAAATTGTTTCTTTGTACCATGATCTCCAATCCAAAGGTATCAGCTTGGATTCTTTCATCGCCAAAAGAGTGTGTAATACTTTCATCGCCAAACGAGTGGGTAATAGTTGCAACACCAGTTTTTAGGTGGATTCTTGGTCACATTATCATTGTTTAAGGTTCACTTTTCCTAGGATATATGCACTTGAAAATGTCCAAAATTGCAAGGTTTGTTACCGTATCAATTATATGGGTTTTATTTGCCAATAGACAAAGGAAATTTGTGTTGGAGCATAAATAAAGAAGTTATTGGAACTGATTCCAATCCTTATGGGGTTTATTTTGTCCAACTAGTTAGATAAGTGGTCTTGGCAGGTGGACGAAGATAGGGAGCTTACAGTCAAATCAGCGAGACTTCACATAGATGAGGTGTTATTGGATAATTTCAGTTCCTCTACTATAAAATCCTTTTTCTAGGATAGATCGATTGAAGAATTAGAGGATTAAAAGTAGGGTTTGGGGAAAAACCTTGTACCATGACATGGTGAATGTAGCGCCACGGCACGGCATTTCAAATGCATGAAACACACATTCGGATGACCGCCAAGACGTGACAAGAGGAAGGCCATGACGTGGAATCGTCTACCGCCCAAGCCTATAATTTTTATGTTTTCTTTCATATTTAAGCACATACTCTTAGGTGTTACAGAATGCACTGCAGTCTCTAACCCTTCACCACGAAACCCTAGTCTCTATAGATGTTTAAGATCTTGGTTTCTTGATTGAAGACCTTATTCTTGGATTTTGGTGGAGCTTGAGGAAAGAGGAATATCATTTTGTTGCAAGGAAGTAAGGAATTAGCTTCTATCCATCATCTCCATCTAATTTCTAAGTTGTTGGGTGTATAAAGCACTCAGCTTGACCTTTTCGCTTTTTGATGTAGGTATAAGTTCATTTTGATTGATTTTTGTCCATTCCTTGGTTACTCTTGTAGTTTGAAGTAGTTCAAAGCTTAAGATGGATTTATAAGGTCAATAAACTTCATTTGAATAAGGAAAACAATCATTTTTAAAGGTCCTTGTGTCTATGGTTAAGTTATAGTCTCATTAAGGACTTAATCGACATAGAATTGTAGATCTTGGCCTGTAGTGGAGACCTAATGGATATAGTTAGAAACTTTATCCATGAAGTCATTGAAAATGACTAGATCTGAATTGATGGGTTTGGATCTATAAGGGTTCAACTCTTAATGAAGGGTATGGCAATTTGAAAGTTTTCAAGACATGGCAATAGGTTTGCCACAACGTGGTGGTTCTCAGCTTCGTGACTGCTTTGTCCTGATGTGCCTATGACGTGGCCAAGAGGTCTCCACTTCGTGGTGAGTGTTGATTTGGTTAACTATTGACTTTTGTTGACCATCGACTTTTGATAAGTTTGACTTTGCGTCAAATTTAAAATAATTAAGTTATGTTGGATCTATATTCTCAAGAATCATTATTGAATGATATTGCTACTAATGTATCATCCTATAGGGTCACACCTTTATCAAGTTGGCACATTCTAAATATTTATTATTAATAAATAATCAACTCTTATTTTTAATTAGGAAATAATTATTGTTCTTGTGAAAATATTAATTAAATAAAGAAAAAAAAACTAGCTATTATATAATATATTATGATTTAATAAGTCATGCAAAAAAGTTTTCAATACTTTGGTAAACTTTGGACTTACTCGTTACTTAGTATTTTGGTTAAAAAAACTTGCCTAAGTTTTTGTCCTCTTCTTAAAAGGACATCACCAAATCTTTTATTCAAGCATAGTGTAGCATCCAGTTTTGAGAAATTTCTTATTTTGGGATTTCAGGTAATAAATGGATCAAGTAGAAGGCCTTTGGCTTCAAAGGAATAGAGTTTAGACCCTATTGGATGTTGATAATATTGGTTAGCTGATCTAAGCCCATGGTTTGTGTTTCAGAACAAAAGGGGTGAAATGGGAAAAGTTAATTATTGAGCGCCTTGCATGGATTATGGTTTTTATATTGAAATTTGTTAAGCCAAAAGTAACTAGATGGAAGTGTGGAACTTGTCAATACCTTTTTGTGGATATAAAGATCACCCAAAAACAAAGTTGAAATAAAGAAATTATGGTTGTTTCAAGTTGCAATGATTTTTGTGAAAGTTGTGGCCACAGCGTGGGGATCAAAGCCACGATTTGCCCCCAGTCAGTCAGGCCCAAGCCCATGATTTTTAGGGTTTCCAACGTATTTAATCTTAATGTTCCGTACTTTTGGGCATTTTATCAGCCTTCGTCACCTGTACGACCCCTTGGGAAAAACCCTAGCCTCCGCCTTTAAGATTTGAGCTTCTCCCCTCTCCCCTTTCCTCTTTTGGATGCTTTATATTATATTTAACTGAACTTTTAAGATCAAGAAGGTTCTTTTGGTTTTAATGCAAGTTGTTTTAGGTTTCCCTACATCAAAGGCACAACATTTCTAGATTATTGTAAGTATAAAGTTCCAATCTTGCTATCTAGTTCTTTAGATCTTGTCATTTGGGGTTTTGGCACTTTTGGTCCATTTTATGGGTAATCTTCCAGTTCGGTGGACTCTAGCATCTTTTGATCAATTTAGAATGCTTCATGGACCCCATGGACTAGCAGAGTTATGATCTTTTTCCTTCCCTTCTAGCCATGTAAGTTATCTTGGTTCTTTATGTCATTTTGGTGCATTCAAGTTTTAATCTTGAAAGTTGGTGACTTTGTTATGGATAAAGTTGAAAACTTTATCCATCTAAACATCATGCTGATCAAGATCTAAAGGCTGGAGACTTAGACTTAATGGATTAAGTAAAGAAAGATGCATTTTGGGTCCATATTTTGTTGGTTTGGACCTTCCTAATGGATAAAGTTAGAAACTTTATGTGTTAAGATCTTGGAAAGGATCAGATATAAGCTTTGGAGCACTTGACATCACAAGAAAATAGATTAAACTCATTTTAGTTGTTCAGATCAATCCCTATGACATGGCCTTAGGCTTCCACGCCGTGGAATCTAGGAAGTCAGTGACTATTTTGGTATTTAGTGCCCATGACATGGCTAAGGAAGGCCATGATGTGGAAAGCTATTGTTGGCAATTTTGACTATAGCTTTAATTGTTGACTTTTTGATTAGTTTGACCTTTGGTCAAACTTTGCTATAATCGAATATTTGATTAAGTATTGGTCTCGACTTGGCTATACGAAGCTTGGATAGGTTGTGTTGTTGCTGAGGTAGCTGTTGAGATTCTTTTGAGTTGTTCAAGTAAGTTTTTATCAATGTACTTGTGGGTCAAAGGCACCAATGTCGGCCCACTTATACTGGATAATGTTATTCTGGCTATATGATATACTAGTAGATCTCTATGGTTACCTATGTTCACTAATTATGTGTTAGATTGGTAGATCTATATGACTACATGTACTTGATGATTTGTTATTGTTATTTGTGTAGCATACACGTTCAGTTATCGTGTTTTGTAAATTATAAAAGAGATTGATATTACGAAATATTAAATGATATTGAGTGTTGAGTTGTAACATATAGTTTTTACTGGAATTGAAGTAAAACTATGTTTAGAATCACTCGGAAAATATTGGAAGTCTTATGAGATTCCAATCAAATGCCATATAGTGAAATTTTACAAAAATATAAAATTTGAGTTAAGTAAAATTTTATTAATGAAAGTTATAAAGAATCTCGTTAGAATCATTTAGGCGAAAACCTCATCAAAATCTAAGTTATAACAAAGAAGTTATGACCAATCGATGATCCGTGACAAAAACGGAAAACACTATTTCGCATAAAAAGTGAGTTTTCGATAAACTACATTATAGCCTTAGTGATTTAAATAAAAGTTGTAGAACTCGTGAAATAAATAAACTTTCGTATAAAGAACTTTTGACTCTGACTTCGTATGAGGAAGTTATAATTTTTCTAAAGTTTCGGAATAGCGGTGGACAGTTAAAACCTCGAAATAAAGATCGAGCGATATTTAGTTGAGACAACCTAAACGATAATCTAATGTCTCATCCATAGAAGTACAACGGTAAAAATTATGAAAAAAACAGACATCGGATGAAGAAGTTATGAATTTTTAACGGACTTTTCCTGTCCCGGCCCGTTAAAAATATAATAATGAAACTAAATTCAAAATTAGCCGACAGAGTCTAAAAAAAAATTCTAGAGTATATTCTCACCTACGCGTGCATATAAAGCACATCAAAAACGGAATTCGTACGCAAAAGATATGAATATTTGAATTTATTAAATAAAAAAATAAATCAAAAATTGAAATCTTATCCGAGGCCGTACACCCCGCGTACACGAGGATACGCCCAGCGTACCTCGCACATTTCCGATCCGGAGTCAGCCACATAGCCCGCCTTCACTTGATCGCCACATAGAGCCACACCCGAGACCCGGGAACCGAGCTGCTACCATGCCTTGTACGCCCCGCGTAAAGAGCAGCTTCAGACTCCTATAAATAGGACACGAGGCTGTTCGAAATTTGGTTACAAATCTTGATCTCTCTCACCCTCTTTCATACTTTTTACCCACTTTTAACCCCCCCCCCCCCCCCCCCCCCGAAGTCCCGGTATCATTCCCGACATCTGAAGCAAGTCTCGACGCACTGAAATTCCCAAGAAAATTATATTTTCAAGTCGAAACTCTGCCAAATAAATCCCGCTTTTTAGCTAGAAACCCCGGTTTTGTCACATAAATCATGTTTAAAGCCGAAGTGCTGCTTAAATTAATTCACGGTGACTTCAATATATAGTAATAATTATATGTTATATGTTATATGTGTTATGTGCTTTTCAGTAATATTATTCTGGGTTATTTTCCCGTGTTATTTTATTCGCTATTTTTATAGCAAAAATAATACCTTTAACCATGTGATCAGTGAAAGGACTTAGATTCACATTGGTACTGGTACGTAGCCTCTGGCCATGTAGAACATGTTTCCGTAAGAGAATGACTTCTATTCTATGGCATCAGCAAATGGTTAGATAGGGCTATAAGCCTGAAATCTACCAAGATGTTAATCAGAAATCTTATGTCTTCTGTGCCATTTTGGCCGAAACTTTATTGATGTATATCAATTATGGAAATTGTTATGTCTCATTGATTTTATACCATTAAATCAAGTCAGTGATTGATAATGGAAAGCTTAACACATGATTCACATATGCCTTTGTTGTTCCTTGTTTCTCTTTGCTTCTGCAGTATTGAAGTATATATATGGCATAACGTTATATTGTATCTATTATTGAACTCATTAGGCGTCACCGCTTACCCTATCAATGTTTAACAATTGAAGGATTTAGAATAGTTTGTGATAGTACTTTTGTACTTTAATTTATGTTTGTATAAATTACAATATCCTGGGTAGTTATGTAATATATAACACTTTGTAATAGTCAGTTTGTATCCAATAGTTTGTAACCTCTTTATCAATGTAAAATATTGTTTTTATGAATATGAAAGTAGCATGTTTTGGAGTAACAACTGTTTTAATATTATGAAACCGAGGGTCTTTCATTCATGGTATCAGAGCAGTAGTTTAAGCAAACTAAATACCACGCATTGGCGTTTAGACTTAAACTATTGGAAGTTCAATATATGAACTAATTCATTGTAATTATATGGATACAAACCTTAGGAAAGACTTAAGTATGGCATTAAATAATGATAAACCCTAATATTCTAAAATACGATGTTACTATATATTGCAGAGTAATGCCTAAACAGGTTAGTAGCCATACCCCTGATGTCGGTGGAGGTCCTCAACCCAAGGAAGTAAATACTCCCGTATCTCCTCGTGAGGAGCGACTCTTGGGTAAACTTACCAGTTTTATACAACAGACACTTGAAGAACACAAAAAGAATGGTGATAAAGGAGAAGAGAAAGTCACTAGAGAATCTTCAGGAGACAAGGCAAGACATCCCTCATTCAAGACCCAAGAGTAGTGGTGCTACAAACTTTTATGGTGTCCTTAATCCCATAGTTATTCTAACTTGGATTCAGAACACTGAGAAAGTATTTTGTGTATCTCATGTGGATAATGAAGACAAGACTATCTATGCTTCTGCAATGCTCATCGGAGAAGCCTTGGTCTGGTGGGAAGACACATATGAAGCTCTCAACGGGTATGACTAGGAGAATTTATCCTGGGAGTTGTTCAAAACTCGTGTGCTAGAGAAGTATTGTCCTCTAGATATGAGGAGAAGATTGGAGAAGGAATTCCTCGAGCTTAAACGGGGAGGAATGACTGTGAATGAGTATGAAACCCAGTTCAATCAAAAAGCACGATTTGTTGTAAAGTATATTCCAACTGAAGATGAGAAAATTCAGTTATTCTTAGAAGGACTACGACATGAAATCCATGATTTTGTAGCCAATCAGGATGTTCTGTCATTTGATAAAGCTATTGAGTATGCTGGAAGGCGTGAGCATGACTTAGAGATACGTGGTGCCACTCTTACTGTTCCAAAGCATTCACGTACTGAAAGAATTGCTCCTGTTTCCACTATTCGACCAGCTCAATCTTTTTGAACTAATCCTAGCAAGCAAGCACAATCTCAGAGTGCTTTTCGTGGCTGTGCAAGGTCACAATCTTTTCCTATTTAATCACCATCATGTCGCGTTTGTGGAAGGAATCATCCGGGCCAATGCAAAATAGACAAGGAATACATTATCTATTATGGATGTGGAGAAACTGGTCATATAAAGCGAGATTACCCAAGGAAGGATGTGACTTGCAATGCATGTGGTACTACTAGCCATAAGAAGCGTTTCTGCCCTACTCTTACCATCCAGGTGACGGGAAGTCTAGCTTCTCTTCAACAACCAATGAGAAACCAAGCTCCCATTCAACAATCAAAGGGTACTCTAACCAAAAAGGAGGAGGAACCAAAAGCTAAGGGTCTTGCATTCCAAATTACGACATAGGAGGCACGAGAGGACCCGAATGTTGTGACGGGTACATTTCTTGTCAACTCTAGACCTGCTCACATCTTATTTGACTCCTGCGCTTCAGATTCTTTTGTGTCTCATGAATTTGCGCATTCTTTTCAAATTTCTTGCTATGCAAATGCGCAACCATTTCACGTAGATACTGCGGGAAGTATATCATTACTTGCTGATAAAGTTTAGGGAAATCCCCAAAAAAGTCCTAATATTTTACCCTAATTTACGAAAAAGTCCCAAACTAAAATTGGTTTATGAAAAAGTCCCCAAAACTGGTAAAAATGATGATTTGGTCCTATTTTCTCGGTTTATCGGTTTCATTACTTACCCAGAAACATTAATGTCCCATTATTTTACCAAAATTTTCATTAAAGTCCTATTATTTTACGATACTTTGGGACTTATTCGTAAATTATGGTAAAATAATGGGACATTATTAAAACCGGTTAAGTAATGAAACCGATAAACCGGGAAAATAGGGCCAAATTATCATTTTTACCGGTAATTAGGACTTTTTCATAAACAAATTTTAGTTTGGGACTTTTTCGTAAATTACAGTAAAATATTGGGACTTTTCCGGAGATTTCCCTAAAGTTTATAAGGATTGTGTCATAGAAATTGAAGGCTATAGTTTTCTTGCCAATTTGATTCCTATCTCCTTGCCCAATTTTAGTATTATTATCGGCATGGATTGGTTGTCAAGGAATCATACTGAAATCTTAAGTTATGAAAAGATAGTATGTATTCCTATCGAAGGGAAGAATCCTCTTTACATTTACAGTGAACAAAGACCTAAAAGCTTAAAAATAATCTCTTTCTTAAAATTTTGTAAATTTATATCAAAGGGATGTTCTATCTATCTAGCCTATACAGTTGATACCTCAAAAGAGGAGAAGAAAACTGTAAATGAGGTTCCCATAGTTAACGAGTATCCTGATGTTTTTCCCGAAGATTTTCCTGGACTTCCTCCTGATAGGAAAGTAGAATTCTGAATTGATCTTGTACCTGGTGCTCCTCTGATTGCAAAGACTCCCTATCGTCTTGCGCCGGCTGAGACGAAAGAAATGATGATCTAATTGCAGGAATTACTTGACAAAGGCTTTATTCAACCGACTACCTCTCCTTGGGGTGCTGCACTATTATTTGTCAAGAAGAAGGATGGATCGATGCGGATGTGCATTGATTATCGTGAGCTAAATAAGGTGACTATCAAGAAAAAGTACCCACTACCTCGCATTGATGATTTATTTGATCAACTTCAGGGTGTTAGGTATTTCTCGAAGATTGATTTGAGATCTGGCTATCATCAGTTGAAAGTTCACGAGCAGGATGTACTGAAGACTACTTTTCATACTTGATATGGACATTATGAATTCCTTGTCATGTCATTCGGTCTGACAAATATTCCTGTTGCATTCATGGACATGATGAATCGGGTATGCCGCCCAATGCTCGATAAATTTGTCATCATATTCATTGACGATATTCTAATCTATTCAAAGTATGAAGCTGGTCATGCCATTCATATTCGTGCGATATTATAACTTCTTCGAAAGCAGAAAATATACGCTAAATTCTCGAAATGTGAATTTTGGCTTCGCCAAGTTCAATTTCTCGGCCATGTGATTTCTGGTGATGGTATATCTGTAGATCCTACTAAAAATGAAGCCATTCAAAATTGGGAAGTGCCTCGTAATGCTTCTGAAATTTGTAGTTTCTTAGATCTTGCGGGATATTACCAGAGATTTATTAAAGATTTCTCGCGTATAGCTGTACCTCTCCCGAGTCTTACACGGAAGGAAGTAATGCTCGAATGGGGTGAAACCCAAGAAAATGCTTTCTCAATTTTAAAAGATCTTTTGACACATGCTCCAATCTTATCACTTCCAGATGGTGATGATGATTTCTCTGTGTATAGCGATGCTTCAAGGTTGGGACTCCGTTGTGTGTTGATGCAACGTGGAAAGGTGATAGCCTATGCTTCAAGACAACTGAAAGAATATGAAAAGAATTATCACACTCATGACCTTGAACTCGTTGCTATCGTATTTGCCCTAAAGCTTTGGAGATACTATCTTTTTGGTACGAAATGCCAATTGTTTACCGACCACAAAAGTCTCAAGTATATATTCAGTCAACAAACTTTGAATATGAGGCAACAACGAGCCATGAAGCTGATCAAGGATTATAACTGTGAAATCATGTATCATCCTGGAATAGCCAACATAGTTTCCGATGCTCTTAGCAGAAAAGTTTATCGTAGTAGTATATGTTATGCTATTACTCATACCACAATGAAATTCACTATTCCTGATGAACTAGAGAAATGGCAAGTAGAGGCTTTGAAGCTAGAAAATATGAAGAAAGAATGGATGGTACATTATGCTGATGTTTTACTTGATGATCCACGAGGATTGAAGGTATTTAAAACTCAACTATGGATTCCAAAGATTGGTGGATTAAGACAGAAGATTTTAGATGAAGCCCATAAATCTAAACTATCAATACATCCTGGTATAAGCAAAATGTACTATGATGTACGAGCTGACGATTGGTGGCCAGGATTAAAGAGAGACATTGGAAGATATGTACAAGAGTGTTTAGTATGCTTACAAGGAAAAGCAGAACACCAAAAGCCTTACAGAACTCTAGAAAGTCTTAATATTCCTATATGGAAATGGGAAGATTTGTCCATGGATTTTATTACCACATTGCCAAAGACGGCTAGACAACATAATCGCATTTGGGTAATTATGGATCAGCTAACTAAAAGTGTACTTTTTCTTGCCATGCGTGAAACGGCTCCAATGGAGAAATACGCACAAGTATACTAGGATGAAATTGACGCGAGATATGGTGTTCCAGTAAAGATCATTTCCAATCGTGATACTCATTTCACTTCTCACTTTTGGGCGAGTATGCAACGTAAATTAGGATCTCGAGTTGCTCTCAGCACGACTTATCATCCCCAGACAGATGGTCAGATGGAGAGAACAATTCAAACTATAGAAGATATGCATTGTGCATATGTCTTGGAGTTCGGTGGTAACTGCGATAAGTACTTACCGCTTGTCGAATTTTCATATAATAACAGTTATCAAGTTTCAAATAGAATGCCACCATATGAAGCATTATATGGTCGAAAATGCCATACTCCATTATGTTGGCGTGAAGTAGGACAAAAAATCCTTGGAGGCCCTGAAATGATTCAAGATACCAACGAAAAATTCAAATCGTATGTGAAAGAATGAAAGCGGCCCAGGATCGACAAAAGTCCTATGAATAAAAGAGGTGACAAGCCATAGAATTCTAGGTGGGTAATTTCGTAATGTTGAAGGTATCCCCATGGAAAGTTCTTATACGATTTGGAAAGAGAGGAAAACTAAGTCCCATATTTGTTGGTCCTTTCAAAATCATTCAAAGAATTGGTAAGCAAGCATACCGCTTGAAATTACATGAAGATTTGACAGGTATTCATGATGTCTTTCATGATAGTTATCTGCGCAAATGCTTGAACATCTATGATGAAACGGTTCCATTATCCGAGGTGAAATTGGATAATAAGTTAAGATATATAGAAGGGCCTGAAGAGATCGTGAATGAACGAACAACTAATCTACGTAATAAAGAAGTAGAGTTGGTGCTTGTCAAGTGGAAACACCATTGAGGTCCAAATCATACTTGGGAAAATAAGAGTGAAATAAAAGCAAAATATCCCCATTAGTTTTAATTGATGTAATTTCGGGAACGAAATCCTCAAAAGGAGGAGGTATTTGTAACTACACGTTCAGTTATCGTGTATTGTAAATTATAGAAGTGAATAATATTATGAAATATTAAATGATATTGAGTGTTGAGTTCTAATAGATAGTTTTTACTAGAGTTGAAGTAAAACTATGTTTAGAATCACTTAGTAAATATGGGAAGTCTTATGAGATTCCAATCAAATGCCATATAGTGAAATTTAACAAAAATATAAAATTTGAAATATTTAAAATTTTATTAATTAAAGTTGTAAAGAATCTCATTAGAATCGTTTAGGTGAAAACCTCATCAAAATCCAAGTTATAACGAAGAAGTTATGACCAATCGAAGATCCATGACAAATCTGGCAAACACTATTGCGCGTAAAAACTGAGTTTTCAATAAACTATATTTTAGCCTTAGTGATTTAAATGAAAGTTATATAAATCATGAAATTAATGAACTTTTGTATAAAGGACTTTTGAATCTGACTTCGTATGAGGAAGTTATAATTTTTCTAAAATTTCGGAATAACGGTAGACAGGTAAAAACTCGAAATAAAGATCGAGCGATATTTAGTGGAGACAACCTAAACGAGAATCGAAGTTCTCGTCAATAGTAGTACAACGGCAAAAAGTCTGGCGAAAACGGACGTCGGATGAAGAAGTTATGAATTTTTAACGGACTTTTCCTGTTGCACCCCGTTAAAAATAAAATAATAAAAATGAATACAAAATTAGCCGACGGAGTCTAAATGAAATTTTTAGAGCATATTCTCACCTACGCGTGCATATAAAGAACGTCAAAAACTGAGTTTGTACGTGAAAGATATGAATTTTTGAAGTTATTAATAAAAAAAATAATTCAAAAATCGCAATCTTATCTGGGGCCGTACACCCCGCATACACGAGGATACGCCCAGCGTACCTTGCACGTATCCGATCCGGAGTCAGCCACATAGCCCGCTTTCGCTTGATCTCTATGTAGAGCCACGTCCGAGACCCGAGAACCGAGTGGCTGCCACGCCTTGTACACCCCATGTACTAGGAATCTACGCCCCGCGTAGAGAGCAGCTTCGGACTCCTATAAATAGGACGCGAGGCTGTCCGAAATTTGAATACAAATCTTCATCTCCCTCACCCTCTTTCATACTTTTTACCCACTTTTAACCGCCCTAAATTCCCGGTATCATTCCCGAAATCTGAAGCAACACCTGATGCTCTGAAATTCCCAAGAAAATTATATTTTCAAGTCGAAACTCTGCCAAGTAAAGCCCGATTTTTAGCTAAAAACCCTGGTTTCTTTACATAAAATCATATTTAAAGCCGATGTACTGCTTAGATTAATTCACGGTGGGTTCAATATATAGGAACAATTGTATGTTATGTGTTATATGTGTTTTGTGCTTTTCAGTATTATTATTTCAGGTTATTTTCCCGTGTTATTTTATTAGCTATTTTTATAGAAAAAGTAATACCTTTGACCATGTGATCAGTGAAAGGACTTAGATTCACATTGGTACTGGTACATTGCCTCTGGCCATGTAGAGCATGTCTCCGTAAGAGAATGACTTCTATTCTATGGCATTGGCAAATGGTTAGACAAGGCTATAAGCCTGAAATCTACCAAGATGTTAATCAGAAATCTTATGTCTTTTGTGCCATTTGGGCCGAAGCTTTATTGATGAATATCAAGTATGGAAATGGTTATGTCTCATTGATTGTATACCTTTGAATCAAGTCATTCATTGATAATGGAAAACTTAACACATGATTCACATATGCCTTTGTTGTTCCTTGTTTCTCTTTGTTTCTTCCATATTGAAGTATATATATGGCATAACATTATATTATATCTATTATTGAACTTACTAAGCGTCACCGCTTACCCTATCATTGTTTAATAATTGCATGAGATATGTAACCAGTATGATCAGATACTGTCACAACTATAAATTTTGAGCCATGTAATCTATGCATTCAAGTACATGTGAATCAAAAACTTCAATCAAATACAAGATACAAGTACTATAAGTAGTCATCAAACAATTGGAGACCCTAGAAGTTCTTGTTAAGTCCATTTAGGACTAGGACTTCCTTATTGGATCCAAATGGACCAATGAATTTCCAAATTGGACTATCATGGGTTTAGGACCCTAATTGGGTTCTAATTGGACCCACATTCGTTTATTGCAATATTTTGGGCTAGGTAGAACCTAGAATGAAATAAAACACAAGTTTTGATCCATAATTTAACCTAACCTAGCTTAATAAAGCATAAAAATCACAATATTATTTTATAAGGCCAATAAATACCCTAAACTACCTCTAATGTTGGGCTTAGGGGCAAAGAGCCCGATTTTTCCTTCTTCTCTCCCCATTCTCGGCCCAATGCATGAGCCCAAGAGGAAAGGAAGCATGTAGACTAGTGAGTGACACCTCACTATTATCTAATGGATTTCTAGGCACATATCACATACCTCCATGCATGTATCACTTCAAATATCACTTCCTCTCTTCTCTCTTCCCACTCTCGGCCGAATCCCCTCTCACACACACCAAAAATATCTCAAATTCTCTCTAGAACACTCAAGAACTCTCCTTCCTCCCCTCTCCAAAAATCTCGAAAATTAGGGAATTTCCAAGAGGATTTTGCAAGTAAATCATCATCTAAGGTAAGATTATGCATAGATCTATGGTTTAAATTCTTTTGTTATCAAAATCCTTTCCTAATCTATGCAAAAATCGTGATCTTGCACCCTAGAACCATCTCAAAATTCGAGATCTTCATCAAAGGGAGCCAAGGCCAAAAACACTTCATTTTTCCTTCCATTTTCCTTGCAAAACCGAATCAACACCCCAAGGTGAGCTTCATACCCCCTATTTTCTGTTTTTATGAGTTTTGTGGGGGGGGGGGGGGAATACAAGTGAAAGTGTAGATCTATATGTGTTTGTATGCCTTGTATGATTTCCATGCTTATATGTATGCTTTTATGTGTTTTTATGTTGGATCTAGCCTCAAAACTCATCAAAACCGAGATACAACTTGTGCTACATGATTTTAACTTCAAATATATTTCTAAACACAAAGTGCTTCAAGAAAAATTGGCTAAGTAGTTTAGCAATAATTTCTTTGGGTTAAAAACACAAATTTTGGGCCTAAAATGTGAAAAATGCAAAAATAAGGGCCCAAATCGACATGTCACAGATTCTGATGGATGAAGTGTGCCAAAACAGTTTTCATAAATAAATTTCTGGAAATATACTCATTTAGGGGACTAAAAACATAAATTTTAAGCTTAATGGGTTAAAAATGTAACTTTCGGCCCAATAAGGCCCATTATGCGAATTTTTCTGTTTTGGAGGGCCAAAACTGTAACTTTCTGTAAAACAGTGGACTATAAGTGTTCCAACTCCTTTTCAAAGGTTTAAAATGCTTTTTAAATTTAAAAAGGACCAAAGTTGCAAAAATTTTCCAAATTGGGCCAAAATTGTAAAAATTGCGAAAAGAAGGGGTTAAAACCGTGAAAACTGCATTTTCAAGGACTTAAACTGTTTTTATGAAAAATATGTTGAAAAATATTAATTTCAATAATTTTTGGTGTTAAAATGTCAAGAAAAATAGTTTAAGGACTAAACCGGGAAGTATTTAATATAAAGGGTTGAAAATGTAAATTTTACAAATGATGAGGGGCTGAAAACAGGAATATTTCAAGGCTAGTTCAATATACCCAATTTGATCAAATGATGGCACCACGACTATCAACGGAATACAATACATTACAATACCAAAAGTCGTTGTTAAACGAATTGGCTCGGTCTCGAGCCAATAGAAATCTACAACTACTAACACTACGACACTACAATTCATACAAGTAACGTTTGGTTATACATACACATGCGAGTGTGCACAGACGTCTATGCACCATCTTTGGGCCCCACAAGTGTAAAATCTTGTTCGTTGAGCCTAGCTAGCCCAATGACCTGATCTTAAGGCCCGAAGACATTTTTTTTACGGAGTGTTGGGTTTTACCGATCCGACACAACGTAAATGGACTTTCAATGGCTTGTATACCACCGGTCCCCAAGGGTCCTTTGGTCTTGCTAGTAAGGTCTACATTTCATGCGAGGCGGGTCTGGGACCCCTCGTACATTTTATCCCCAACCGGCTAATGGAGTTACCGGGGTCTTCGTGACCTCTTTCTCTTCGGATGTGGGACTTCACCTAGTCAGGGCGATTGGATAACGCGATTAGTATTGACGACGCCTTCGGAGTCGTTAGTATAACTATAAACTGGGCGTTTGTGTAACGCGGGTTTGTAGTAAATAATCCTGCTCGAAAACCTTCCAACGTCGCCTGGGACTGACACTATATGCTATGCAATGGTTTCAATGTAACATCACGTAATTCAAGGAACTAGGAGAACATCGGGTTTTCCTAGGGTTTTCAATACGAACTGATTTGAAATGCATACATTTTCAATGAACATTTTTTTTTACAAGTATAGAAACGAACAAGCATACCTATGGATCTTCACAAACGTTTTCGAAAACTTATCTTTTCAGAAAATATCGGATTTTCTGGTGGTTCTTCAAACAATACAAACATTCGATTTCAAACACTACTTATGAACTCACCAACATTTCATATGTTGACGTTTTTCAAAATACTTGTATTCTCAGGGAGCCAGTGAATCAAGGGAAATCATATCCAGTGACGGTTGCGGTTTATTTTTGTATGAATTAAACAACTTAATTTTTGGGGAATGTAATGTTTAAACAATGTATGTTATGTAAACACTACTGGTTGTACTATGTTGATGAATGGTGACGAATGTTGTTATGTTTCATATATATTCAATGTTATGGTATTCAATTGAGTCACGACAGCCCCCGGACGTTTCCGCTGTCTGGTTCGGGGGTGTGACAGGTTGGTATCAGAGCTTTGTTTATAGTGAACTAGCATGTCGAGCCATACATTGATATGCAACTATAAACCAAAAAGAGGGACTAACATAACTCTGAACAACACAAGTAAATAAAACACACTTGCTTGCATTAGGGATAAGAACCTAACGTCGAATCAAACACAATAATACTGGTATCTTGGTTAATTCGGGACTGTTCTTAGGGATACCAAGGAGTGAATGTAGCCTGATCAACTACGTTCTCTCCAAGGTAAAACTAACACACGTCTTGATGAGATCGGGATAGCCAGGGAACCAAAAACTATACCCTTATCACCCAAAAAGAGAATGTTGCTTAGTATGTATGATGGATATAGCATCCTAGGATAATGTAGTATATTTACGTACTCGCGCAGACAGCATGGCTGGTTTTCATCACCCGGGAGACCCCTACTTCCCTAATCAGGGAAACAACAGGTGGCTAGAGGAGTCCGAGGAGGAACCTGAGGAGGAGCCTGAGGAGGAACCTGAGGAAGAGCCTGAAGAGGAACCCGAGGAGGACCCCGAGGAGGAACCTGACGGGGAACCGGAGGCAGAAGCCGAAGGCGAGCCTGTCGAACCCGAAGAAGACGAAGAGCATTTCGAAGAGGAGCTCGATGATGGCGACGGGGGTGATTCGGATGCGGAGTCCGAAGTCATCAACCCCCCTTACCCAATCCGGGTGCCTGCATATCGAGTGGGCCCCACTGGCCCTACACCTCCCTGGGGTATGGACCTCTGGAGATGGAGCAGACAGCAGGGACAGCGACCCCCGTATGGCATGTCACGCGAGTTCTTTGACCTGAGAGATGGAGGACCGGCCGACCGAGCCCTTCCAGTCATGGTGAAACGGTTACGGAATACGGGCGATCTTGCCCAGGACACTGCAAATCAGGTACACCAATTGAGGACTAGGGTCGAGCGTGCGGAGCAGGAGACGCGTGACGTCCTTCGAGAGTTTCACATGAGACAGGTTCGGTGGGAGTCTCGACTCCGGGATGCGGAACGCTTGGTTGCTCGTCTTCAGGGAGCATCCACATCTTCGGCACCACCTCCTGACGCAGCTCATCGCGGTTAGGAATAGACTTATCATAGTAGATCATTAGGAACTATGTTACGTACTCCGGCTCTATGTTTAAGTGACTACACTACTCATGGAGCCGTTATACTGTCAGATTAGCATTATCTATGTATGCTCCTACGAGCAAATTTTCTTGTACTAAATGCGGATAATATTAATGAACTTTTGTGTGTTTTGCTAAATTATTCTTAGTTGCTATGTGTTGAGACATTATGATTGCATGCTTGATGATAGTAATGTTTAGGTTCGCACCATACACCTAGATAGTAGGTCGCAACCTCCCAGAAACCACGAACACTCAACATCTTTCCGTTTCATGACAGAAAGATGCCTCGCCCAACTACTCGCGGAAACCCAGGACCAACCCCGCCCGAAGCTGACTCCACTGCTTTCCAGGCAGCCGTGTCGGCTGCAGTCACAGCAGCGATGGCACAACTTCACCGAGGAAACAACGGAGGAGGTAACGGGCAAGGATCTGGAAGTTCGAACAACGGGGCGAACCAAGGACTCACTAAAACGTGCACCTACAAGGATTTTGCGAACGCTAAACCCCGAACTTTCAACAGTACCGGAGGAGTGATCGCCCTAAAGCGATGGATCGAGAAGGTAGAGTCGGTATTCGAGATATGTGAGTGCCCCGAGCAGATGAAAGTGAAGTTCGCGGCCTGCACTTTGGTGGACCAAGCACTCACTTGGTGGAATGGTCATGTGGAAGCCATGACACTCCCGGTCGCCAACTCTATTCCCTGGGCAGAGATGAAAGAGATGTTGACGGCTGAGTACTGCCCCCGAGGCGAAATACAGAAGATGGAGCAGGAACTATGGAATCTCACGGTGCAGAATGGGAACATCGATGCTTACATATCGAGATTCAGCGAACTATCTCTGTTGTGCCCGGGTATGATCACTTCAGAGGAGAAGAAGATTGAACGATTCATTTGGGGACTGACATCCCCCATTCAAGGAAATGTGATAGCTGCGAACCCTGAAACTTTTGACAGTGCGAAGAGATTGGCAAAGAGGTTATATGATCATAACCACAAAAAGGGCGAGAAACCGGTAGAGGCTGAGAAGAAAAAGGAGGGTGATGGTAAGAAAGGATGGAACAACAAGAGAAAGGGGCGTCAGGGCCCCGAGGCCTCTAAAAAGCAGCAAACAGTGGCAGTTAACGCTGTCACTGCACCGGTTCCAGCCACACCACATGCTCCAGCCTCAGCTGCTTCAAATACCTCAAAACCCTATTCCGGTACTCATCCCAAATGCAACAAGTGCGGTTTCCATCACCAAGGAGAATGTAGGGAGTTCCATTGCACCAGTTGAAACCGAAGGGGACACACTGCAAAGTTCTGCAGGACTTATCCTTCTCAGAACCAGAATCAGGGAAACAACCAGAACAACAACAACCCTCGCAATAACAACAACACCAATGCCGGTGGCAACAATGCAGGGCTTAGTCACACCTGTTTCGGGTGTGGAAGGACGGGACACTTCCGTCGAGACTGCCCTAACAACAACAACAACTCAGGAAACCGAGGAGCAGGAAGAATGCTAACTATGGGTCAGAGGGATGCAGTTCAGGACCCCGCAGTTGTGACCGGTACGTTCCTCCTAAACCACACTTATGCATGCATCTTATTTGATACCGGAGCGGAGCGAAGTTTCGTAAGCGAGAAGTTTAAACATTTATTAAAACAACAACCCCAAAAGCTGAATGAAACCTATACGGTGGAAATGGCCAATGGGAAGACCGAATCCACTAGAGAAATCTACACTGGATGTACCCTAACCCTTAACCAACACGTCTTACGAATAGATTTGATGCCAGTGTCAATTAGGAGTTTCGATATGATTATCGGCATGGATTGGTTAAGCCCCCACCATGCTGAGGTTTTGTGCCACGAGAAGGCCGTTCGCCTTCGTCTCCCGAATCACGAAACCCTAGTAATTTACGGAGACAAGCCTAGCACGAATCTTCGTCTTATCTCGTGCATCAAAGCACAAAAACATCTGCGAAAGAACAACTTAGCGTTCTTGGCCCACATAGTGGACAAGACCAAAGAAGAAATTAACATCCAAGACATTCCGGTAGCGTGTGAATTCCCGGATGTGTTTCCTGAAGATCTCCCAGGAGTACCCCCAGAGAGACAGGTTGAGTTCCGAATCGACCTCGTCCCAGGAGCAACTCCTCTCGCTAAATCACCATATCGATTGGCACCTGCTGAAATGCAGGAATTGTCCAGCCAACTCAGTGAGCTTCTGGACAAGGGATTTATCCGACCTAGCTACTCGCCATGGGGAGCTCCGGTGCTCTTTGTCAAGAAGAAGGACGGATCTTTCAGAATGTGCATCGATTACAGAGAGTTGAATAAACTCACTGTTAAAAACCGCTACCCACTCCCTCGGATCGATGATCTATTCGACCAGCTCCAAGGAGCTAGCTATTTTTCTAAAATTGATCTACGATCCGGATACCATCAAATCAAGGTCCGAGAAGAAGATATCCCTAAAACCGCTTTCCGAACCCGCTATGGACATTATGAATTCGTCGTAATGCCCTTCGGTCTAACAAATGCACCCGCCGCATTTATGGACCTAATGAACCGAATCTGTCGACCGTTCTTGGACAACTTCATCATTGTGTTTATCGATGACATCCTCGTCTATTCTCGAAGCAAAGAGGAGCATGGCCAACATCTCCGACAAGTCCTAGAGACGCTGCGATCGGAAAGGCTTTACGCCAAACTCTCTAAGTGTGAGTTTTGGCTACGGAGCGTGAATTTTCTCGGTCACGTAGTTAGCCAAGATGGAATTCATGTGGATCCCTCTAAGGTCAAAGCTGTGGAAGGATGGGCAACTCCGACTACGCCCACAGAAATTCGTCAGTTCTTAGGCCTAGCAGGCTACTATAGGAGATTCATCCAAAACTTCTCTAAAATCGCCAAGCCACTTACCTTGCTTACGCAAAAGAGTGTGCCATTCAAGTGGACAGACCGACAAGAGATTGCGTTTCGAGCCTTGAAGCAAGCTCTTTGTAGCGCTCCTGTACTATCTCTACCCGAAGGGACGGAAGATTTTGTAGTTTACTGTGACGCGTCAAATCAAGGTTTAGGTTGCGTCCTCATGCAACGTGGAAGAGTGATAGCATATGCGTCCCGTCAACTAAAGACGCACGAAGTAAATTACACAACCCATGACCTAGAACTGGGAGCCGTGGTCTTCGCCCTAAAAATTTGGAGGCACTACCTGTACGGTACAAAGTGCACCATCTTCACAGACCACAAGAGCCTCCAGCACATCTTGAATCAGAAGGAGCTGAACATGAGACAACGAAGATGGGTGGAGTTGTTAAACGACTACGAATGCGAGATCAAGTACCATCCAGGCAAGGCCAACGTGGTAGCTGACGCATTAAGTCGGAAGGAGTACACAAATCGCCGTGCGAAAACGCACTCGATAACCATTCAGTCTCATCTGACCGCTCAAATTGCATCAGTCCAGGCAGAGGCTATGAAAACGGAAAATAGAACTAGCGAGGCATTACGCGGAATGGAGAAGAACCTGGAAGTCAAAGAGAATGGGGTATACTACTTCATGAACCGTATTTGGGTTCCAAAGATCGGAGGATTCAGGGAGATCGTTATGAAGGAAGCCCACAAGACACGATACTCCATTCATCCTGGTTCGGACGAGATGTATTTGGACATTAAGCAGCACTATTGGTGGCCTAACATGAAGGCGGAAATCGCAACTTATGTTAGTAAGTGCCTTACGTGTGCCAAGGTAAAAGTGGAATACCAGAAACCTTCCGGATTGTTACAGCAACTGGCAATCCCTGAGTGGAAATGGGAGGGGATTTCTATGGACTTCGTGACCAAGCTGCCCAAGACGCCGGACGGTTTGGACACCATATGGGTAATCATCGATCGACTGACGAAATCTGCCCATTTCCTGCCCATCAAAGAGTCCTACAAGATGGAGAGGCTGACGCGTTTATACCTACGAGAGATTGTAAGACTTCATGGAGTGCCAAAATCTATCATCTCGGATAGGGACAGTAGGTTCACGTCACGCTTTTGGCAGTCGCTCCACAAAGCCATGGGAACTCATCTTGATATGAGCACAGCGTATCACCCACAAACGGACGGTCAAAGCGAACGAACCATTCAGACGCTTGAAGACATGCTTCGTGCATGTGTGATAGACTTCGGAAAGTCTTGGGATACCCACCTACCGTTGATCGAGTTTTCATATAACAATAGTTATCATTCGAGCATTAAGGTGGCCCCTTTCGAAGCACTGTACGGGCGTAAATGTAGATCACCGTTATGTTGGGCTGAAGTAGGTGACACCCAGCTAGCAAGAGCACATACGTCAAACAGGGCATTAACGGGACCGGAAATCATTCGCGAGACCACAGAAAAGATTGTCCAGATCAAAGCTCGATTACAGGCATCGCGTGACCGGCAAAAGAGCTACGCTGATAAACGGCGAAAGCCCTTAGAATTCCAGGTCGGTGATCGAGTAATGTTGAAGGTCTCACCCTGGAAAGGGGTTATACGTTTCGGAAAACGGGGAAAGCTGAACCCGCGATACGTTGGACCTTTCGAAATCATCGCCCGAATAGGTCCAGTAGCATACAGACTACAACTACCCGCAGAGCTAAACGGTGTACACCCCGTGTTTCATGTTTCTAATCTGAAAAAGTGCCTAGCAGATGAAACCCTTGTCATTCCTCTTGACGAAATCGAAATCAATGAGAATCTCCTGTTCGTCGAAGAACCAATCGAGATTATGGACAGGGAGGTGAAGCGTACTAAGCAGAGTCGCATCCCGATCGTGAAGGTACGGTGGAACGCAAAGCGTGGGCCAGAATTCACGTGGGAACGCGAAGATCAAATGAAGCAAAAGTACCCTCACCTATTCTAGTTTTCTCAAATCTAGCTTTCAAACAGAATTTCGGGACGAAATTCCCTCTAACGGGGGGATGATGTCACAACTATAAATTTTGAGCCATGTAATCTATGCATTCAAGTACATGTGAATCAAAAACTTCAATCAAATACAAGATACAAGTACTATAAGTAGTCATCAAACAATTGGAGACCCTAGAAGTTCTTGTTAAGTCCATTTAGGACTAGGACTTCCTTATTGGATCCAAATGGACCAATGAATTTCCAAATTGGACTATCATGGGTTTAGGACCCTAATTGGGTTCTAATTGGACCCACATTCGTTTATTGCAATATTTTGGGCTAGGTAGAACCTAGAATGAAATAAAACACAAGTTTTGATCCATAATTTAACCTAACCTAGCTTAATAAAGCATAAAAATCACAATTTTATTTTATAAGGCCAATAAATACCCTAAACTACCTCTAATGTTGGGCTTAGGGGCAAAGAGCCCGATTTTTCCTTCTTCTCTCCCCATTCTCGGCCCAATGCATGAGCCCAAGAGGAAAGGAAGCATGTAGACTAGTGAGTGACACCTCACTATTATCTAATGGATTTCTAGGCACATATCACATACCTCCATGCATGTATCACTTCAAATATCACTTCCTCTCTTCTCTCTTCCCACTCTCGGCCGAATCCCCTCTCACACACACCAAAAATATCTCAAATTCTCTCTAGAACACTCAAGAACTCTCCTTCCTCCCCTCTCCAAAAATCTCAAAAATTAGGACTTTCCAAGAGGATTTTGCAAGTAAATCATCATCTAAGGTAAGATTATGCATAGATCTATGGTTTAAATTCTTTTGTTATCAAAATCCTTTCCTAATCTATGCAAAAATCGTGATCTTGCACCCTAGAACCATCTCAAAATTCGAGATCTTCATCAAAGGGAGCCAAGGCCAAAAACACTTCATTTTTCCTTCCATTTTCCTTGCAAAACCGAATCAACACCCCAAGGTGAGCTTCATACCCCCTATTTTCTGTTTTTATGAGTTTTGTGGGGGGGGGGGTGGGGGAATACAAGTGAAAGTGTAGATCTATATGTGTTTGTATGCCTTGTATGATTTCCATGCTTATATGTATGCTTTTATGTGTTTTTATGTTGGATCTAGCCTCAAAACTCATCAAAACCGAGATATAACTTGTGCTACATGATTTTAACTTCAAATATATTTCTAAACACAAAGTGCTTCAAGAAAAATTGGCTAAGTAGTTTAGCAATAATTTCTTTGGGTTAAAAACACAAATTTTGGGCCTAAAATGTGAAAAATGCAAAAATAAGGGCCCAAATCGACATGTCACAGATTCTGATGGATGAAGTGTGCCAAAACAGTTTTCATAAATAAATTTCTGGAAATATACTCATTTAGGGGACTAAAAACATAAATTTTAAGCTTAATGGGTTAAAAATGTAACTTTCGGCCCAATAAGGCCCATTATGCGAATTTTTCTGTTTTGGAGGGCCAAAACTATAACTTTCTGTAAAACAGTGGACTATAAGTGTTCCAACTCCTTTTCAAAGGTTTAAAATGCTTTTTAAATTTAAAAAGGACCAAAGTTGCAAAAAATTTCCAAATTGGGCCAAAATTGTAAAAATTGCGAAAAGAAGGGGTTAAAACCGTGAAAACTGCATTTTCAAGGACTTAAACTGTTTTTATGAAAAATATGTTGAAAAATATTAATTTCAATAATTTTTGGTGTTAAAATGTCAAGAAAAATAGTTTAAGGACTAAACCGAGAAGTATTTAATATAAAGGGTTGAAAATGTAAATTTTACAAATGATGAGGGGCTGAAAACAGGAATATTTCAAGGCTAGTTCAATATACCCAATTTGATCAAATGATGGCACCACGACTATCAACGGAATACAATACATTACAATACCAAAAGTCGTTGTTAAACGAATTGGCTCGGTCTCGAGCCAATAGAAATCTACAACTACTAACACTACGACACTACAATTCATACAAGTAACGTTTGGTTATACATACACATGCGAGTGTGCACAGACGTCTATGCACCATCTTTGGGCCCCACAAGTGTAAAATCTTGTTCGTTGAGCCTAGCTAGCCCAATGACCTGATCTTAAGGCCCGAAGACATTTTTTTTACGGAGTGTTGGGTTTTACCGATCCGACACAACGTAAATGGACTTTCAATGGCTTGTATACCACCGGTCCCCAAGGGTCCTTTGGTCTTGCTAGTAAGGTCTACATTTCATGCGAGGCGGGTCTGGGACCCCTCGTACATTTTATCCCCAACCGGCTAATGGAGTTACCGGGGTCTTCGTGACCTCTTTCTCTTCGGATGTGGGACTTCACCTAGTCAGGGCGATTGGATAACGCGATTAGTATTGACGACGCCTTCGGAGTCGTTAGTATAACTATAAACTGGGCGTTTGTGTAACGCGGGTTTGTAGTAAATAATCCTGCTCGAAAACCTTCCAACGTCGCCTGGGACTGACACTATATGCTATGCAATGGTTTCAATGTAACATCACGTAATTCAAGGAACTAGGAGAACATCGGGTTTTCCTAGGGTTTTCAATACGAACTGATTTGAAATGCATACATTTTCAATGAACATTTTTTTTTACAAGTATAGAAACAAACAAGCATACCTATGGATCTTCACAAACGTTTTCGAAAACTTATCTTTTCAGAAAATATCGGATTTTCTGGTGGTTCTTCAAACAATACAAACATTCGATTTCAAACACTACTTATGAACTCACCAACATTTCATATGTTGACGTTTTTCAAAATACTTGTATTCTCAGGGAGCCAGTGAATCAAGGGAAATCATATCCAGTGACGGTTGCGGTTTATTTTTGTATGAATTAAACAACTTAATTTTTGGGGAATGTAATGTTTAAACAATGTATGTTATGTAAACACTACTGGTTGTACTATGTTGATGAATGGTGACGAATGTTGTTATGTTTCATATATATTCAATGTTATGGTATTCAATTGAGTCACGACAGCCCCCGGACGTTTCCGCCGTCTGGTTCGGGGGTGTGACAGGTTGGTATCAGAGCTTTGTTTATAGTGAACTAGCATGTCGAGCCATACATTGATATGCAACTATAAACCAAAAAGAGGGACTAACATAACTCTGAACAACACAAGTAAATAAAACACACTTGCTTGCATTAGGGATAAGAACCTAACGTCGAATCAAACACAATAATACTGGTATCTTGGTTAATTCGGGACTGTTCTTAGGGATACCAAGGAGTGAATGTAGCCTGATCAACTACGTTCTCTCCAAGGTAAAACTAACACACGTCTTGATGAGATCGGGATAGCCAGGGAACCAAAAACTATACCCTTATCACCCAAAAAGAGAATGTTGCTTAGTATGTATGATGGATATAGCATCCTAGGATAATGTAGTATATTTACGTACTCGCGCAGACAGCATGGCTGGTTTTCATCACCCGGGAGACCCCTACTTCCCTAATCAGGGAAACAACGGGTGGCTAGAGGAGTCCGAGGAGGAACCTGAGGAGGAGCCTGAGGAGGAACCTGAGGAAGAGCCTGAAGAGGAACCCGAGGAGGACCCCGAGGAGGAACCTGACGGGGAACCGGAGGCAGAAGCCGAAGGCGAGCCTGTCGAACCCGAAGAAGACGAAGAGCATTTCGAAGAGGAGCTCGATGATGGCGACGGGGGTGATTCGGATGCGGAGTCCGAAGTCATCAACCCCCCTTACCTAATCCGGGTGCCTGCATATCGAGTGGGCCCCACTGGCCCTACACCTCCCTGGGGTATGGACCTCTGGAGATGGAGCAGACAGCAGGGACAGCGACCCCCGTATGGCATGTCACGCGAGTTCTTTGACCTGAGAGATGGAGGACCGGCCGACCGAGCCCTTCCAGTCATGGTGAAACGGTTACGGAATACGGGCGATCTTGCCCAGGACACTGCAAATCAGGTACACCAATTGAGGACTAGGGTCGAGCGTGCGGAGCAGGAGACGCGTGACGTCCTTCGAGAGTTTCACATGAGACAGGTTCGGTGGGAGTCTCGACTCCGGGACGCGGAACGCTTGGTTGCTCGTCTTCAGGGAGCATCCACATCTTCGGCACCACCTCCTGACGCAGCTCATCGCGGTTAGGAATAGACTTATCATAGTAGATCATTAGGAACTATGTTACGTACTCCGGCTCTATGTTTAAGTGACTACACTACTCATGGAGCCGTTATACTGTCAGATTAGCATTATCTATGTATGCTCCTACGAGCAAATTTTCTTGTACTAAATGCGGATAATATTAATGAACTTTTGTGTGTTTTGCTAAATTATTCTTAGTTGCTATGTGTTGAGACATTATGATTGCATGCTTGATGATAGTAATGTTTAGGTTCGCACCATACACCTAGATAGTAGGTCGCAACCTCCCAGAAACCACGAACACTCAACATCTTTCCGTTTCATGACAGAAAGATGCCTCGCCCAACTACTCGCGGAAACCCAGGACCAACCCCGCCCGAAGCTGACTCCACTGCTTTCCAGGCAGCCGTGTCGGCTGCAGTCACAGCAGCGATGGCACAACTTCACCGAGGAAACAACGGAGGAGGTAACGGGCAAGGATATGGAAGTTCGAACAACGGGGCGAACCAAGGACTCACTAAAACGTGCACCTACAAGGATTTTGCGAACGCTAAACCCCGAACTTTCAACGGTACCGGAGGAGTGATCGCCCTAAAGCGATGGATCAAGAAGGTAGAGTCGGTATTCGAGATATGTGAGTGCCCCGAGCAGATGAAAGTGAAGTTCGCGGCCTGCACTTTGGTGGACCAAGCACTCACTTGGTGGAATGGTCATGTGGAAGCCATGACACTCCCGGTCGCCAACTCTATTCCCTGGGCAGAGATGAAAGAGATGTTGACGGCTGAGTACTGCCCCCGAGGCGAAATACAGAAGATGGAGCAGGAACTATGGAATCTCACGGTGCAGAATGGGAACATCGATGCTTACATATCGAGATTCAGCGAACTATCTCTGTTGTGCCCGGGTATGATCACTTCAGAGGAGAAGAAGATTGAACGATTCATTTGGGGACTGACATCCCCCATTCAAGGAAATGTGATAGCTGCGAACCCTGAAACTTTTGACAGTGCGAAGAGATTGGCAAAGAGGTTATATGATCATAACCACAAAAAGGGCGAGAAACCGGTAGAGGCTGAGAAGAAAAAGGAGGGTGATGGTAAGAAAGGATGGAACAACAAGAGAAAGGGGCGTCAGGGCCCCGAGGCCTCTAAAAAGCAGCAAACAGTGGCAGTTAACGCTGTCACTGCACCGGTTCCAGCCACACCACATGCTCCAGCCTCAGCTGCTTCAAATACCTCAAAACCCTATTCCGGTACTCATCCCAAATGCAACAAGTGCGGTTTCCATCATCAAGTATTCGACTCTCTATCGAATCTAGTGTTATGTATGATTAACATACATGAGCGGCTGTAGAGTTAGTGGAATTTCATGAGTGAGTAGGGTTTTAATCGGCCAGCGTGAGGAAATATTAGCAACTCTTGAGAGAGTGAGTATATGATGTATGTGTATCCTAGGAAGTGATATATATATATATATATATATATATATATATATATATATATGATTGGTGCACGTTATAGCGGGTTTTGAGAGTATCAGCATGTGTACCTACTTAGAGGACCCATGATGATTCTGGTGGAAAGTATGGATAGGTGTGGAAGATAGTATTGGGCATGTACTACTTGAAGCATAGGATCCATACTCGAATCAGGTAAAGTCACGAGGATTCTAAGGAGCTGGTTAAGGGTAGATAGCATGGTTTGATACCATGATTCAAGGCCTTAGTGGACATGTCAGTTTAGGTTAAATGTTGCAGACCTAGGTAAGTTACTTGATTTTGAGGTCTCGAGGGCTTGCATGAGGTAGTTCCAATTAATGTTAGATTAGGTGTCTAAGCCAAGAACTTAATTGGTATATACTTGAATTAAAAAGAAAAGTCCATTTGGGTTGCTCTCATAACCAAAAATAGGTAGAAATTATACTAGGAGAAAGAGTGAGAGAGAGAGAGAGAGAGAGAGAGAGATGTTTTGTTACGAATAGATAATGGATATATTAATTTGTTATGTGATTAATAAATTACCATAAGATCAATACTTAAATAATTGATTTGTTAATTTATATGGTTAATAAAATAATAAGAAATCAATTAGAATTAATTAATTATTAATATGAATTAATCTGAAATTAATTTGGGATTAAATGGGATAATTAAAGGTGCATGGGGGTGAATTGTAATTGTTTAATAGTTTAAAACAAAGAAGAAAGTTTAGAATCATCCAAGGGGTGAACGAAATTGGGATTCCTAAATAATTGATTTGTTAATGTGTTATGTGATTAATAAATTAACATAAGATCAATAATTAAATAATTGATTCGTTAATTTATATGGTTAATAAATTAATAAGAAATCAATTATAGTCAATTAATTATTAATCTGAATTAATCTGAAATTAATTTAGGATTAACTGGAATAATTAAAGTTGTATGAGGTGAATTGTAATTGTTGAATAGTTGGAAAAAAGAAGCAAATGAAGAATTATCCAAGGGGTGAATGAAATTGGAAGCCTTTGTAGGGTTTCAAGATGTCTCCTGGTTATATAAAATGAAATGATATGAATTAAGATTAAATTTATTATTTAATCAATTTAGATTTGATTTGTTTGCAAGTTACCTAAACTATAAATAGGAACTCAATGCCGTCAATTTTTGTTCATGATATTCCTAAGTGGATTAGGTATGAAATTTCCTTCTTCTTCCTCTCTCTCCACTTCATTCTAGGGTTTCTAGGGTTTTAGTTGTGAGTCATCAGAGGCACAATGTTTTTGGTACTTGTTTTCTAAAGCATGTCGAATAAGGAATTGTTTGATTATTTATTAAAATAATCAGAAGGTGTGTAAATTCTAAAACTGTTTATGAATTTCGAAAATAGTAGGGTATTCCTAAGGTTCTTGATGTTCAATTAGTTGTTGTAATCAATTGAGAAAGCTTAAATGTAATAGGGTGCATGTGAACTTAGGTTTATGTTTTTCTACCACATAATTTTTGTAACCTATAAAACCTTAGTGGTATTAGAGCTTGGTTTTCAGTAGATCTTACTCAATGTTTAATAGACCAAAATTAGGGTTTATAGTAACTACACCCTAAGGGAGGCATTTTTGGAAAATTGATAGGGTTCTTGAATCCCTAGCCCCTACCCTTGGAAATTTTGAAATTTGCTAGGGTTCTTGAAACCCTAGTTTCCTTATTAACCTTTTTGAAAAGTTAGGGAGCCTTTTAGGGTTTATCTAGTTTCCTTAATTGTTATTTTAAAAGCCTTAAATATTTAAATAATTAAAACCTGATAAACCCAAGCCGTTTTTTTTTTTTTTTTTTTTTTTTTTTTTTTTTTTTTAAATTAGGGGTTTTGGATTTGGATTAAATTTAAATTATTTTACTGATTAGTTAGTAGTAAATAATTATTTAATCTATAAATGATTTAATTAATTTAATTAAAAGATAAAGATCAATCATAACTAATTAATATTAATTAATTAAAAGATTTAATTTAATAGTTAATATTTATACCATATATTTTGAAAAGGTTTTAACATATACCTTACATATAGACTATTAAAAGTTAATCAATAGAACCTTCTTTAAGAGTATAACGACATAAAATTACTAGAAGTTTCTTTAAAATCTCACTCTAGTTATTTTAGGAAAAAATGTGAAAAATATGTTATTCCATGAAAATGCACATCATGATGGCCATATCGAAAATTATCATTGTTGATAGAGTGTATGGCTAACCGACACACTAATAAGGACTATAAAGAGATATGATGGCCATATCGAAAATTATCATTGTTGATAGAGTGTTTGTGGTTGTAACAGCCCGGAATTTCAAGTATTGCTTTAAAACTATTTTTGGGGCATTTTAGGAGGGGACTCGGCGAGTTGGTGCCTGACTCGCTGAGTAGGACCACAGGCTTGGTCGCGGGTTCGCGACTGGACTCGACGAGTCCAGATATGGACTCGGCGAGTCGACGCTGTTCAGCAGAAACCCTAGCCGTCTGGTTTGGATCGTATATAACGCCTCTTAGGCCGTCATTGTTCTTTTTTGCTTACTGAGAAGAACCCTAGAACGATTGTGTACATCTGGAGCAAGGATTGAAGACCATTGTTGGGTTTGGAAGAGTTGTGTGCAAGGAAGAGGAAGGTTTAGCTAAAGGAACAGCAAGAGAATCACTTACTGAGGATTGGGGACACAGAAAGTGCATCAATCAGGTAATATCTCGGATTTCGTTCTTCTGTGATTGATGTGTATATGAAGTTAGGGTTTATAGAACCCATTTGATGATTAGATGGATTATTATGTTGTTACCCAAGTGTTTATACCCCAGTAATAGGATGTTTAGAGGTCCAGATAGTCCTATGAGTGTGTATTTCGGGACCATACGTGTTTCAGGAAGCAGTTGATCGACTGCATGGCATGGACTCGCCGAGTCGGATGAGCAGACTCGGCGAGTAGCTTGAAGATTCACTGGGACTCGCCGAGTTGTTCTTCAGACTCGACGAGTGGAGTCGGGGTGGCCCCGCGATTCTTCCACGAGGACCTCGTCGAGTCAAGAGGGATACTCGACGAGTAGAAAGGGGAACAACAGGGAAAATTGGGGAGGACGTCTAGACTCGCCGAGTCGCCTTTGCACTCGACGAGTCCGGTCAAGTTGACCGTTGACCAGAGTTGACCTGCATGTAAATTCTTAGGGTCAGTTGTCTTGAATGATAAGAGTATTAATAAGGGTATATGGTATTATAGAAAGTCTGCAGATCGGCGGATCGAGTGCGAGTAGTTTCAAGAGTTGATAGCTTACATTACCACGAGGTGAGTCTTCTCACTATACTGTACCCGGAAGGGTATCTATGTGTGACCGGAAGGTCGAATATGTTATGTGTTATATATATGCTATAATTGAAAAGGTAGTTGCTATGCATGCTATGTATGTTCTATGGGTTGGAAGGCAAAGTATTATGTGACAGAAAGGTCAGGTATGATATATGATATATGTGCTATATGTGTTTAAGTAATTGTACTATGTGTTGCAATATGTTTATGGGCCGGAAGGCAAAGTATTATGTGACAGAAAGGTCAGGTATGATATATTACATATGTGCTATATGTGTTTAAGTAATTATACTATGTGTTGCATATGTTTATGGGCCGGAAGGCAATATGTTACGGGCCGGAAGGCAATATGTTATGGGCCAGAAGACAAAATATTATGGGCCGGAAGGCGATTATCTCATGGGCCGGAAGGCGTTGTACTGTGGACCGTAAGGTTCGGGCCTGGAAAGGCGTATATGTGTAGTGGTATACTGGGGAACTCACTAAGCATTTATGCTTACAAGTTGTTATGTATGTGTTTCAGGTACTAGCGAGGACCGTGGGAAGGCGCCGACATGATGCATACACACTGCTGCTAATTGAGATCTTGGGGATTTTATATATGTATTTGATATGAAACATGAAATAAATACTATTGGTTGAATGAAATCACTTTGTTTTAAATGAAAATTTTATTTGAAAATTTGCGTTGTTACAATTGGTATCAGAGCCTAGGTTTGAGGGATTCGGGTGTACCTTCGGGTGTAACTGAACTCAAACCGAGGATTTGAGGAAAAATCTTTTTAAAAATAATAAATACATAAACTTTTATAAATGGTAAAGTGGTAAACAAGAAAGAAGCAGTGTGTACGATCAGCCAGCGCCCGAACGGTAAAGATCCCCAGAATACCTTACAATGTTATGTTATGCACTGAATTATGAATTGTTATGCATGCTAGAAGACTAGGTATACATGATAGGACTAGAATGGCCTGTTTTGTGATGCCTTAGTCTAGGAAGATTGCTTATATGAGATATTCGGTAGCGTGCAGGTATGTAGTGCATATTAGAAGTAGAGTACTCACTATTCGGGGTTCGGGGAGGAATATTTGGGACGAATGCTGATACGGTGTGGTCGGTAGTATTGGGCCCGTACTACTGAAGACACCGGGTCGGTGGGCGACCCAAGTAAGAATCCCTGGATGTCGGAGACTGAGTAGGGTTGCGTTATCGAGTGCAACGGTACTTGATGGAGTCTCTGATAATCTTATGTTATATTTAAGAGACATTATGGTTACGACACGCCATGGAGCGAGTTCGAGCAGTATGAGTGACGAGGAGATTCATCAGATGATTCAAGAGGAGGTAGCTGTGGCGGTTCGGGATGAGATCCCGGAGATGTTTGGGTCCATTAAGACCACCCTGATGGAGGAGTTTGAGGAGCGGTACGCCGCACTGACTGAAGCTGCAGTCACTGCCGCTACCGCAGCCGTGGCCGCTGCTAGGCCGCAAGGGGGTGATTCGTTGCTATTCCGGGAATTCAGCAACACGAAACCCCCTGAGTTCGATGGGACGCAGGATCCGATTGCGACGATGAGGTGGATCGCCGACATTGAGGGGTGCTTCTATACTTGCTCATGCCCGGAGCACCTGAGGGTACGGTTCGCCTTGAACCAGCTCCGTCTGGGAGCGAAGGATTGGTGGAAGTTCGTAACGGCGAACTTCACTCTGGCGGAGATTTCAGCGGTGACATGGGAGAGGTTTATTGAGATGTTCAGGGATGAGTACGTTCCCCCAGTGGAGAGGGAACGATTGATTCAGGAGTTCTTGACCCTTAAGCAGGGTACTGATTCCGTTGCGGTGGTCACACGGAAGTTTCACGAGAGGGCGATGTTCTGCCCCGAGTTGGTGTCTACAGAGCAGTCACGGATGAGCCAGTACTTGGGCGTGTTGAGGAGGGATATCCGGGAGTTTGTGTCAAACTCCACCTATCGTACTTTTACTGAGCTTCAGGCGAACACCAGGAAGCGCGAGATCGAGTTAGAGACCCAGGCCAGGGAGGAGGTCGAGTCTCGGCGGGCGGACCGGCGACCGGCTTAGTTTCAGCCGGCAGCCAAGCGGACCAAGTCCGCTGATTCGAGGATGGGAGGTTGGAAGGGCCGCACTTGCGGAAAGTGCGGCAAGAGTCATGAGGGGGCGTGTCGAGCGGGGGGTTGCTACAAGTGTGGCAAGGAAGGACACATTGCCAGGGATTGCCCTAAGGGGTTTATGGTTTACTTTCATTGCAACCAGACAGGCCATCGGAAAGCCGAGTGCCCGCAGCTTCGTCAGGGATCTACACCTACTACCAGGACTACCGAGACACGACCGGCGAAGGTCGAGGCCCCGAGGGCTCGCGGGAGAGCCTTTCAGCTGACTGCGGAGGAGGTCCGCGCTGCACCCGATGTTGTGGCAGGTATACTGTAATTCGCGTATTTATTTAAATTTGAAATGTTATGCTTATGTTAATATATGTGTAGGTACTTTTCTTGTGAACTTTATGCCTGCTCTTGTGTTATTTGATTCGGGTGCGAGTAGATCCTTTGTATCTTTAGCTTTTAGTCAGCATATCAGCATTAGTCGTGAGTAGTTAAGTCGACCTCTGAGCGTTGCTATAGCGGCCGAGAGGGTGGTTTGTGCTACGGAGGTTCTTCGGGGATGCGTACTAGAGATTTTTGGGGTTGCGTTTCCGATTGACCTAATTCCTATTGCGATGGGTGATGTCTGTGTCATCGTGGGCATGGACTTGTGGAGCCGATTCAGCGCCGTCATCGACTGTGAGCGCCAGCTGGTGACTATACGAGACCCTAGTGGGGGAGTTCTTACGGTGTACGGCGAGGGTACCCGTTCGGGATCAGCTTTTTGTTCGGCCGCTAGGGCGAGGCAATGCCTACAGCAGGGATGTAGAGGTTTTGTGGCGTATGTGATGGATACGCGGGAGGCTTCCGAGAGACCGAGGACAGTGGAGGAGGTTCCAGTGGTGCGCGAGTTGTCAAATGTTTTTCCTAAGGAGTTGCCGGGAATACCTCCTGCGAGGCAAGTAGAGTTTGGTATCGATCTGATTCCGGGGGCAGCGCCTATTGCGAAGGTGCCTTATCGTCTTGCACCTCCAGAGATGCAAGAGTTGTCCTCGCAACTCCAGGAGTTGCTGGGGAAGGGATTTATTCGGCCGAGTAGCTCACCGTGGGGAGCACCGATTCTATTCGTCAAGAAGAAGGATGGTTCACACCGGATGTGTATTGATTACCAGGAGTTGAACAAGGTGACGGTCAAGAACCGCTATCCGTTACCGAGGATCGATGATCTATTCGATCAGTTGCAAGGGGCATCTTGGTTTTCCAAGATCGATCTGAGATCAGGGTACCATCAGGTAAGAGTGCGGGATGAGGACGTCCAGAAGACAGTATTCAGGACGCGGTATGGGCATTACGAGTTCGTGGTGATGCCTTTCGGGCTCACCAATGCCCCGACAGTGTTCATGGACCTCATGAACAGGGTATGCAGGCCGATGCTGGATCGGTCTGTGATTGTATTTATCGACGACATCCTAGTATATTCGCGAACTAAAGAGCAGCATGAGGGACATTTGAGGGAGGTCCTTGAGGTACTGAGGTCGGAGAAGCTATATGCAAAATTCTCCAAATGTGACTTCTGGTTGCGGGAGGTCCAATTTCTTGGACATGTTGTTAATCAGACAGGGATATTGGTCGATCCGGCCAAGGTGGAAGCAGTGATGAGTTGGGAGGCACCGAAGTCACCTTCCGAGATCAGGAGTTTCCTTGGGTTGGCGGGGTACTATCGGAGGTTTATTAGGGACTTCTCCAAGATCGCGGTACCGCTCACCAGATTGACCCGGAAGGGTGTTACATTCTCATGGGGACCCGAGCAGCAGACTTCCTTCGAGACACTTCGTCAGAGACTGTGCGAAGCCCCGGTATTAGCTCTCCCAGAAGGGATGGAGGACTTTGTCGTATATTGCGACGCATCGATTTCGGGACTGGGTGCAGTGTTGATGCAGAGGGGCCATGTGATAGCTTATGCATCGAGGCAGCTAAAGCCTCACGAGGCAAGATATCCCACGCATGACTTAGAGTTGGGGGCAGTAGTGTTCGCTCTCAAGATTTGGCGTCACTACCTATACGGGGTTCGTTGTACTATATACACGGACCATAAGAGTTTGAAGTATTTGATGGATCAACCCAACCTAAATATGCGTCAGAGGAGATGGTTGGACGTGGTTAAGGATTATGACTGTGAGATCCTATACCACCCAGGCAAGGCTAATGTGGTAGCAGATGCATTGAGTCGTAGGGGGAAGAGCATTCCATTGCGAGATGTATGTCTGAGACTGACGGTGATGACCCCGGTATTGGATGCTATTCGTGGGGCGCAGGCCGAGGTTGTGAGATCCGAGATGCAGAAGAAAGAGAGAGTCGTTGGGTTAATTTTAGAGTTCGTTAAGGATGGACGAGGACTTCTGACGTTTCAGGGTCGGATTTGGGTACCATTCGTGGGCGGTACGCGTACTATTTTGATGGAGGAGGCTCATAGATCGAAATTCTCGATCCATCCCGGTGCTACGAAGATGTATTTGGACTTGAGGAAGGAATATTGGTGGCCTTGTATGAAGAGAGACGTCGCATGGTTCGTTGAGAGATGTTTGACTTGCCGTAGGGTTAAAGCCGAGCACCAGAGACCGCATGGTAAGTTGCAGCCCTTGGAGATTCCTGAGTGGAAGTGGGAGCAGATTACTATGGATTTCATCACCAAATTGCCAAGAACTGCTAGGGGAGTCGATGCAATTTGGGTGATTGTGGATAGATTGACGAAGAGTGCACACTTCCTTGCCATTAGCGAGAGTTCATCAGTGGAGAAGTTGGCGGAGTTATACGTGAGAGAGGTAGTATCTCGGCATGGAATGCCGATATCGATTGTTTCAGACCGTGATGTACGCTTCACTTCCAGGTTCTGGAAGAAATTCCATGAGGAGCTGGGTACTAAACTGCATTTTAGTACCGCATACCATCCCCAGACAGACGGTCAGAGCGAGCGGACGATTCAGACATTGGAAGACATGCTTAGAGCGTGTGTACTAGACTTCGGGGGTAGCTAGGATGCGCATTTACCCTTGGCTGAATTTTCCTACAACAACAGCCATCATTCGAGCATTGGTATGCCACCTTTTGAGTTGTTGTATGGTAGGAGGTGTCGGACTCCCATTTGCTGGGGAGAGGTGGGACAGAGAGTGATGGGCAGTACCGAGATCGTACTCCAGACGACAGAGCAGATTCAGCAGGTTAGGCAGAGGTTATTGACCGCCCAGAGCCGACAGAAGAGTTATGCGGACAGACGCCGGTCCGAGCTAGAATTCCAGGTTGGCGACTTCGTTCTCCTGAAGGTTTCTCCTTGGAAGGGAGTGATCCGGTTCAGAAAGAGGGGCAAGTTGGGGCCCCAGTTCATAGGTTCATTTCGTGTAATTGCAAGGGTAGGTCGGGTAGCTTATCGGTTGGAGTTGCCAGCAGAGTTGGGACAGATTCACAATACCTTTCACGTATCACAGTTGAGGAAGTGTATAGCCGATGAATCGGCGGTGGTTCCGTTAGAGGATATCCAGGTGGATGCGAGCCTGAATTACGCCGAGAGACCAGTAGCTATCAGGGATCGGAAGATCAAGGTTCTGCGGAACAAGGAGGTACCTCTGGTGTTGGTTCAGTGGCAACACCGGAAGGGATCGGAGATGACTTGGGAGCCGGAGCGTGAAATGCGGGAGCAACATCCGGAGTTATTCGCAGAGTGAGACTTCGAGGGCGAAGTCTAGTTCTAGTGGGGGAGAGTTGTAACAGCCAGGAATTTCAGGTATTGCTTTAAAACTATTTTTGGGGCATTTTAGGAGGGGACTCGGCGAGTTGGTGCCTGACTCGCCGAGTAGGACCACAGGCTTGGTCGCGGGTTCGCGACTGGACTCGACGAGTCCAGATATGGACTCGGCGAGTCGACGCTGTTCAGCAGAAACCCTAGTCGGCTGGTTTGGATCGTATATAACGCCTCTTAGGCCGTCATTGTTCGTTTTTGCTTACTGAGAAGAACCCTAGAACGATTGTGTGCATCTGGAGCAAGGATTGAAGACCATTGTTGGGTTTGGAAGAGTTGTGTGCAAGGAAGAGGAAGGTTTAGCTAAAGGAACAGCAAGAGAATCACATTCTGAGGATTGGGGACACAGAAAGTGCATCAATCAGGTAATATCTCGGATTTCGTTCTTCTGTGATTGATGTGTATATGAAGTTAGGGTTTATAGAACCCATTTGATGATTAGATGGATTATTATGTTGTTACCCAAGTGTTTATACCCCAGTAATAGGATGTTTAGAGGTCCAGATAGTCCCATGAGTGTGTATTTCAGGACCGTACGTGTTTCAGGAAGCAGTTGATCGACTGCATGGCATGGACTCGCCGAGTCGGATGAGCAGACTCGGCGAGTAGCTTGAAGATTCACTGGGACTCGCCGAGTTGTTCTTCAGACTCGGCGAATGGAGTCGGGGTGGCCCCTCGATTCTTCCACGAGGACCTCGTCGAGTCAAGAGGGATACTCGACGAGTAGAAAGGGGAACAACAGGGAAAATTGGGGAGGACGTCTAGACTCACCGACTCGCCTTTGCACTCGACGAGTCCGGTCAAGTTAACCGTTGACCATAGTTGACCTGCATGTAAATTCTTAGGGTCAGTTTTCTTGAATGATAAGAGTATTAATAAGGGTATATGGTATTATAGAAAGTCTGCAGATCGGCAGATCGAGTGCGAGTAGTTTCAAGAGTTGATAGCTTACATTACCACGAGGTGAGTCTTCTCACTATACTGTACCCGGAAGGGTATCTATGTGTGACCGGAAGGTCGAATATGTTATGTGTTATATATATGCTATAATTGAAAAGGTAGTTGCTATGCATGCTATGTATGTTCTATGGGCCGGAAGGCAAAGTATTATGTGACAGAAAGGTCAGGTATGATATATGATATATGTGCTATATGTGTTTAAGTAATTGTACTATGTGTTGCAATATGTTTATGGGCCGGAAGGCAAAGTATTATGTGACAGAAAGGTCAGGTATGATATATGATATATGTGCTATATGTGTTTAAGTAATTGTACTATGTGTTGCATATGTTTATGGGCCGGAAGGCAATATGTTACGGGCCGGAAGGCAATATGTTACGGGCCGGAAGGCAATATGTTACAGGCCGGAAGGCCAAATATTATGGGCCGGAAGGCGATTATCTCATGGGCTGGAAGGCGTTATACTGTGGACCGTAAGGTTCGGGCCTGGAAAGGCGTATATGTGTAGTGGTATACTGGGGAACTCACTAAGCATTTATGCTTACAAGTTGTTATGTATGTGTTTCAGGTACTAGCGAGGACCGTGGGAAGGCGCCGGCATGATGCATACACACTGCTGCTAATTGAGATCTTGGGGATTTTATATATGTATTTGATATGAAACATGAAATAAATACTATTGGTTGAATGAAATCACTTTGTTTTAAATGAAAATTTTATTTGAAAATTTGCGTTGTTACAGTGGTTAACCAACACATCAATGTGAGATGATAAATGGCATTGAGGTTGTCAAGTGGGTTTGCATGATTATTCACATCTTGTTTGTGATCCTCGACATCCTAGTCACAAAAGTTAGAGCATAATCTCAGATTAAACACGTCATTGATAAGATTAAACTAATCTCAAAAGATCTTGGATTTTCATAAGATTGAAACTAGTAAAAGCCTTACATAGCTAAAATAGATTTGAATTTGATTACGGCATCACTCTTCAAATCGAAAATCGAAAATATGGATCCTAGCCTTGATTTAAAATTTGGGTTAATAATTAAGGATTAAAATCAACTAACTTAAATTCTCTTTTATCCAACTTTTATATGTCTTAGGAAGATAGAAATGGTATTCCTCATTCTTATGGAAAGGGTTTTCATCAATCTTTTAGAGATGGTTTTCCAATTTCAAGTCAAGGTGAAATTGTTTCCCTTCCATAGGAAATGGTGGAACTAGACACCATGCTTCTTCAACTCTTCCGCCACGTCCTCCTATGACTCTCCTAATTTCATGTTTCCTTCAAGTTGGAAGATAAGATGTACTTGCAAGTTTGCCCACAAAAAGCTCTCCACGCCTACTAAATCCCTATTGGCATTAAGATGGAAACTCAATGTGTGCACATGTTCTAAAAAAGAAATCGTATATTGACAAGTTGGATAGGATGGGTGTCGTTTTCCTAAGGGAGAAAGCCATTGATTTGGTTCTTCTTTTGCTTTCTAATTCATATGGTTGGTTTTTTGAAAAATTTAATATGAGGAATCTCGATATGACCCTAATTGATCTAACCCAAATGTTGATGGTTGTTGAAGAATAAATTCTTAAGAGCACACCTAAAGCAAAGATGCTTATAGGGTCTAATTCTAAAGTTTCCATGAACGTTGACAATGGTGACAATGGTTGTTTAGAAAAGATTTCTCTTCCTAATGGAAAGGGGTCATCCAAGATTAAGACGTTTGATCATGTAGTAAAGAGAAAGGCTAGTTCTAGGATCGTTCCATGTGTTGACCCCAAAGAGTCCAATTGTTTCCATTGCCGGTTGAAAGGATATTGGAAACGAAACTGTCTAAAATACCTGAAAGGTCTTAGAGAAAGTAAAGTCAAATCATGTGACTGTACTTCAGGTACATCCATCATCTTAATTGATTGTTTTATAAGTTCATATTCGTAGACTCTTAATACATGATGTGGTGATCATATTTTGATAGTATTAAAGGAGCTATGAGAAAGAAGGAAGCTTAAGCAATATAGGCAAAATCTTAACATAAGAAATGGAATTTGGTCACATGGTCCGAAGATCAGAATTTGGAGGTAAAACTAAGGAGTTGGGATAATTTAATAAATTACTATTACTTTTTGGAGCTGTTTACAAACATAGTTTTTTGCTTTATGCATTGTAGGGACAAGTTCCAACTTTTCATTTTTTTCAATAAAAGTGAAACTTTGGTTTATCTGGTTACCTTATTTTATACTTCCTTACAATGGAATCTATGTAAGTGTTGGTTACATATCTAATAATAGAAATATCAATTGTGGATTTGATTCTCATGATATCGCTTATTGCATTGTCATAATAAACTAATTGAAAATAATTGTCATCACCAAGTTTCAAATTGGACAAAAACTTAGAGTCGTGTAATTTAAATTGTCTGATGTGTGAGAATCTTGGTTATTGGAAAATTATGACTAATTCACTAATCGCACATTTATGTGAGGCAATTGAAGGATTAATGGATCTAGGACATGTTGATATGGACTATTTAGGTCTACCACAAAGAATGATAATTCTATCATCATGATTTACTGATACATCAGTAAATGTGGTTGTGTTTATAAGATTAAGCATAATTCTAATACTTTGAAAAAAATTCAAAGAGTAGTAGAACAAATAAAAGAATCTATGTAAGGCAGAAAGATAAAATTTTCTCAAATCTAAAAGGAAATGAGAGTTATTTAGTATTATGTTTTATGATCATCATAGTGATTGTGGAATTGTATCACAACTGATTCTCGAAGAATATCTTACTGCAGTTCTATAACTAAGAAGAGGAATTGGATGTTGATGGAAATACTTTAATCAAGACATGAGTCATACCTCATCAAGTTGTAGTGCTATGCTATAGTAACTTTGAATCCTATATTCAAACTCTTTTCAAACTAAGAAGGTTGAAAACATCTTAAAATATGTGGAGTAAAAATGTTTTCTTACTCTAGCACATATAGAATTGGATTTGTGATGTTTTCGTTAATCAAGGAACAAAAGATACACTGAGACCTATTCTATGAAGTGTTTTGTTGTTAGAAATCCACACAAAATTTTGAATATTTTTAGCTTGTCAAGGAATGTTCCTTGAGAGAAAACTCATATGTTAAGAAGTCAGTGGGAGTCGTATTAATCTTGAGAATTTCAAGAGTTAATCAATAATAAACCTTTTAGTTATCACTAGCACACTACTTGAAGTTAATAAACCTTTTGTGCACTTCTATTTGAGTTGGCAATACTTATGAGTTCTATGTTTTTCATATAACTACAAAAGTTTAGCATGCTAGTTAGTGAAAATGCATTGATCTATATGTGTGATTGGCTAGCAACCCAGAAGCACTGATAGGCCCTTAAGCTACCAGAGGGGAAGAAATTTAGAATAGCAATGTTTAGTCCATGAGGGAAAGCTAAATTTGAATTTAGTTTTGTCCTAAACCTTGTCTTATGATTTTAGGTTGAAAATGATAGATTCAAATGAATGGAAACATATGCACCATAAAATCTAGGTGGCAAAGTTTTCACTCTAATTCCTCAAAATGATAATGAGGAAACACTTTTGCTTATGGATTTTAAAGATCTGATAAAGATCAATATGGGTACTAGTTGTGTTAATTACATTCTCTAACTCACAATATGATTACAGCATCCCTCTTCACATTTTCAAATGTAAGGAATTGAAAGGAATTGTTTGAACTTTCATGACATAAATCTACTAGTTTTGAAAGGGTTTAAACACACATATATGTTATGCAATGAAGGTGTATAAGATTAAATGTATAGTTGCAGACTTATTGAAGCATCGCATAACAAAAATCTATACTTTAGTATGAAAGTCAAGAGTATTGGTTTCTAGAAGTCCATATCATTTATGAGTATATGTCAAAGCTAGTAGGAGCAAAATTGTTATGCTAGAATTGTATGTTGATAATACTGTTCGTAGGGAACAATTTTTTCAATTTGCAAATTGAAAAGTTTGAGAATTATTTCTCTAGAGTATACTTAAGTAAGAGGGCACTCATACTTCTTTTCAAGTATAAAGGTTTAGATTGTATGGTTTAATAGAACTTAGTCGTAGACATATATGAATATCATGTTGGAATGATTCAACATAGAAAATTCATATATAGAAATATTATAAAAAGAGATTTAACATATATCAAATACTTATGTGAGACATAATGAATCGAGTCCAATATGCTTTGTATATAGGGTCGATTACATATGATATAATATTCACTTATTCTAATTTTTCAAATGCTCAGAGAATTATGAGAAGAAATACTAGAAATTTGTGTGACTAAAGTTGTAAAATAACTACCTAGAACATTCTAAGGTTATAAGAAAAGATTGATTGCTTGTGGACAGTTAGATGTATGATATTAATTTGCACGAACCATAGTGACATGATTCTTGATTGAGATGATTCTTGATCAGAATTGATGATCATATGTAAATATGGAAATGTTTCATAATGGGAGATGGTGGAAAAGTTTACATGTGAGTTGGAAACTTTAATTCAAAAGAAGTGTGTAATGAGTGTACCTTGAATTTGAACCTTCATTACCATGGAATTGTTTCTAGTAACAAAGTTCCAATAGGATATTCTATAATATTGAAGAATTAGTCTTTGATGATTCGGAATACTGATAAGAAGTTGAAATTGTGAAATGAGCATCATTGAAATAATGATTTGTTCTTAAAGGACAATAGAGAGGCATACTATGTATGTTCATAACATGTCATGACTGATATTCTATAAAGTTGAAATTCCATCACATCTTGGATAATGATAAGAAGTTGAAATTGTGAAATGAGCATCATTGAAATAATGATCTGTTCTTAAAGGACAATAGAGAGGCATAGTATGTATGTTAATAACATGTCATGACTGATGTTTAATTCAAGTGTTTAGTTGATTACTTGAAATATTATACAATTAATAAATTCGCAATCAGTATAGTGATTAAATAATAAAGATTAATTATATTCAATAGCTTTGAGTAACATGATGTTATAAAACATAATGTCATGCATGATTTTGAGAGTAAAAGATACAAGCATATGAGTCAAAATTTATTCGTTACTTTTACCCTAATAGGGAAAGAAATATCTTTGGTCACATTGGTTATTTGTTGCCAATGTTTGAAAAGCTTGGCCAAGCCCATACTAAATTGATGGTTTTAATTAATAGTCAGAATTCAGTCATCATAAATCCCAAAATCAAGAAATAGAACCTTTGAGTGTAAGATAGATTTTGGTCCATGTCTCATGTCCATAAAATATCTTATACAATGAAGGAATATTTGATCACTTCTCTTAGGGCCAATGTCTAATTAAATTACAGTTTGTCAGTGGCTACGAAAAACACTCTTTGCAAGTTACTTAAAGGTCTTACTTGCAATTGTAGTTACATACTTATCCAAGTGGGAGAATGTTGGATTAGGTGTCTAAGCCAATAACTAAATTGGTAAATATACTTGAATTAAAAATTAAAGTTCTTTTGGGTCACCCTCATAACCAAAAATAGCTAGAAATGATATTGAGAGAGAGAGAGAGAGTGAGAGGATGTTTTGCTGGGAATAGATAATTGATATGTTAGTTTGTTATGTGATTAATAAATTAACATGAGATCAATATTTAAATAACTGATTCATTAATTTATATGGTTAATAAACTAATAAGAAATCAATTAAAATTGTTTCATTATTAATCAATATTAATCTGAAATTAACTTGGGATTAATTGGAATTAATTTCCTTCTTCCACTCTTTTCTTTTCATTCTAAGGTTTCTAGGGTTTTGGGTGTGAGCCACCAGAGGCACAAGATTTTTGGTGCATTCTTTCTGAAGCTTGTGATGGAAAACATAGGTTACAAAAAATGCTCTCAGTGGAAAATCATTTAACAATTAAATGATTAGGGCACATGCAACCTAAGTAGGATCTATGTCTTTCACATAAAGGCAAACATACTATGAACTATTAAACTACAAAACTCATAATGAAATATTAAATTATGACGTAAGATTACACACCTCTTGATTTGTTGTAGTAAACAAATGTAAAACCTTCTTCCAAGCATTTGGAATCATGGACCACAAGTACCGCGCTTCTGATGGTTCACAACCAACCATAATAGCTAGGATACTTGAAGAGAGAGAGAGAGAGAGAGAAAGAGAGAGAGAGATTAAGAGAGAGAGAGAGAGAGAATAGGATATAAATTTTCGGCCTTAGCTCTTAAGAATGAAGTGGTAGTCAAAAGTCGAAGGCTAGGGTATGTTTATATAACTGAAGGAAACTTGAGACCAAAGCTAGGATTTTTAGGATGTGGCCTAGATTAATTAGTATAATAATCAAACTCCTTTATCTTCTTATCCAAGCACCCTTTGGACAAAAATTCTAGGCTCTTCCTAGCCAATTTTCGTCCACCCCATCCTATGGGGTTCTAGAGCCTTCGTGCTTCAACTTTCAACAAATAATCAAACAGTCCCTTGACTTCTAATAAATCCCAAAATTAATTCTAGTTAATTTCTGATAAATTATTAATTAAATAATATGATTTCTAATTAATAAATAATTTTATAATAGATTAATAAATTCATTTTAATTTCTAATTAATTTATTAATCACATAATAAATTAATAAATCAATATCTCTCACTAATAGTCTTCATATTCAATTACTAGGTTTGGGGGCAACCCAAAAGTACTTTCCTAATAATTCAAATATATACTAAATCGGTTATTGGCTTAGACACCTAATCTAACAGTCTTCCACTTGGATAAGTCTATAACTACAATTACCAGTACAAAATCTAAATTAGATAAGAAAGAGTGCTTCTTAGCAACAATCGAAACTCTGAAATGAACAAACATTTCACCTAAGTTAAGTGATCTAATATTACTCTGTTCTAACAGATATCATACATAAATGAGACATGGACTATAATAAATCTCATTGCACTATAAGTCAACACCAAATCACTGAAGGGCCCACACATCTCTTTTCCATTAGGTAAAAAGTAACAAATAAACTTTGATTTATATGCTTGAATCCTTTACTCATTAAATCATACATGATACTGTGTTTGATAACATCATATTACTAATGCATTTCGCAACACCAATGCACAACCGATTTGTAAATTACAACTCATATATCTTCGTTTCAATAATATAAGATATTATCATCTCAAAATTACTCATTCTTTAATCATTGAAGTAATTCTATGAGCGTAGATTTATCTAACACTTAAATCTCCATTTCCAAGTACTCATGAATGTTAAAGAAATACAATTGCTATGTCTAACCTCCTTAGACAACCTACAATCCATTTCATGAAAGTCTTAATTCACTACTTACTTCCCAAAGCATTCATGACTATGGAATATGAATAATTAAATTATTCGGGAAATATAACATGCAAAACAAAATGCAAGAATAAATAATTGACAAAGGCAGTAAACAAACTTATAAATAATCTCTATTAATTATTCACCAAAAGTCAATTACACTTATTTTTTAAGTGTCAAACTAATCATCTAACTACTAAAGCTAATATCATCTCTTAATCCAATGCTCATAGCATGTTGTCTATACTTAATCCTACTCAGAGCCTTTGTGAGAGGATCTGCAGGATTGGACACCGAACTTGGAAATCAAGGGTGACAAAGTTCGTTATCCCATGAATCAGATCTGGACACCGAAGTTTGATGGCTACAAAGTCGTTGTCATGAACGAAGCCCAGAAGACTCGATACTCCGTTCATCCAGGTTCATACAAGATATACCTAGACCTCAAGTAACTCTATTGGTGGCCGAACATGAAAGTTGAAATTGCTACCTGTGTGGGCTAATGTCTGACTTTTGCCAGAGTCAAGGTAGAATACCAGAAGCATTCAGGTTTACTACAACAACCAAGAATACCCAAATAGAAGTGGGAGCGGATAACTATGGATTTCATAACCAAGTTACCCAGGAAAACGAGTGGTCATCACACCATTTGGGTAATAGTTGACAGATTAACCAACTCCACGCACTTCCTGCCAATAAAAGAAACTGAAAAAATGGAGAAATTAACAAGGACATACATTAAAGAGATAGTACAACTCCATGGTATGCCAATATCCGTTATGTCTGATAGAGATAGTAGATTTACTTCATGGCTTTGGCGATCACTACAAAGATCCTTGGGAACCAGACTCAACACGAGTACATCATACCATCCCCAAACTGATGGGTGCACCGAAAGAACCATGAAAATGTTGGAAGATATGTTGAGAGTTTGTGTGATCAGCTTTGGTAAAGATTGGGTTGCCAATTTACCACTCGTCGAATTCTCATACAACAATAGCTATCATACTAGCATCAAGGTTGCCCCATTCGAAGCTCTTGATGGTCGAAAGTGAAGATCACCTCTGTGTTAGGCTGAAGTGGGTGATACACAACTAGCCAAGAATCAAGTACCCGACAAAACTCTAACCAGTCATGAGATCATTCAAGAAACAACAGAAAAAATCATCCATATCCGAGAACGATTGAAAGCTTCTAGAGACAGACAAAAGAGTTATGCGGACAAACGACAAAAACCCTTGGAGTTCCAAGTTGGTGACCGCGTCTTATTAAAGGTCTCACCCTAGAAAGGAATGATACATTTTGGCACACATGAAAACCTAAATCAAAAGTACTTAACCATTCAAGATTCTTGCTAGAATCGGTCCGGTAGCGTATACACTCAATCTATCGCATGAACTTAGTAACATTCATCCCACTTTTCACATATCTAATCTAAAGAAGTGTCTATCTAACGAGACTCTTGTCATCCCACTCGATGAAATCAAGTTAAACGAGAGTCTACACTTCGTAGAAGAACCAGTGGAGGTCATGGACAGGGAATTCAAGAGAACAAAACAAAGTCGTACACCAATAGCAAAGGTTCACTTGAATGCCAAGCGGGGACCTAAATTTACTTGGGAGTAGGAAGATCAGATGAAACAGAAGTACCCACATCTTTTCCTTAGTTCATGAATACCACTTTAGAAACAATTTCGGGATGAAATTCCCTCTAACGGGGGGGGGGGGGGGGGGGGGATAATGTAACAACCCGTTATTTCAAGTCAATGTAATAGTCTAGGTCAACCATTGTAACTCATTTTAAATTAATAATGATATAATAAGTTAAAATAAAATGTTAGATAAAACCGATATCTAGGAAGAAATTTTTAGTGGTCATGACAAGGATTCCAGAAATATAAAGAACGCTGAAATTTGAGTTATAACGAAGAAGTTATGACCTATCAAAGTTTCGCGACAGAACCGACACGACGCTGTGTGTTGTAAAAAGTGAGTTTAAAATAAAATGCTTTTTAACCTTAGCGATCTAAATGAAAGTTATTGTTGGGGTTTGAGCATTCTAACACTCCTATGGTGTACATGCAACCCTAAAAAACCTTGGATCTATGTTTGACTAAGATACATGCAAAATGATTTTCCAAGGTTCATGATAGCATACATGGGGATCTTTTATTCTAATAGTTAGTTAGAATTACATACCTCTTTGTATCTTTGATTCCTTTGAAACCTTGTGAGCCTAGCACCTCAAGTGTGATGCCTCAAATGTCTCACACAACACCAAGTACACTTGGAATACACTCTAAGAGAATAAGAACACTTGGAAAATCGCTTTGCCCTCCTCTTACTTTCTAGTAGCCGATTTTGGTGATTAGAATAAGCTTTATATAGTGTGTCACAATTAGGGTTACACCATGTAAACCCTAATTGTCATGACCTTTCATTTCCATGACCCATGGGTTATATAACCCCCATGGAGCATCTTATGGGTTTAACCCAACTTGATAGTCCATAGAGCCTTGGCCTAATATATAAGTTATGGATGATTAACACAATCAACCCATATATTTAGTTAGTCTTCTTTTGATCACATAATTAATTCTAAATTAATTATTGATCAATACTAACTAAATATTCTTCTTATTATTATTAATATATTAGAACTTATAATATATTAATAAACCATAACTATCTTATTTCTCTCATTTAGTCTATCCAAGTGCATGATGTCGTGCAACCCAAGTGGACCATGCCGGGTCGGGTCAAGTACATACCAAATATAGTTATGGACTTAGACACTATATCCAACAATCTCCCAGTTGGATAAGTCTAATAACTATAGTTGCAAGTATGACTTCAAAAACCGATCAGCAATCGTAGCTCTTTCAAGGTCTCTCGGAACTGAGAAGTTGATGGTGTGCCATTTTAGATAAGTGATCATATAATCCTATGTTCTAGATATCAACCAGATAAACACATGGAACAATGTCTTTCCATTTCCTAGCAGTTGTTTCCCGATTTCTGATTTGTTTGTCTTCAGAAACCGATCAGCAATCGTAGCTCTTTCAAGGTCTCTGGGAACTAAGAAGATGATGGTGTGCCATTTTAGATAAGTGATCATATAATCCTCTGTTCTAGATATCAGCCGGATAAACACATGGAATAATATCTTTCCATTTTCTAGCAGTTGTTTCCCGATTTCTGATTTGTTTGACATAGAACTTAATTTAACACATCAATTTAGTTCTGACCGGGCCCGGTACATCGGTCAAAACAAAATCATCGAGGGGCCCAGATATCGCTTCTAATTCAGGAAGGAACAGATAAACTTCGACTCATATGTTTGCTCTACTACTTGTTGACTTACACACAAAGGTACATTTTATAACATCGAGGATACCAATGCGTTTTCGTATAATCAATGCATAACCAACTCATAGGTAACAAATCATATGTCTAGGTTTGAAGACTTATATGATATTACCGTCTCACGATCACTCAAGATAAATTCCATGAAGCGATACCAGTGAGCGTGGGTTAAATCCAATACTTAGAAATTATGAGCATTCATGAGTGTTGTAGCCCCCTTTGTCCAACATCTTGGACCTCTACAAATCAACCCATAACAGTCTTGATTCATATTTACTTCCAACATATGATTGACTATGGAGAATTTGAATAATATGATATATACCATAGCATAATTATTCTGGAAGTCAAAACATGCAAAAAGAAATACAAGTAAATGTACTTCCAACTTGATAAGCCATAGAGCCTTGGCCCAATATATAAGCTACCGATGATTGACACAATCAACCCATATATTTAATTAGTCTTCTTTTGATCACATAATTAATTCTAAATTAATTATTGATCAATACTAACTAAATATTATTCTTCTTATTAATAATATATTAGAACTTATAATATATTAATAAACCATAAGTGTCTTATTTCTCTTATTTAGTCTAACCAAGTGCATGATGTCATGCAACCCAAATGGACCATGCCGGGTTGGATAAAGTACATACCAAATATAGTTATGGACTTAGACACTATATGCAACAGTAATAGTATACGTTAAACCGAGAGCATGCATAAAAAGAACGTCCAAATCTGACTTCGTATGAGGAAGTTATGAATTCTCTAAGATTTAGCATGGTAGTGTGCAACCAGGAATTCGAATTATAGATCGAGCGATTTTTAGCAAATATAACCTAAACGAGAATCGAAGATCTCATCAATAGTAGTTCAATGGTAAAAAGAGAGATGAAAACGGACGTCGGATGAAGAAGTTATGAATTTTTAACGGACTTTTCCTGTCATGGCTTTTAAAAAAATATAACTTTAATAATAATATCAAAATTAGCCAACGGAGTCTAAATGAAAGTTGTAGAGTATGGTCTTACATATGTTTGGATATAAAAAACGTTAAAAATGGAGCTCTTATGCGAAATTTATAATATTTTGAAATTTGAAGCCCACATTTCGAAGCTGGTCCGAAGGGGAATGACCCGCATATGAGGGAACGCCCCGCGTTCGCAGAAACTAGGTCCGGAGTCGCCCTCCTAACTCATTGGCATGGTAAACACGTATGAATCTTGGAAAACGAAGACACACCCTGCTCCTCCACCCCGCGTACGAGGGTACTCCCTATGTTCCGGAATGCGCAACGTCCCTTGTAGGAACGCCCAATGTACCGAAGGTTAGAACCCTACTATAAATAGTATGTGAGGCCTCCCAGATTACTTTACAAAGTTACATCTTCTTGCACTCTAACCCCCCTCCCCCTCGAAGCTTTAGGAACCTCCCTAACACTAGAAGAAAGCCCCAGAGCACCCGAAGCCTCTAAGAAAAATGTCTTTCCGGTTTGAAACTCTGCCAGCGTAGAACCCGTTTTCAACTGAAACTCACTGTTTCGTCAAAAGAGACTATTTTAAGAACTGAAGCGTTGTCCGAATCACCACCTTATTCAGTGATTTCATACCCCTACGTTTCCACTATCTTTTCATATTTTTTTGGGGTGGGAGAGGGGGGGGGGGGGGGGGTAATACAAGTAAAACACAGAGAATCTTATGTTAATATCAAAACTACTCAAATAGTTTTTAATTGTCATTTTTACTAAAATAAACATACTACTTTACGAGTTCGGGATTCAATACAAAAACGAAGATATAAACTATAATAGGTATAGTTTATGAGTCATACATAATGATTTTAGCAATACAAAATGACTTTTCTTTATTGTACACGTAATCGTCAATATAGTTTTGTGAGATATACTGTAAGTACTTATCTAAATACCAAGCAAGCCCTGAAGTTATAACCTGAGTTTCCTGGAAGGAGAGTGTGAGACTTGTGTATAGATCTATATGGGATTGACAACCATGCACCAAAACCGTTAGATATAGTTAGGCCGACAGGCCTGGGGTGACAAATGTCATACCGATTCCTATGTTAGAAGAACATTGTGTTCAGACCATCTTAGGTCATCAAGTATGGTTATAATAACTCCCAATTGGGTATTGAATAATACTATTAGTATACGAATACGTAAACAACATTAAATAGTTTTATTAAGTATAGAACTACAATACACTATTTTATAGTATAACTGGTGGATCAAGGCACATATATTCACGAAATTTCATACAAATATAGTTATAGTATACTATTTCCATTACAGAGAAACTTACATTTTTGAAAACATTCATTTTATGGTTTTATGTGGATTAAAACTACATTATACTATTTTCAGAGTATAACAACATTTACACGTTTTTGTCTTAGGGTATTAATACTACAATTCATTTACAGTTGAAATATAGGATTTTTCTGGAAGAACACACTTACATTTTCAAGGAACAAATGAAATATTTCTCATACAAATATGCTAATGAGCACACCAACTTAATTTGTTGACACTCTTTTCAAAACAACTTGTATTCTCAGGGAATCAGTAAAACTGGTAACCACCGGCTTTTGAGGATAAGACATTAAGGCATCAAACAAATCATTTTGACATTATATTATAATTGACTGTTGAAACATGTAACACTTATAATGATGTAACCTTTTTCAATTATATATATGATGGTTGTGTTTTCTTTCTTTACTATTACTCAAATGTTATGATACAATACATGAAAGTCATCCACCCTCGAATGTTTTAGCCATCCCGGTTTGGGGTGTGAGATCCTATTTTTGAAAAAGAAGGATGGGTCACATGGGATATTTATTGACTACCGGGAGCTGAATAAGCTAACAGTGAAGAGTCGTTATCTACTTCTGAGGATTGATGATTTGTTTGACCAGTTTCAAGGTGCATCTTCGTCTTCCAAGATTGATATTCGTTCGGGTTATCATCAGATGAGGTTCAAATAGAACGGTGTAAAGAAGACATCCTTCCGGACTCATTTTGGGCATTACGAGTTTGTGGTGATGTAATTTAGGCTCACCAATACTCTAGGCGCATTCATAGACCTTATGAACTGTGTATGCAAGCTGATGTTGGATCGGTCTGTGATTGTATTCATTGATGACATCCTAGTCTATTCCGAGACCCAGGAGCTGTATGAGGAGCACTTGAGGGAGGTATGGGAAACTTTGAGGAGGGAGAGATTGTATACGAAGTTCTCCAAGTGTGAGTTCTGGTTGTGTGAGGTGCAGTTTCTAGAGAACCTTGTCAGCCATAATGGTATTCTAGTCGATCCGGACAAGGTCGAGGCCATGATGAGATGGGAGGTTCCGAGGTCTCCATCTGAGATTCATAATATCATTGGGTTTGCAGGTTACTACCTAAGGTTTACTTAGGATTTATCCAAGATAGTGGTTCCTCTGACTTGATTGACAAAGAAGATTATTAATTTTTGCTAGGGGCCTAAGCAGAAGGAAACTTTTGAGACCCCGAGACATATATTATGTGAGGCGCCGATTCTAACCCTGTTACAGGGTGTTGAGGATTTTGTAGTTTATTGTGATGCAGTTCTGATGCATAGGGGTCGTGTTATTGCTTACACTTTGAGGCAGTTGAATCCTTAAGAGTCAAACAATCCTACTCATGATTTGGAGTTGGGGGATGTGGTGTTCATTCGAGGATATTTAGGTGGATGATCACTTGAATTATATCAAGAGGTTGGTGGTATCTTTTGATTGGAAGATAAAAACCTTCAGGAACAAGGTTGCCGAGTTGGTAAAGGTGCAGTGACAGCTCCTCAAGGGTTCAGATTGGACGTAGGACTCTGAGGATGAGATGAGGGAGAACTACCTGGACTTATTTGCGGTAGAGGACTTCAAGAACGAAGTCTAATTCAAGTGGGGGAGAGTTGTACCACCCGATTCAAGCTATTTTCATTTTAACCGTTGGTATGTAAATACTCTGTAGATTTGGTCCCAAGGGGGGCAATTTTGCCATTTTCGAAAAACTTTTAGTACGCGGGGCGTATGCATGTAGGGGACAAACCAAAATTTTTATGGTTTGGACCATATTTAGACAACATTATGAACCTTGGACCTCTCATTTCCCAACCTCCAAAACCCTTTGAGTCACATCTTGAAAACCTAGCAACTTTTTAAGAGATTTGAACCTCTTGTGTATATTTTAGTGTGTGTTAGTGAGATTTAAAGAAGAAGAACTTGGAAGAAGGAGTGTTGATCAAATGAGAGCCTGTAGATCCATATTTCTCACATCATTTCGAGCTTCAATGAGGTACAAACCTTGGAACTTGCTCCTTATATTCTTAAATCTAGTCTTTATGAAATTTGGTCTTTTTTTGGTTATATACTGAGATCTAGTGGATTCCTTCCAATCTATAGTTAGGAGTTGTTTCTCTTGATGTTTCTAAGTTCCTTAGACCATAAAGTTAGCATCTTGATGGTTGTGGATCAACCATGCATATGTTTAGGTCATTATGGTGAAAGTAGAACGTTAAAAGTGAGGTTTGGGTCCTATTGAGCCATGCAAAGGCTCCAAGTTCATGACTTTATGGATTACTACATTTAGTAGGACTTAGATCTAAAGTTTAGGCTTTTGGTTGCAAGTACTAAGCACTTAATGAGAAAAGTGCTTAATGGGCACATACAATAGACGTATAGACATGTACGCTACACGTACACTGCCCCGATCCCCGATCATGCTCATTTGGTAAAATGTTGGGTGTACCCAGCTCGTATGCAACACATACTAGGAATCATTGAAGAACATTGGGCGTAAGCCTGTGTACGCTGGGCGTAGTTAGCTACCGTTGACTTCGGTTGGCTTTCTCAGTTTGAGCAACTTTTGGGCTAAAAGAGTTTTGGGCCTTTAGCCTTCTGGTTTTTAGGCCATTTCCAAGCCTTGTGCCTTAAAGAAATTAGGCCCATCATGGGTTTTTGGTCCAATTAGGAAGTGGGGCCTTATTAGGCTTTTTGGTGTTATTAGACTGGGCCTCGGATTTTGGGCTAAGTTAGGAAGGGGTAAAATGGTCTTTTACCCTGAGTGTTGGATAATTGGACTAGGAATCCGTTTAAGGGTTGTAACCCAATTATTGATTGCATATTATTTGATGGTGTTAGTGCGGGGATTTTTCCGGATTAGCAGTCTGAGACTTTTTATGAGATATTTAGCATGTTAACGTGAGTTTCCGCATTGTGCATGGCAGGTCGAAGGCACCAATGCCGGTCATAGTTTATTATGATTAGGATGCTAGTTGTTTGTGTGATATGTATAATGTATGATATTCGATATGCATATCTGGCGGGGCATGATGAATGTGATAAGTCGGGTCTCATTTTATATTTCTGACAGATCTGTTTCGAGTGAGCTTTGATGTTGGGCGGGACCCGTTATATGTTTTTTATGTAAGGTATGTGGTGTTTTGGAAAACTCACTAAACTTCACCCTTAGGGTTTTCAGTTTTTGTTTCAGTTACTTCTGGATCCAAGGGGAAATGCTCGGGTTGATTGCATCGCACAGACCACGTTGTTCCACATTTTACTTTACTCTGATGTACTTGGAGTTTTTGGTCACACTTGATTCTATTATGGTTTTATGAACATGTTTTGAAAGATAGTTTTATTATTTTAAAAATTAAATTGTTGGTCTTAATTTTTGCGATGTTACAAGTACGCCCAACGTACTAGGCTAAATCCAAAACCTTCTTAACTTCTAGCGGTCAGAACTTTTTCGTTCCAATTCCGTTTTCGACGATCTTTATATCCATGGAAAGGTATTGAAGAGCCCCACAATATCATCTATATATCTTCGACTAAAATCTTCTTGAAAAAAAAATCCATATTTCATGCAAGATCGCAACCTATGAGTTTTCCCCTTTCTACCTTTCGGCTTAAAGCACAACTCAAAGGTTAGGATCTTGCAACCATCATTGCCTCCATACAAAAGGTATAAACATTACCTCCTTAAGCCCAAAAGACTTTACAATCGAATTCTGGACCATGACCCTAAAATAAGAAATGATAGGAAACAACAAGTTACAATGACGGTTGCACCTAATTTTCTATCAGGTTGTTAACCATGGATTGGCATCCTTTCTTGAAGTTTTTCTATAATACTTCTTCAATAAATTGGTTTGTTCTCCCATGGGTTGTATCAAAGTAATTCTTAATATCTCTAGCAACACATGAAATAGAAGTTGAAATGGGAATGAAATTGCTTATTCATTTGTTTGTAATATATTTACATTTCAATTCATTGATGACATTGAAGCTTTAAGGTTGTTATACAGGAAGACATATCCTTTCTGTATAAGATAGGATGTTAATTTATATATTCTGAATAAATATTAACTAGTATGAATTTTAAATTTTCTTGGACATTTGGATTTTAAGTGGAACCACTTCATTAATATTTCCGGTTTTAAAAAATGGATGTTACCAAGATGTTAGTTTTCATACCACCTTCTGCTTCTCTTAAGGCAATTTCTTATATCTATTTGTTTATTTGTTTTTCTTTATTCTTTATTATTTACATGATTATGAATTATGATTTTGACTCATTTTATAAAACTGATTATTTCCTTCATTTGATATAGGAAGAATTGCAATGGAACAACTTAAACAGAAGAGAATCCATTAAAAAACATCATCCACACACATACATATATGCAAACAAATAGCAACATACTTTCATTTAAAATAAAACTTGACTTAAGTTTGCTGAGCTTTGGCTCTTCAAAAAAAAAATGATAGTTGAATGCTCTAATTAGCATCACTTTTTTTGGTGTTATATATTTAGAGAATGTAGCCATGAGTGGACCAACTTTGGATATTGGAAAAATGTTGTGAGCAAGAAGTGAGTTTGGTGATTGTGAGAACAATTCATAGAATAACAAAGATGATTGGAGAAGATATGTAAGTGACAATTTTTTTTACTAAGTTATAGATTTAGATACAAAAAATAAGGATAAGTTCACTTGTAACTTTTTATTGTATGTATTAATAATACTAGTTTATAACCCGTGAGAACCACGGTTATAAAATTAATTAAACTTTCATATAAAAACTCCAAATTATTAATTAATTATTTTAAATAAATTATTATTTAAGAGATTTTTTTTTAGTTATATAAAATTATAATCGTTGATTTAAATAAATACATGAAGTTATATCATGTTATAATATGTATTAATTTTATTTTATTTTTCAATCTAATATTATTAATTTAATATAATTAGAGTGGGAAAATTTAAAATTTGAAATTTAAATAAAAGAATCAATTATTAGTTTAATGTAATTAGAGTGAAAAAATTTTAAATTTAAAATTTGAAATGAATAATTAATAGGTTGACAAGTGGCATGATAATGAATATATAACATTAATGAGGTGTTCTAATTGTATGACACTTGTCAATAGGAGATTAAAACTATTCTTTTATTAGAATAGGGATATAGTTATGCCATTTTTTTAAATTTAGAATATATAAGGTATAAGCCGCAAAGGAGCATCCACAAAAAAAATAATAATAATAATAATAATAATAATAATAATAATAATAAAATTAACCAACGGCAAAACACAAATCCAAATCCTCTAAGGCGACTCCAACTCATGCAAAGGATAAGAAATTTTACTAGTTTTGAATTAAATAATGGTAGAGGGTTAGAGATGGTCTTACAAACATAAATTGAGAGAGAGAGAGAGAGAGAGAGAGAGAGAGAGAGAGAGAGAGAGAGAGAGAGAGAGAGAGAGAGAGAGAGAGAGAGAGAGAGAGAGAGAGAGAGAGACCCTCAAATTATTAAATTATTGATGACCCACCCCCTCAAGTTTGTAAGGCTTTTCCTTAAAGACCCTGTGAATTTTCTCTGTCCTGACATTTGATAACTACGTCTACCCGTTTAGTCATACTCTTCGCCTGTCTCTGTCTCCGGCTGGTTAGGGTGGGTTCACATCTGCCAATCCACCGCCCATATCCGCCTACAAATATTTTGAGAATACCACTTTTCAGTCCCTGTAACTCTTAAATTCCTTCTTTCAAGTCCTCATTTTTCATATGCGTCTCAATTGCTTATCCACTTGTCTTTCCTTATTCCCTCGCCTACCTTTCACATTTGAAATATCACACTTTTTTCGTCTGTACAGAATAAGATTTCTGATTTGATATATAATTTAGATTTTTTTTTTTGATGACAAGATGCTCTTCACAAAGGGTTTGTAGGTGCATTAATGTGTTATGTTGAATCATCGATTAGCTTGGCTTTACTGCTCGATCTTTAGTTTTTGGAGATAAAGATATATCATTTGCAAAGTGATGAATGACATAAAGATAGTTAAAGATCGTTATGCGATCATATATTTATTTATAATGATCATTTTTTTTCTTTGTTTTCCAAAACCTGATTTTTTTATAATTAATAATCATAATCTAATTCGAAAATACCAAAAAAATATATGTTTGACTACAATATTAAAGTTACAATAGTTATGTGGCTTCACATTTATTTTTTACAGTTACTTTTATGCAACATTTTCTTCTATGTTTTTTTGTAAATTGTATAGTTGTGATCCTAAATAATCATATTAATGACTAAAATATAATAAGAACAAATATCCTTACCTTGTGCATATATATATATATATATATATATATATATATATATATATATATATATATATATATATATATATATATATATATATATATATATATATATATATATATATAATAATAATAATAATAATAATAATAATAATGGTTTTGTTTGCAGAAAAGCCATAATATTTTAGTTTATAGAAAAATTATAATATTTTTGTTTACATAAAAGTCATAATATTTTTGGTTAGTTTACAAAATAATCGCAAATTAATTTGGTACCGGTTTCAACCGGTCAAAAATTATCAAACTGTAAATTTTTGCTAGTTTTCAGGAATTTTTCGTTCAAAAAAATAAATCTTGGGACTAAAATTTAACTTTTCCGTAAATATTGGGACTTTTCTAGATATTTCCATATATATATATATATATATATATATATATATATATATATATATATATATATATATATATATATATATAGTTAAAAACGGATAAATAAACAAAACCATGTGTGTAATTTTGAATTTCTTTTAGAAAAGGCCGTTGGTTTCTTTTTTTTAAAGATTATTGGTTTGCAATTTAGGAGTGAGCAAAATGGAACCCGTATACTGAAACTAAATCTATTAGGAAGTAATGAAGATAAACTACGAAACCAGAAGCATACAAGACACAATTTCTATGTGGCTTAGTCAAGAAAACCTACGTCAACAAGCTGAAGGGTAGTATTATTTATTTATGGGCTATCAAATAAAGTTAACAAGTACAATTCAATAGAGATTTGACCACTCACTAGAATTCCTGACACAAATAAATTACTAGTAGGCATCTATATTTATTGATTAGGGATCATATCCAAAACTCTAATGTGTCAACCCCATTAATGCATAGACCCATGAAAGGTGTCAACCATGACAATCCACCATGTAGCCGCTTATTAGTACTTCGTTTGTCAAACAAAATAGAATAGCGCTATGTGCTCTTTCTAGAATATGTATTTTTTATTTCAGTCGTCGTGTCTTTTGATAGTTTTTACAAGTTGCAGCTTTGATATCATTTGAACCATTAAATTCCTCCAAATCAAACTTGTCAGATGTCATCTTCATCAAAGAAATACAAGTTGCAGCTTTGATACCTCTTGTTAAGAAATAACGTGGAAAAAACAAGAAACAAAAATGCACAAGACATAACATTTACATGGTTCTATCATGGTGACCTATGTCCACGGGAAGGAGGGGAATATTCTTTATTAATGAGCTCTCAAACAGGGGTAAAAAGTCTAATTCAATATAGATTCAACTACTCACTAGAATTCCAAACACAAACAAATGACTAACAAAATCTGTATTACAAACTATGAATCGGACCTAAAACCCTAATGGGTCAAGCCCATTGATGCATAGAACTATGAAATATATCAACCAATCATAATGAGCATCAATAAACACATGATAAAGCATCATGAACCAAGATGGTTCATAAATGGTGCATGGTCCACCATAGTGGCATATCATGCCATTTAGGGCATCCATGCTGAGCTTCTTCAACATCTTAGCACCCTAGTATGCATTACAACCTATGTTGTACATCAGGAACATGTATAGCGCATCATGCCACCTAATGGTGCATCATGATGCACAAGTGGGGCATGATGATTATCAGTGGCACATCATTGCTTCAAAAACACAACATTAGAACATCAATACTTCGGAGTACACCATGGCACAGTAAAGTGGCACACCTTGTACCAAGGTGGCGAATCTACAACATAAATGGTGCACCTTATTCCCAAGTTGGGGCATCTAATTCCCAAGTGGTGCATCCTCTTCCACAATGGTGCATCCTCTTTCATAATGGCACAACTTCTTTCCAAAGAGGCACACTATTTGATGGTGCATCTTGTCTATAGGTGGAGCATTATCTTCCAGACGGGCGCATCCTTGCTTCATGGCTCATCAAGGATCCCACATTCCCTTTCCATATGCTCCATTCTTTTCCTAGATGCTCTAATCCCATCTTGTGTGTTATGTTCTCTTTTTAGGAGCTCCATTCCTTTCTTAAACACTTCATTCTCTTCGCAGGTGCTCCACGAATATTCAAGTGCCCCATTAAACTTTAAATGGTCCATTAAATCAAGATGCTCCCTGAGAATGCTCCGAATGCTCAATTCACATTTAACACAAATAAACAAAATCGCATCATAACCCGACGCTTTGGCTTTCAATTTTTTTTTACAAAAACATAAAATTTCGGTTTGGGTTTAGATTCATAAATATAAGAAACCGAGAAGAATCGAACCGAACTGAGGTTTATATAATACATAAAATGAGTGTACGATGAGAGGCATGTATTTGAAGAAGCTTCCTAAAAACTAGGTTTGATAAAAAAATATTAAAAAGTTAAAAAAAAAAGTTATATATATATATATATATATATATATATATATATATATATATATATATAGAGAGAGAGAGAGAGAGAGAGAGAGAAAGAGAGAGAGAGAGCGAGAGAGAGAGAGAGAGAGAAATTAGTGTAAATAACTAATAATTATCAGCTTGGTTATGTTAGTTAAGTGTTGGATGTTGCTAAGGGGTTGTTTAATAGTTTCTGATTAAGTCAGAATTCTTAATGAGTTATAGCTTTGATTGATTCGGCTACTGATTGAAACTATGTTGTTTGATTATTTGTCTAAATGAATATGTTTAATGGTAAAAATGATTATTTTCCCTTACCTTTAAAATAATAGTACATACCAAAAACCCATAAATTTTGGTTAATTAATATAACATTGTTTCTTTGTTTATTAAAGATTGTTAAGGTGCAAAGTTATACATGGATTAACTTTATAATGGATTGAATTGAAAATACCCTCTTGCATATGGGATTGAAGCCTTGTGACAGAAGAGAGAAAGAGAAAGAAAGAGAGAGTGATAGAGAGAGAGAGAGAGAAAGAAAGAAAGAAAGAGAAAAACTTGTTAGCACCTCTATATATAGTGGATTGCATAAAACTTGTAGAGTGTGCCTAAGAGATATAGTTCATAGAGAGTTTTGATGGAGGTAATTATGTAGAGTAGATATAGTTTAATTTTGTGATATCCTCGTGATAATTGAATACATCTTTTAGCAACCAAATCACTGTAATCTTTGTGTTATTACAATTCCGCATGCCAAATCAAATGCTCATAATTCACTACATTTAGTATCAGAGCGGGTTTGTGAAAATAAAAGAGCTTTTTGAAAAAATGGTTCTCGATTTGGCTACATTCATCACAATTTCAACAATTATGGCGAGTCTGTAACATCCCAAAAATAATGACCAAAATTTTTGTTTTTAATTGTATTTCTTATGAAACTGTTGACAAAGAAACATCATTAGTAACATATCAATTCATAAATTCATAAATCAAAGTCATAAAACATGTCATGGAATAATAATAATATATCAGAGTATAATTCGAAGGACATCATAATACGTAAATCATGTATGTGATGCGCTGCTACTGTGCCGCCTCCTTCCCCTTCGACAAAGAAATACCTGAAAACAAAACTAAACATTGTAAGCACGAAGCTTAATGATTTCCCCCATCATGCCACATACCATACATAACATATAATGCATAAAATAACCGGGTACTAACTACCCCTTTGGTTGTATCGACTGGTACCTTGCCTAGCATATCAAGGTGCTGGCCTCCCCTTCGCTCCTGTCGACCGATATCTTGCCTAGCATATCAGGGTGCTGGCCTCCCCTACGGTCCTATCGACCGGTAACCTTGAGTAGCATACTAGGATGCTAGCCTACCCCTTCAGTCCCTTCGACCTGTATCTGGGGACTATTGCACCCCTAACACTACCACATAATGTCATATCACATATGTCATAAAATATCTAACATAACTGGGTACTAACTACCCCTTTGGTCCTTTCGACCAGTATTTGGGCCTAAACTCCCCCTATCACACATCACACAATACCATAGCATACAAGCACATAATCAAAACAGATAGTAACAAACCATATAATTATCACATAGACAATGATCTCTACTATAACTCTTACTAGTGGGCCGACCTTGGTGCCTTCGACCCATTCAACTGGAAGGTAACTCACCTCGTAAACACTACACATAATCTTCCTCTTTAGTTACCTGTTCATATTCAACTTAGGTCAAGGTCAAAGTTAAATTCAACATTATGGTCAAAGTCACTTTTGCTCAACTCGTCGAGTTCCATGATACAAAGTCGGGACCCTTTGCATGTGACTCGACGAGTTCATCCTTGACTTGCCGAGCCCATCTTCATGCTAGCTGGGACATTTGGTCCTTTACTCATCGAGTTCCTCATGAACTCGTCAAGTTCATCTTCATGCAAGGTGGTGCTCTTAGTACTGGACTCCCCGAGGTCTTCCGTGACTCATCTTGTCCATCTTCATATTCTTGGGACGTAGCCTTGAACTCGCTGAGCTAGTTCATACACTCGTCGAGTCCCATGATTTCCAGGTCCTCAATGAGTCCAACTAACTGTGTGTTCTTCTAACTCAACTCATGGTCCATTAATAGAAGGGATTTGTTGGGAAACTTGACCCGACTCGCTGATCCACATGAGTGACTCGCCGAGTCCCTCTATGTCTAAAACTATACACTTGATTTCATTGGGTCTTGATGCATTCAAAACATATACCTGACCTCCTAGGGTCCATGATACACGTAAAGTTCCAAACTTGACGTCCATACATGGGGTGTTTGGCTCAGAAGGCCCAAAAATGGAGTCTACAAGATGCATGGGGTGCTTATCGCTATAAAGTTGGCACCTTTTTGCATTAAGAACCCTTAATGTTTCCAGATTTGATGCCACACCTTCATAGAACTAAAAAATCCCAAGTATGACTCCATAAAAGCTTAGAAAATGTGGAAATCAACCCTACTAGAGATCTAAGAGATAGATGGTCAAGATTGAAGCTTTCTACCTTGAATGAGCTAAAAATAAAGCAAAACCTCTGGATATACTTGCTTCTTACTGAACCCCCAAGTTTCTACTTCCTTCTTCAAGCTTAAAAAAAACAAAAACACAAAAAAATGGATCAATAACACTCCAAATGCTTTAGGGCTTCGAGTTAGGGCTGTTCTAGACTGAGAGCGAAGATGAAGGCTGGGTTGGGACAAGATACGGCGTTTAAATAGGGTGCAAACCCTAAATATTAGGGTTTCATCCAGGCAGGCCTACTCGTCGAGTCACGGCATCCGATTCAGTGAGTAGGTTCTCCTTCCTGCATCCAGTTTTAACCTTTACTCGAAGAGTTGGGGCCTCCAACTCGCCGAGTCCTAGGACAAAAGTGCAACATTTTATAATTAAAATACGTACCAGAAACCGGGTGTTACAACTCACCGTCACTTTTTTCAGACTTCATCCTCAAAGTCTGCTGCAACATCTGGGTAAAGCTCTGCATAGTACTTTCTCATCTCATCCTCCAGCTCCCAAGTCCATTCTGAGCCCTTGTGGTGCTGCCATTGTACCTTCACCAACTCGACCCTCTTATGCCTTAAATTCTTCGACTTCCTGTTGAGGATAGCCACTGGTCACTCAATGTAGTTTAGGTTGTCATCCACCTGAATGTCCTCTAATGGTACTACCGCTGAGTCATCTACCAGACATTTCCGTAGCTAAGAGACGTGAAAGGTGCTGTGAATTTGGCTATGTTTGGGTGACAGATCCAGCCTATACGGCACCATGCCTAGCCAGGCTGTAACCCTGAAAGGCCCAATGTATCTGGGGCCCAACTAGCCTCTCTTCTTGAACCAGATGACACCTTTCCAAGGTGACACCTTCAAGAGGATCATCTCCCTGACCTAGAACTCTAGGTCCGAATGACGCTTATCGACATGATTTTTATGCTGAATCTGAGCAGTCTAAACCTTGCTTCGGAACTGATGGATCCTCTCTGTCACCTTGAATACCACTTCGGTACTCCCCATGACCCTCTGCCCAACCTCACCCCAGCATATCGGGGTCATGCACTTCCTTCCATACAACATCTCGAAGGGAGGACGATCAATACTCGTGTGGTAACTATTATTGTAGTAAAACTCTGCCTAGGGATGGTAGCTATCCCAACTACCAATAAAGTCTAATATGCATGCCTGGAGCATATCCTCCGATTTCTAGATGGTTCGATTACTCTGAACATCCGTCTTCGGGTGGAAAGCAGTGCTAAAGTGAAGACGAGTACCAAACTCTTCATGAAATTTCTTCCAAAATCTGGAAGTAAACCGCACGTCTATGTCAAAAATCACAGAGACTGGCACTCTCTGTCGGGCTACAACCTCTCGAATATAGATATTGGCTAGGGTCTCGGCCGAAATACTCTCCAGGATCGGTATGAAATGGCCAATCTTGGTTAACCGATCCACAATGACCCATATGAAATCCACCCCCCCCCCCCAGAGGTCCTGGGAAGCCTGGTGTTGAAATCCATGGTAATATTTTCCCATTTCCACATGGAGATATCCAACGGTTGCGTCTTATCGTGAGGCCGCTGATGCTCTACCTTGACATTCCGGAAAGTCAGGAATTTCTATACATACCAGGCTACATCCCGCTTCATGCAGGGCCACAAGTACTCAGGACAAAGATCTATATACATCCTCGACGCCCCAAGATGGATAGAGAACCTGTATTTATGGGCCTCATCTATGAAAATATGACGTACTCCTCCCCAATACGGAACCTAGACCCTCCCATACAGGGTCAACAGCCCACGACTGTCATAATCAAACTAGGCCACCTGTCCTATGATCTGCTCACATTTCTGGCGCTCCTGTTGTTGGATTAATGTCTAAGTCCATAACTATAATTTGTAAGACTTGGACCGACCCAACATGGTCCATTTGGGTTGCATGGCATCATGCATTTGGATAGACTATAATTAGAGAAATAACACGTAAGGATTATTTAATATATTATAAGTTCTAATATATTAATAGGATTATTTAATTAGTATTGATCAAGAATTAATTTAGAATTAATTAAGTGATCAAAAGAAGACTAATTAAATATATGGGTTGATTGTGTAAATCATCCATACTTGTATAGTGGGCTAATGCTCCATGGTTTATCATGCTGGACTAAAACCCATAGGATGCTCCATGGTGTATTTGAACCCATGGATCCAAGGAAATGGAAAGCCATGACAATTAAGGGTTTACCTTAATTGTAACACTATATAAAGATCATATTCTTGGGAAAATCGACACTATAAGTAAGTGATAGGGCTAGCCGATTTTCATGAAGTGTAGAATTCTATCAAGTTATTCCAAGTGTATTTGGTGTTGTGTGAACCATTTGAGGTGTCACTCTTGAGGCACTAGGCACTCAAGCTTCATGAAGACATTCTATATCAAAGAGGTACGTATTTTATCTTGCTATAGTCATTGTTTTGTATACTAGATTAGGATAATACCTTGGATGTTCATATTTGCATTTATAATAGAGAAAACATAGATCCAAGATATTTAGGGTTGCATGTACACTTAGGAGTGTTAGAATGCTCAAAACCCAACAGTGGTATCAGAGCCTAGGCTTGTTTTCTTGTTATACTTGCAAAACTGCTTAAAAAAATCGAAGTTGTTGCTGTCTGATCATCAGACTCGGCGAGTTCATTAGGATACTCGGCGAGTTCATGCCTAAAAAGTGATCAAATTGATCCAACTCACCGAGTTGGTTCATGCACTCGACGAGTTGGACCCCCAGACAGCATAAATTCGACTTTTGTGGCTGGAATTGGACCAGGAACATTACCCTAAGATGTTTTTGGACTTATAAACATGTTTTTGATGTGGTAATGTTCATGCTAATCCGATTTCAAAGATAATTGTCAATAGATTCATGTTTTGTATTAGTTTAAGGTTTATACTAATTACATCAAAAAGTTTGATTTGAATTATCTTGTTCTTATGAGTTGCTTAGATTAATAGAAAAATTTAGTGAAATAGTTGTTTTCAATCCAAATTAATCTAAGAGTTGATTCTAAAATGTGTTTTTGTAACTTGTCCTCAAGTAATATGAAAAGTCACATTTAAGTTTCATAAAACTTATAAAAGTTGGCAAAGGTTACAAAATGAAGAGTCTAGTTCTAATTAAATGGTTTTATGACTCTATAACTTGTCCTCAAGTTATGGAAGACCAAGAGTCTCTTCATTAAATAATAATAAAAACGTGTAACCTTAATTAATTCCATAAGTTTTAAAATAAAGAAAAGTTAATTCTTTTATTAGTTTAAAGTCTTCCATAACTTGTCCTCAACTTGTGGAATTTGAAGAATTTTTGGATTAAAACTAATTTAAACACATAAGTTATGGAATTAATTAGTTTTGAATAATTTCAAAACTTGCCCTCAAGTTTCGGAATTTGAAAAGTTTTCACTTATGAATACTTTAATTCCAAGTTAGCCCTTAGAATTTTAAAGAGTTAAAATTCAAAACTTATACTTTATAATATTATAAGCTAATAATATTTATATATATGTATAAGAGTAAAGTCAGTCTTACCGTTAGTAGGTCTCATTCACGAAGCCGGTCTATAAGGGGGGTATAACGTTACTGCCTATAAAATTGCAGTTTAATGGGTGTCCACTCTCACCCACCGCTTCCTTGACCGGTGGAGGGTCGTTAGCCGAACGGGTTTGACAGGACTAGAATTCTCCCTTCATTAAAAGTATTAATGATAAATACTAAGTAACTAAACTCTTAATAAATACCCAATCTTAGTTACTTAGGAAAATGTGAATAAGGTGCTAATCCATGAAATTACACTTTGCACTTTGTTTAAGTCGGTTAGTGGAGCATGTGTGGTTAACCGGAACATTAACTCGCATTTAACAAGGTAGGCAAAGGGTAACTTAATGTTTATCATAGTATCAATGGAGCGTGTGTGGTTAACCGGCACATCGATTGAGGGGTAAACACTTAAGGGTACCAAGTAATTTGCATGGTTACTTCACACCTTGTTTTTTGATCCTCGGCATCCCAATCACAAAACCTGAAGGGCACACTCGAGATTGAAACATGCCATTGAACAGTTCAATGAATCTCAAAAGATCTAGGAGTTTCAAATCCAATTAAAACCTATTAATACATTTCGTTTATCTTGGTGGAAATTGGTGAATCGTTATTTACCTACCTTCAAATATTGTATAGCTTGGATTACGACATCCCTCTTCTAAGTTATAAAATAGTTTTTTGGGTCCTAGCCTTAATATTTCATATTGGGTTTCATATTAAGGACTTAAGATCAACTATCTTGAATATCTCCCAAAAGATGTCTGGTTTAGACAACTATGATCTTCCTAATTCTCTTGAAACAAGCTTTCCTAAATGAAGATGATCTCCCATGGAAATCATACTTCTTTCACCTCCTCTAATTATTCTCTCTCACCCACAAGCTCTTGAAAAGTTTAAGGTCACTCAAGCCCTATTGGCAAGTAAAGGTCTATGTGTGATCACATCTTGGAGATGTAGTCACATATTGACAAGCTGGGAGAGTTGGGTGTCAAAGTCTTAAGAAAGTTAGTGGCTCAATCACTTTCTAAGTCACATAGTGAGCTCCTTTGGGACTCCTATGAAACAGACTATGACAAGACCCTTAATGATCTTATCTATTTCCTAAGATCAACTTCCTAGAACTTTTTGGACATTGATAATAAAGACATTGGATATCTAGTAAAGCTCACTCTTCACAGTGAAAAGGGATCGGCCATAGTCAACTCGGTTGACCAAATGGTAAAGAGAAAATCTAAGTCCGAGATAGTCCCATTATCAAGGGTCCATTGCCAAAGAAAGGGGAATTAGTTGTGAAGCTGCCAAATTTACCTATGGATGTTAAAGTCAATAAGTTTGACTCTACTTCAGGTAAAGCCCACTATCTAACTCTGCTAAGTTTCTATTCTAAGATTCTTGATACATGATGTGACTGGGTCACATGTTGATGTTTTAAGAATCAAAGAAAAGTAAAGAAACTTAAAGAAAGAGTATGCTAAATATGATCGCGTAGATGGATTTCTATCGCATAGTTTGAAGATTGGATTCTTGAGCTACTTCTTAGGAGTTATGAGATGTTGCTCAGGAATAGATAACAACAAATTTTCATATGGATTGTAAGGATAAGTTCTTTCGCAATGTTTTTAAAATAAAAAGGAAATTTTCTGATTTTATTTATTTTAACATATCCTTACAATGGCATCTGTGAAAATTTTTGTTGCTTATAAGATTCTATTAATAGCAAGAGTGGAAATATGAAATTGATTCTTTCATTTGTGGTAGTGTCTAGATTTACCAAATAAGGAAATATTCACATCACCCAAGTTTCAATTGGACCGGAACTTGGAATCATGAAATTTGTATAGCATAATGAATGAGAACTTTCAAGTATTGGAAAATTAAGACTAATTACTTGTTCACATGGATGTGTGAGTCATATAAAGGACTAAGGGATCGAGTACACATTCTTGTGCACTGGTCAAGTCCACCACAAAAGACCAATAAGATTATTCGTCATAATTTACTAAAGCTCAGTAAATATGGTTATACTTACAAGCTTAGGTGTAATTCTGAGACATTGGAAAAGGTTCCAATGTATGACAGAGTGAATAAGAAGAATCAAATTATGCAGAAGGATGAAAGTTTCTCAAATCTGCAAAGATGGGAGAGTACTTTAGTATCAGTTTTGTGATCGTCTTAATGATTAAGAAACCATATCAAATTAGTTCTCTAAGGAAATCTTAGTGCATTCTTATGACTAAGAAGAGGAACTTGAATTGTTGAAATGGTTAAATCAACAATATGAGTCATACTTCGTTCCAATACAAGTCTTAGAGTCATACTCCAAGATTGTAATTTGAGTGACATGTCTTAGAGATGGTTTAAAACACTTGTCAAATGTAAAAATAATAGTTTTCTACTCTTGTACATTTGTAATTGGTAAGTTGAGATGTTTTGGATAAAACAAAGACCAACTAAGGCCAATTGTGTGAAGTGTTTGTCTTGATTAGAATCCACTCTATCTCTTGGATGTTTGACAAGGGAGTCTTATATGTCAAGAGGACAGTGGGAGTCTTAAAGGTCTTGAAAGTCTCAAGAACTTATCAAGAATAAAACCTGAAGTTCTTCACTAGCACACGAATTGAGGTTTATAACCTATTGTGTTAACATATTATGTGCCCATTCCAGTTAAAGTTGGCTTTGCATATGAGTTCTTAGAGTTCTCAATTGGTTGCACAAGAACTTCGAAGCAATGGCAGGCCCTTGAGCTGCCAAGTGGCAAGAAATTAAGATTGAGTTCAGTCCATATGAGCTTGGATTTGTCATTATCCTTGTCTTGTGACTATGGTTTGACAACTCACATGGATAAGAACACATACACCATTAAATCTAAGTGTCATAAGGTTTCTCTCCGATTCATGAAAATGATGGTGAGGAAGCACTTTCACTAAGTAGATTTTAGCTAGATAGCAATTGTGATACTTGCATTCTCAAAGTCGTTAATGGAGCGTGAGTGGTTAACCGACACACTAACATGGACTTGTGAGAAGTGGCAAAGGTTTAAACAATTGAGACTATGATTACGACATCCCTTTTCATAGTTCTTAAAATTGTTTAGACACACCTGTGAGTTATCTAAGATAAGGTGAATGATATTGATAAAGTTTTATCAAAACAATCTAGTATCAGAAATCTAAACTTTGGTAAGAAAGTCAATAAAGTATTGATTTCTAGAAGTCCGGCCAATTTCTGGATACATGTCAAAGCTAGTGGGAGCATAAGTGTTATGCTAATAATCATCATGTTAGTGGGAGCATGATAATTATGATAAGTATTGCAAGTTAGCAATGTTAATTATAGAAAAAATGCTTCAATTGGAAAAAAGTTGGTGTGCTATAATTAAGGGAGAGTAAATTATACTTCATCTCAAATCTATAAGCTTAGATCGTGAGGTTTTAATCATTAAGTCAAGGATATATATATATATGAATTTCATGTTGGAATGGCTCAACATAAGGAAATTCTGTATATGGGTCCAATATTTGCGTTCTAAAATTCAATTATGATTACGGCATCTCTTTTCATAATCTGAATTATGAGAACTTGGCAAATTGAAATGGAAATAGTATAGCAAAAGACTGGTTTAGTCTTTGTGTGAGACATCATGAATCGTGTCCCATATGCTTCGGATATAGGATCGATTACATGTGCTATATTCATCCTTTCTAAATTTTTCCAAATGCCTGGGGCATTAAGAAGGGAAACGGTTTAGAACTGGATATGACTAAAAGGATTAAACAATTGTCGAGGACAATCTAAGGTTTACCAAAGATTGGTTGCTCAAGGACAGTTGGAAGTATAGTGATAATTTTGGAAGGACCATTTTGACATAATCTGTAAGGATGCAACTCTTCTTTAGAAGTGATAGTCAAAATGGAATAAGGAAATGTTTCAAAGTTAGAAATTATTCAATCTGTGTAAGATTAGGAAAAATAATGCAAGAAGGATGTTTCCAAGGAGTTGATCTCCTTTGGAATACTCTGTAATGATTGTTGCCAAGTCTTTGTGAATTTGTGCATAATCATTACAAGAGGATCAATGCATATAAGTTTAGAATCTAACAGATTGTAGTAAATGGCATGAATTTGGAATTCTTGCATTTGCAGTAAGGAATTAGGATGGTGAAAAGAGGATCATTGGAGTTATGTTCAGTTGATCTATTTCACAAGTAAAGATCACAGACAAACATAGTATGCATACTTGATGTGTAGCATGACTAGAGTTTAGAAAACATAGTGTACATGCTTGGAGCATGGGACAACTATTGTTTTAAATTCAAGAATAAAGTTGATAGTTGAAACAGTATGCAATGAATACTGTGTAATCATATGGTGATAAATAAAAGGTGTTTTATTTATATTCATAAATTCTGAGACCATATTGGATTCGAGTATTATTGTGTTTCATTTTTCATGTTTTGACTTCCAGAATAACTAGGTCGTTATTCCTGATTGACTAAGTTATTCAAAGTATCCACAGTTGGTCATATGTTGGAAGTAGATATGAATCAAGACTGTCATGGGTTGGCTTGTAGAGGTCTAAGATGTTGGACAAAGGGCTACAACACTCATGAGTGCTCATAAGTTCTGAGTATTGGATTCAACCCGCTCTCATTGGAATCACTTCATGGATTTTATTATGAGTGATCAGGAGATGATAATATCTTATATTCTTCAAACCTAGAGATATGAGTTGTTACTATGAGTTGATAGTACATTCATTGCACAAAAACGCATTGGTAACTCGATGTTATAAAACCTGTCTTTGTGTATAATTCAACAAGTAGTAGAAAAATCCATATGAGTCGAAGTTTATCCATTCCTTTTACCTTCAGGATAAAAGAAATATCTGTGGGCCCCTCGATGATTTGATGATGACAAATGGAAGTGCTCGATCGGGCCAGGACTGATTTGATTTGTTCAATTAGTCAGTCGTCATAAATCGGAAATCGGGAAACAACAGATGGATAGAGAGAATGATTTACAATCCATGTCTCAGTCCATATGATATCTAGAATGGAGGAATATATGATCCCTTATCTAATGGACAAGTCATTGACAAAGGTCAGAGTTCATCTACAAGGTCAAGGTTCGACAGAAGCTTTTGAGAGATACGATTACCAGTCGGTTCTTGAAGTCATACACAATAATAGTTTTAGACTTATCCAAGTGGGAGACTGTCGGATTAATGTCTAAGTCCATAACTATAATTGGTATGACTTGAACCGACCCCACATGGTCCATTTGGGTTGCATGGCATCATGCATTTGGATAGACTATAACGAGAGAAATAACACTTAAGGATTATTTAATATATTATAAGTTCTAATATATTAATAGGATTATTTAATTAGTATTGATCAAGAATTAATTTAGAATTAATTAAGTGATCAAAAGAAGACTAATTAAATATATGGGTTGATTGTGTAAATCATCCATACTTGTATAGTGGGCTAATGCTCCATGGTTTATCATGCTGGGCTAAAACCCATAGGATACTCCATGGATGCTCCATGGTGTATTTAAACCCATGGATTCAAGGAAATGGAAAGCCATGACAATTAAGGGTCTACCCTAATTGTAACACTATATAAAGATCATATTCATGGGAAAATCGGCACTATGAGTAAGTGATAGGGCTAGCCGATTTTCATGAAGTGTAGAATTCTCTCAAGTTATTCCAAGTGTATTTGGTGTTGTCTGAACCATTTGAGGTGTCACACTTGAGGCACTAGGCACTCAAGCTTCATGAAGACATTCTATATCAAAGAGGTATGTATTCTATCTTGCTATAGTCATTGTTTTGGATACTAGATTAGGATAATACCTTGGATGTTCATATTTGCATGTATAATAGAGAAAACATAGACTCAAGGTATTTAGGGTTGCATGTACACTTAGGAGTGTTAGAATGCTCAAAACCCAACACCTGCTTCAAACCCTCGACCTGACCTCTCGAATCTGATCCGAAAGCGGAGTCACCACCATCATCCTCAAACAAATATTTCTGATCGGTGCTACCTTGCGATTGAGTGCATCGGCCACAACGTTAGCCTTCCATGTGTGATAAATGATCTCACAATCGTAGTCCTTTACAACATCTTGCCACTAATTCTGCCTCATGTCCAAATTCGGCTGATCCATGAGGAACCTCAAATTCTTGTGGTCCATGTAAATGGTACATCATCCCCCATAGAGGTAGTATCGCCAAATCTTCAAGGCAAAGAAAACCTCCCCTAGCTTCAAGTCGTGCGTCGGGTAATTTGCTTTGTGAGGCTTCAGCTGCCTCTAGGCACATGCGATAACATGCCCTTCTACATTAGCACCACGCCCAAACCCGAAGTGGATGCCTCACAGTATACTACAAAATCCTCCATGCCATCTAACAGGGCTAGAATCGGCACCTCGCATAATCTCTTCCTCAAGGTCTCAAACACTTCTTGCTGCTCAGGTCCCCAGCGAAATACAATGGCTATCTTCGTCAGCCGGGTCAAGGGTTTGACTATCTTGAAGAAGTCCTGAATGAACCTCCGGTAATAGTCTGCCAATCCCACGAAACTGCAAATATCAGATGGAGAATTTGGAACCTCCCATCTAATCATGGTCTCCACTTTTGCTGGGTCGACCAAAATACTACTCTGGTTGACAAGGTGCCCAAGAAACTACACCTCGTGCAACCAGAACTCGCACTTGGAGAACCTGGCATACAAGCTCCCGCTCCGCAGGGTATCCAACATCTCCCACAAGTGATTCTCATGTTGCTCCTTCATCTTGGAGTAAACCAAGATGTCGTCAATGAAAACTATCATAGACCGATCCAACATTGGTCTACATACGTGGTTCATGAGGTCCATGAACGCGGCAGGAGCATTGGTGAGCCCGAAGGGTATCACCACAAACTCGTAGTGGCCATAGCGAGTCCTGGAAATAGTATTATGTAAGTCCTCATCTCTGAACCTCATTTGATGGTAGCCTGACCGCAAATCTATCTTGGAAACCCAAGATGCCCCCTGAAGCTGGTCGAAAAGATCATCAATCCTTGGGAGTGGGTAACGGTTCTTCACCGTTACCTTGTTCAGCTCCCGATACTCTATACACATCTGATGCAGCCCATCCTCTTTCTTCACAAACAGGATCGAGGCTCTTCAGGGTGAACTGCTCGACCTAATGAATCCCTTGTCTAACAGCTCTTACAGCTTTGTAGACAACTCCTGCATTTCAGGAGGATCCAACCAATACGGTGCCTTGGCTATCGAAGCCGCACCAGGGACCAAGTCGATCCTGAGCTGTACCTGTCTCTCCAGTGGTATCCCAGGCAGATCCTCTTGGAATACATCAGCATACTCTCGCACCACTAGCACAGTACTAACAGTTACCTTACCCGTATCTCGGGTATCCATAACATAGGAGACATACCCTGTGCACCCCTATTGTATGTAGCGCCTAGCCCTAGTTGCTGAGCAAAGGGTTGTTCCTCGTTGTGGTCTCTCACCCTGAATCACCAGATCTCCCCCACTTGTGATCCTGGCTCAGACCAACTACTGTGCATAGTCGATCACTGCCCTATTCGGGCTCAAGCAATCCATGCCTATAATAACCTTGTTCCCACGTAACGCAACGGGAACTAGGTCTACCAGGTAGTGCTCCTCATACAGCCTCAAAGCACAATCTCTAGAAACCTCTGATGCTGGTACTGAACAATCATCTGCAGTCTTGACTTCCTAAGGGCAATCAAACATGCCCGAAGACTAAGGGAACCTCTTGCTAAGGACAATAGAGACAAATGATCGAGTAGCACCCAAATCAAACAACACCTATACTTGAATACCGTTCACATGGAACGATCCTAAACGACACATAAAACATATATGCAAATATCGTAAGCAACATAAAATAAGAGCTAGGGAGAAGAAATTTTACCCGTCACCACATCGGGTATGGCGCATGCCTCCTTGGCGGTCAACTGGAAGGCTCGACTCCTCAACACTGGAGTATCTATCTTGCCTTATTGGCCGTCTGTAAGTCGCAGGGTTGCCGGAGCTAGCGCCGCCACTAGCGCTTCCACTATTGTTAATCTAGGGTAATCGGCCTTTTTATGTCCCTTCTGATTGCAGTGAACGCAAATCAGGTCCAGTATCTAGAAGGTGGGGGTAGGGGAAGTACAATCCCTTCCAAAGTGCCCGAGTTTTCTGCACTAGTAGCAGCTGGATGATCCTAACCTATAGACCCCCTCATGGGTCTTGCCACACTTCATGCAGCACCCCCGACCCTACTAGCCCATCGACATGGTGTCGGATCCCTTGAGCTTGTTCCCCAAAACCCCAGTGACATGCCCATCTCATGACTTTCTCTTCCTGAGATGATTTATATCAATCTCCCTCTCCTTCACCCTCGCGATCATATCATCCAAGGTCGAACATGCCAAGTAGCTGACATGTTTTCGGATGCCAGCCCTCAACATGTCATGATAGTGGGTCTTCTACATCTCCTCATCTCCTACATACTAAGGCACCAATAACGCCTTCTCCTGGAACTTGGTGATAATCTCCACCACTGTCTCTATCGTATGCCTCATATCAAGAAACTCCTTGGCTAGCTGATGAAGCTCCGCACCTAGTGCAAACTTAGCCGTAAACCAAGCCACATAATCTGACCGAGTCATAGCCTCAATGGATGAGGCTCCCAAGGAATCACCCACTAACTGCCACCAATATCTGGCCTTGTCTCTCAAACATCTAGCTGCATACCTGACATTCGATCCCTCGTGGAAGAATCTCGTCAACTAAGTAGACTCCATCTCTGTAATCCATCATCTAGCAACAATGGGGTCTTTCACCACGTGGAAGTTTGGCGCACCACATCCTCGGAAATCCTTAATGCCATATCTCTCCTGAATGCCCTAAGGTGATCCTTTATTATCTCCATGATCCCTTCCTTGATCGACCCAAAGATAACTATGGTCTCCTCAAGGATACCTCTCGTGACCTCTGACGTGATGAACATGTATAGTCTCTAATCCATTGGCTCAGAACCCGAACCCGAACCCAAACCCGATTGTGATCCTGATCCTCTTGCTATGTGTCGCGTAATCATCACCATTCTAAACAAAATATAGAAGTGTCAGGGTTATACATAATCTCGTGAGATCTTACACGCTCTACAAGTTCATCGGTTCTATCTCGACCGTCCTTGACTCGAGTACGAATCCTTTGCTTTAAATAGTACGGGACCATACTACCTTCCACATCTATCTTTACTTTCCTCAAGGATTTCTTCGACTTCACTAAGTCCCTTCTACTACTGCTGCACGCTTTGCTAATCTTATCATAGGCTTACCCTAGGGTAACTCTCCAACCCATTCTCCGTCATCAGCTGCATAAGAAGTTCCTGTAATCTTTATCTAAGTATCTTGCGAATAGCATTACATATCACGAAGAACAGATAATTCTTCAAATGAGAGGTTTTGCCCTACAACATCATTGGCTCTTTCCCTTTCGACAAACAGGTATCTGAAAACAAAACTGAAAACTGTAAGCATGAAGCTTAGTGAGTTACCCAATCATACCACATACCATACATAGCATATAATGCATAACATAATCGGGTACTAACTACCCCTTCGTTCCTAAACACCTATACCTTGCCTAGCATATCAGGGTGTTGGCCTCCCCTTCGGTCCCGTCGACATGTATCTTTCCTATCATATCAAAGTGTTGGCCTCCCTTAGGGTCCTGTCGACCAGTTACCTTGCCTAGCATATCAGAGTGCTGGCCGACCCCTTCAGTCCTTTCGACCTGTAGCCGGGGACTATTTTGACCCCTTACCACTACCACATAATATCATGGCACATATGTCATAAACTGTCTAACGTAATTGGGTACTAACTACCCCTTTAGTCCTTTCAACCGGTATTGGGGCCTAACCTCGCCCTATCACACATCACATAATACCATAGCATACTAGCACATAATCATAACAGATAGTAACATACCAGACAATTATCACATAGACAATTATCTCTACTATAACTCTTACTAGTGGGCCGGCCTTGGTGCCTTCGGCCGATTCAATTGGAATGTAACTCACCTCGTAAATCATAGTGTCGAATCTGTCCTTTGTTTCAGGATAAACTCCTCTCAAACACTACACATAATCATCCTCTTTAGTTACCATTTCATATTCAACTTAGGTGAAGGTAAAAGTCAAATTCAACATTATGGTCAAAGTCACTTTTGCTCAACTCGTCGAGTTCCATGATACAAAGTCGGGACACTTTGCATGTGACTCGACGAGTTCATCCTTGACTTCCCGAGCCCATCTTCAGGCTAGTTGGGACGTTTGGTCCTTTACGCATCAAGTTCCTCATGAAATTGTCAAGTTCATATTCATGCAAGGTGGTTCTCTTAGTATTGGACTCGCTGAGGTCTTCCGTGACTCATTGAGTCCATCTTCATATTCTTGGGATATAGCCTTGAACTCGCTGAGTTAGTTCATACGATCGTCGAGTCCCATGATTTCTAGGTCCTCAGTGAGTCCAACTGACTGTGTTTTCTTCTAACTCAACTCATGGTTCATTATTAGAAGGGATTTGTTTGGAAACTCGACCCGACTCGCCGAGCCAGATGAGTGACTCGCCGAGTCCCTTTATGTCTAAAACTATACAATCGATTTCACTGGGTCTTGATGCATTCAAAACATATACCTGACCTCTTAGGGTCCATGATACACGTAAAGTTCTAAACTTGACCTCCATGCATGGGGTTTTTGGCTCAAAAGGCCCAAAAATGGAGTCTACAAGATGCATGGGGTGTTTATGGTAATAAATTTGGCACCCTTATGCCATAAGAACCCTCAATGGTTCCAAATCTGAAGTGAAACCTTCATAGAACAACAACATCCCGAGTATGACTCCATAAAAGCTTAAAAAGGTGGAAATGAACCCTAACTAGTGATCTAAGAGATAGTTGGTCAACTTTGAAATTTTTTACCTTGAATGAGCTAAAAATGAAGCAAGACCTCTAGATCTAACTGGTTTTTCTAGAACCCCCAAGTTTCTACTTACTTCTTCAAGCTTAAGACAACCAAAAAGACACAAAAATGTCTCAAGAACACTCCAAATACATTAGGGTTTCGAGTTGGGCTTCTCTGGACTGAGAGGGATGATGGAGGCTGGGTTGGGATAAGATAAGGTGTCTAAATGGGTGTAAACCATAGATATTAGGGTTTCATCCAGACATGCCTACTCATCAAGTCAATGCATCCGACTAGGCGAGTAGGTTCTCCTTCCCACGTCCAATTTTAACCTCTACTCGACGAGTTGAGGTGTCCAACTCGCTGAGTCCTAGGAAAAAAGTGTAGCATTTTATAATTAAACTGCGTACCAGGTACCGGGTGTTACAGAGTCTCTCCATGATCTCTCAGAAATTTCGAGCCCAATCACTTTTTTCATTACTGTTGATATAAATGTCCAACCGATTTTGTCTCATTTTTAGCCCAAGGTTATGATCTACTAAATTCAATTTTTGATTCAAATCATAGTCCAATCACGTGTGGTTACTATTCATCAACATATCTTTTTGACCAAAATTGATTCCAGATTAAAATCCAATTGTCTTAAGTTTTCGATCTCATTCTTGTTCATGATATTCAATCATTTATTTTTTACCTAATCTGAATTCAATGCATGTCATTTATTGTTCTCATTATCGATTGGAATCTATTTCATGTTTTAGTTTGTGAATCGGGTCTCGAAATTGCATCAATCTCGTGAAAATTTCGGTTAATAATCTTTTGTGAAGAACAAATGTTGAACAATCAGGAATAGTTGAAGATGATGAAGAAGAATTGAATAAACTCTATTTGAATTCATTTGTTTGGTATTTTTATGGTGAAAGCCTTTAGCTTGACATCGAATTCGACTTACGTTCCTTTTATTCGTATTGGGATTTAATTACAGAAGAAAATAAAATTCGAAATCATTTTGGGTTTGATAGTTGAACAAGTTTTGTTTAGGGTCGAATTGACTAAATTGACTAAGAGTTGAATTCATCTATATGAAGGAGAAGATTTCGATGTGTAGAGTGTTGGTTGATTGAAATTTGGGTCGAACAAACATCGCTTAGGGTCGTACGATTTAGAGTGGAACACAATTTCAACTATGTGTTCAATGGAGTAGTTCGACTTGTGCATTGCAAATTCGACTTGTGACATCCTATGGTCACGCATCTGAAAAGTAAATTGGGGAAGAACAAATATTTAGATTTAAGTCCTCATACTTTCAACGAATTGGCAAATTCTACCAATTTTCGATATGGGGATACTTTTTTGAGAATAATGAATAGTTTCATATCGAATCCCTGAAGTTTCAAAATTTTGACAGACTTTACCCAGTTTTAACACTGGGATCAAATTCTAAGAAATGGGAAAATATTTCAAAACTGGTGCCTATAGTTGATGTGAATTGACACTTTACGCCCAGTTTTGCATTTCGGTTAAAGTTTCACATTTGAAGTTGTTTTGGTGCTACGGGTCCTTGCATATTTTTTAAATTATTAGTTTATACCTAGTTCATCGAATTTTAAGTCAAATGCGGTCTTGGAAGGAACATACAAAAATTGTAATATTTTTTGGATTTTTTGAATTTATGCAAAATGTTTATGTCATGTGTCAAGGGGGAGTTTTCTATGGAAAATTCCAAATTGAGCACTTTCTCATTTCCTTTTCGGTTTATTAATCATTTATTAATTATAAAAAGGATGATATATTTGAATATGAGACTTCTAAAGTTTTGGATTTTTCATATTACGTGGATTTGAAGACCGATTTGACCTTGAAGGGTTTCGACATAATGAAGATTTTTAGGGTTTGTTTTTATACTGAAATTTGGGTAATTGATTTATAGATATTTGGTTACTCGAACTTACCTTTTTATGCTTGAATTGTAATTTCTCACACTCTAGAACCTGGATTAGAAAATCATTGAAGAATTGAAGATTTGATGCTCATTTCCACATTTGTCACTCTTGAGGTTTCGTTCGTCAAGTTGCTCTTTTTGGATGATTGACGTCAGGTCATCCATTCCTAACTTTAAGAGGGAGAATGTTAGGGTGCAAAGTTATATATGGATTGACTTGAGAAGAACCACTTGCATATGTGATTGAAGGCTTGTAACATTAGAGAGAGGGAGAGACAGAGATAGATAGATAGACAGATCCAGAGACTGTGTGGGTGAGAGAGAGAGAGAGAGAGAGAGAGAAAGAGACAAAGAGACTTGTTAGTACCTATATATAGTGGGTGCATACCATTTGTAGAGCGTGCTTTAGAGATGTAGTTCAGAGAAAGATTTTAGTGAGTTAATTATGTGGACTAGATCTAGTACAATTTTGTAATCCCCTCCTGATTATCGAATACATCATTTAGCACCCAAATGATCGTGTTCTTTGTGTTCTTACAGTTCCGGATGCCAAATTAAATCCTCATAATTCACTACATTTGGTATCATCATAAACATTCAAGGACTTATTGCTTTAAGAATAAAGTTCAAAATTGGTTCTTTTGGTATGAAAAAATATGGATAGGGTCCAAAAGGTTTTCAATTTCCTTGGAAGGTCCAAAATCAAAAAAAAAAAAAAAAAAATTCTGTGATTTTGGTCTTGAAAAACCTAAACAAACTATTATGCCCTTTTAACTCCCATTTTATAGTTTCTATATCTACTATAACACTAATTTAATTTAAAAATAATAGTAAATTAGAAAACTATATACCCTACCCACCACATCCATCGTACCCTTCTCTCTCTCTCTCTCTATCTATCTATCTATCTATCTCTCTTTCTCTCTCACTCCCTCTCCCTCTCCATCCCCCTATATCTTTCGCCTCCTCATTCTTCTAACCCACCTCCGGCGAGTCCCAACTTTTCACTTTTCATGATAAAATCACATCCAACCTCTCAAAATAAAGCTACTACAATCCCTTTTAATTTTCTGTTGTGGTCCTTAATTTCTAAAGAAGAACATAAGGGAGCTCATATACACATTCTATATGTGTGTGTCATAAACACAATAGAAAAAGAAAGGAATCACAAGATAAAGAAGAGAAAGAGAATCAGTACACGAGAAGATGCACATGTATTTAGTTGGCGTGTGGATTGATGGTGGGCACAACAATTTATCTTTAGAAACATGATTATGCTTTTTGTGGTTCACAATTTAGAGGTGATAAACCTTTTAAATCAAAGTGATCTTCGCGACCCACCATATTTCTTCTTCATTGTTGAGGTAAATCAATGCTTTTTGATACAATACATGTTTTTGATTTGGAAACTAGGATGGTACTAAAACTTGATTTTTTATTAGACACTCAGATATAAGGAAATGGGTTGGAGTTTCTCGAAGACACTCATACCTAACCAATGTGGTTTCTTATAGGTTTGATATTACTCTTCTTATAAAAAAAATCACCTTATATACTGAGAGTGCAAGAAGATGTGTGCGGACAAGCTTTAAAAACTCAAGTATTGAATTAACTTATGATCAATTTTTGCTACAAATATTCAAAGTCGAGTCAGGTCAGGTAAACCAGTCATGACTTGAATTAAGAAGTTCAACAAAGTATTCAAGTATGTAAGAGTGAGAATGAACAAATTAAAGAAAATTTAAGAATGGTTAGAACGACCGAGATAATGATTTGAATTGCAAGATACTTAGTATTTATGTGAAATAGAATGTTACGTAAGTGTTTTATTCCATGGAAATTACTTCTCCTTAAATAGTCAAGGAGTGATAAAAAGACAAACTAACAATACCGTGTGAAGTATGTAAATCTATGTTGTAACAATAAAATAATGATCTATAGATTCAAAACATTTTAGTTGAATCAAACAATAAGAACAAAGATTGAAAATGATTGAATTAGTTCTGAATGCTATATTGTCAATATCTTAGAAGACTTTGAGGAGAACTTCTCTATAAAGATACATAGGGCTACAAAAACATTAACCCTAAAATGATACATGCATACTATATTTACAGTCTAATCGTAGCACCATAATGACGGATGGACATGCCCAATCCGATAAAATAAAGACTAAAAACATGCATAATTAATTTTACACAACACAAAAAATAACACAACAATATCCCCCTTTGTGTCATATAATGAAAGAAGATTTTTCACAGATGTTGAAGAGTCTGAACCTTGAAAAGTTTCAACATTAATCTAAGCAAGGTATTTCGAACTCTGATATACCAGTTATCATGTCTGCGAAGCACTTTTTATCCGCAACGTAATTTTCTTTACATGCTTCTGATAACCCCAAAACCAATTACGTGCATGAAGTGGAATAAAGATGCTTGTCAAGCAAGAGAAAACATCTATGAATATTCACACTAGCTTTATCTCGTTGTTAGAACACCATACTCCAATTATCCTTTAGAATTCGACCCAACTTCATCTTGTCAAGGTCTTTCGGAGTTTATTTTGGCTGCACCATGGGTTTCTTTTAGAGTACTGCCATAATCTCCACATCCATTTTCCTAACTTCTTGAATGTAAGAGATCAACATCCTTTTCAGATGTGCCACAGTAGGTTGAATTTTTTTCATCTTTAGACAAAAGAATAAACAAGGAAATCCAATCATTAGGGTTAAGGAATGAAAAATCATCAAGAGATAATTCAAAGACTAAACCCCCAGATCCTCGAAAAACATTGAATTTAAAATTGATAAAGCTTTCAGTCTCATCAGGTCCAAAGACCTTCACAACTATAATCTTTTTCAAACTCCATGTTTGATATTGTTGCTTTCCATGTTTAAGATAAAAAGAGAAAAGTGAGTGATTAATGTAACTGTTCGACTCAGGAGTTGTCTCAATCCTTTAAAATAATGAAACATGAATGCCTTCAGAGTGATTGGAAAATTGAGTTGAGATTCCAAAATGTTATCTAGGTCAAAAGAAACAACTGGCTCCAACTAGCACATTTTCCGATTATCAATGGCTTCATTTAGTATCTGGTCCATGGATCAGGGAAGGAAAAGAGACTTTTGGGTTTCTTGAGTGACTTGGGCATCATGGTCCTCTCTTTCAGCTGCATCAGCTTCTTTGCAATTCGTAAATTCTCATCAATCTCTTTGTCACAAGATTTGATTTTGACTTGAGCTTCTTTAGATAACTCTTCTTCATCCTCCTCATCATCAACCAACCTGCCTTTTTTCCTTTCAATCCCACCGCTTCATTATACATTGGATCATTTGACTTTGGAGGTGGTTTGTATCCAAGATATAGGATTGATCAGTGTTTTCTTGGGTTGATCAGCAGATGGCTTCTTAGCTTCTCCCCTTGTTTTGGAAAGGCGCCAGCTTCCAAAACATCATTGATCCAGTTAAGCATAGAGACCATAGGTTTGAGTTTATCGGCTAGATGTCATCAATTTGAAACTGTGACCATCGAATCACAAGTTTCGACAAGAATTCCCAAAAAAAGATTCACATCGGTGACACAAGTTTTAAACACCACCTTTTCGGATTTTAACTAATCAATTTCCTTTATGACATGAGAGAGGTGGATTGAAAGAACTTTCACCTTTTCATCTTTGACGAGAAGCTTATCCATGATGGAATTCTCATAGCCAAATCTTCTTGAAGCTTCTCAATTTTTGAAACGATAGAGGCACTCATCTTTGTATTTTGCACTTGGAGCTCTGCACGAACCTTAGATAAAGCTGTTGTCTCTGTTTGGAGTTTGTTCTCGAGATTGGTAATCACCTTGTTTGCAGCATCCGTGTTTTTATTATAGGAAATCTAAAAGTCCTCCATAAATTGAGTGACATTAGCAAGTAGTGCTTTGTAGTTTGTTCTCTGTTTGGAGTTTGTTCTCGAGATTGATAATCACGAATATTATTTATTGAATTTTCCACAACTTCGGTAGAGGCATCAAGACTTTTGGCATACTCCTTGGTGAAAGTCTCAATTAGTGCTTTGACAGTCTCGTAGGAGTATTTAGTGCTTGAAGAAGTTTTTGAAGACTCAAGTAGAGTATCCAACTTTTCATTGAGGGATTTGAATTTACCCTTAATCATAGGAGCATGTTTGTAATCATTTGGTTGTTGAACGTTTAATGGACTGAAGTAGAAATCTTGGAAATCATACTGATCATCACCAACCCGTATCAGGATCATAGTTATGTAAGGGTGAATTGGGAGTGAAATCATCACCAAAAGTGACACCAAAAGTGACACCAAAAGTGACACCAAAAGCACCTACCCCGATTTCAAATATGTTGACAGTTACTGGTGGTGTACTCATGGTGATAGGTGTAGTGGTTTGAGTACAAATGTGATCTGGAGAAGATGGAAGAGTAAGGCCGTGAAAGAAATCTTCTATTAAAGGAACAAAGGTAGGCATCAAAAAAGTTACATGTGGATTGGAGTGAGTAGGAGATGGTTCCGAGATGATTGGTTGCGAAGTCACAGTTGTATCTTTTGTCTTTCGCTGGACTTGCTCTATTCTCTAAACTTTGGAAATAGTGTGAGACTCCAAATCCTCCTCGAAAATTGGAAAAGGAGACCTAGGCTTCCGAGAAACCTTTTTGACTTTACTCTTTCGAGTTTGAGCTGTCGGAGGGGACAACCTTCGTTTTTATTTTTCCTCCCTTTTTGGGCTTTTCTCCTTCTTCAAGTGCCTTTCATGGATCTTCAGGTACAAGACAAACACTAGGCACAGACTTCTTTCTATAATCATTGATGACTGCATTATCAGTTGGAACATTTAAGATTATAGCTTTGTGAATTGAACCAACAAAGCTAAATTTGGTGTGATCAGAAACCATGAAGTTGGAGATGTGCAAACCAGGGATTGTAGCAAGAACATATTTTTATTTACTTGAATCTGAAGACGATCAATAGCCATTTTTACAATAACTGATCAAAATCTTTCACCTTAGATTATTAAATGCCTCAATGAAGAATGAGTGCTCTGAACCAGATGTGCCCAAAGAATAGACCCATAATCTAGGTTAATCCCCTTGTAAAGATCGTAGATGAGTGTGCAGAATAGCTTGCTTATACTGTCTGAGCTGGTGTCACTTTCAAAAAATCTTGTGGGGAATAACATAAAAGTCTATTCCACACCATTGGAAGATTTGGCTTTCTGAACTTGGACAGCAGAGTCAGATTCTCAGGATATCACATCTTATAGAACATTTCAAGAATCGTTGATGAAGAAATTGTTTCAGGCTCGACAAGATCAGCAGAAGCAGGAAATCTAGATTTGGTGATAGAGGTTTATGAGAATCAACCTCAAAAGTAATGAACGCTTCGCTCTGGTTGTGGTTGGTAGTTGAAAACTCCTTTGACAGATGAATAAGTGGTAGAGGTTTTATGAGACTCAGATTCTGGTTAGGTTTGATGTTGAGTATCACAGTGGAATAAGTTTGATCAACAACAGAGTGAGTCTTAGACGAAGCGGCCATGGATGCAGTTGGAGAAGAAGACGATTAGTGCATAGAGAAAAGGGTATTTGCGTGAGAAATTTTGAAAGTGGTGAGTAAAAAATCATCATTTTTTCCTTAAATAAGGTGTGGTTGGAGAGAGAAAGCCACCTGTAAGACGGTCCATTTCCCTAGAAAGGCGCCTAAAAAGTGTGACTAACAGGCGTGATCTCAGGCGATGTAACTGACATGCATGACTTTAGAAATGTTTGAAAACTTCATGTGCCCAAATTGAAAATGTATCCCTTAAATGTCGCCATTTCTGTTTTGCACATTTGTAATTCAACTCCATTCATCATAACCTGTTCTCATAAGTGAACATAATCTTTTGGAGTTTAGAACCAGACTTGTGGAAAATCACGAGGATTTTTGTGCAAGAGTATGCCAAAGATAAACAAATAAAACAAAATATATATGGGATTCTATGATGTCAATAAAAAATTAACACAAAAGCAAATGGATCCCGAGCAATGATCTCTTCCTTCGGAGTCAAGAGAGACTCCGAAGTGCTTGTATCACTTTCCGTTGAATTACGATCATCTATTTATTGAGAAATAGTTAAAGGCTTTTTTTCATTAGGATTTAATGGGTGTCTTTGCTTCAACAAAACTAGACAACTCAACATAAGTCTGAAAGTATAGATGCAGTAGTTGTCTGACCAGTGTAGCCATAATAACAAGCATGCTTTCGATACATTTAAATGGCTAGACAAAATCATATCTAAAAAACCCTGGATCTATTGTGAAGAAATGTCATAGTATGAGAGCCAATCAGATCACGCAAAAATAAAAATAATGAGATTTCAATGTACAAACCACGAGGGTTGAATTTCCTTAATTACATGGTGAAAAATATAGAACTATTAAATGTTCACTGTCAATACATAAGTAGGATTCAGATTTTGGGTTTCACTCAAATTGTGGTGACAACAATTTAAAGATTATAAACACATAATTTGTGTAACCATAAACCTTAGTGGGGATTTCTGAGAGTCTCATGGGTTACAAATGTGAAAGTGAACTTGATGGAGAAAAGATAAGCTTATTTCGAAGAAAAAAAATGTACCTCTATTATATTGTGACTGACTAAGGAATCAACTCTGAACTCAGTACGACAAGAGTAAGGATGCTCAATGACTTATGTGAATATTAGCTTGATTGGGAAGAAATATCTAGAGTGAAAGTTTCATTAAGGCTGCAATATATAGTCTCAAAGGCTTTGCTTAACATGCAACAACATGCTTCTAGGGACACTTAGCTAATACATAGAATCAGAGTTATATACCTGCCCCCATCATTCCAAATGGGGGTGATGAAATAATACGTCAGATAAAACGAATTTTAAAAATAAGACAAAAATAAACATATATATATATATATATACACACACACACACACACACATTTGGAGTTTCTGATTTTCTTAAAAGATAAAACAGAAACAAGAAAGTAAATATTTTTGTATTTTGGATTTTCTTGAAAAAGAAATAAAAACATAAAACAAAAATATTGTTTTTTATTTTGAAATTTTTCTAAAAAGGAAATAAAAATAGAACATAAAATACCGAAAATACATAATATACAAAGGATACATGATGATTCGAGTCATGGATGAATAGTAGACTCCGAGGCGTTGTGAGAGCTCAGACCAATTCAGAGCGTGAACACTGACTTATGAGTACCTCAGAGGGTTCGGACTGGTTCAGAACTTAAGTGATGCATTCGGATTACGAAGATGGTTTTGGAACAGATTTTGCTTCTATCATTCCTAAGCCTTGTAGAATTCGATTGAAAGTTGTTTCAGGTAAGGATTTCGTAAAGATATCAACAAGTTGATTAGAGGACCTTACAAAATGTACTTCGACGTTCCCATCTTGTACATGATCCTTTATGAAATGATACCTCAATGCTATATGTTTCGTCTTGGAATGATACACTGGGTTGTGCCAAATCCGAATAGAACTTTTTGACTAAAAATAAACTAGAATCCTCTTCATGTTTGTGCCATAATCTCGAAGTTGGCTTTGGATCCAAACAACTTGTAAAGTGCATGATGCAACTGTGATGTATTCAGCTTCTACAATAGATAGGGATACACAAGGCTGTTTCTTTGATTACCAACTAAGAAGTTTACCATCAAGAGACTGACATTCCCCAGAAGTTCCTTTTCGATCGAGGCTGCATCCTCCAAGATCAACATCTGAAAACGCTTGCACAAAGAATCTAGATCTTGAAGGATACCAAATTTTGTGTGAAGATAATATTTTGAGATATCTTAGAATATTCTTCACAACTGTCATGTATGGTTCACAACGGTTTTCCTGAAACCTAGCACAATAACAAACAACAAACATTATATATGGTCGACTAGATGTTAGATACATTAAAGATCAAATCATTTGCCGATAGAGTAATATCCACTACATGCTTGTCTAAGGACGGTGTTAGCCTTGCTTCTAATGCCATCAGTACCTTGACTAGTGAATCTCCTACCATTTTGAATTTGGCATGTAATGACTGTGACAACCCAAAATTTATTCCGTCACTGTAACCCACTTCCGTTAATAAATTTTATTTTTATTATTAAGGTTTTCGTTAACTTTTAAGTTATGTAAATCCATTTGGGTTATTGTCGTAATTTCATACGTGTCCGAAAACGAAAAATCACGCAAAATACCCGGTGTGCGGTTGATGTTAGGTGGACACTCACCCAGGCTGTAAACTCAACCCTATATAAGATTTGAGTAGTCTTCAATTCAACATTTTTCTCACCATAGATCTTTCTCTCTCTACTCTCTCTCTACAAAAGTTGGATTTTGATCAAGAAAACACCCTTTCAAGCTTCATAACAGTAAGTAAGCCCTCCTAGCTTGTTGTTTAGCTTAGCATACTTGCAAATTCATGGTTTAACCACCCAAAAACCTCAAGAACATGAATTTACGGTTTGGGAACATCCTAAAACCTTAAACACTCTAAAAGGGGGTTTTGATGCCCCAAAACCTTTCCAATGATTGGCTAATGCTTGGCTAATGACCTAGAAACTCGCATGAATGATCTCAGAACCCCAAAACATGAAAAGAAAGGAGTAAACATGTTTTTATGGTCGGGGAATATCCCAAAACCATAAACACCTTCTAAGGGTGTTAAAATGCCCTTAACACCTTCCATCACTTGAATGGGTGGCTAGAACCTTGTATGCTTACCCTAGAAGCACCAAACAATGCAAGAAAGTGACAAACATGAGTTTACGGCCGTAAACGCATGTGTTTACGACCGTAAACTCACCAATGGAGCCTTCAAAAACCGTAAACTCCTATTAAGGTCCATTTCAATCCCCAATCACTTCCATAGCCATTGATTCAACCCTTGGACCCTTCCTTGAGTGAGATAAGACCTCTAAACACCCCATGGCACCACTACCCTGAGTTTACGGCTGTAAACTCATGGGGATATGGTCCAAGAACTGTAAACAGCCCTAAGGGCCTTCACTTGAAGAGTAAACTCCGTAATGAGGCCATACACTCCTTAAATACAACTCGTATCACCCCTAACACTTGAAATAAAGTGTTTTCATGCATTAGAGTGTATTTACTTACTTAATTAGTGATTAAATAACTAATTAGATACAATTATGCATCACTTCATGTTACATAGGATCCTCGTGTGTGTTCAAGTCCTCACTTAACACCTAACATTCCTACCCGACACTTCCATCCATTCACTGCAGGTGAGTTCATACCCATACACCTTTTTCCAAGTTTTTCATGTTTTCAGGGGGGAATACAAGCAAATGTACAAAGGAACTTGTACTCAAAACCTATTATTTCATATGAAATGCTTACATGTTTAGCATGCTTTTAACACAAAAAACCGATTTATCAACCGATTAAGAAATTAACTTGTAGAGTTAGTTTTCAAAACTAAAACAAGGAAACTTGTGAATCTCATTATAAAATGTTATATTTTATGTTATTCTTTATAGTTTACAAAGGATTCATGCCAATCATAAAACGGGATTTTCCATACTATTACTTGTAAATTCGTTTTTCTTAAGATTGGAGACACGTCCTCGGTAACACTCCAGAGAGATACGCGAGTGGAGGACCGACCCTATAACCAGAATCTCTCGGATGGAGAATGTGACTTTTGTCTATAGATCTATATGGGACTGACTACCCCGCATCTTGCTGCTAACTACAGTGGGACCGACAGGTCTACGGGTGAGAAAGTCATATAATGATACTGGCCCCGTTACGTGCCATATCCAATTTATTGTATGGTTATGGAACTAGCAACATAGATAATGGAGATTTACTTTTAGTAATAATGAACCTAGTGAATTAACCTCAAAGTAATAACTATTTTGATTACTAGAGGGTATCAACAATACCCTTAGGAATTAATTCACTACCATTAGTTTTATGTGTATATTGAAACTAATGTATCTCATCGAGGATAACCGAGTCTTCAAGGAAACTTCACCTACGATACAAGTATGGTAGATACTTGTACACATCATTTCCGGATCGATAACCAACCATTGACATATAAGGAAAATATGGGTTTTTCCTGCGATAACTTAACTTTTCATAAACAGGCTATTTAACAAATGGATAACCAAACTTCTTTTATAAGAAAATATAGGATTTTCTTGGATAACAACTTTTAATGAAATCAAAGGAACATTTTCTTTTACCTGAACTCAACTACTTATGAACTCACCAACTTTATGCTGATATTTCTAAAATTGATTGTATTCTCAGGTCAACGTTAGATAGGTACTTCGATCACTTTTGGAGAAGACGGAGCATATAGGAGTCTCGTCTTTACTTTTGATTATATGTTGATGTGTGTGTGTGTGTGTATATATATATATATATATATATATATATAAACTACGTTTTTAATGCTTGTAAAACAAATGTAAATATTCTTATGTAATGTAATGGTTGTGATTACTATGCTTACTATGTACAATGGTTATGATACTACGCATGACGTCCTCCGCCCCGAAACTTTTACGCCGTCGGTTTCGGGGTGTGACAACGACTTGTTGTAGGCTTCTTAGTTGATGAAAATCCCCTCCAAACTTTGTCTAATATTTAAACTAAGGAAAAAATTATTAGGACCCATTGAGCTCATCCAAAAAGTTAGTCTCCATCATCTTTCGGAATTCAGATATCAATCTAGGATTGGTTTATCCTAAAATGATATCATCAATAGATTTGGACGATCATCAAACGGTTACCATCATTCTTATGGAAAAAGGTTGGGTCGATAGAGCCTTGTTTAAACTTTGATTGTTTTAAGAATCCAATAAGGCTTTCATACCATGCTTGAGCAACATGTTTTAAACCGTGCACTGCCTTATTCAAGATATAGCAATGGTGTGGATTTTCTCGTTCATGAAACATGGTGGTTGCTGTACGTAGACCATTTCCAATAACTCACCATTCAAAAAGGCACATTTAACATCCATATGATAGACTTCAAAATTCTTATGAGCTGCATAGGAAAAAAAAAGAGAACAGATTCAAGCCTTGTAAATGGTGTGAATGTTTCTTTGTAGTCTATGCCTTCTTCCTGGCAGTATCCTTTTACAACCAACCAAGCTTTGTTCCGGATGGCATTGCCTTCCTTGTCAAGCTTATTCTAAAACATCCATTTTAAATTGATCATTGACGCATCCTTCAGAGTTGGAATCAGTCTCCATAATTTGTTGCGTTCAAACTCATTTAGCTCTTCCTACTTAGCCTGCACCCAATCAAAGTGATCAAGAGCAATCTTTACATTATTGGGCTCAATTTTATAGAGAAACGAATTAAACATGCAAAATTCCATATTTGAAAATAAGGCAGTTTGAATCGCCTTTTGTTGAGCTCTCATGAGAACTCCTGAAGTTGGTGCTGACTTGAGTTTTCGGATGATCTTTGGTCCATTTGGTCAATGATGGGTAGTTTGGATCATAACTTGGGTCCAATTCGGCATTCACATCTTCAAATTTTGATTGATCATCAGATTCATTATTTTTATTCTCATTCCCCCCTAGGAGTTTGTATGTGAATCAATTTTCATAATAGGATTCTCCCCTTGGATCAGAATATCAATACTGAATTCAGGGTTTGAATTCCCACCCCCCCTCAACAGATGTATTTAATCTAGGTTGAAGTGAAGTCTTCCCCCTGGAATGTAGTATTATTAGGTTGTGTTTGGGGTGGAACTTCAGAAGTCTTCGAAATATGAATGAGAAATTCAGGATCCTTCTGAATTTGTGGTTCAGATTCGAGATCTTTTACAACATTGTCGATGATCTTCTTTAACTCATCCTCTTAATTATCCTGAACATTTAATTCATAGGAGATGGCTTCCTCAAGCTCATCAAACAAATTTATGATTTCCTCATACAATTTCATCAGAGGAATCGTTTGAGAGGGCGTGGATGGAAAAATCTCTTCGGACGGGCTTTTAGACTTCTGATACTTCTTAAGATAGTTGTTGTTAAAAGTGACATAGTAGGTCTCTTCAATTCTTTTGCATTTCTTGGTTAGAACCATATATTCCTTAGAGGTAAGAGAATACCCTAAGAAGATTCCTTTATTGGCTTTCACTTCAAATTTGTTCCTTTGCTCTTTGGAGTTGAAAATGAAACACCTGGAATCAAAAACATAAAAGAGCTTAATGTTTGTTTTTCATTTATTACGAACTTATAAGGGGTGATTGAGAATCGTTTGTTAATCATGGAGCGATTCTGAGTAAAGTAGACAGTTCCTATCACATTAACCCAAAAATAGATTGGTATGTTCGCAAATGAAAGCATGGTCCTTGCAGCTTCGCAAAGAGATCATTTCATCTTTCAACGACTCCGTTCTGTTGAGAAGTGTAAGGAGCAGAGAAGTTGTGAGCAACTCTCTTTCCAGTCAGGAATTCTTCAAACACTTGGTTTTTGAACTCATAACTGTTATCACTGCGATTGTTTCGAACCGGCTATCACAATTGCAGTTCGATTAGCTTGATAAAATCATTTAGCCTCGAGGTTGAATTTGATTTCTATTTAAGAAAGTAAACCCAAGTAAATCGAGAAAAATAATCTACAATAAGCAAAATATACTAGTTACCACCAACACTCTGAATGGAAGATGGGCCACAAAGATCAATATGTAAGAGTTTAAGTGGCTCAATAATTTTTTATTGATAGTTGTGAAGTGACTCTTCCAACCTTGCTTTCCAAGTTCAGAAGCTACACACATATATTCTTCGTTATACTTCAGAAGAGGGAGTCCTCGCAAAAGGTCTCCAAGAACGATTTTGTTAATGTCCTTGAAATTTAAATGCAAGAGCCTTTGATGCCAAAGAAACTATCATCATAAGATGCTTTCGATAGAAGGCAAATATTTGGCTTCCCGATTATTGGTTTAATGTTCAAAGGAAAAAACTCTCCCTTTCTTTTACATTTTAATAACACCGCCTTTGTTTTCTTATCAATTAGTTCAGATCGTTCATCATAAAAAGAAACCTTCAGCCTTGTACTTACACCATTTGAGAAACGCTTATTAGGTGACGTTGTAGGCCCTCTACATAGGCTACTTTCCGAATATAGAATTATACATTTGTGTGATGGGTTTTGAGCATTCTAACACTTCCTAAGTGTACATGCAACCCTAACAAACCTTGGATCTATGTTTGTCTAATTACATGCAAAATTTGGTTTCCAAGGTTCATAATCCTATCTAGCATACATGGGGAACTTTTATCTTAAAAGGATGGCTAGAACTAGATACCTTGTAGTTGATTTTGATTCCTTGAAACCTTAAGAGCCTAGCACCCCAAGTGTGATGCATCAAATGCTTCACACAACACCAAATGCTTTTGGAATGATTTTTGATAGATTGCACACACTCTAAAAATCGGCCTAGCCCTCTTCTTTCTTAGTGTAGCCGATTTTGGTGGATAGTATGTCCCTTATATATTGTGACACATTTCGGGTTACATCATGTAAACCCTAATGTGTCATGACTCTTCATTTCCATGACCCATGGGTTTATAACTCCCATGGAGCATCCTATGGGTTTAACCCAACTTGATAATCCATGGAACCTCTTAGCCCACTATACAAGTTGTGGATGATTTACACAATCAATCCATATATTTAATTAGTCATCTTTTGATAACTTAATTAATTCTAAATTAATTCTTGATCAAAATAATTAAATAATACTATTAATATATTAGAACTTATTATATATTAATAAACCACAAGTGTTATTTCTCTCATTTAGTCTATCCAATTGCTTGGTGCCATGCAACCCAAATGGACCATGCCGGGTTGGGTCAAGTACATACCAGAAATAGTTATGGACTTAGACACCTTATCCAACAGTCTCCCACTTGGATAAGTCTAATAACTATAACTGAGAAGATGATGATACGCCATTTACGATAAGTGATCATATAATCCTCTGCTCTAGATATCAGCCGGACAAATACATGGAACAATGTCTTACTTATTGTCCAGCAGTTTGTTTGCTGATTTTCGATTTTTTTGACAAAGAACTTAATTCAACACATTAACTTAGTTCTGATCGGGCTCGATACATAGGACAAAACGAAATCATCGAGGGGCCCAGATATCAGCTTCTAATCCAAGAAGGAACAGATAAACTTCGACTCATATGTTTGTTCTACCACTCATTGAATTATACACAAAAGGTCGTTTTATAACATCAAGTTACCAATGCGTTTATGTACAATCAATGCATAACCAACTCATAAGTAACAAATCATATCTCTATGTTTGAAGACTTATATGATATTACTGTCTCACGATCACTCGAGATAAATTCCATGAAGTGATTCCAGTGAGTGTGGGTTGAGTCCAATGCTCAAACTTATGAGCACTCATGAATGTTGTAGCCATGTCCAACACCTTAGACCTCTACAACCAATCATGACAGTCTTGATTCATACCTACTTCCGACATATGACAAACTGTCGAGGTTCGAATAATATGATATACCAAACATAATTATTCCAGAAGTCAAAACATGCAAAAGAAATATAATAAACGATCGACAAGAGATATCAACACTTTACTCATAAATAAAACACATTTTATTCATCATCTAATGTCAATTACACTTTACAACTTTTGAGGTTATCTAAATACTAAATCTAATATCATCCTTCAGCCCTATGCTCCGAGCATGCGGGAGATGCTTAACCCGAGTCAGTCCCTTCGTGAGGGGATCTGCTGGATTCTCATCCGATGATACCCTCTTTGCTACGACGAGTCCTTCTTCTATTCGATGTCTGATGAAATGGTATTTTATGTCGATGTGCCTGGATCTCCCATGATCCCTTGGTTCCTTGGTTCCTTAATAGCTGGTACAACTCCAAGGTCTCCAATGAAGTTCTTCAGCTATATCGCCTCCTTTTCTACCTCGCTCGCTGCTATATACTCTGATTCGCAAGTTGAATCAGCCACTGTCTCTTTCTTGGAGCTCCTCCAAAAATTTCTCCTCCGTTTAAGGTAAAGACCCAGTGTAACACCGTAATTTTTTTCCAAATAAATTTTTGAAAATTTCAAATAGTTTATCCCTTTAACACTTTTCATAAAAATCCCATTTGTTTAAGTTGCAATACAAAACTCTTTTGTTCAATCAATTAATAAACCAGGATCCTCAAAACAAACGCTTCCCCTGGTGTGTACAATCGAGCCGGTGTCATCCTGTGAACCTTAGAAACTTGAAACACATAACACAAAACACTGTAAGCACGAAGCTTAGTGAGTTCCCTAAAGTACCACACATAACACATACTAGCCACTCAAGGCTATAACTCGGTGGGCCATTGGGCCCTAACTCTATGGACCCTCTGGTCCTAACTCTGTGAACCTTCCGGTTCTAACTCTGATATACTCTGATATACACATGGCATAAATCATATAGAAATAATGCAGTGCAACACATCACATAAATAGCATACAATAACTCTGTCACATGACTCTAGTTACCACTCAAGGTAAAGTATAGTGAGAAGACTCACCTGCTACTGCCGACTGAAGAACAAGATCACGCTGCTCCGACCACCGGTATGAACTCCACCCCTAAATCACCGAAACCAATAAATACCAATAACAACAAAAATAGCCCTTGAAGTCAACTGGTCAACTCTTGGTCAAAGTCAAAGTCCTCAGTCAAAGCCAACCCTCCTGACTGACTCAACTCACCAAGTCAACCCGCTGACTCGTCGAGTCCCAATGCTCTGAAACTCCCATAACACGACTAAACTCGACAAGTCTCCCCAAGACTCGCTGAGTCCCATAACTCTAAGTCAAACCGTACTCAACTCACTGAGTCATCCCTTGACTCACCGATTCTCAGCTTAACCAGAAAAGTTTAGGACCTCATGACTAGACTCACCGAGTCCAACAACAGACTCACCGAGTCCAAGGCTATCTTCAACCAACTCGCCGAGTTGTTCTTCCAACTCGCCGAGTTTCTGCCTATCTTCATGCAACTCTCCGAGTGTACCCATGTGACTCGCCGAGTACCACTAGTTCTTAACCTATATAGAGGCTTTCCAAGCCATGCAGGGTCTCCAATTCATAGATCTACTCTTATACAAGCCATCCATCATGTAAAGTGGCAAACTTTACGTGAATCCAAGGAGATCTAAGTATAATACACTCTTGGGCTAAGGTTTGGGGCTAAAAGACTTCATCAACAGCTCTTGATCTTCAAAGATCTCTTTAGCAAACACCCCTTCAAGATCCAAATGTTCTCTAATTCTCTCACAACGAATATTAGGGTTTCTGGACTTCAAGGGAGATCAAAAAGGCTGGCGAGAGGGTATTATGTTCTTTATATAGGGCTAAATCCCTAGGATTAGGGTTTTCTCCACACAGCACCAACTCGCCGAGTCCATCCACTAACTCGGCGAGTTGGCCACTAGACACGCGAGCAGAATCACGACCCTACTCGTCGAGTCTCCCCATGGACTCGCTGAGTTGACCATTCACATTTTCACTTTGAACCCTGAACATTGCACCCCTGAACTCGGGATATTTCAATTCTCCCCCACTTAAATTAGGCTTCATCCTCGAAGCCTGCGGCAACACAACTCCAGAAACTACTCTCGCAATGTACCACCTGGCATTAACCAAACCAGGTTCCTTAAAACACTACCACTGAAACCCAAAAACTAACTCTTCCCCTGCGGTGCCCAGACCACCGCCTCGTCCTCTGATACCCACACATATCAACCAATTATCACTCCATGATACTTCACTCGCTCCAAATCACAACGATCGCTTGACCCTTACACATCTAGACATCACCCTGGACCATCGGGTTCTGACCCGGTACCAAACTGCTATCCTTTTCCGTGATTAGCATAACCTTTATCGAATTCACTTCTGGGACTCATCCCACTTTCAATCCAAATCTAACTCTTTTATTTTCCGTGCTGACAAGATGACCCATCCTTCAGCTCCTGAACAGCTCTCCTGAGCTCTCATCTCCAATCGCATACACATGCTGAGCCTGCTCTACATCCTCAGGTTGGAAAAACCCGACATACTGACGATAGCATCAGACATCCCCAGGATGAATTACCACTATATACATAACCTCCTAATCACAACCATACTTAAATCCAAGGCTCTATTCTTTCATTTCTTCCGAATGCGCTTCCATACCACTGGCACAAACATAGTGTTCCACCACCATACTCTTAATCATCCATTCTCACTACGGCTTTCACTTCCGTGAACCAACACTCCTCCTGGAGTTACATACCTTTCTCATTCCTTACCCAAGGAAATCTACTTGTCTACCTTTCCACTTCAAACAAGTGTCACGGTGCTCACACCCCACTCCATGTATCGCACATGCTTTGAATCTGCTCACAAGGACTCTCAGGTCCATGCACCACCTCTTCCCATTAAATGGGGGTCCGAAACCTAATCCTATACAACACCTCAAAGGGTGGCATACCAATGCTCGAATGATGGATGTTGTATAGGAAAACTCAGCCAAGAGTATATACGTGTCCCAACTCCCTCTGAAATGTAATACACATGCCCGAAGCATGTCCTCGAGTGTCTAAATCGTCCGCTCGCTCTGAAGTGTCCTCAGACATCACCATGATAAACTCTTGCTCATTTCTCATATCCCACTTCGATACTGAGCAATAGGTTAGCTTCGGACTCCACAGCTGAACCTCCAAAGATCACCTATAACATGATCCAAAATATCCCACTAGCTTCATCCCCGTGACCACTATCTCGGCCTAGTGACTCACAAGTCACGAAATTCTCTTTTCCTCATACGAAAAATACAATCCAACCGAGGATCAACTCAACTCTGACCTCCAGTTATGCCCTTGGTTCAACCACTAGGCTCCAAAAACACTATACTAAGGCTACTTAAGCCTAAAACTCTTCTGCATCATACCCTAATCGGGGAACACTCCAACCTCACACTCTATTGTCGTCTAGTGAGTATTACGGCTCCTCGCTATAACATGAAATCCTCTGATTAGTGAATACTATGGCTCCCCGTAGCACCACAACACCAACTAGCTATTGAGTACTACGACTTCCCATAGTACCACGACTCCCTCTCTCTGACTTGTGAGTACTACGGCTCCCTGTAGCATTACAACATCCTTTAACTAGTGAATACTACGGCTCCCCGTAGCTTCACCCCATACTCTCATTGTCATCCCAAAGACACACTACATCCACTAACTCATGCTCCGTAGACTATCGTACATAGATACACACACTTGTCCCACATATGCATCACAAACTCGGGCGGCAACCGTTATAACAAAAATACTTACCTCTGCGGAGATCCCCTTTGTTAAATAATGCCTCTTGATGTTAATACCCGAAGGGCTCCCACTGGAATCGAAAATACATAATTCACCAGTGGTTGTCTCCCACTGGAATCTAAATAACTCCGAGATCGGGACATTATTCCCGGTCACCACAGAACACCATTACAGGACACCACGATGTTGTGCCTCTACCACTGATCTCCTACTCCCAGCACCATACAGATACGACAATTCGTTCCCTCTGAACTCCATAAATAATTCTCCTTTTTACCCAATGTGCAACTTCAATGTAACCAAACACTCAATTGGAATACAAAGAAAGCGCTAACGCTTCAGAACACGTTGGTGATCCTCCAAAACCCTTTTTCCCCTACTGCTCAAATCCAAGCAAGAATACACATTCCGTCCTGGAAATTAACTGCTCGATAATCTTCTATCCAGAAGTTCTCAACCTTCCATACCATCATTACGAGTCTTCCCTTTGAAACAGCCCTGGCCACCACCAGATTCCTAATTGTTTGCCAGCTACCGAGGAGACACCCATCCTTTCTCAGACACATACCACATGCATTATCTCGCTCTGCTCCTTTCCTTGATCATCAATGACCCTGGCCTAATGAATTCGAGTCGCAGATTTCTGTATCCAACCCCTAACCTCTCTTGCACAAATCTCTGGTTCCCTCAATAACATACCCGGTTCTCCCGCACTTAGGGTTCGAACCATCACCAATTCACGCACACACCATCCCACAGACTGCTTCCACTAGCAATATCGCACCTGCCCTTGGAAGGAGCTACGAAACGCCCGATAATCTCCTTTAAAGAGATCAAGCAACCTCAAATACCCTGAATCTTAGAAGAAATCCTTAGGAACTTCTCATCACGACTGACTCTAGTCGTTCAAAGTCTCATACCATCCCAATACCGAACATCTCAACTATCCAGTAATATCACCTACTCTTAGACCGAAACAATAAATCATCGTACTCCTCAACCTCAACTTCTCAACCCAAGTTCGAACACTTGAAGCATCACAAGAACAGAGACTCAACTTCCATACTTAATATCCATCATAGCCAGAAGAGTCGCCTCCCTGATATACTCGTCTGGATTGTCCACTGATGCCGCTACCAAACGCCCTACTATACTCAAATAGGGTGCAATGTGGTCCTTGACCACCTCAGTCCAAACCGACTTCCTGCTCATGATATATCCTTACCTCGCGGAAGACGTGCTTCTTGATACTCTGGTGGAAATTCGTCATAAATGCCAATCCGCAGGGTTTTAGTACTAAACCCCAAAACCGAAATCTCACGTTTCTCCTGTTTCCCACAGAAACATAAATAGCACCCATCAGATCACAGAAGGTGACATCTCCTTCATTGACTGATCGCTCACTGTGTAACAACCCGAAATTTTCATATCATTTATTGTAACTCTTTCGTAGTACAATTCGCGCATCCAATCGTCATTCCAAATTCGATTTCCGATCTTCCGTATAATTAAGTCATTATTTAGTACACATTTAAAATGACTTAATGGGTGTCTTAATACATTTAGACATCATTTTAACACCCAACTTTAGTGATCGGAATATTTCTAAAAATTACCGTATCGGGGTACGGTAACTCAATCGGGTACGGCCAAAAGCCTCGTCTAACGTCGGTATCGGGTAAAATTCCACCGTGTCCAAAACTTAAACACTATATAAATGTGTTTAAGACTTCATTTGAAGCCTTTGGTCAATTTACCATTAAACACTACCAACCTCTCTCCTCATCCAAGTTTAAGAGATCAAAACTCAAATTTAAGGCTTCAAATCTCTAAGGTACTTCCCCTAGCTTGTATTGTAACCTTCTTAGCCTTCAAATTCGAGTTCAAAGCATGATTTATGACTACATTCATGAGTTTACGTCCATGGAACCTTCATGGTCCGTAAACTCATATATCAGGGGTTTTTAAGCCCTAAAACCCCTCCTAAGCAATGTTAGACATTAGTAATGGCTTAATGACTTAATGGAAGGGACTTACAACAATTAAAACATTCATTTTAAGGGACAAAAGAGAGTTTACGGCCAAGACACATTCTTGGGCCGTAAACTCATATTCACCGGGTCACTCCAAACGCTCGTTTTGAGGCGTTTAACCTCATTGGAGTGTAATGTTCCATATGATTAGTGAAACTATACCTAATTGTATATATATGGACATTATTTCATTTTACATAGGAGCATCGCGAGTAATCAAACCCCGAACCAACATCTAGCATTCAAAACCGACACGTTTCCGAGTCCGGTGAGTTCATACCCCTACCCTTTTTCACTGTTTTCACTGTTTTCAGGGGGGAACGCAAGCAAAGTACAAGGAAATTCTTGTACTCAAAACATGTTTTCAAATGTGTGTTTCATATTTCGTATGCTTTTATAACTGATTACTACAACTGATAACAGATTGAACATACAGATCACGTAACATATATTTGTGAAATAGGTCTTTAAACTAGTATGTTTTACATATATTTCACAAATGGCTTTCCACATTTTATCAGTTAAAAGCATGGCATTAAAACATTTGAACATAATACCTGTACACTGTTTTGTCCTCGGTAACACTCCACACACATACGCGAGTGGAGGATTATCATATTATTACTGGTAAATTTGTTAATCTTGTATGATTGGAGACACGTCCTCGGAGAACACTCCACCGAGATACGCGAGTGGAGGACTACACCCATAACCAGAATCTCTGGTATTTAGAGAGCATGACTTGAGTGTATAGATCTATACGGGGCTGACTACCCCACACCTGACTGCTAGCTACAGTCGAACCGAAATGGTTCAAGGGTGACGAAAGTCATAAGTATGTGGACGACTTATTGCCACATGTGGACTACTTATTGCCACAGGTTTCGGTCTATTGTATGGTTATGGAACTCGCAATTAGGATAACAGAGATTTACTTATAGTAATAATGAATTACTTTATACATCTTTTACATCTTTCACTTACTGTAACTAACATTCAGGAAAGTACGGGACTTTCCTGGGGAAAACATGGAAACCAATCGCGATTACATCTGTTACATCGTTAACATCATTTACATTAGAAACCAACATACAGGAAAGCATGGGGCCTTCCTGGGTAACACTTACATAACTAGAAAGAGTAATAAACTAGATAACATTACATCTTTTACAATTTGTAACATACTATAAGGAAAGTATGGGACTTTCCTGGTAACACATGATAAGTAAACAGAACAGTTTAACCAGTCAGATAACCAATTTTACATTTTCACATGAGTAGACATGGTTTCAGTGTACAAACTTACTATACTTTACATTTGTGAAACAATAACCAACTTTTAAGAAAATACGGGATTTTCTTGGTGTACATAACATTTCAGAAACAGATGGGAAACCGATACATTTTCATAAAACAAAACCGCTTATGAACTCACCAGCTTTATGCTGATTTTCAAACCGCTTGTGTTCTCAGGTCAGCATTAGAACAGGTACCCGAAGATCCTTTTGCTCGAAGATGGAGTACATGGAGATCCGTTTCATTTTGTTTATATATACTATGTATCACAACTGTACAAACTTTACTTTTGAAACAACTGTAAAACTTTCTTATGTAATGTAATGGTTGTTTTACTTTACTTACTATGTGCATTGGATTTGATACTCAACGTGGAGTTAACCCCGGAAATGTTTCCGCCTTCGGTTTTCGGGGTGTGACAGATTGGTATCAGAGCCCTTGTTTATAGTGAATGAAGTATACCAAACCTTACATGGTATGAAACTATAAACACTAAAGGGCCTAAGTGCTCTGAATTAAAAGTATCTTCAAACTACAAGTATTTTCAAAAGTATACAAGTATACCGAACCATCGTCATCCGTAACCACAAGTAGAACAGAACATAAGTAAATGGGTGTTGTGTACTACGGTTAAACCTGGGCAGTTATGTAGTCGTGTCTAGGGTCAATATAGCCTGGCCAACTATATTCATTCGAGACACGGCCAACATGTGCTTGGGAGTGACTATAGTATGTGGCATGCCTAAAACTTACCCTAATATCCCAAACGTCGAATCATTGTCGTAAACAATTCATGAAATACTATGGGAGTACTTCTCGATCCCAATCCTCTGTAGTAATCCTCATTCGAGTGGTTTTCTGTGATTACTCTTAGCGATAAATTATCTGTTCGATAACTTTTCCTGCTTTATCGCTTACTCGAATCATATAACTGTCATACCTATCGATTCAATATAGAGGACTTACCATCCTCTCTTTCTTGATCTTATTAGACCAAGATGCCTCACCGAAAGAGACCTAGCTCAAAGAACGACAACAATCCTTCTTCGCCGCCACCCCTTCCCCAGTTCGACCTAGCATCGCTCCAGACGATGATGACAGCTGCGATGGTAGCAGCTATGTCACAAATGAACCCTAGTGGTTCAAGTGGTGGTCCTCAATCTCAAAATCCTGAAGGTAGTCAGGGACACCAAAGAGGGAGTTCCTACAAGGATTTCATGAATGCAAAACCAACATCCTTTAATGGCGCTGGAGGTGTCATTTCCTTATCTCGATGGTTCGAGAAAATAGAGTCCATCTTTGAAATCTATGCTTGTGCGGAGTCCGATAAAGTCAATTTCGCAGCCTGTACCTTCATTGATAAAGCCTTGACTTGGTGGAATAGCCGAGTCAAATCTCTGACCTTACCCGTAGCCAATGCCATGGGCTGGGAGGCCATGAAAGAACTTCTCATTATTGAGTACTGCCCCCGTGGGGAAATGCAGAAATTAGAGCACGAGCTCTGGAACCTGAAGATGAAAGGTTCCGACATTGCTGCATATACTTCTCGATTTGATGATCTCGCACTTCTCTGCCCGGGATTAATCACTCCTGAAAACAAAAAGATCAAAAGGTTCGTTTGGGGGTTATCTCAACCAACAAAGAGTCATGTTTTGGCTGCTCGTCCGGATACCTACGATAGTGCCAAGACCTTAGCACAAATTCTGATTGATCACAGCGATGATGTTAAGGAAATCACTACCACTTCTAAGCTGAATCAAAGGAGTGGTGAAAAGAGGAAATTCTGGAAGAAGAAGAAGGGTCAATCTTCTCAAGGATCATCCAAGAAACAACAGACGGTAGCAGTCCATGCTACTACTACTACCCCTATTGCTGTTGTTTCTGTCATGGGATCCACAGCCTCAACTCCTACCAGTAAATATGCTGGTAACCTCCCTCTGTGTGACAAGTGTAAATACCATCATCATCCTGGTCCCTGTCGAGAATTGTCTTGCACCAACTGTGGTAAGAAAGGACACACAGTTCGATACTGCAGAACTCCTACCCAATCAGCCAACCAATCATCGGGAGCAGGTGTTAGTCAAACCTGCTACAACTATGGAGAAGTTGGGCACTTTCAAAGAAACTGTCCCATGAAGTCAACTGCCGATAACACTGGAAGGGTTCTAACCATGGGACGGGAGGAAGCAGTTGCTGATCCCACTGTTGTTTCGGGTACGTTCCTTCTCGACAACTCATATGCTAGTATTCTTTTCGATTCGGGTGCTGAAAGGAGTTTTGTTAGTCATGCATTTAAACATAATCTGAAACCTAATCCTCGACCCCTAACCGAAACGTTTACCGTCGAGATGGCTAATGGTGAGAAAGAAAGCGCTAATGATGTATTCATAGGTTGTACGCTTACCCTAAAGGATCACTCATTTCCTGTAGATCTCATGACCGTTTCCATTAAGAGCTTTGATGTTATCATTGGCATGGATTGGTTGAGTCCCAATCATGCTGACATTCTTTGTTACGAAAAAGCTATTCGTCTCAATCTTCCTTCGGATCAAACTCTCGTAATCTATGGCGATAAACCCAGTTCCAATCTTCATATCATTTCTTGCATCAAAGCTCGAAAGCTCCTTCGAAAGGAGTGCATTGCATTCTTAGCTCATGTGATCAACGAGAAACAAGAAGTTAGAGACCTCGCGAGCATCCCCGAAGTCTGTAACTTTCCCGATGTGTTTCCCGAAGAACTTCCAGGAATTCCTCCCGAACGTCAGGTCGAGTTCCGTATTGACCTAATACCTGGAGCTACTCCCGTAGCAAAATCTCCGTATCGCTTAGCTCCGGCAGAAATGCAGGAGTTATCCAGTCAACTTAATGAGTTGCTCAGTAAAGGATTCATTAGACCAAGTTCCTCACCCTGGGGAGCTCCGGTTATGTTTGTTAAGAAGAAAGATGGATCCTTTCGGATGTGTATTGACTATCGTGAACTGAACAAGTTAACCGTTAAGAACCGATATCCTCTTCCACGAATAGATGACCTCTTCGATCAACTCCAGGGAGCCAACTACTTTTCAAAAATAGACCTTCGGTCAGGGTACCGTCAGTTACGAGTCCAGAAGAATGATGTTTCCAAGACAGCTTTTAGGACTCGGTATGGACACTACGAATTCGTAGTGATGCCCTTCGGTCTAACCAATGCACCGGCTGTGTTCATGGACCTGATGAACTGGGTGTGCCGTCCCTTCTTAGACAAATTCGTCATCGTGTTCATTGACGACATTCTCGTCTACTCCTGAAGCGAAGAAGACCATAAGCAACACTTGAGGCTAGTGTTGGAGACCCTTAGATCCGAAAAGCTATATGCGAAATTTTCCAAATGTGAATTCTGGATACGTAAGGTAACTTTCCTCGGTCACGTAGTAAGCGAGGAGGGAATTCATGCAGATACTTCCAAGATTAAAGCGATAGAGAATTGGTCGGCACCGTAAACACCCACAGAAATTCGTCAATTCTTGGGTCTCGCCGGCTACTATTGACGATTCATTCAGAACTTTTCCAAAATCGCCAAACCTTTAACCACTCTAACACAGAAAGGTGTACCCTTTTGTTGGAGTGATAAACAAGAAACCGCATTCCAAACATTAAAGAAAGCCTTATGCAGCGCGCCTGTTCTGTCTCTGCCCAAAGGGACAGAGGATTTCGTTGTCTTCTGCGATGCGTCTAATCAAGGTTTAGGTTGTGTGCTTATGCAAAGAGGAAAGGTGATTGCCTATGCCTCTAGACAGCTGAAAGCACACGAGGTCAACTATACCACACATGACTTGGAACTAGGAGCAGTAGCCTTCGCATTGAAGATTTGGAGACATTATCTCTACGGAACCAAGTGCACAATCTTAACTGATCACAAGAGTCTACAGCACATCTTTAATCAGAAAGACTTAAACATGAGGCAACGGCGATGGGTAGAATTACTCAGTGATTATAAGTGTGAAATCCGTTACCACCCCGGCAAGGCCAATGTGGTAGCAGATGCCCTTAGCCGAAAGGATAGTACATGCCACAAAGTGAGGAACCAGACGATGACCATCCATTCCAACTTACCCATACAAATCCAAGAAGCCCAGTTAACAGCCCTCAAACCCGAGAACATGTTAGATGAAACCTTGAGAGGGATGGAAAAGAAACTTGAGATTAGAGGTGACGGAGTTCACTGTTTCATGAATCGAATCTGGATTCCCAAATCCGGAGGATTCAGGGAAATAGTCATGGAGGAAGCACACAGAACCAAATACTCTGTTCACCCGGGTTCGGACAAGATGTACCTGGATCTCAAGAAACAATACTGGTGGCCAAACATGAAAACTGAGATAGCTACATTTGTGGGCAAGTGTCTGACTTGCGCCAAAGTCAAAGTCGAACATCAGAAGCCTTCAGGTCTGCTCCAACAACCCGAGATTCCCGAGTGGAAATGGGAGATGATTACCATGGACTTCATCACCAAAATACCCAAGTGTTCTAGTGGGTACGATACCATTTGGGTAATTGTCGATCGTTTGACAAAATCCGCTCACTTCATCCCGATCAAAGAATCATACAAGATGGAGAGACTCGCGCGAATCTACATCCAGGAGATAGTACGTCTACACGCTGTACCTGTATCCATTATCTCTGATCGAGATAGTAGGTTTACCTCCAGATTTTGGCAATCCCTTCAGAAAGCCCTTGGAACCAAACTAGATATGAGCACGGCATATCATCCTCAGACCGATGGACAGAGTGAGAGAACAATCCAAACCATGGAAGACATGCTTAGGGCATGTGTCATTGACTTTGGAAAGTCGTGGGATACACATCTATCCTTGATCGAATTCTCGTACAACAAGAGTTACCACGCCAGCATTAGGGCTGCTCCATTCGAAGCCCTATACGGTCGTAAGTGCAGATCCCCTCTGTGTTGGGCCGAGGTGGGGGATACACAGTTAGCTAGGAGTCGAGTCCCCGACAGTGCTTTCACTGGTCCTGAAATCATCCGTGAAACCACCGAAAAGATCATTCAAATTCGTAACCGACTGAAAGCCTCACGTGATCGTCAAAAGAGTTACGCTGATAACCGTCGGAAACCACTAGAATTCCAGGTTGGAGACCGTGTCCTGTTAAAAGTGTCGCCCTGGAAAGGCATTGTACGCTTTGGTAAGCGTGGGAAACTTAATCCAAGGTACATTGGACCCTTTGAGATACTCTCTAGGATCGGTCCAGTTGCCTATAAACTGCATTTACCTCACGAGCTCAATAACATTCATCCTGTCTTCCATGTTTCAAATCTCAAAAAGTGCCTATCCTATGAAACCCTAACAATTCCTTTAGACGAGATCGAGATCAATGAAAACCTCAACTTTGTGGAGGGACTGATCGAAATCATGGATCGAGAAGTCAAACGTACAAAACAAAGTCGCATCCCGTTAGTGAAGGTTAGATGGAATGCCAAGCGGGGACCGGAATTCACTTGGGAACGGGAAGATTCAATGAAACAGAAGTATCCACAACTCTTTTCTTATCCATGATTTGTATCTTGTCTGATGTTCTAAACTTGAATTTCGGGACGAAATTTCCTTTAACGGGGGGATAATGTAACAACCCGAAATTTTCATATCATTTATTGTAACTCTTTCGTAGTACAATTCGCGCAACCAATCGTCATTCCAAATTCGATTTCCGATCTTCCGTATAATTAAGTCATTATTTAGTACACATTTAAAATGACTTAATGGGTGTCTTAATACATTTAGACATCATTTTAACACCCAACTTTAGTGATCGGAATATTTCTAAAAATTACCGTATCGGGTTACGGTAACTCACTCGGGTACGGCCAAAAGCCTCGTCTAACGTTGGTATCGGGTAAAATTCCACCGTGTCCAAAACTTAAACACTATATAAACGTGTTTAAGACTTCATTTGAAGCCTTTGGTCAATTTACCATTAAACACTACCAACCTCTCTCCTCATCCAAGTTTAAGAGATCAAAACTCAAATTTAAGGCTTCAAATCTCTAGGGTACTTCCCCTAGCTTGTATTGTAACCTTCTTAGCCTTCAAATTCGAGTTCAAAGCATGATTTAGGACTACATTCATGAGTTTACGGCCATGGAACCTTCATGGGCAGTAAACTCATATATCAAGGGTTTTTAAGCCCTAAAACCCCTCCTAAGCAATGTTAGACATTAATAATGGCTTAATGACTTAATGGAAGGGACTTACAACAATTAAAACATTCATTTTAAGGGACAAAAGAGATTTTACGGCCAAGACACATTCTTGGGCCGTAAACTCATATTCAAAGGGTTTTTGAGCCAATTAACCCTTCCAAATCATAGTTGGGACTTAGATATGACCTTTGGGCTTGCTAATCTAGACTTGGAACACTTCAAACATGATTTTTGGATAATAAAAGTGAGTTTACGGCCAAGGCATACTCTTGGGCCGTAAACTCCTCTTAAATGGTGATTTAGTGCCTTTAAATATGTCAAAATGCTTTCAAACTCAACCAATGGCTTTGTGGTAAATCCTAGATTCATCTAAAAATGATTTGGAGACCTTAAACACAACATATACCCTACATAAGTGAGTTTACGGCCAAATAACTCCTCCTAGGCCGTAAACTCCTATAAGTTTGTAAAATGGTAATCAAAATTCATAACAATGCTTAGAAAATTAGTTTGAATCACATGTGATTGCCCTAAATAGTTCAAATTAACCATTCTTAGCCATGGGTGAGTTTACGGCCGTAAACTCTATGAGTGTGGCCGTAAAATCATGTTTTAAATGATATAAATTCATTCCAAGTGTTCCAAGGCATTTTAGATAATCCATTCTAGCAATCCCCATGTCCATTTGAGCCCTAAAACCATCAAAACCACACCCACATGAGTTTACGGCCGTAAACTCATGTATGTGTGTGTTCAATTGTTGTAAACTTCTAAAAATGTTTACTCTTGGGGAGTAAACGCAAGTCCCAAGTCCCTAGTGCCATTACACGTCCGAAGATGTCACCCGGGTCACTCCAAACGCTCGTTTTGAGGTGTTTAACCTCATTGGAGTGTAATGTTCCATATGATTAGTGAAACTATACCTAATTGTATATATATGGACATTATTTCATTTACATAGGAGCATCGCGAGTAATCAAACCCCGAACCAACATCTAGCATTCAAAACCGACACGTTTCCGAGTCCGGTGAGTTCATACCCCTACCCTTTTTCACTGTTTTCACTGTTTTCAGGGGGGAACACAAGCAAAGTACAAGGAAATTCTTGTACTCAAAACATGTTTTCAAATGTGTGTTTCATATTTCGTATGCTTTTATAACTGATTACTACAACTGATAACAGATTGAACATATAGATCACGTAACATATATTTGTGAAATAGGTCTTTAAACTAGTATGTTTTACATATATTTCACAAATGGCTTTCCACATTTTATCAGTTAAAAGCATGGCATTAAAACATTTGAACATAATACCTGTACACTGTTTTGTCCTCGGTAAAACTCCACACACATACGCGAGTGGACGATTATCATATTATTACTGGTAAATTTGTTAATCCTGTATGATTGGAGACACGTCCTCGGAGAACACTCCACCGAGATACGCGAGTGGAGGACTACACCCATAACCAAAATCTCTGGTATTTAGAGAGCGTGACTTGAGTGTATAGATCTATACGGGGCTGACTACCCCACACCTGACTGCTAGCTACAGTCACACCGAAATGGTTCAAGGGTGACGAAAGTCATAAGTATGTGGATGACTTATTGCCACATGTGGACTACTTATTGCCACATGTTTCAGTCTATTGTATGGTTATGGAACTCGCAATTAGGATAACAGAGATTTACTTATAGTAATAATGAATTACTTTATACATCTTTTACATCTTTTACATCTTTCACTTACTGTAACTAACATTCAGGAAAGTACGGGACTTTCCTGGGGAAAACATGGAAACCAATCACGATTACATCTTTTACATCGTTAACATCGTGTACATTAGAAACCAACATGCAGGAAAGCATGGGGCCTTCCTGGGTAACACTTACATAACTAGAAAGAGTAATAAACTGGATAACATTACATCTTTTACAATTTGTAACATACTATAAGGAAAGTATGGGACTTTCCTGGTAACACATGATAAGTAAACAGAACAGTTTAACCAGTCAGATAACCAATTTTACATTTTCACTTGAGTAGACATGTTTTCAGTGTACAAACTTACTATACTTTACATTTGTGAAACAATAACCAACTTTTAAGAAAATACGGGATTTTCTTGATGTACATAACATTTCAGAAACAGAAGGGAAACCAATACATTTTCATAAAACAAAACCGCTTATGAACTCACCAACTTTATGCTGATTTTCAAACCGCTTGTGTTCTCAGGTCAGCATTAGAACAGGTACCCGAAGATCCTTTTGCTCGAAGACGGAGTACATGGAGATCCGTTTCATTTTGTTTATATATACTATGTATCACAACTGTACAATCTTTACTTTTGAAACAACTGTAAAACTTTCTTATGTAATGTAATGGTTGTTTTACTTTACTTACTATGTGCATTGGATTTGATACTCAACGTGGAGTCAACCCCGGAAATGTTTCCGCCTTCGGTTTTCGGGGTGTGACAGATCACGTGAGGCTTTCAGTCGGTTACGGATGAATGTTACTGAGTTCGTGAGGTAAACGAAGTTTATAGGCAACTGGACCAATCCTGGAGAGGATCTCAAAGGGTCCAATGTACCTTGGATTAAGTTTCCCACGTTTAGCAAAGTGTATAGTGCCTTTCCAGGGCGAGACTTTAAACAGGACACGGTCTCCAACCTAGAATTCTAGTGGTTTCCGACGACTATTAGAGTAACTCTTTTGACGATCACGTGAGGCTTTCAGTCGGTTACAGATTTGAATGATCTTTTCGGTGGTTTCGTGGATGATTTCAGGACCAGTGAGAGCACTGTCGGGGACTCGACTCCTGGCTAACTGGGTATCCCCCACCTCGGCCCAGCACAGAGGGGATCTGCACTTACGACCGTATAGGGCTCCGAACGGAGCGGCCCTAATGCTGGTGTGGTAACTGTTGTTGTATGAGAATTCGATCAAGGATAGATGTGTGTCCCATGACTTTCCAAAGTCAATGACACATGCCCTATGCATGTCCTCCAGGGTTTGGATTGTTCTCTCACTCTGTCCATCGGTCTGAGGATGATATACCGTGCTCATATCTAGTTTGGTTCCAAGGGCTTTCTGAAGGGATTGCCAGAATCTGGAGGTAAACCTATTATCTCGATTAGAGATATAGGATACAGGTACACCGTGAAGACGTACTACCTCCTGGATGTAGATTCGCGCGAGTCTTTCCATCTTGTATGATTCTTTAATTGGAGTGAAGTGAGCGGATTTTGTCAAACGATCGATAATTACCCAAATGGTATCGTACCCACTAGAACACTTGGGTAGTTTGGTGATGAAGTCCATGGTAATCATCTCCCATTTCCACTCGGGAATCTCGGGTTGTTGGAGCAGACCTGAAGGCTTCTGATGTTCGACTTTGACTTTGGCGCAAGTCAGACACTTGCCCACAAATGTAGCTATCTCAGCTTTCATTTTTGGCCACCAGTATTGTTTCTTGAGATCCAGGTACATCTTGTCCGAACCCGGGTGAACAGAGTATTTGGTTCTGTGTGCTTCCTCCATGACTATTTCTGTGCTTCCTCCATGACTATTTCCCTGAATCCACTGGATTTGGGAATCCAGATTCGATTCATAAAACAGTGGACTCCGTCACCTCTGATCTCAAGTTTCTTTTCCATTCCTCTCAAGACTTCATTTGACATCTTCTCGGGTTTGAGGGCTGTTATCTGAGCTTCTCGGATTTGCATAGGTAAGTTGGAATGGATGGTCATCGTCTGGTTCCTCACTTTGTGGCCTGCACTATCCTTTCGGCTAAGGGCATCTGCTACCACATTGGCCTTGCCGGGGTGGTAACGAATTTCACACTCATAATAACTGAGTAATTCTACCCATCGTTGTTGCCTCATGTTTAAGTCTTTCTGATTAAAGATGTGTTGCAGGCTCTTGTGATCAGTGAAGATTGTGCACATGGTTCCGTAGAGATAATGTCTCCAAATCTTCAATGCGAAGACTATTGCTCCTAATTCCAAGTCATGTGTGGTATAGTTGACCTCGTGTGCTTTCAACTGTCTTGAGGTATAGACAATCACCTTTCCTATTTGCATAAGCACACAGCCTAAACCTTGATTAGACGCATCGCAGTAGACAATGAAATCCTCTGTCCCTTCAGGCAGAGACAGAACAGGCGCGCTGCATAAGGCTCTCTTTAATGTTTGGAATGCGGTTTCTTGTTTATCACTCCAACAAAAGGGTACACCTTTCTGTGTTAGAGTGGTTAAAGATTTGGCAATTTTGGAAAAGTTCTGAATGAATCGTCGATAGTAGCCGGCGAGACCCAAGAATTGACGAATTTCTGAGGGTGTTTTCGGTGCCGACCAATTCTCTATCGCTTTAATCTTGGAAGGATCTACATGAATACTATCCTCGCTTACTACGTGACCGAGGAAAGTTACCTTTCGTATCCAGAATTCACATTTGGAAAATTTCGTGTATAGCTTTTCGGATCTAAGGGTCTCCAACACTAGCCTCAAGTGTTGCTTGTGGTCTTCTTCGCTTCGGGAGTATACGAGGATGTCGTCAATGAACTCAATGATGAATTTGTCTAAGAAGGGACGGCACACCCGGTTCATCAGGTCCATGAACACAACCGGTGCATTGGTTAGACCGAAGGGCATCACTACGAACTCGTAGTGTCCATACCGAGTCCTAAAAGCTGTTTTGGAAACATCATTTTCCTGGACTCGTAATTGATGGTACCCTGAATGAAGGTCTATTTTTGAAAAGTAGCTGGCTCCCTGGAGTTGATCGAAGAGGTCATCTATTCGTGGAAGAGGATATCGGTTCTTAACGGTCAACTTGTTCAGTTCACGATAGTCGATACACATCCGAAAGGATCCATCTTTCTTCTTGAGAAACAGAACCGGAGCTCCCCAGGGTGAGGAACTCGGTCTAATGAATCCTTTACTGAGCAACTCATTGAGTTGACTGGATAACTCCTGCATTTCTGCCGGAGCTAAGCGATACGGAGATTTTGCTACGGGAGTAGCTCCAGGAATTAGGTCAATAAGGAACTCGACCTGACGTTCGGGAGGAATTCCTCGAAGTTCTTCGGGAAACACATCGGGAAAGTTACAGACTTCGGGGATGCTCGCGAGGTCTCTAACTTCTTGTTTCTCATTGATCACATGAGCTAAGAATGCAACGCACTCCTTTCGAAGGAGCTTTCGAGCTTTGATGCAAGAAATGATATGAAGATTGGAACTGGGTTTATCGCCATAGATTACGAGAGTTTGATCCGAAGGAAGATTGAGACGGATAGATTTTTCGTAACAAAGAATGTCAGCATGATTGGGACTCAACCAATCCATGCCAATGATAACATCAAAGCTCTTAATGGAAACGGGCATGAGATCTATAGGAAATGAGTGATCGTTTAAGGTAAGCGCACAACCTATGAATACATCGTAAACACTTTCTTTCTCACCGTTAGCCATCTCGACGGTAAACGTTTCGGTTAGGGGTCGAGGATTAGGTTTTAGATTATGTGTGAATGCATGACTAACAAAACTCCTTTCAGCACCCAAATCGAAAAGAATACTAGCATATGAGTTGTCGAGAAGGAACGTACCCGAAACAACAGTGGGATCAGCAACTGCTTCCTCCCGTCCCATGGTTAGAACCCTTCCAGTGTTATCAGCAGTTGACTTCTTGGGACAGTTCCTTTTAAAGTGCCCAACTTCGCCACAGTTGTAGCAGGCTTGACTAACACCTGCTCCCGATGATTGGTTGGCTGATTGGGTAGGAGTTCTGCAGAATCGAACTGTGTGCCCTTTCTTACCACAGCTGGTGCAAGACAATTCTCGATAGGGACCAAGATGATGATGGTATTTACACTTGTCACACAGAGGGAGGTTACCAGCATATTTACTGGTAGGAGTTGAGGCTGTGGATCCCATGACAGAAACAGCAGCAACAGGGGTAGTAGTAGCAGCATGGACTGCTACCGTCTGTTGTTTCTTGGAAGATCCTTGAGAAGATTGACCCTTCTTCTTCTTCCAGAATTTCCTCTTTTCACCACTCCTTTGAGTCGACTCAGAAGTGGTAGTGATTTCCTTAACATCGTCGCTGTGACCAATCAGAATTTGAGCTAAAGTCTTGGCACTATCATAGGTATCCAGACGAGCAGCCAAAACATGACTCTTTGTCGGTTGAGACAACCCCCAAATGAACCTTTCGATCTTTTTGTTTTCAGGAGTGGCTAGTCCCGGGAAAAGAAGTGCGAGATCATCAAATCGGGAAGTATATGCAGCAATGTCGGAACCTTTCATCTTCAGGTTCTAGAGCTCGTGCTCTAATTTCTGCATTTCACCACGGGGGCAGTACTCGGCAATGAGAAGATCTTTCATGGCCTCCCAGCCCATGGCATTGGCTACGGGTAAGGTCAGAGATTTGACTCGGCCATTCCACCAAGTCAAGGCTTTATCAACGAAGGTATAGGCTGCGAACTTGACTTTATCGGACTCCGCACAAGCACAAATTTCAAAAATGGACTCTATTTTCTCGAACCATCGAGATAAGGAAATGACACCTCCAGTGCTATTAAATGATGTTGGTTTTGCGTTCATGAAATCCTTGTAGGAACCCCCTCTCTGGTGTCCCTGGTTAACCTCGAGGTTTTGAGATTGAGGACCACCACCTGAACCACTAGGGTTCATTTGTGACATAGTTTCTACCATTGTAGCTGTCATTATTGTCTGGAGCGATGCTAGGTCAAACTGAGGAGGAGGTGGCGGCAAAGAAGGATTGTTGTCATTCTTTGAGCTAGGTCTCTTTCGGGGAGGCATCTTGATCTAATAAGATCAAGAAAGAGAGGATGGTAAGTCCTCTATATTGAATCAATAGATATGGCAGTTATATGATTTGAGTAAGTGATAAAGCAGGAAAAAGTTATCGAACAGATAATTTATTGCTAAGAATAATCACAGAAAGTCACTCGAATAACGATTACTACAGAGGATTGGGATTGAGAAATACTCCCATAGTATTTCATGAATTGTTTACGACAATGATTCGATGTTTGGGATTTTAGGGTAAGTTTAGGGCATGCCACATACCACAGTCACTCCCAAGCACATGTTGGCCATGTCTCGAATGAATATAGTTGGCCAGGCCATATTGACCCTAGACACGACTACATAACTGCCCAGGTTTAACCATAGTACACAACACCCAATTACTTATGTTCGGTTCTACTTGTGGTTACGGATGAAGACGGTTCGGTATACTTGTATACATTTGAAAATACTTGTAGTTTGAAGATACTTTTAATTCAGAGCACTTAGGCCCTTTATTGTTTATAGTTTAATACCATGTAAGGTTTGGTATACTTCATTCACTATAAACAAGGGCTCTGATACCAATCTGTCACACCCCGAAAACCGAAGGAGGAAAACATTTACGGGGTTGACTACCACGTTGAGTATCAAATCCAATGCACATAGTAAGTAAAGTAAAGCAACCATACATTACATAATAAAGTTTTACAGTTGTTTCAAAAGTAAAGTTTGTACAGTCGTGATACATAGTATATATAAACAAAATGAAACGGATCTTCATGTACTCCGTCTTCAAGCAAAAAGATCTTCGGGTACCTGTTCTAACGCTGACCTGAGAACACAAGCGGTTTGAAAATCAGCATTAAGCTGGTGAGTTCATAAGCGGTTTTTGTTTGTGAAAATGTTTCGAGTTTCCTTTCTGTTTCTGAAATGTTATGTACACCAAGAAAATCCCGTATTTTCTTAAAAGTTGGTTATTGTTTCACAAATGTAAAGTATAGTAAGTTTGTACACTAAAAGCATGTCTACTCATGTGAAAATGTATAGTTGGTTATCTGACTTGTTAAACTGTTCTGTTTACTTATCATGTGTTACCAGGAAAGTCCCATACTTTCCTTATTGTATGTTACCAATTGTAAAAGATGTATTGTTATCAAGTTGTTACTCTTTCTAGTTATGTAAGTGTTACCCAGGGAAGCCCCATGCTTTCCTGCATATTGGTCTCTAATGTATACGATGTTAAAGATGTAAAATATGTAATCATGTTTAGGTTCCATGTTTTCCCCAGGAAAGTCCCGTACTTTCCTGTTTGTTAGTTACTGTACGCGAAAAATGTAAAAGATGTAAAAGATGTATAACGTGGTTCATTATTACTATAAGTAAATCTCTGTTATCCTAATTGCGAGTTCCATAACCATACATTAGACTAAAACCTGTGGCAATAAGTAGTCCACATGTGGCAATAAGTCATCCACATACTTATGACTTTCGCCACCCTTGAACCATTTCGGTTCGGCTGTAGCTAGCAACCAAGTGTGGGGTAGTCAGCCCCGTATAGATCTATACACTCAAGTCACGCTCTCTAAATACCAGAGATTCTGGTTATGGGTGTAGTCCTCCACTCGCGTATCTCGGTGGAGTGTTCTCCGAGGACGTGTCTCCAATCATACAGGATTAACAAATTTACTATTAATAATATGATAGTCCTCCACTCGCGTATGTGTGTGAAGTGTTACCGAGGACAAACAGTGTACAACTATTATGTTCAAATGTTTAATGTCATGCTTTTAACTGATAAAATGTGGAAACCCATTTGTGAAATATATGTAAAACATAATAGTTTAAAGACTTATTTCACAAATATATGTTACGTGATCTGTATGTTCAAATGATTATCAGTTGTGGTGATCAGTTATAAAAGCATATGAAATATGAAACACACATTTGAAAACATGTTTTGAGTACAAGAATTTCCTTGTACTTTGCTTGTGTTCACCCCTGAAAACAGTGAAAACAGTGAAAAAGGGGTAGGGGTATGAACTCACCGGACTCGGAAACGTGTCGGTTTTGAATACTAGACGTTGGTTCGGGGTTTGATTACTCGTGATGTCCCTATGTAAAATGAAATAATGTCCATATATATATAAAATCAGGGATACATTCACTAATCATATGGAACATTACACTCCAATGAGGTTAAACACCTCAAAACGAGCATTTGGAGTGACCCGGGTGACATCTTCGGACGTGTAATGGCACTAGGGACTTGGGACTTGAGTTTACTCCCCAAGAGTAAACATTTTAAGGAGTTTACAACTATTGAACACACACATACATGAGTTTACGGCCGTAAACTCGTGTGGGTGTGGTTTTGGGTGTTTAAATGGCTTAAATGGACATGGGGATTGTTGGAATGGATTTCTAAAATGCCTTGGAATGAATTGCATGATATTATAACACTTAAGAGGGAGTTTACAGCCATACCATAGGAGTTTACGGCCGTAAGCTCACCTATGGCCAAGGAAAATTGATTTGAGCTTCAAAGAACAATCACATGTGATTCTAGTTAATTTTCCAAGCTTTGTCATGAATTTAAACATCATTTTGCATACATTTTGGAGTTTACGGCCTAGAGGCATGATCTAAGGCCGTAAACTCTATTGTACTCAAGAAAAGTTAGTTTTTGATGCTTAAAACAATCACATGTGATTCTAGAAATTTGATCAAGCCATTTGGGGTGGTTTAATGCATCATTTGACAAAGTTTCATGAGTTTACGGCCAAGGGTGTGCTCCTAGGCCGTAAACTCTTATAAGTGACATTTTTGTTCTGTTTCAAACCTTTAAACCATTTTTAGATGCATCAAGATTTTACCACAAGGCCATTGGTTGAGTTTCAAGGCATTTGGACAAGTTTTAAGGCTCTAAATCCCCAATTAAGAGGAGTTTACGGCCCAAGAATATGTCTTGGCCATAAACTCTCTTTTGTCCCCCAAAAATCATGTTTAAGGTGTTTAGATGCTAAAACCAATGTCCCACAAGTCATATCTAAGTCCCAACTATGATTTTGGAAGGGTTAATTGGCTCAAAAACCCTTTGAATATGAGTTTACGGCCCAAGAATGTGTCTTGGCCGTAAACTCACTTTTGTCCCTCAGAATTAATGTTTTACATGTTATAAGTCCTTTCCATTAAGCCATTAAGTCATATCTAATGTCCAACAATGCTAAGGAAGGGTTTTTAGGGCTTAAAACCCCCATTTCTAGGAGTTTACGGCCCAAGATAGTTCCTTGGCCGTAAACTCATGCTCTTGGTCCCAAAACACAAATTAAACACAAATTTAAAGGCTAAAGAGGTTGAATAACAAGTTAGGGGTGTTACCTTTTTTATTTCAAGCCTTAAATCTTTGTTTTGGACCTTGATTTTGGGTTGAGGAGAGAGGTTGTGAGTGTTATTTGAGAAATTGACCAAAGGCTTCAAATGGAGTCTTAAACACGTTTATATAGTGTTTAAGTTTTGGACACGGTGGAATTCTACCCGATACCGGCGTTAGACGAGGCTTTTGGTCGTACCCGACTGAGTTACCGTAACCCGATACGGTAAATTCTAGAAATATTCCGATCACTAAAGTTGGGTGTTAAAATGATTTCTAAATGTATTAAGACACCCATTAAGTCATTTTAAATGTGTACTAATTAATGACTTAATTATACGGAAGATCGGAAATCGAATTTGGAATGACGATTGGTTGGGCGAATTTTACTACGAAAGAGTTACAATAAATGATACGGAAATTTCGGGTTGTTACACTTGCGACTACATCTGACATCTTATCAATGATACTCTGAAATGCTCCCGACCTCCCTCTCAAGGGATGCCTCTCCGGACTCAATCATGGCCCTTAGGCCTAAAACCCCATCGCGTCCAAACTCTACCAATCAGTACTGATCGGACAATTGGAGTATCACAATCATCAATTGCTGAGAACCATGGTACTCAGCCCCTGACATGTCTTCTCAATCTGCTACAATGTATGGTACTTGAACCATGACATCACTCCTTAATCTGCTACGATGTATGGTACTCGAACCATGACATCACCCCTCAATCTGCTACGATGTATGGTACTCGAACCATGACATCACCCCTCAATCTGCTATGATGTATGGTACTCAAACCATGACATCACTCCTCAATCTGCTACGATTTATGGTACTCAAACCATGACATCACCCTTCAATCTGCTACGATGTATGGTACTCGAACCATGACATCACTTCTGAATTTGCTGCGATGTATGGTACTCGAACCATGACATCACTCCTCAATCTGCTACGATGTATGGTACTCGAACCATGACATCACCCTTCAATCTGCTACTTAGAACCTTCAGAATACTCCCTGTATCGAGTATGGGTCCTCTGCTTTCGGTAGTACGGGCCCATATTACCTGCCACATCTACCCATACTTTCCACACGGACCATTCCAGAGCTCCTAAATAGCTGCTCAACCTTCTCGTTCACTAATTCCGCCATGCGTGCTCGCTCCTTAGCAAAATAATCTACTCCGCCAGCGTACTCATCTGGCTAAGGTCAATCCCACTTCTCTGCCATCAACTGCTGAAGAGCTCCTAATGATGCCAGTCATCTACCTCCTGAATATCGTCATATTCACTTGGTAGCTGACTCCCATCATCGAGAGTTCCACAAAGCATGAAGCAAGCAGCATTCGGGCATCGAAGAATACATAGAGCTCACTCTAGATGACAACTCCGCTTTCTCTACTCATTCTCAAGGTACCACCGAACTCTGAAATTCTGCCCCTCGCGGGTTCTAACTATTCATCGATAAACACCACAATACTCATCTAGGCGTCTCTCCTAGATTACTCATCTACACAAATCCCCTAAAAGGATTCCAACTGAATACTCCCACTCATACTCAAAAGCACATCACATATAATAGCAACTCCAAGGCTAAGGCATCACAAATCAGACCACTCTAGTCCTATGATATGAAATACCTAGCCTGTCTCTAGCATGCATAATATCTTATAAAATGTATCATAAATATCTCATAACACAAAAGTAAGGGTATTTTGGGAAATAACCGTTCTGGATCTGGCTGATTGTACACACTACTCTTTATCGCTTTCTCTTTGAACTCTTATTCATCTTTTAGAAAATCATTTCTTGAAAACTTTTCTTACTTCCTCAGTTTGAGTCCAGATTTACCCGAAGGTGCATCGGAATCCCTCAAACCAAGGCTCTAATACCAACTTGTAACACCGTAATTTTTTTCCAATTAAAATTTTGAAAATTTAAAATAGTTTATGCCTTTAACACTTTTCATAAAAATCCCATTTGTTTAAGTTGCAATACATAACACTTTTTTTCAATAAGTTAATAAACCAAGATCCTCAAAACAAACGCTTCCCCTGGTGTGTACAATCGAGCCGGTGCCGTCCCGTTAACCTGAGAAACCTGAAACAGAGAACACAAAACACTGTAAGCACGAAGCTTAGTGAGTTCCCCAAAATACCACACATAACACATACTAGCCACTCAAGGCTATAACTCTGTGGGCCCTTGGCCCTAACTCTATGGAACCTCTGGTCCTAACTCTATGAACCTTCCGGTTCTAACTCTGATATACTATGATATACACATGGCATAAATCACATAGAAATAATGAAGTGCAATACATCACATAAATAGCATACAATAACTCTATCGCATGAATCTAATTACCACTCAACGTAAAGTCTAGTGAGAAGAGTCACTGGCTACTGCCGACTAACGAACAAGATCACGCTGCTCCGACCTCCGAAACGAACTCCACCACTGAATCACCAAAACCAATAAATACCAATAACAACCAAAATACCCCTGGAAGTCAACTAGTCAACTCTTGGTCAAATTCAAAGTCCTCAGTCAAAGCCAACCCTCCTGACTAACTCTACTCGTCGAGTGAACCCGCTGACTCGCCGAGTACCCATGCTATGAAACTCCCATAACACGACTCAAATCGCCGAGTCCCACAACTCTGATTCAAACCGTACTCAACTCACTGAGTCATCCTTTGACTCACCGATTCTCAGCTTAACCAGAAAAGGTTAGGACGTCATGACTAGACTCGCCAAGTCCAAGAACAGACGCGCCAAGTCCAAGGCTATCTTCAACCAACTCGCCAAATTGTTCTTCCAACTCGCCGAGTTTCTCCCTATCTTCATGCAACTCGCCGAGTGCACCCATGTGACTCGCCGAGTACCACTAACTCTTAACCCATATAGAGGCTTTCCAAGACATGCAGGGTCTCCAATTCATAGATCCACTCTTATACAAGCCATCCATCACGTAAAGTGGCAATCTTTACGTGAGTCCAAGGAGATCTAAGCATAATACACTCTTGGGCTAAGGTTTGGGGCTAAAAGACTTCATCAACAGCTCTTGAACAAGGACTTCATGCTCTTTTGGATCATCAATACTCTAGATTTGTGGTAGCAACCTCAGATCTAACCTCCAAACTCAAGATAGCACTAGATATACACCCAAAAATCCCACAAATGATACATCTTGATAGATAACAACTCAACCAATGAGTTATTACCTTAAAAGAAGGCTCCAACAGAAGAATAAGTCAAAACCCTGAAAAGCCCCTTGCTCCAAGCCTCTTAATCTTCAAAGATCTCTTCAACAAACACCCCTTCAAGATCCAAATGTTTTCTAATTCTCTTACAACGAATATTAGGGTTTCTGGACTTCAAGGGAGATCAAAGAGGCTGGGGAGAGGGTATTATGTTCTTTATATATGGCCAAATCCCTGGGATTAGGGTTTTCTCCACACAGCACCAACTCACCGAGTCCAGCCACCGACTCGCCGAGTTGGCCACTAGACATGTGAGAATAATCGCAACCCTACTCACCGAGTCTCCCCATGGACTCGCCGAGTTGACCATTCACATTTTCACATTGAACCATGAACTTTGCACCCATGAACTCGGGATGTTACACCTAGCCTGACTAAGAGCAGAAATTATTCCTATCAGTCTGAAAGCTAGCATCACTATACCCTACAACTCTCAAGTCATCACTCGCACCGAGGATAAGAACCCAGTCCTTAGTCCTCCATAGTTACTTGAGGATGTTCTTTACCGCAGTCCAGTGTGCCTTGCCAGGGTTCCCCTGATACATACTAACCATGCTCAAGGAAAAGGCTATATTAGGTCGAGTACGAGTCATAGCATACATGATCGATCCTACAGCGAAAGCATAAGGTATTCGACTAATTTCTGCTATCTTAGTCTCAGTACTAGGGCTTTGTGTGTTACTAAATCTAGCGTTATTCTGGATGGGTAACTCTCCTTTCTTGGAGACCTGCATGCCGAATCTCTTCAGCACCTTATCTAAGTAGGTACTCTGACTAACTCCGATTAGTCTTTTACTCCGGTCTCTCATGATCCTTATCCCCAGAATATAGGCAGCTTCTCCTAGGTCCTTCATAGAGAAACACTTCCCAAGCCAGGACTTAACTTGTTGCAGAATTGGGATCTCATTTCCTATGAGGAGTATGTCATCCACATAAAATACCAAAAAGCTAACTATACTCCCACTAGCTTTGACATACACACAAGATTCATCTTCACTCCTAGAAAAACCAAACTCTTTGAATTTCTTATCAAAGCAAATATTCCATCTGCGAGGTACTCTGTCTTGACAAAACCCTCTGGCTCACTCATGTAAACATCCTCAGCCAACTTTCCATTACGGAAAGCGGTTTTGACATCCATTTGCCATATTTGATAGTCATGAAATGCAGCTATGGCTAACAAAATCCTAATAGACTTAATCGTGGGCATTGGAGAAAAGTTCTCATCATAATAAACTCTAGGAGTTTGTGAGAAACCCTTTGCAACTAGTCGTGCCATATAATTGTGTAAATTACCATCCATGTCAGTCTTCTTCTTGAAGATCCATTTGCACCCTTCAGTCTTACGACCTGGTACACTCTCAACCAAGTTACAAACTTGATTGTCATACATGGATCATATCTCTCTGTCCATTGCCTCTTTCCATTTGGCTGAGTCAGGGCCTACCATGGATTTTGCGTAACTGTTAGGTTCATGCAGACCTATCAGTGTCTCATCACTGATAAGTGTATCACCTTCCGCAGTAATATAGAATCCATAGTAATGATCAGGTTCATTCCCAACCCTCGTGGAACCCCTCAGAGGTACAGACATGTCAATTGTCTCAACAAAGTTTCCTCCTCAGGTTGAGTGCTAGGGTTTTAAGTTCCTTCACCACTTGACTCTTGAATTTCTTCAAGGTCAACTTGCATCCCACTATCTCCTTGGCTTATGAACTCTCTCTCTCTCTCTCTCTCTCTCTCTCTCTCTCTCTCTCTCGATAGCCCTTCTTGCTACAAAGACCACATTTTTACTAGGTCTGTAAAAGAGGTAACCAAAGGATTGATGTGGGTAGCCGATGAAAATACACCTCTCACTTCGGGGTTCGAGCTTATCATGTGTCTCGCGTCTCACGAAAGCCTCGCAACCCTAAATATTGATGTGATCTAGTTTGGGTACTTTACCAGTACACATCTCATGAGGAGTTTTGGCAACTTTCTTTGTAGGGACCAGATTAAAGATATGGGTGGCAGTCTCTAAGGCATACACCCAAAATGAGATTGGTAGCGAAGCTCGACTCATCATGGAACGAACCATGTCCGACAAGTTTTGATTCCACCTCTCAGCCACACCATTCAACTGCGGTGTCCTAGGAGGTGTCAATTGTGAGACAATCCCACATTCCCTAAGATCATCAAGGAACTCTGAACTATGATACTCACCACCTCGATCAGATCAAAGCATCTTAATGTTCCTGCCCAATTGATTCTCAACTTCTTGTTTAAACTCTTTATGCCTTTCGAAAGTCTCTGACTTATGCTTGATTAAGTAGACATATCCATATCTACTGTAATCATCAGTAAATGTCAAATAATAACAATTAGCATCCCTTGTGGTATGTTTGAAGTATCCACACACATCCGTGTGTACAAGATCCAACAAACCTTCACCCCTCTCACACGAACCTATGAAGGGTGACTTTGTCATTTTTCCAAGTAAGCATGATTCGCAACTATCATCTGACTTTAGGTTAAATGACTCCAAGACTCCATCCTTTTGGAGTCGGCCTATGCGTTTCTTGCTTATATATCTAAGACGACAATGCCATAATAACGCTTTCTCCAAGTTATTATTATTAACAGAATCAATACACAAAAGATTATTTCCTAAGTTATCAACCACGGATACAGTTTCATACACACCATCACAAGGTAATGCTTTAAAATAAAGAACATTATTAAATAAAGGATTAATCGAACCAACTTCATTATCAAATGAAAAGGTAAAACCTTGTTTATACAATGCATGAAAGGAAATAATATTTCCTTCAATTTTTGGTGAATAACAACATTTATTCAAATCTAAACTAAACCCACAACTTAGCGATAAAGAATAAAGTCCAATCTTGGTGACAGGTAAAGCTTTCCTATTACCCATGATTAAGTTTTTTCTTCCATGCTCCACATTCTCACTTCCTCTTAGTCCCTACAAATCAGAACAAATATGAATACCACAACCGGTATCAAGGACCCAAGAGTTAAAATGGGGTGAATTATTAGATAAGATAGTGTAAATACCTACATGGTTGGGTTTAGCTTTCCCATCCTTCACATATTGCTGGTATTTTGGGCGTTTCCGCTTCCAATGTGACTTTTCATGGCAATAGAAGTATTCAGCCTCTTTTGGGTTAGAAGAAGGAATGACGAAACCTTTCTTGGTTCCACTTGAAGAAGAGCCATCAAGGTTCCTAGCCTTGGTACCCTTCAAAGAGCTCTTTCTCTTCTTCCCTCTACCTTTCACGATTACCAAAACCGGGGTGGAGTTTGGAGTAGGAGTGTTAACAACCGACATACCCTTAAGACTTGTTTATGTGGTCTTGAGGAGTCCCTGAAGTTTGCTAAGTGTCACCTCTTCATTATTAATGTGATATGTCATGCGGAATTGATCATAGCACAATGGTAAGGAGTGCAAAATGATATCTATTGCAAGCTCCTCAGGGAAGTTCACATTAAGCTTCAACAACTGATCCACATACCTTTGCATTTGCTCCATGTGGCTCATGACGGATTCTCCATCCTTCATCATGGTTGTTATCATGGAGAAAATGATTGCGTACCTCTCTTGTCATAGAGTTTGATGGTAACTTTCCATCAGATCTTGGTGCATTTCAAAAGGGTAGAATTCCTCATAGGACTTTTGGAGTTCCACTGTCATGGTGGCATTCATGATGCATGCTACTTTGGTATCATCCCTTTCATGTGCCTGGAAGTTAGCGATCTCCTGGGGAGTTGCAACGGTTTCATTAATCTCCTTAAGCTCCTTATCGAGGACATATTCTTTGTCCTTGTATCGGGTAATCATCCTGATGTTTCTGATCCATTCATTGATTTTGGATCCATCAAAAGTGACTTTCCCATACAAGTTCATAAGGGTAAAGGATCCATTACGATTAGAGCCAGAAGCAGCGTTGTTTGAAGACATCTGAATGAAGAGAACAAGATTGGTTTAGATATTAAGAGAGTATAAAACACCCAAATGTAATATTAAGGCTAGGATCCAATCACAACATATTATAAGTTATAATAGGTATGTCGTAATCGAAGCTATAACATATTTGAAAGGTAGGCGAATGACGATTCACCAATTTCCACCATGAAAAAACGAAATATTAATATTAGGTTTTTTATTGGTTATTAGAAATTCCAAGATTCTTTGAGATTCATTGAACTTTTCAATGGCATGTTTCAATCTCGAGTGTGCCCTCCAAGTTTTGTGATTGGGATACCGAAGATCACAAAACGAGGTGTGAAGTAACCATGCAAATAACTTGGTACCTATAAAGTTTATCACTTAATCCATGTGCCGGTAAACCACTCATGCTCCACCAATACTATGATAAACTCTAAGTCACCCTTTACCTACCCTGTTAAGTCCAAGTTAGTGTGCCAGTTAACCACACATGCTCCACCAACGACCTAAACAAAGTGTAAAGTGTAATTTCATGTATTAGCATCTTATTGACATTTTTCCTAAAGTAACTAGGATTGGGAATTTAATAAAAGCATTTAGTTACTTTATAATATTTATCATACTTTTAATGAGAATTTATCAGTCCTTGTCTTACCCGTTCGACTAACGATCCTCCACCGATCAAGGAAGCGGTGTGTGAGAGTGGACACCCATTAAGTTTCCATTTTATAGGCAACAACCTTATACCCCACCTTATAGACCGGCTTCGTGAATGAGGCGTACTAGCGGTAAGACGACTTAATCTTATATATATATATATATATATATATATATATATATATATATATATATATATATATATATATATATATATATATATATATATGATTAACTTATAATATAAAGTATAAGGGTTGAATTTTAACTTTTAAAATTCTAAGGGTTGGAACTAAAGTTTATTAAGTGACCTTACATGTTCCAAAACTTGATGGCAAGTTTTGTAACTTTACAAAACTTTTTATATTCATAAGTTATGAGTCATTAAAATGAAGACTCTTCATTTTATAACTTATGTGTTCTTTTATTGACTTTTAAGACAAAGAGACTTTTGGTTATCCATAACTTGAGTACAAGTTATGGACTGCACTAAAACATATAAATATCATGAATTAATCATATAAACAAGAAACTCCTATGATCTATCAAGAACTCAAAAGAACATGAATATTCATATCAACATTTCAAGAACGTATGAATACATATAAACATGAAAAATTGATATTAGCCATTGTAAATGGATTAGAACAACCATTACACCATCTAAAACAAGTTTTATAATACCAAAACAGTTTAGGGTAAGTTTTCTAGTCCATTTCCAGAAGCACAAATCGAATTTTTGCATTCTGCATGACCAACTCGTTGAGTGCACTAATAGACTCGTCGAGTTGGTTGCATTTACACTTGTACTCACCGAGTCCTTCCCATTGACTCGTCGAGTCCCCTAAGCAGACAACAAAAAACTCGATTTTTTGAAACTATATTGCATCAAGTTTTCACAAAAAAGCCTAGGCTCTGATACTACTGATGGGTTTTGAGCATTCTATCACTTCCTAAGTGTACATGCAACCCTAATAAACCTTGGATCTATGTTTGTCTAAATACATGTAAAATTTGGTTTCCAAGGTTCATAATGCGATCTAGCATACATGGAGAACTTTTATCTTAAAAGGATGGCTAGAATTACATACCTTGTAGTTGATTTTGATTCCTTGAAACCTTGAGAGCCTAGCACCCCAAGTGTGATTCCTCAAATTCTTCACACAACACGAAGTGATTTTGGAATGACTTTTAAGAGAATGCACACACATTAAAAATCAGTCTAACCCTCTTCTTTCTTAGTGTAGCCGATTTTGGTGGATATTATGTCCCTTAGATAATGTGACACATCTAGGGTTACACCATGTAAATCGTAATGTGTCATAACTCTTCATTTCCATGACCCATGGGTTTGTAACTCCCATGGAGCATCCTATGGGTTTAACCCAACTTGATAATCCATGGAGCCTCTTAGCCCACTATACAAGTTATGGATGATTTACATGATCAATCCATATATTTAATTAGTTATCTTTTGATCACTTAATTAATTGTAAATTAATTCTTGATAAAACTAATTAAATAATACTATTAATATATTAGAACTTATAATGTATTAATAAACCACAAGTGTTATTTCTCTCATTTAGTCTATCCAATTGCATGTGCCATGCAACCCAAATGGACCATCCTGGGTCGGGTCAAGTACATACCAGAAATAGTTATGGACTTAGACACCTTATCTAACATTGTGATCATGCAATATCATTTGATCTCTCCTGTGATGTTATTTCCATACTTCACTATGGCACCATCCTTTAATGTTCGGAATTCCCTGAGTTCTTTCCTCTACCTTGTCATGTGACGTGAACAACCACTATCGATGTACCATTCAAAGTCATATTGTTTGTATCACCTACAAATTCATAGAGATTTAGTAAACCAAAGTTGCTTGGTTCCTTGTTAGGTTTTCTTAAGAATTGGAAATATTATTGATTCATTTTCTAAAAAAGATCTCTTTATTAACGTTGAATTCTCGACTTTCATTATTTTGAAAACAATAATCCTTTCATCATTCAGATTTCTTTTAAAAGGAAATTCTTTTTTTTTTTGAAGTGAGTTGTTGCTTGATTACCTTTTTAGAAAATTTATTTTCCTCCATTTTTAAACTTAGCTTCGGAATCTTTGGAAGAGTTTTTGGGTTCTGAAACTAGTTTTTCTTTGCCTTTAACATCTTTTACTGCATTGGCAGTTTTTGAAAATTTGGATTTAGGAGAAAATCTATGCTTGGCCTTTTAAAATGGTTTTGAAACTTGAGGTTTTGCGTAATTTTTTGGGTTTGCAGCAAGTTTTTTAACCGGAGGTTTCGTAACATGTTTCGAAACAGAATTTGGTTTCGAACTCTAAACGAGAGTAGATTTCATATTTTTAACCGCAGATCTTACTGAATGAACAACATTGTAATTAGAATAATGAGTTTTCCATATTTGGTTCCTAGCTTGTTGATTTTTCTTGTATCTACTGTTCATTTGGTTTTTCTAGCTATCATTTCTTCAGCAGACAAATGAACCTTAGATCTAGGGTTCTCCTTCTGATCTTAGGACAGGACGGTTCGAAAGAGGTTTCGTATGGGACATATTTAGTGCCACTGGGACTTACCTAATTGCTACATGGATTAAAAGAATTTATGGGATATGAGACATATCTGACTTTCATCTTCCAAGAGGTCAATTCGGACAGACCTCTTGTCTCATCTGCATTGTTTATAGGACCAACCTAGAAAATTTTGGGACAACCATTAGCATTATCGTCATTAGCGATAGTTGTTAGTTCTAAAGTATGTTTTGTGTCTAGTCTAATTGTTATGAACACGTGAACCTTTGTTTTCTACAATACGAACATATGCAATAGAGTTTTTAGAAAATAACTTATTCATAGGTTCAGATTCATTTTGAACAAAAGTTGAACAATCAATCTCATCCTCTACAACAATTTCACTCATGTCACTCTCATCAAATTCAAAAACATTGTTAGTATCAAAAGTGTTTTCTGAACTCAAATTCGTGCACACTGAGTAAATTTTTTGCACAATATCAGATTTAATTTTCTCTTTATCTTTTTCATCCAAAACTTGTTTTAACATGTTCTTATGGTTGTTGGATTGTATGTAGGCTTTAATTTTATCAATTCCAACTCGATATGTGTATGAAACCTCTTCGAAAGAGACTATGGACTCGCACGTGTAGCACTCGGCATCGATTTCATCCTCATTTAGTTTGAGAAAGGGCAAAATCATTTTGTGTATCTTTTTTTCCTATTTCAAAATAAAGATGCAGTTGGGTAATGTTAAAATAAAATAGTTGCACAATCAAACAAAAAATATTTCGCTGTTTTAAAAGCGATAAATTGTCTCGTCTCAAATAAATGACATCATCCCTAGACCTAGTCAACTCTAACTCCAACTTCTCTATCCGCATTCATCTCTCTTCACTTTTACTTGTTATCCTACTGATTTGATCAGTTAGTTTAGGATTCTTTAGACGAGTTCTCTTTAAACTATCACTAAAACTAGACAAAGTATAATTCAAATCATCTAATTCAGATTCATACCGTGTAGCAGGAATATTAAGAGATTGAAGTATGGAGTGTACCTTGTGGATGACATTTTCTCACTCACTCACTCACCTATTTTGAAACTAGCCTCATAGTGAAACAGCTTTTAGTAGTACGCCCTGCATCAGCTGCGAATCCACTCTGCTCTGAGACTTCGCTTTACACCATCGTACATTTCCCAACATACTTTTGCGCATCATCCTTCACAACAAAGCACTCACCATGTGTCGGCTTTCGGACCTCTTTATCTGCCGAATCAGTTGACTATACCTCAACTCGTCCAAATTCATCCCCATCCTCCTGCACAGTCAAAGAAGGTTTCACATTCTCTGCATTCTTTCCCTTCCTCAACCCTTCCATCTTCTAAAGATAGTAAGTTTCATTCTTTTAAGCTTCCCTACTCTCATTCATCTTTCTCAGCATGCATTCCTTGGTAAAATGGTTCTTTCCATGACAGTAGTAACAACCATAACCTGAATCACCAAGAAAACTTTTCTCTTGGTTTTCCTCTACCTTTTGTGAGCTTTTATAACTCTCATCCTTAGACATCTGAAAATTGAAGTTTCCTAACATATTTATTCTCTTGAATCGAATGAAGTTCTTATTAATGAACTTTTTGGGATTAGAAACCAACATTGTATATTCTTCCTTGGTGGGTTCATAATCCGAGAGGTCGAATTTTGACTCTTCTTCTGAAACCTTTTTCCCCTTCGCAACTAGGGCCAACGAACCCATACTGGAGACAAGTTTCACATCCTCTGTCACTTCATCTTCATTGGATCACAAAATCTCCACTAGCTTCACCAAAGTATAAAACTTAAACTATTCATGATCAGCTTTCACAGTTGATACCACTACTTTCCATTCGAACCTCAAGCCATTCATGAAACTTGCTTTTTGCTCAATTGTTTCACACTTTTTCTTGTGTTTTAACATTCTTCCTAAGAGATGATTAAAGCGATTAAAAGTTTGATCAAGTTTCTCTTTAGGCTTCTGAACAAAAGCAACAAACTATGATAAGAGAAAGGTTTGTAAAGAGTGTTCTAGAGCTACATCACTTGAGTAAAGTTCTTTCAACCTGTCCTATATTTCCTTGGCCTTTCACAAGCACTAACCATACGAAATGTATCCAAAGGCCAAGAAAACCTAATTATTCTCATAGCTTTTATGTTACTCAGCAACTTTTTTTTTCATATTGTGCAACGTCCTTAACATTTTGAAGAAGTTCATTGTATTCATCTTGAGTCTTAATGGTATTTCTTTTACTAGAATGAATGAAGGTCTCATTCATCATTTCTTCCCATATTAGGGTTCCATGTTCTTCAAGACCAAGAATGTAATCTTCAAAGTGTAGAACCCAAACTTCATAGTCTTGTGGTAAAATGATTGGGATCCTGGTAGTCGAGCCAATGCTACAAGAAAGATTAAAATAAAGATTATGTGGTTCTTCTAGATTCATCTTTAACATGACTATCAAAACTGTAATGAATCAGATGTTTAAAATACAAATCGAGATTAGGATAAAACAAAGACCCAATTTTATCATCTACAATGGATGAAAAATGATGGAGACAGCTAGAACAGATCTGATAAAAACTCAAAATGCTAGTATGTTTGACAGAAGATATGCGTATGTAGTACACAATCTCTTGCTCTGATACGAATTGTTGAAACAATAAAATAATGATCGAAAAATTCAAAAAAATTTCTCTCAATCAAACAATAAGAACAAAGATTGAAAGTGATTGAATTAGCTCTGAATGCTATATTTTCAATATCTTAAAATACTTCAATAAGAACTTCTCTTTAAAGATACATAGGGCTACCAAAACATTAACTCTAAAATGATACATACATACATACTATATTTACATTCTAACCCTAGCACCATAATGACGGATGGACAGGCCCAATCCGATATTAATAAATACTAAAAACATGCATAACTAATTTGACACAACACAATAAATAACACAACAATCTTCCCCTTTGTGTCAATTTAGGAAAGAATATTCTTAACAGATGTTGACACTTCTGAACAATGAAAAGTTTCGGCATTAATCCAAGAAAGGTGTTGCAAACTGTGATATACCACTTTATCATGTCTACGAAGAACTTTTTATCCGCAACATCATTTGCATTGCATTCTTTTGATAATGCCAAAACGAATTCCAGGCATGAAGTGGAATAAAGATGCTTGTCAGGCAAGAGGAAACATCAATGAATATTCACACCAGTTTTATCTCGTTGTTGGAATGCCATACTCTAATTATTCTTTAGAATTCGTCCCATCTTCATCTTGTCGAAGTATTTTGGAGTTTCATTTGCTTGAACCATGGGTTTCATTTGGACATTGCCACACTCTCCACATCCATTTTTCCAACTTCTTGAATGTAGGAGATGAACATCCTTTCAGATCTACCACAATAGGTTCGAATTTATGTTCATCTTTAGAAAAAAGAATAAACAAGCAAATCCAATCGTTAGGATTAAGGCACGACAGATCAGATAGAATGAATTCAAAGACTGAACACCCAGATTGTCGAACAAATTTGAATCTAACATTGATAAAGCTTTCGGTCTCATCAGGTCCAAAGACCTTAAAGGATACAATATTCTTCAAACTCCATGTTTCATATTGTGGCTTTCCATTTTTAAGATAAATTGAGATAAGGGAGTGATTAACATCATTGTCCGAATTAGGAGCTTTCTCAATAATCTTAAAACAACGAAACATGACTGCCTTCGGAGTGATTAGAAAATCAAGTTCAGATTCCAAATTGTTATCCAGGTCAAAAGGGACAATTGGCTCCAACCGCTACATGTTCATATTATCAATGGCTTCATTCAGAATCCACTCCATGGACCAGGGAGGGAAAAGAAACATTTGAGTTTCCATAGTGACTTGGGCATCATGAGCCTCTCTTTCAGTTGCTTCAGCATTTTTGGCAATTTGTAGATTCTTGCAAATCTCTTTGTCATGATATTTTATTTTGAGTTGAGCTTCTTCCGATAAGTCTTCTTCATCCTCATCATCATCAACCAACATGCCTTTTTCCTTTTGATCCCAAAGCTTCATTACCCTTCAGAGCTTTTGACTTTAGAGGTTGTTTGTGTTCAAATTCAACATATTCACTAACTATTTTCTTGGGTTAATTAATCTTCATTTTAAGACAGACATAACCAAATTTCGGTTCTTCATTAGGGCCTTCTACTCAAGAATATAATCCATCAACAAATTTATTACGACACTATAGGCACCAATTCACATGTCACTTGATTGGTGATCTCGTAAATGAGTAGCTATGGTGAGAATGTTGTTTGGGTTGATCTTAGGAAATTCTGCATCAATGATAGTGATAGTGGCTTCCTTGGTCCGAGAAACATTATATCTATAAAACATGGATCAAATATCAAAGTTTCTCTAAACCTTGTTACCATATCCGATGATCTTGGTAATCCTCTTCCGAGACCACACTTCCTTTTGGGGTCGTGCGTTGACAGAGTAAAAGGTTCTCAATATCTAACGCTCTGTTCTGATGATTAATTGAGGATCATCATTTGAATGTAGAGGAGCATACTTGATATTGAAATTACCATGAGGAGACATTGGCAGGTCAAGTTAATTAGTAACTTATGTCAGGAAATCATAGTACTTAGTGCTTGAATATGAATGCTTTCTTACAGAGGTTGATCAATTTGTTCTTGAGACTAGCTCTCGAACTTTCTTAATGTCTTGACTGGACTGTCAAAGTATGTTGAAATCTATTTGCCTTAGTCTTATGGATATTTGCTCATGCCAAAAAAAGGAAATGATTTGTTGATCGGATTCAATGATCAATACTTCAGGTGGAGGAGGAATCACAGGATCTTTCAGGAGATCATCAAGGTTCTAGGTGGGAGAATATTCATTGCTGGAAGCATGGATTAAGTAGCTTGGAATATGTCACAGTCAGCTTGGTCTTGAGATTTTCCATGTCTCGAGTTTTCCTGAAAACTTCGGCTAAGGATGATACCAAGAAAATGGAGACCATTTCATCCTCTCTGCTTCCGAAAGGATATTTACTAGTTGTTCCCTAAGGGCTTGAAGTCCCAAGATCATATTTTCATCAAGGTCTTCATCTTCTTTATTACTTAATTCAAGAGCTTCAACCTTGAGAATTTCTTCATCAATTTATTCATCTCGGAGCACAAACTTCGAGACAAGTTTCCATTGTATCGTTCTTTCACTTCTTTCTCTTTCTCCCCTTCTTGCATGCGATGGCCCAACCTCCAATGCAAGTATAGATTTCATTTTGATTCCTTCCAAATGTTTGAATATCTTTGAAATATGGTGTTGAGTTTTTCTGCGAGAGCATCATAAGCCTCGACTTTAGGAGCTTGAACCTTGAGATGGGTAAATGTTTCATCCAGAATGAAAAGCATCTCCTAGAACTTGTTATTCGGAACATCAAAAACATTATAGGAGTCCTGGATGAGCTTGATAAGTACCTCTTGCATTATCATGTTCATGGTATTCTTTTTATGAATCTCCTTTTCCAGTCTTTGAACCTGTTTCTCATGAAAAACATTATTCTGCTTCATGAGTTCATTGGTAGCCTTAACCATGTCTTCATGAATCTTTAGCATAATGGTGGTGGTCGAGATATGATGATCGAGACTGTCAGTATACTTCTATTCAACTTCTTCTATATTATAATTGAGCCAGAAGGAAGTGATTTGGTTGAGTTGATCGGCTCGCTCCATTTCAAAAGGAGCGGCATCTTGGATCTCAGAAAGATATTTAAGCATGATCTCTAGCTTGGATTCAAGACTTGTAACCTTTTGATCAATCTTTGAATCAAGTCATGCAACTTTCTTATCAAAGGCGTTGACTTTGGAGATAACAAAGGGAACATTGTCTCGGAGTTCTAATAGGGAAAAAGGATCTACACTGTTTTCGCCTAAATATTCTTTGTATGAGGTAGAGCTCTCAGACTTTTTATCATCGTCATCATCATATCACCATGTGGTTCGGAGGGTGTTGAGTAATTAATCATATTGGATTGAGCCTCATTACCTTGATCAATTTCCACGAAAGCTTTGGGAGAGGAGTACTTGTTGTCTTCATTATGTTCTTCTTCCTTGGATTCCTCGGAGGATGAGGAGAGACAGAAATCATAAAATGACTTCAAGGAGGAAGGATTTTGCCACATATTGAAGGATGTGAGGATCATAATAGCACCAACTATTGTGTTGTCATTTTCGAACATTACATCATCTTAGAGATCCTTGTTAGTAGGTGGTTTGCGAGCTTGTTCACTTTTGAATGTCGGTAGACGATCATCTAAAACATGTGTAGAACTAGGAACATCTCCTGTAGTAGTCCTTTGAGCTTCTTCGTAAGGATTGAATGTCTGATCAGTCTCTTCATCGGATGGAAAAGTGAATGGAAGACAACTTCAGAGAGCATGTTGACGCACTGAAATAAGTGTGTAATCTACTTGTGCTATGGTGAGCTAAGATGCTTGGTATGAGACCTGTTAACAAAATCAGATGAGTCTTTGTCAAATATACCCAATCGTCCTTTACCTGAAATAGGTATCAAACCGGTTGTGGATTTCGAAGTAGGAGATACTGCTCCAGCTTCGGAAAGCTTAGAGTCAGAGACAGGTGCTCCTGATTGTTTATGTGTAGAACCAAAATGAATTTCCAAAATAACTCATGTGTGTGTCCAAGGGGGATTCAAGGTACTATGTTGAATATATGAACCATCTTTTTTAGAAGATGTGGGTAAATTATATGTAGACTCACGGTGATTGTATACGTGTGATATTTAAAATCCGAAGGGTACATTGGAGGAGTGTATGGCGGGGTAGGTAGTGATCTAGAGTCATATTGAATGCTAATCTATGAATCTTGTTGAGAAGATTCATTGGCTTTGATTCTCTTTTTGGCTCAAGCATTTGATGGTAATTGCTTTCGTTTGGTCATCTTCTTCCTACCTCCTCCTGAAGAAGTTTATTTGTTCACATCCGAGGATCGATCATCCAAGATTATGGTAGATTGTATGGGGTCATATATAAACGAAATCTCATGATGATGTTTGAGATAGATTGTGAAACTTTATTTGTTCTGGAAAACGTTGGATAGCTCTAAAAGATGATTGGTTCGGTAACCTATAAGCTTTTATAGCTTTAAAGGTACAATATACATGTTTGAGATCGGAGTTGAGAGGAATGAATTCTAAACTTTCATTGTACAGTTATTGAAGCGTCAAAGCCCAGAATCTCTGACTGGATATCCTATTGGGCTTCCTCTTGTTGGGGAATTTCCGAAAGTCCTACCATAGCACCTCGGTCAGTTCAACTGCATTGTCTCTTCCGGATGTTGTATACAACATATAGCCAATCCACGCTGATGGTGTATGTACCACCATGTTTATAGGATACCCCGCAAAGAATTAAGTGCATCAGTATGGTCCATAGGCCTGGAACAATAGACTTCTTGAACTCCTTTTCCATGAATTCTCCATCATACCCAATTTGATTCAGAAATTACTAAAACTATTCCATTTTTAGTTCTTAAACTAGAAAACCTTTAGCATTCTTTGTAATGTCGATTTCTTAAGGAAGGTGTTCTTGTGGAGAGGAATGTTTTTATCATCAGCGATCTTCACCTCCAATACATCATCTTCAATCTTGATCCATTCAAATGCTTTGTGAAGAATGCGAAGAGGAACCCTGGGGTTAGGAATTTTTGTTAGAGGAGCTGATATGGGGTAGTGAGAGATGAACTCGATCATGATGTGGATGGATTCATCATAATCCATGGGATCAACAGAAAATAGTTTAGTGGTTTCTCTAAGAATGATCTCAGTGGATGAAGATGAGGCAGAACCTTTTGAAGATTTCTTCTTCGATGAAGGTTTGGAAGTTTGAGGATCAGTTTAAGAAGACACTATTGATGAACATTTGAGAGCTTGAAGAATAGAGTACAAAGATAAAGGCTTTAGGAGGCGACAACACATGTGAACAGTGGGAACATTTAGGATTCAAAATCCTTTTATAGGTTGGATATTTCAGGTTGGGTTGAAGAAAGTGATGATGACAACCGAACACAAAATGGGTCGCATTAAATGCATTGCCAATAATGGCTTCCTAAAAGACTTTTGCACACAAAATATGGGATGTTTTTTTGTTCAAAACAATAAACCATCGTTTCAGTTTTGATTTCGCTCATTGCTTTATTGGAAAGTGTGCCAAATCACATTTATTAAGAATTAAAAGGATAATCATTAAGAAAATTACCATTATTGTATTAATTAAAAATGTTTTGGATAAAAACTGTAATGACAACCCTAAAATTCTTTTATTGCCGAGGATCTCAGAGTAACCAGATTCCATGATTAGATGTCATAAGATACTTCGGAAGGAAAATAAACACATCATTATTACGTAATATAAAGTTCGAGATGGCACATTCTCAAAATGAATATTATAGGTAGAGATGCATGAAGATCATAGAGGACCAGTTTCATAAGATTTGATATTTCTAGAATTGAAGGAACAGAGCTCGGAGGAACAAAAAAGATAAACTCATATTACCATTTTAGATATGAATTCTGAGATGAATTTCATAACACATGCTTGTTTTTGACATATACTTCAAAAAGGGAATTTATCATGTAATCCTATGTAACAATATCGATCAAAAACTCAAGTGATGAGGAAGGCTAAAACAAGTTAAAACTAGAATAATACGTTAGAAGAAAAGATACATATAATGATCCTATATCTTCCAAGAGGGAAAAATTCTAAGGAGAAAAGAATTGGACTTCATAATTGCTTTACTTTCTAATGCATCCATTAGAGAGTACAAGCCTCTTGGAAGAATTGTAGATTAGACATCATCATTCCCATTTTGATCAAAAATCCTTTAAATTTTATTTCTTTTAATGCCTTAGTAAGTACATCAACAATTTCATCATTCGATGGAGAAAAAATGAGCTCAATGTTTCATTTTAAAACATGATCTTCAATAAAATGGTACTGAATGTTAATGTGCTTGGTCATGGATTGCTGAATTAGATTGTGAGAAATTCCCATTGTACTTTACAATAGATTGGAATCTATTGAAATCGATAACCATAATCCATAAGAAGAGATTTCATCCAAAGAACTTGCGAAGAGTAGCTTGCAGCAGTGATGTATTATGCTTCTGCCTTTGAGAGAGCAATGCAATTCTATTTCTTGGATGACCAGCTAACCAATCTTCAATCCAAAAAATGAAAACGTCAATATGTAATTATTTCTATCCATTTGATGACCTCCATAGTTTTATTCGGAATGGGCTTGAAGAAGGAAGCTTTCATCAGCTAGATACCGAATTTTGAGGTTCTTGGTTCCCTTAAGTTACAGGAAAATCTTCTTGACAGCCAGTAGATGAGATATCTTCATATTAACATTGAATCTAGCACACAGACATGTATAGAACATGATGTATGGATGACTTGAAGTGAGTTAGAGTAGCGATCCAATCATTTCCCTAAACGGTTTCTAATCAACGGCAACACCTGATGGGTCCGAGAAGAAATTGTTTTCGAAACGCATTGGAACCTTTGCAAAGGCACAGGTGTCCACTGAATATTTTTCCAAAAGTTCAGAAATATATATCTCCTAATGAATAAAGATTCATTTGTTGGTATGCTTAAGTTGAAAACCGGGGAAGAAGCTCAATTAACGATTCTTTCTCAATTGGAATCGACTAACCATTAACTTTGTGAAATTAGAAACTATTAATGAATTTGTTGATCAAGATGTTGTTGTTAACATATATTTGAACTAACATGATATGGTTTCCATTTGATATTTGAAATTACATGGGATCAAGAATCCTCTTTAAAAATCAGAATCCTTTAGAAAATTAGTGAGAGTCTCGTACCAGGTGCGTGGAACTTGCTTAAGAATATAAACAACTTTTTGAAGTTTGTAATAGTAGTTTCGATATTAAAGATTTACAAATCCATGGGGTTATTGAAGATACACTTCAGTATCGAGTTCATCATTGAGAAAGGCACTTTTGACGTCCATTTGGTAAACTTTAAAGCCTTTGTGAGTAGCATAAGCAAGAAAGATTTGGATGGATTCAATACCAGCAACAGGAGAGAAGGTCTCGTTGCAGTCGAGTCCTTCGATCTGATTAAAATCTTTTCTGACCAATCTTGCTTTGTTTCTGATTATAACTTGATTGTCTTCGAGTTTGTTTTAGAAGACCCATCTTGTACCAACAATAGGGTGATCCTGAAGATGAAGGACGAGAGTCCACACATGATTTCTGTCAAATTCTACTAGCTCTTCTTGCATGGTTATAATCCAATCAACATGTTCTAAAGCTTTCTTAATGGATTTTGGTTCAATCATTGATATGAATGCCAAGATGTGACACTCATTCTGAATGTTGGTAGCATAGGATTTAGAACGTCGGCATTAAGATTTCCAATGACTTGATGTGGGTGATGATCATTTGTCTAGATACGCAATCCTGAAATTTCAGGTGTAGTGGATGATCCGATATCAACAATGAGTTTATGTTGCTCCCCCTGAAAAATTTGAATTTGAGGATGATTCTCCCCTTGAACTTCTGAACAGGATATGTCAACATCGTCATTGTTTGGAAAGTCAAAAGTGTTGGCATCGTCTTCGTTTTTTTTTCGAAATAGGATCATATTTAGTGAATTGATTGGTTGAGTAACCCCAAAATTTGGCTTCATCGGCTTTGGGTCAAAACTTGGTGATTTGATCATGGTTTCTTTTGATAAAGCATCGACAACCAAAAACATGTAGGAATGAGATACTTGGGTTGCGACCATTCATGGCTTCATAAGATGTCATGTTGAGACATCAATTTGATTTTGGATGAAGCAAGCAGTAAAACGGATTCGACCTAAAGATAGAGAGGAAGGTTTACAAATTTTAGCATCAATCAAGCAACTTCAATGGGAGTTTAGTTTATTCATTTTCCCATACCGTTTTGCTAAGGAATGTAGGGAGCTGAGAAGTTGTGGTCGATGCCTTTGTCGGTGAGGAATATTTCAATGGAGGCATTAGAGAATTCAGAGTCATTGTTACTTTGGATTCTTCTAACAAGAATTTTAACAAGATCTTCAATTCCTTTGATGAAATTTATGAGTTCAAACGTTGTTTGGATTTTAACCTTAGGAATATGATCCAACTGAATCTTGTGTCTGATGGGTTTTAGCCATAAGAACTTTCCTATGTGTGCATGCAAAACCCTAATGCTCGGATCTAGGCTTTCTGATTAAACATGCTTTGAATCCAAGACTTCTAATGGCTAATTAGGTTAAATGTCACTCCTCTAATGGCTTACAAACACCAATAGCAAGTAAGATGATTTACGAGAGAGGAGAGGGGAGGAACTCGGCCAGAGTATCACTACTTTTAATGGTGTGTCGAATTCCCTCACCCTTAGAGTCTATTTATACTTGTAGACTCCTTAAGGATTACAGCTTTAACCCAAACTGGATAACTTAGACTTTAAGTTGATCCATATCCTTTCCTTGATAACCCTATGGACGATTTTGGCTTATCCAAGCCCTAGAAATCGTCCATCCTATCTTGGATAAGGATTTATAGTCTAAAGTGTAACTATCAAACAATTGATAGTTTATACCCTATTATTTAATTAATCTCTTTAAGTCACCAAATTAATTCCAATTAATCTATGACTTATATTAATCAAATAACCATATATTATTCCTTATAATATTTACTCTCTCTTAACAAATCATCCATCAAGTTTCTATGGTGAAGGCAACCCAAAAGGACCATGCACAACCGGATCAAATACTTGCCTATTATAGTTGTAGCCTTAGACACTATTCCAACAGTCTCCCACTTGGATAAGTCTAGTAACTATACAAGTACAATTGGGTTTGCAACCGTAGCTCTTAAAGACGCTATCAAACTCTGATCTAATCAATCTTGTCCTTTAGATAAGGGATCGTGCAGTCCTCTGTTAGATATCATGCTGACAATCCTATGGAATGGTTAGTCTAGCATTTGATTTCTCGATCTCCGATTTATTCTACATAGAACTTAATCAAACACATCAATTCAGATCTGACCGGGCCCGGCACATAAGTCAAATCAAATCATCGAGTGGCCAAGATATCTCTTCTACCCTCTTAGGATAAAATTTATAGATAAACTTCGACTTATATGCATTTACTTATTCATTAACCAACTATACACAACAATGCGTTTTATAACACCAAGTTACTCATGCGTTTTCGCATTATCAATGTACAATCAATTAACAAATAATAAACCATATATCTAGGTTTTAAGACTATATGATATTATCGTCTTGCGATCACCTTTTATATCGTATTCCATAAAGTGATTCCAGCAAGCGCGGGTTTGTTCCAATGCTCAAAACCAGTTCATAAGCACTCATGAACGTTATAGCAACCCTTGCTATGTCTAACACCATTTAGACAATCTACACACCAATTCATGACAATCTTCATTCATATCTACTTCCAACTTATGAATGATTGTGGACAATTTGAATAATTCGATTATTCCTAATAAACTCAATTATTCTGGAAGTCAAAACATGCAAAGTGAAACAATAGTTAAACAATTAACATATGACAGTAACTTTACTTATAAATAAAACTCCTTTATTTAATCATCAAATGTTAATTACATTTATCTATTATACGTTTCTAATACTATTTAATATATACTAATATCATCCTTCAGCCCAATACTCCTAGCATGCTGCAAGTGCTTAAGCCTACTCAGTCCCTTCGTAAGCGGATCTGCTGGGTTATCTTCTGATGATATCCTCTTAACTATGAGTTGTCCTTCTTCTACACGATGTCTAATGAAGTGATAGTTTCTATCGATATGTCGAGATCTACCATGATCCCTTGGTTCCTTGGTCAAGGCAACCGCACCTTCGTTATCACGGAAAATCTCCATGGGCTCCTTTATGGCAGGCACAACTCCAAGATCACCAATGAAGTTCTTTAGCCATATCGCCTCCTTCGACGCTTCGCTCGCTGCGATGTACTCTGATTCGCACGTTTAATCAGCTATGGTTTCTTGCTAGGAACTCTTCCAAGTTACTGCTCCTCCATTTAGAGTAAAGACCCAGCCCGACTGCGAATGGTAGTTGTCCCTATCGGTCTGAAAACTGGCATCACTATACCCTCGCACCTTCAAGTCATCACTCCCTCCAAGGACTAAGAACCATTCTTTCGTCCTCCGAAGGTACTTAAGGATGTTCTTCACCGCAATCCAATGTGCTTTGCCAGGGTTCCCTTGATATCTACTAACCATGCTCAAAGCGAAGGCTACATCAGGGCAAGTACAAGTCATAGCGTACATGATTGAGCCAACTGCGGAAGCATATGGTATTCGGCTCATTTCTGTTATTTCAGCTTCAGTACTCGGACTTTGAGTCTTACTCAACTTGGCATTTCCTTGTATCGGTAGTTCTCCCTTCTTTGAGTTTTCCATACTAAAACGTTTTAGTACCTTCTCTAAGTAAGTATTCTGACTAAGTCCAATTCGTCTCTTACTTCTTTCTCTTACTATCCTTATTCCCAAAATGTAAGAAGCCTCTCCGAGGTCCTTCATAGCGAAACACTTCCCGAGCCAGGACTTGACTTCCTGCAGAGTTGGGACGTCGTTTCCTATGAGTAATATGTCATCGACATGTAGAACGAGGAAGCTTACTATACTCCCATTGGCTTTGACATATACACAAGATTCGTCTTCGCTTCGTACAAATCCAAACTCTTTGACTTTCTCATCGAAACAAAGATTCCATCTGCGAGATGCTTGCTTAAGTCCATAAATGGACTTCTCAAGCTTACACACTCTATTTGGATGCTTCAGATTCACAAACCCCTCTGGCTGAGCCATGTAAACATCCTCAGCCAACTTTCCGTTAAGGAAGGCGGTCTTGACATCCATTTGCCCAATCTCATAATCATGAAATGCGGCAATTGCTAGCATCACTCTAATAGATTTAATCTTTGCAACTGGTGAGAAGGTCTCATCATAGTCAACTCCTGGAGTTTGAGTAAAGCCCTTCACAACCAATCGTGCTTTATACGTGTGTACGTTCCCATCCACGTCGGTCTTCTTCTTGAAGACCCACTTGCACCCAACGGTCTTACGTCCGGGCACATAATCAACCAAATTCCAAACTTGGTTATCGTACATGGATTGGATCTCGCTATCCATTGCCTCTTTCCATTTCGCAGACTCCGGGCCTGCCATGGCTTCCTTATAGCTATTAGGTTCATCAAGATTTACTAGTGTACCATCACTAATATACGTGTCCCCATCGGTAGTAATATGAAAATCATAAAACTGGGGAGGAACTCTAACTCTATCGGAACATCTAAGAGGTAAGGATTCGTCAATCGGTTCAACCGGAGTTTCCTCCTCGGGTTGAATGCCAGCGGTAGAGGTTCCTTCATCTATCGACTCTTGAATCTCTTCAAGTTCGATTTGCCTCCCACTGTCTCCTTGGCTTATGAGTTCTCGCTCTCGGAAAACTCCTCTCCTCGCAACAAAGACAACATTGTCTTTCGGTCTATAGAAGAGATATCCAAAGGATGTCTGCGGGTAGCCGATGAAAATACATCGCTCACTTCGAGGTTCAAGCTTGTCGTGAGTATCTCGTCTTACGAAAGCCTCGCAACCCCAAACCTTAATATGTGCCAACGAGGGAGCTTTCCCCGTCCACATCTCGTGAGGTGTTTTGGCAACCTTCTTAGTAGGGACTCGGTTAAGGATATGGGCGGCAGTCTCTAAGGCATACCCCCAAAAGAAGATAGGTAGTGAAGCACGACTCATCATAGAGCGAACCATATCCAATAAGGTTCGATTACGCCTTTCTGCCACACCATTCAACTGCGGTGTCCTAGGAGGCGTCAATTGCGAAACTATTCCACACTCCTTGAGATAATCGTGGAATTCAAGACTTAGGTACTCTCCTCCTCAATCGGATTGAAGCATCTTGATTTTCCTGCCCAATTGCTTCTCCACTTCATTCTTGAACTCTTTGAACTTTTCAAAGGTTTCTGACTTTTTCTTGATTAAATAGATATACCCATATCTACTATAATCATCGGTAAAAGTCACATAGAAGCGGTTCCCATCCTTCGTGGTTGATCTAAAGGGTCCACATACATCGGTATGTATTAGGTCCAATAGCCCCTCACCCCTTTCACAAGTATTCGTGAAGGGTGACTTAGTCATCTTTCCAAGTAAACAAGACTCGCATGTGTCATCTTCCCTAAGGTCGAATGACTCCAACACTCCATCCTTTTGGAGTTGGGCTATGCGTTTCTTGTTGACATGTCCAAGATGGCAATGCCACTAGGATGCTTTATCCAAACTAGTGGAAGAATCAATATTCAAAACATCATTTCCTAAGTTATCAACAATCATAACAGTTTCATATATTCCATTACATGGTATAACTTCAAAGTAAAAGACACTATTTAGATAAGCCATAATAGAACCATTCTCATTATTAAAAGAAAATCTAAATCCTTGTCTATATAAACCATGAAATGAAATGATGTTTCTAGCCATTTCTGGCGAATAGCAACAATGGTTCAAATCTAAACATAAATTATTCCTAAGCACTAAAGAATACACTCCAATCTTGGTAACAGGCGACGATCTTTTGTTCCCCATGATTAGATTGATCCTTCCTTGCTCCACATCCCTACTTCTTCTTAGTCCCTGCACATTTGAACAAATGTGATAACCACAACCGGTGTCAAGAACCCAAGAAATAGCATGATTAGAATCGTTAGATTTAATTGTGTATATACCTGCGAAAGATGGCTTTATCTTTCCTTCTTTGATTGCTTGCAGGTATTCTGGGCAGCTTCTCTTCCAATGTCCTATCTTGTGGCAGTGGTGGCACTCTGCCTCCTTCGGGTTAGGATAGGGCTTAGAGGGATCAACTTTGGTCCCACTAGAAGAGGCACCATCTCGGGCTTTAACCTTATGATAGTTCTTTGATGAAGCCTTCCTCTTCTTTCCCTTTCCTTGACCAATTGCCAAGACAGGAGTAGCAGACAGATTAGGAGTAGGTGCAACAGACTTGTCTTTGAAGTTTCTCTCAGCGACTCTCAAAAGACCTTGGAGTTTGCTTAGGGTAACCTCCTCTTTGTTAATGTGGTAGGTCATCCTAAATTGGTTGTACATCGGAGGCAAAGAGTGAAGCACCATGTCGATCACCAAGTCTTCCCCAAAGTCAACATTTAACTTGGAAAGGCGATCGACATACCTTTGCATCTTTTGCAGGTGCACGGTAAGAGATTCTCCATGACCCATCCTAGCGGAGATCATGTTAGTGAAAATCTCATAACGCTCTTGTCTCGCGTTTTGGTGGTATCTCTCCAACAAGTCTTGATGCATCTCGTATGGATACATGTCCTTGTAGGACTTTTGGAATTCGGAGTTCATGGTGGCAATCATGATGCAATGTACCTTCGTTGCATCTCGCTCATGAGTCTCAAAAGCGGTGATTTCAGCCGGAGTAGCGATTTCGAGGTTGATTTTCTCGAGCTTTTCATCGAGGACATACTCCTTATCCTCATAGCGAGAAATGGTGCGAATGTATATTATCCATTCGCTAAAGTTCGTTCCATCGAAGGTGTCCTTTTGGCAAAGGCTCATCAACGTGAAAGAACTCGCAGCAGCGTTGTTTATGTTCGACATCTATAGAAAGGACAAAGATAGATTAGAATAAGAATCCCTAATTATCACCCAATAAGAAAAATTAGGGTTAGGATCCAACAATAACATTTACATATTAGAAAAGGGATGCCGTAATCTAACATGAAAATAAATTGAAGGTAAGTGAATGACGATTCACTAATTCTCCATTACAAAACCTAGACTATTAGTCCTAAGTGTATTGAGAATTCCTAGGTTCGAATGAGATTCATTGAACTATTCAATGGCATGTTTAAATCTCGATATGCCCCTCTTGTTTGTGACTGGGATGCCGAGGATCACAAAGCGGGTGTGAATTACCATGCAAATTCACATGGTGCCTTCATTGTAACGATCACCTATTCGATGTGCCGGTAAACCACACACGCTCCATCGAACTATGATAAACAATGGATCACCCTTTGCCACCTTTGCTTAGAACCAATTTGTGTGCCGGTAAACCACACACGCTCCACAAACTTCTCAACAAGGGTGCAAAGTGTAATTTCATGGGATTGCATCAATTCACTTTTCCTAAAGTAACTAAGATTGGGAAATTTTTAAAACGTGTAGTTATTTTGTATTTCTTATTATACTTTTAATGAGAGGATGAGGTTGCCCTATCCTACCCGTTCGGCTAACGACCCTCCACCAATCAAGCAAGCGGTGGGTGTGAGTGTACACCCATTAAGCGCCATTTTATAGGCTGCAACCTTATACCCACCTTATAGATCGGCTTCGTGAATGAGGCCTACTAACGGTAAGACTAGCATTTAGTTATACATATATATTATTCTTGTAATATCATATTAGTATAAGGTTGTGTTTTAAACCTTTTAAAACGTAGGGTTTGAAACTTAAGTTGTCTAAATTAAAACCTTTTAATCACAAATATAAATTTCAAAACTTGAGGGCAAGTTTTAAACATTTAAAACATGGAGGATCAAATAACAAATAATTCCAATTAACAATTAATATCCTAATTATCTTTATTTGATTTATCCAAGATTTCTTTTAAGATAATTATCAAAATAATTAATCAATTATCATATAAGTAAATTAAATATTTTATTAGATGATAAATATCTTTAATTAGATCAAGATTATAGTCATATATATGAAAAAATCGGATTAGGGTTGATCTAATATGATTAAGGTAAGTTTCCATAAGATAAACATGAAAAAATCCCGGTTTTGCCTAATCCTGACGCCCGGACTCGCCGAGTACACAAAGGGACTCGCCGAGTTAGGCCTACTCGCCGAGTCCACTTTGGAACTCGCCGAGTCCATGACTCAGAAACCCAAAAAACGAATTTTGCAGGTTTGTTTCAGTTAATCAAGCAACAATTTAAAGAAAACCAAGCTAGGCTCTGATACCACTGATGGGTTTTAGCCATAAGAACTTTCCTATGTGCGCATGCAAAACCCTAATGCTCGGATCTAGGCTTTCTAATTAAACATGCTTTGAATCCAAGACTTCTAATGCCTAATTAGGTTAAATAACAACATTGAAATAGATCTAGAATCATACCTTTGGATTCCTTGTTGATCTTGTTGTCTTGGTGCTTCTAGAGTCACAAATATCACTCCTCTAATGGCTTACAAACACCAATAGCAAGTAAGATGATTTAGGAGAGAGGAGAGGGGAGGAATTCGACCAGAGTATCACTACTTTTGATGGTGTGTCGAATTCCCTCACCCCTAGAGTCTATTTATACTTGTAGACTCCTTAAGGATTACAGCTTTAACCCTAACTGGATAACTTAGACTTTAAGTTGATCCATATCCTTTCCTTGATAACCCTATGGACGATTTTGGCTTATCCAAGCCCTAGAAATCGTCCATCCTATCTTGGATAAGGATTTATAGTCTAAAGTGTAACTATCAAACAATTGACAGTTTATACCCTCTTATTTAATTAATCTCTTTAAGTCACCAAATTAATTCCAATTAATCTATGACTTATATTAATCAAATAACCATATATTATTCCTTATAATATTTACTCTCTCTTAACAAATCATCCATCAAGTTGCTATGGTGAAGGCAACCCAACAGGACCATGCACAACCGGATCAAATACTTGCCTAATATAGTTGCAGCCTTAGACACTATTCCAACAGTGTCGTCATCAACAATCACAAGAATATACTTTTTGTGATGTAGACATTCTATGGTGGATGGTCCATAGATATTGATATGAAGATGTTCTAATGGTTCCAAAATGGACTTTTCAATGATGACAGGATGACATTTCTTTGATTGCTTCCCATATTCACACGCAACATAGAGATTATCATTTTCATATTTGAAGAGTGGCAGATGTTAGACCATTTTGCCAAAAAAAAAAGATCATTTATGTATCGGAAGTTATGATGAGCGAGTTTCCGATGCCATAGCCAACTTACATCAGGAACAACTTTTGAAAGAAGACAACGTTGAGGTTTTCTGATAATCATGTTGATGTCTATAGGATACATGGTTTTGATGCAATCTGATTTGATAAGACATTCCTTCCAGTCTTCCATCATAATATAGCTATGCTTTTTGTAGAATTTAACTCTTCGGTTTGCATCCATGTTAGGTAAATATTTTTGTTTATACTTTGCTTTTCTAGGAAATTGATTTGTTATGTAATATTGTATATGTGTTTACGGTCAGGAAGTGAGTTTACGACCGTAAACAGAGTTTACGGCCGTAAACTTAGTCTGCGGCCCAGTCCAATATATATAGGGGTGAGGGTGTGAGAAAAAGAGTGATGAACACCAAGGAGCTTAAGTGTGTGCATTTGAAGGTGTTCTAAAGAGAGAGAAAAGAAAGTATGTGTTAGTGTGTTGTGAATCTTGTATCCGGATCTTCATTCATATCAATACATACAAGATTCATCATCATCTTCTTCTCCTTCTCTTCTTATTGTGATCTGACATCTTCCGTTTGATTGGATTCCACACCATCAAACAGATCTGATTGATACACAGGCATATTTGGGGACTTACAATTGGTATCAGAGCTTGGTTGTATCAATCATTTTTTTTTCAGATCTGGAGCTTATTTGATCTTATTTTGAAGATTTTTTTTGTTTTTGGATACATCTCGCAAAACTAAGGGGGGGGGGGGGGGGTTGTTCTTCACGTTTTTCCTAAAAACAAGTTTTTGATCGAGTTTTGGAGCAAAAAGGGTGAAAAAACGTTGTTTTTCATCAAGAACAGCAATTTTTGGAGAGTTTACGATCTTTGAAGGAGAGTTTATGGTCTTTGAAGGGTTTCCGGGCCGGAGTTTACGGTAGGAAACGAGTTTACGGCCGGAAACGTGTTCACGGCCGGAAACTATTCACGGTCGCCGGAGGTTTGCGGTTCGGCGACTTGTGGCTCGGCTTGGTGGGATAGGCTCGGTGATCAGCTAAGAAATCAGATCAGCAACGCGCTTCATAAAAAATTAGGATACGGTTTGGAGGTACCAAGGCTCGAACCTGCGACCTTCGGTTCAGCAACAAAGCGTCATAACCAACTCTTCCAAGCTGCGCCTTTGTTTTATCCTCCCGTTTTTATTTCTTAAACATTCTTTTTGGGATCCAACTTTCGCAATTTTGTCAAATTCAGCCCAAAAATCAATCTCTTTTATTTTTAAGCTTCATTTTCAACCAAAAATTATAGTTTTTAAATTTTGATTTTTATTTTTGACTTTTTACTTAAATTTTGACTTTTAAAATTTGACCTTTGACCTTAAGCTATGCTTTTCTCGTTTGACTTTTAAATTTTCAAATTTAGCTTTTCGGTTTAACTTTTCAAGTTTGACTTTTGAGTTTGACTTTTTAAATTTGACTTTTAAGGTTGACTTTTCAGGTTTATAGTCAAAGGGATTTTTTAAATTTAAGTTTGACTTCTAGTTGTTTTTTTAATAGTTTTTGAAGTGTACAAGGGAATTGAAAACATGAAAGAGAGTCGTCAAGAGATGTTAAGACAAAACTTCAACACGTTCGATTATATCCCTAGAGAAACCCTCGAAACTCAATTGCAACGATTTACTACACTCACTACTGAGATGAATATAGTTGGGATCTTCTTGTGCAAATCTGAGATAAACAAAAAGCTATTGAATTCACTTCCAAAATCGTGGGATATGAACGTGGCTATCATCAAGAAGACAAAAGATCTCAATCGTCTTAGTATTGTTGATGTAATTGAAGAGCTTGATGCTTTGAAGTGTAGAAATACGATGAGTTCTGCAAACATCTCGGTCAATGAAGTTTCATGCTCTCAATCATGTGAAGTTTCATGTACACTATCTAGTGATGATACAATTAAAATTCTTCGTGAACATAATGATTTGCTAAAAAGGGAAGTCGATGACCTAAAATACGAAGGATATCAACTTAGGAAACGACAGAAACCCCTGAAGGCTGAATTAGAAGCAAAAACCAAGGACTTTAGGAAGCTTCAGGAAGAGTACAGTAATAAGTGTGAAAATTATGACTATATTAAGAGACAACTTGCTGCTGTAACTGAAGAACTTGATGCTTTAAAAACTAAGTGTGGAAAAATAGACGTTAGTTTTAAAAATTATACTGCGTAAAGTTAGACAGTCAGGTCCTTATTTGAAACCCAATTAAAATTCAAAGATAATCAAAACAAGCGTCTAGGGTATGATAGTCTCCACCTTTCAATCATAACTAGACATCCATCCCAATGACACAGGAAGAAATTGATAGGGAGGCACATCTTCGATATGGCAAACCCACTGGATTTTTGTCAGGACGTATTCAAATTGAAAATACTAAGGTTTTTACTTCATGTGCAGGTAAAGTAGCAGAATATGAGAACAAGGAGAACACCACTGAACAAACCAACATCTCCTTGAGCTCTGAGTTTGTTGCTTCGAACTCATCTACTTCTGATCAACCTGCTGTTGAGAAGTACAGGCCACCAATTCCAGTGAAACAGAGTGCCTATTGCACGTGTGCATGTGGGAACAACAAAAGACAAGGCAAGGATACGCCACCAGGGGCAGGAAGAAACAATTTCCTAGTGAAGAAAAAGACTTGTTTTCACTATGGAACACCTGGTCTGTCACAACTAGCATTTTTGCCAGGAAATTCTACTTTCATGCAATCATTCACCTAGTGTAATAACTTTTACTCTACGGGAATATCATACTCTACACTCATCCAAATACATCTCATATGTTCAACTAAGGGCTGGGAACCTTAGAAATCCTGACTCAAGTTCCTTACGAACTAGAATTCTCTTATTGGGCCTAAGGCACCAATAAATCAGCAATTCGTCAATCTATAACCAGTGTTCTAAAAGGCGCGCCATGGCGTGAGGTGTGGCTTCGCCGTTACGAAAAACCTTATAATGTTGGTGTTAGGTGGGGCATGTGGCAAGGCGTGATATGGCACGCCATGGCGCGTTATGGCGTGTTATGGCGCGTGTTTTTTCGTTTGATACACAGTTTTTTGCTATTTGTTATGTCTTTTCTAATCGGAGATACAAGTATTTTTGTTTTTGTTAACTTTTTGTTATTAGTTATTGAACTAATATTGCTAAAAGTAGTTATATTTAATATAAATTTATATTTATGTGGTAATATAATTTTAAATTAATACAAAATTCCTGCCTTACATCACGCCTTGAAAAAACGCCATGGCTCGTTAAGCTTGAGGCTTGGCCTTGCCACCACGCCATGCCTCATGCCATTTAGAACCTTGTCTATAACATTTTGGGCCATTTAGGCCTAGAATGATTCATTCTACCTCCATTTGGACCATGATGGGCCATAAATGAATTAATTAGCCCTAATGGGCCATAAGCCCATTCCTTTATACCATAATGGGCCGTGAGTTATCTAATGAGCCCAATGGGCCGAAAATTTTATGTTTAGGTTCCAAAAAAAAATCATAGCTAAATATTAATGGGCTCACACTATTCCATCCCTACTCCTCTTGGCCCATTAATTTCGGCCCAACATCAAATAAAAAAAATGAAAAATGAAATGGAAAGGAGAGGGTTAACTTTGGAGGTGCCACCTACACATTGTCCACCATGTATCCATGTTAGATCCCCCATACATCCATGCAAGTCACTTCTCTCCCCTCCCTCTCTTATCTAACTCTCGGCCATCTCTCTCTCACTCTATTCTATCTCTCTGCTCAAAGTTAACCATTATTCTCTCAAGCACACAACACATCTCCATCCATTTCCTCTCAAGAAAAACCATGGATGCAAGGGAAATCATCAAGAAAATCATTTCAAGTTTGACATAGTGGTAAGATCTTACAAACCTAAGTAACATACTTCATCTATAGCCTCATTCACCCATCTTACCACCATGTTTTCGTGAATCATGCATCTTAGAGCCATCTAAGTCCCAAAGTTCTTCAAGAAGCTTGCTAGGACCAAGATCTCTTCACTTCTTCACCTAGAAACCGAGAACAACAAGAAAAGGTGAGTTCATACCCCCCTTGTTTTCTGTTTTTACTTGTTTTTGCGAGGAGAATACAAGTCTTATGTGTAGATCTATGTATATATGCATGAATATGTGTGTTTTCTTGAAACATTTGGTGATTATGTGTTGATTTCTTCACTAATCTAAAAATATGTTAAGAAACTTGAAGTGTATCACTAGGATCTTCATATAAAACATGAGAAAAGTATGTTTTATCTCATTTACTACATGTAAACTTGTAGATCTGGGATTTGTATACTTGATATAGCAAAAATGAGTGTTGGGTTAAAAGATCTATAAACTAAACTCACAAAACAGCCCTTGATAGAAAAGTTTTGGTCCAATCTCGGATTGTTTTGACCCTCTTAATGGAACTACTTTTTAAAACTGTTTTACATGGATAAAGTTCATATTTATACCTTTAAAATGATTACTCTCATGTTTTCATACGATTTTTCTACAATTTTTGGTGAATTTTACAAAACTACCTATCAAAATTGAAATACTTTCGGACCAACCTGTGAAGGTGAGAAATTTCACATTAGTTTGAGGCCATTAAAAATAAAATTGTGAACAAAGTAGACATGTTTTCCAAACTTTCAGAATTTACGGATCCGAATTTCGACATACGATGATTTTTCTACAAATTTTCCAAAAAGTAGGTCGGAAAAGCCCAAAACCAGAAGAATATGTATTTCCACAAAAATCAAGCCAAAAATGATATTTTTGACAAAAATGGGTTTAAAATGCTATTTTTATCACAAAGTAGTCATCAACACAAGTTTTTAACAAAATTGGAGATTAAAGTGTTATTCTTACAAAAATTGGGCCTTAATTGTAAATTTTTGGCTTATTGGGCCACAAACATCATTTTTACAAAAAGGTGGGCTGTTTATATCAACTTTGTAAATAATCAAGCTAAAATAAACAAAAAAAATAATGAACGGGCTAAAAACGATATTCATATCCTTACTGGGCCTGGAAATAATATACATGTTTAGTGGGCCTTAGTGTCCTGTTACATGTATATTGGGCTTAGGACAGACATCTACATTCCTTTTGAGCCTGAAAATAATAGACACGTATAGTGGGCCTTAGTGATCCACTTACATGTTTATTGGGCTTGGGAATGGGTTTTATATGCATTCTTCTTTTTACGCTATTTTAGTGAATACTTGATCCAAAACCAATGATAAACCAACAAATAGATTTAATTTGATCATTTTCTTAGTTATGGGGCCTTAGTGGCTCATTTTTATGTGTGAGAGGTCCTGTATATGTTTATTGGGCGTCATTGACACATTAACATGTGCGACGGACCTTGGATATTATTTGTGTGCCATTTGGGTCTGTAAATACTTTACATGTGAAAGGCCCATGTTATGTAATCTCATTCCGTTTGGGTATTGAAATAATTTACATGTTTAGTGTAACAACCCAATATTTCAAGGCAATATGATGGAACGCAAGTCAAATTTAGGTCAAAATTTAACTTTCCTAAAATCTTATTTTGGTTAAATAAAGTGGTAGGAATCGTATCAAGGTTTTCGTACATATAAGAACCCTAAAATCCGAGTTATGACGAAGTAGTTATGACCAACCGAAGATTCTCAGCAAAACCGGCAATACTGATAAACGTAAAACGCGAAGTTTCAATACAATAGTTTTTGGCCTTAGGTATCTAAATGAAAGTTTTAGATATCATCAAAACCGTAAACATACGTAAAAAGAACGTCCAAATCTGACTTCATATGAAGAAGTTATGATTTTTCCAAGATCCAGATATAGCAGTAGACAGCTAAAAACTCGAAATAGAGATCGAGAGACTTTTGCCCAAAACAACTTAAATGAGAATCAAAGGTCTCAGCAATAGTAGTGCAACGATGAAAAGTCTGACGAAAACGGACATCGGATGAAGAAGTTATGGATTTTTAACGGAATTTTCATGTCCCGACCCGTTAAAAATAAAATAATTAAAAATAAATTCAAAATTAGCCAATGAAGTCTAAACGAGAGTTGTAGATCATGTTTTCAGCTACGCGTGTATATAAAGAACGTCGAAAACGGAGGTCGTACGCGAAAGTTATGGATTTTACAAGTTCGGGGTCCAAAATCCGAGGCTGTCGGGCCCCCACGACATGGCACAGCTTGGCCGCGACCCGACAAGTGACTAAGGGCGTCCAATCAACGGAAGAGGATATGGATTGCGCCCCACGAGGTGGCCAACCTTAGCCACGATGTGGCAGACCAGAAATGCCCCTATAAATAGATTTCAAGGGCTCCGAGTTCCATTGCTCAATTCCCTTTTTTCTCACGCCGAAACTCTGCGTTTAAGCCCCCGAGACCCTCCTAAAGCCCCGGTTTTCACCTTCAAGTCCCGAAGGAAAGTTTTGTGTTCCCGAGATTCCTGAGAATCCCGAGATTTTTCCGCATTTTCAACTCTTCCTGTCGAAGTTCTGCTCGATTCTTCTCTCGACTACTTCAAATCAACCACTTCAATCAAGTGAGTTCATACCCCTTTCAAACACACTTTAAATACATTTTAAATGTTTTTATACTCTTTTAGAGGGGAATACAAGTAAACATACGGTTATTATCGTGTATTTTATAAAGTTTCACTTCACTTGTTTTATCGAATAAATCACTTGGAATTCATTACTACTATGGAAAACTCTTGTCATACATTGCATGCATTAGACTTATATAAAATATATAGTGATTTCAAAGTACCTTTCATTGCTAAGTCATTTTATACATTCTGAAAACTTATGATGTTTGCTTTGTCAAACATTGTGAAAAAGGATAAACTTTGCATACAAAACTATCACTTTAATGCGGACTTAGTTGAGAATCCATGAGACGTGTATATCTTCAAACGTTACTTTTCTTTATTAGAAAGTAATGCTTCAAGTCCTGTCTATAACCAGAGTCTCCCGTTCGGAGAACGTGTCAAATGTGTATACATCTATACGGGAAGTCATGATCCCGCACCCTGACTGTTACCTATAGTCCGTCCTTTGGGGTGACAGTTGTCATAACGGTGTGACGCCTGAAGAACGTCGTTACAGGCATATTATGTTTAGTATGGTTATAAAACTCATCGGATATACAATTATTATGGTATTATGATTTTATGAACGAGTAGCTATTAAAACTATTCTTCATCTAACAAATGCGATCTTCGTATAGCTTTATTATATAAAACTATGACACAACTTTTAAGAACGTCGGTTTCTTGCGATTTTCGGTCTTAGAGACTGCCAGTTATGTTAGGAAAATAAGGGTTTTTCCTGTATACAAACCAAACAACCAATGGGAAAATAAGGGATTTTCCTGGTGCAATTGTTTACAACTTATAACACGATCATTCATACGCATTTCATACTTTTATAAGAAAATAAGGGTTTTTCTTGGAAAACACAACTATTCATATCTCAACCATTAGGGAAAATATGGGATTTTCTGGATCTAATACATTCACTTTCAACTCAACAAATCACAACTCTTTACATTTGAAATATTGCGTTTTCTGGAAAACATACACGAACTTTCGAATGGCGTACATTTCTTAAAACACTACTCATGAACTCACCAACATAATTGTTGACACTTTTTCTTTGAAATAACTTGTATTCTCAGGGAACCGCTAAGCAGATTTGGAAATCAACTTTTGGGGATTAACGTACTGACGTTAATTACTTCTTTTGAAAGATGTTTATGTATTTAACTTTTGAACTTGTAACGAATACAATTATGTAAACATTTTGGAAACTTTAATATATATGGTGGTGTGTACTTTCCTTTCTATGAACTGTTATGATACTGAATATGATGTCCTCCGCCCCCGAACGTTTCCGCCGTTCTGGTTTGGGGGTGTGACAGATTGGTATCAGAGCGTTGTGTATAGTGAATTAAGTATATCAAAACCATTTTTGGTATATAACTATAAACACAACTGGGCAAACACACTCTGAGTAAGAGTGATACTTTTAAAATTAAATTTATTTAGTTTTTGTAAAGTTGGCATGCATTCATTTCATATTAATAACATGGTCAGTATCATAGTTAAAACAATATAGAAGTATTATAAATAAGTTGTGTAGTGCAGGTATGCCTTGGGACATGTAATCGGAACTGGGAAGAATGTAGCCTGATCAACTATATTTGTCCAAGGGCTGACTAACGTATGTCAAGGAGTGTCTGCAATGGACAAAAAATTTAAAACTTACCAAAAGCATATCGTTAAAGAATACTAAGGGAGTATTCGAGTGCCTTCAACCCTTAAACTTAAGAGTAAATTCCATGTGCTTTAGCTTATAGTAAATTCTTAACCCTATTCTCGTATAGACTCAAATGGCTGGATCCCATCACCCCGGTGACCCCTACTACCCTGACCAAGGTAATGGAGAAGGGATAGAGAATGATCTTGAGGAAGGAATGCAAGAAGAATCAGACTCAGATCCAGAGAACAATAACCTACCCTTAACGGCTCCAATTCAAAATCCTAATCCTCGACCGGAATTTCATGGCTCGACGCCCCTTTGGGCAACTAACCTGAATAGGTGGAGCCGCGAACACGATCAACCCCTTCCATTCAACGGAGACCAAAGCTTCTACAACCTAAGTAAGGGAGGCTCAGTAGACAGAGCCCTTCCTATATTGGTTCGTCGGATTTCCCACATTGGTGAACAAGGACGGACGTGTTGGGCTATGAGCATTCTAACACTCCTAAGTGTACATGCAACCCTAAATACCTTGGATCTATGTTTTCTCTATTATACATGCAAATATAAACATCCAAGGTATTATCCTAATCTAGCATACAAAATATCAATATAACAAGATAGAATACATACCTCTTTAATGGTGCTTGTCTTCATGAAGCTTGAGTGCTTAGTGCCCCAAGTGTGACACCTAAAATGGTTCACACAACACCAAATACACTTGGAATAACTTGAGAGAAATTAGAACACTTCATGAAATCGTCTAGCCCTCATACACACACATAGTAACGATTTCTTGAGCCATGGGTTTCTTTTATATGGTGGCTATTAGGGTTACACCATGTAACTCATGACTTTACCCATTCCTTATGCTCCATGGATTTTAACCTCCATGGAGTATCCATGGGTCACCCCATGGACTTAGTCCAACATAAGGAATCTTGGATCACAAGCCCACATATATAAGAATGAATGATTTACACAATCAACCCATATATTTAATTAGTCTCCTTTTGATCACTTAATTAATTCCAAATTAATTCTTGATCAATACTAATTAAATAACCTTATTAATATATTAGAACTTATAATATATTAACAAACCTTAAGTGTTATTTCTCTCATTTTAGTCTATCCAAGTGCATGATGCCATGCAACCCAAATGGACCATGCCGGGTCGGGTCAAGTCTTACCAATTATAGTTATGGACTTAGACATTAATCCAACAGTCTCCCACTTGGATAAGTCTAAAACTATTATTGCGTATGACTTCAGGAACCAACTGGCAATCGTAGCTCTCAAAAGCTTCTGTCGAACTCTGACCTTGTAGATGAACTCTGATCTTGTCAATGACTTGTCCATTAGATAAGGGATCATATATTCCTCCATTCTAGATATCATATGGACTGAGACATGGATTATAATCATTCTCTCTGTCCATTTGTTGTTTCCCGATTTCCGATTTATGATGACTGACTAATTGAACAAATCAAATCAGTCCTGGCCCGGCTGAGCACTTCCATTTGTCATCATCAAATCATCGAGGGGCCCACAGATATCGCTTTTATCCCGAAGGTAAAAGGAATGGATAAACTTCGACTCATATGGCTTGTTCTACTACTTGTTGAATCATACACAAAGACACGTTTTATAACATCGAGTTACCAATGCGTTTCGTGTAATCAATGTACTATCAACTCATAGTAACAACTCATATCTCTAGGTTTGAAGAATATAAGATATTATCGTCTCATGATCACTCATGATAAAATCCATGAAGTGATTCCAATGAGCGCGGGTTGAATCCAATACTCAGAACTTATGAGCACTCATGAGTGTTGTAGCCCTTTGTCCAACAACTTAGACCTCTACAAGCCAACCCATGACAGTCTTAATTCATATCTACTTCCAACATATGACCGACTGTGGATGGTTTGAATAACTTAGTCATTCCGGAAGAATAACCTATTTTATTCGGGAAGTCAAAACATGCAAAGTGAAACACAATAATAATTGAATCCAATATGGTATCAAAACCTATGAACATAAATAAAACACCTTTTATTTATCACCATATGATTACAAAATATTTATCGTATACTATTTCAGCTATCAACTTTATTCTTGAATTTAAAGCAATAGTTGTCCCATGCTCCAAGCATGTACACTATGTTTTCTAAACACTAGTCATGCCATACACCAAGTATGCATACTATGTTTGTCTATGATCTTTACTTTGTGAACTAGATCAATTGAACATAACTTCAATGATTCTCTTTTCACACTCCCAAATCCTTACTGCAAATGCAAGAATTCCAAATTCATGTCATTTACTGAAATCTGTTAGATTCTAAACTTATATGCATCGATCCTCTTGTAATGATTATGCACAAAGTCAGAAAGACTTAACAACAATCATTACAGAGCATTCCAAAGGAGATCAAGTCCTTGGAACCATCCTTCTTGCATTAAGTTTCCTTAATCTTACACAGATTGAAAATTCTAACTTTGAAACATTTCCAGATTCCATTTAGACTATCACTTCTGAACAAGAGTTGCCTCCTTACAGATTATGTCAATATGGTCCTTCCAGAATTATCACTATACTTCTAACTGTCCTTGAGCAACCAATCTCTGGTAAACCTTAGATTGTCCTCGACAATTGTTTAATCCTTTTAGTCATATCCAGTTCTAAACCTTTTCCCTTCTTAATGCCCCAGGCATTTGGAAATTTTTAGAAAGGATGAATATAGCACATGTAATCGATCCAATATAGCACATGTAATCGATCCTATATCCGAAGCATATGGGACACGATTCATGATGTCTCACATAAAGACTAAACCAGTCTTTTGCTATAACATTTCCATTTCAATTTGCCAAGTTCTCATAATTCAGATTATGAAAAGGGATGCCGTAATCATAATCGAATTTAAGAACGCAAATAATGGACCCATATACAGAATTTCCTTATGTTGAGCCATTCCAACATGAAATTCATATATATCCTTGACTAAATGATTAAAACCTCACGATCTAAGCTTATAGATTTGTGATGAAGTATAATTTCCTCTCCCTTAATTATAGCAAAACAACTTTTTCCCAATTGAAACCTTTTGTTTTCTATAATTAACATTGCTAACTTGCAATATTTATCATAATTATCAAGCTCCCACTTATGCTCCCACTAGCTTTGACATGTACTCAGAAATCAGCTGGACTTCTAGAAATCAATACTTCATTGACTTTCTTACCAAAGTTCAGATTTCTGATACTAGATTGTTTTAATAAAACTTTATCAAAAAACATACACCTTCCCTTAGATAGCACATTTGTGTGTCTAAACAATTATGAAGAGGGATGCCGTAATCATAATGGTTAGACCTTTTTGCCACTTCTCACAAGTCCAAGTTAGTGTGCCGGTAAACCACACACGCTCCACTAACGACTTTGAGAATGCAAATATCCCAATTGATATCTAGCTAAAATCTACTTAGTGGAAGTGTTTCCTCACCATCATTTTCATGAATCAGAGGAAACCTTATGACACTTAGATTTATTGGTGTATGAGTTCCTACCCATATGAATTTGTCAAAACCATAATCACAAGACAAGGATAATGACAAATCCAAAACCATATGGATTGAACTCAATCTTAATTTCTTGCCACCTGGAAGCTCAAGGGCCTACCATTGCTTCCAAGTTGTTGTGCAACACATTGAGAACTCTAAGAACTCATATGCAAAGCCAACTTTAACTAGAATGGGCACAGAATATGTCAACACGATAGGTTATAAACCTCAAGTCGTGTGCTAGTGAAGAACTTCAGGTTTCATTCTTGATTAGTTCTTGAGACTTTCAAGACCTTTAAGACTCCCACTGTCCTCTTGACCTATAAGACTCTCTTGTCAGATATTCAAGAGATAGTGTGGATTCTAATCAAGACAAACACTTCACACAATTGGCCTAAGTTGGTCTTTGTTTTATCCAAAACATCACAACTTACCAATTTCAAATGTACAAGAGTAGAAAACTTTTACTCTTACATTTGATAAGTGTTCTTAAACCTTCTTCAAGACATATCACTCATATTACAATCTTGGAGTATGACTCTAAGACTTGTATTGGACGAAGTATGACTCATCTTCTTGATTTAACCATTTCAACAATTCAAGATCCCTTCTTCTTAGTCATAAGAATGCACTAAGACTTCCTTAGAGAACTAATTTTGATATGGTTTCTTAATCATTAAGATGATCACAAAACAGATACTAAAGTACTCTCCCATCTTTTCAGATGTGAGAAACTTTTATCCTTCTGCCTAATTTGATTCTTCTTATCCGCTCTGCTATGCATTGGAACCTTTTCCAATGTCTCAGAGTTACACTTAAGCTTGTAAGTATAATCATATTTACTGAACTCTAGTAAAATATGACGAATAGCCTTATATCTTTTGTGGTGGACTTAATCAGTGCACATGACTATGTGCTCGATCCCTTAGTCCATTACTTGACTCACACATCCATGTGAATAAGTAATTAGTCTTAATTTTCCAATACTTGAAAGTTCTCATTCATCATGATATACAACTTGCATGATTCCAAGTTTCGGTCCAATTGAGACTTGGTGATGAGAATCTTTCCTTTATTTGATAAATTTAGACATTACCACAAATGAAAGAATCAATTTCATATTTCCACTCTTGCTATTAATGGAATCATATAAGCAACAATTTTTCCTCAAATGCCATTGTAAGGATATTTTAAAATAAATAAAACCAAATTTTTTCTTTTATTTTAAAACTATGCGGAAAAACTTATCCTTACAATCCATATGAAAACTTGTTGTTATCTATTCCTTAGCAATATCTCATAACTCCTAAGAAGTAGCTCAAGAATCCGATTTTCAAACTACGCGATAGAAATCCATGTATGCGATCAGATTCAGCATATTCTTTCTTTAAGTTCCTTTACTTTTCTTTGATTCTTAAAACATTACCATGTGACCCAGTTACATCATGTATCAGGAATCTGAAAATAGAAACTTAACAGAGTTAGATTAGTGGACTTTTACCTGAAGTAGAGTCAATCTTATTGACTTTAACATCCTTAGGTAAATCAGGCAGCTTCGCAACCAATTCCCCTTCCTTTGGCAATATAAACATATGGACCCTTTGATAATGGTACATAGGACTATCACAGACTTAGCTTTTCTCTTTACCATTTGTTCAACCGAGTTGACTATGGCCGATCCCTTTCCATTGGGAAGAGAATGCTTTTTCTGTATTTCCAGTGTCAACATTGTCAATGTCCATAAAGTTTCAGGAAGTTGATCTTAACAATAGATAAGATCATTAAGGGTCTTGTCATAGTCTATTTCATAGGTGTCCCAAAGGAACTCACTATGTGACTTAGAAAGTGATTGAACCACCAACTTTCTCAAGACTTTGACACCCAACTCTCCCGGCTTGTCAATATGTGACTACATCTCCAAGATGTGATCACACCTAGACCTTGCCTTGCCATTAGGGCTTGAGTGACCTTAAACTTTTTAAGAACTTGTGGGGTAGGGAGAATAATTGGAGGAGGAGAAAGAAGTATGATATCCATGGGACATCATCTAGGAATGCTTGTTTCAAGAGATTTGGGAAGATCATAAATGTCTAAACCAGACATGTTATGGGAGATATTCAAGATAGTTGATCTTTGAGTCCTTAATATGACACCCAATATGAAAATATTAAGGCTACGACCCAACAAACTATTTTATAACTTAGAAGAGGTATGTCGTAATCCAAGCTATAAAACAATTTGAAGGTAGGTGAATGACGATTCACCAATTTCCACCAAGATAAACGAAATGTATTATTAGGTTTTAATTGGTTTTGAAACTCCTAGATCTTTTGAGATCTATTGAACTGTTCAATGGCATGTTTCAATCTCGAGTGTGCCCTTCAGGTTTTGTGACTGGGATGCCGAGGATCACAAAACAAGGTGTGAAGTAACCATGCAAATTACTTGGTACCCTTAAGTGTTTACCCCTCAATCGATGTGCCGGTTAACCACACACGCTCCATCGATACTATGATAAACATTAAGTTACCCTTTGCCTACCTTGTTAAATACGAGTTAGTGTGCCGGTTAACCACACACGCTCCACTAACCGATTTAAACAAAGTGCAAAGTGTAATTTCATGGATTAGCACCTTATTCACATTTTCCTAAGTAACTAAGATTGGGAATTATTAAGAGTTTAGTTACTTAGTATTTATCATTAATACTTTTAATGAAGGGAGAATTATAGTCATGTCAAACCCATTCGGCTAATGACCCTCCACTAGTCAAGCAAGCGGTGGGTGAGAGTGGACACCCATTAAGTTGCCATTTTATAGGCAACAACCTTATATCCACCTTATAGACCGGCTTCGTGAATGAGGCGTACTAGCGGTAAGACCGACTTTACTCTTATACATACATATATATATATATATATATATATATATATATATATATATATATATTATTAACTTATAATATTATAAAGTATAAGGGTTGAATTTTAACTTTTAAAATTCTAAGGGCTAACTTGGAATTAAAGTATTCATAAGAGAAAACTTTACAAATTCCAAAACTTGAGGGCAAGTTTTGAAACTATTCAATACTAATTAATTCCATAACTTATGTGTTTAAAGTAGTTTTAATCCAAAAACTCTTCAAGTTCCATAACTTGAGGACAAATTATGGAAGACTTTAAACTAATAAAGAATTAACTTTTTCTTTATTTTATAACTTATGAAATTAATTAAGGTTACATTATTTTTTTTTATATATTTATTTAATGAAGAGACTCTTGGTCCTCTATAACTTGAGGACAAATTATGGAGTCATAACTCCAATTAATTAGAACTAGACTCTTCATTTTTGTAACCTTTGCCAACTTTATGAGTTTTATGAGTCTTTAATGTGACTCTTCATGTAACTTGAGGATAAGTTACACAAACACATTTTATACTCAACTCTTAGATTAAAATGGATTGAAAACAACTATTTCATTCAACTTTTCTATTAATCTAAGAAGCTCATAAGAACAAGATAATTCAAATCAAACTTTTTCATGTAATTAGTCTAACCTTTAAACTAATACAAAACATGAATCTATTGACAATTATCTTTGAAAATGGATTAGCATGAACATTACCACATCAAAAACAAGTTTATAAGTTCAAAAACAACTTAGGGTAATGTTCCTAGTCCATTTCTAGCCAAAAACCTCGAAAGTATGCTGTCTAGGGTCCAACTCGTCGAGTGCATGAACACAACTCGGCGAGTTGGATGCATTTTGCCTTGGACTCGTCGAGTCCCTTCATGGACTCGGCGAGTCTGCTGGGCTGACAGCATCAATTTCGATTTTTCAGCTTCTATTGCAAGTATAACAAGAAAACAAGCCTAGGCTCTGATACCACTATTGGGCTATGAGCATTCTAACACTCCTAAGTGTACATGCAACCCTAAATACCTTGGATCTATGTTTTCTCTATTATACATGCAAATATAAACATCCAAGGTATTATCCTAATCTAGCATACAAAATATCAATATAACAAGATAGAATACATACCTCTTTAATGGTGCTTGTCTTCATGAAGCTTGAGTGCTTAGTGCCCTAAGTGTCACACCTCAAATGGTTCACACAACACCAAATACATTTGGAATAACTTGAGAGAAATTAGAACACTTCATGAAATCGTCTAGCCCTCATACACACACATAGTAACGATTTCTTGAGCCATGGGTTTCTTTTATATGGTGGCTATTAGGGTTACACCATGTAACTCATGACTTTACCCATTCCTTATGCTCCATGGATTTTAACCTCCATGGAGTATCCATGGGTCACCCCATGGACTTAGTCCAACATAAGGAATATTGGATCACAAGCCCACATATATAAGAATGAATGATTTACACAATCAACCCATATATTTAATTAGTCTCCTTTTGATCACTTAATTAATTCCAAATTAATTCTTGATCAATACTAATTAAATAACCTTATTAATATATTAGAACTTATAATATATTAACAAACCTTAAGTGTTATTTCTCTCATTTTAGTCTATCCAAGTGCATGATGCCATGCAACCCAAATGGACCATGCCGGGTCGGGTCAAGTCTTACCAATTATAGTTATGGACTTAGACATTAATCCAACAGGACGACCATCCATCGAACCGAGGAAAATGATGCTAACACTGGAGTCAACACAGTTCGCATCCGGCAGTTAGGATTAGGTCATGGGAGAATCGTAAATCGAAATGAAGCGTTGCAGAGAGAGCTAACGGCAACTTAAACCGAAGTGATAGAACTTCGGGCATGCCAGGCAAGACATGAACTACGTATGCTCGAGATGGAGCGTCAGTTGGCAGAATCTAAGGCCCATGTAGCCAGCTCACGTATCAAATAATACCTATCTGACTTCCAAAATTTTGTCATAGCATAGGACCTCGGATAAAGTCCTTACTTTTCTTAACCTTGTAATCAAAGACCTTTAGATAGGTCAAATTTTCCTAACTACAAAATGTAATGCACCATGTTTTATAATATATGATGTATTTCATTTATTAAACCCCTTGCATACCCCTCCAATTCATGAGTTTATCTACTCTCCTTATGAGTCGAACTCAAAACCCTATTCAGGGGTAAACCAAACTTCTGATATAACAAATCACTAATGCGCGACTTTCGAATCACTAAAACTTATAGTTTTTCTTGTTATTTCCTTATCAGAACAATGTCTCCTCGTAGATCAGCATGTAGAAATGCAACCCCTCAATATGACCCCAACATAGTGCAATCTGCTATCACTGCGGCAGTAACAACTGCACTGTCTCAAGCAAACGTTAGCGGCGCAGCAAGGACTAGAAATAACCAACTTACCAATGCAACCCTATTCCTACAATTAGACACCGCCACTTTGCAAGCTACAATTATAGCCACAGTGGTAGCCCTTATAGCATACAATAACTTTGTCTACTCAAGCATCGAAGGAAACGATATCAAAAATCCTAATCAAAGAAACAATCGAAGCCACCTACCAGTAGCTACCTACAAGAATACCGCAAGGTGCGAACACAAGAACATGAAATGAAAACCCTGGAGCAAGAAGGGAGGCAAATCAACTCAAAGAAATGCCAAAAAGCAATCAACAAACCATACGCCTACACCCAAAAGGTCGTACAACGGCAACCAGCCTAAGTGCAACCGATGCAACTTTCATCATCACGGACCCTGCCGTGAAATGCATTGTGTTAGGTGCAATAGAAAGGGACACACCATCCGCTACTACAGAGAACTAGCCCAACCAACTACTCCAACCACAAATATAGGAGTAGACCGTGCTTGTTATGAGTGCGGAGTAGCGGGACACTTCCGAAGGGACTGCCTGGAGTCAAACATCATGAATGCTGGTGGAGGAGGCCGAGTATTCGCAATGGGCCAAGAGGTGGCTATTGCAGACCCCACGGTTATTCTGGGTACATTTCTCCTTGATAACTTATTTATGTACATTCCATTTGATAGTAGGGACGCAGAGGAGTTCCGTGAGTCACAAGTTTAAAGATCTACTCGAACAAAACACCCTAACCATTAAACAAAACTTTCATAGTAGTAATAATGGAGATAGACTAAAAAGCACTGAAAACACACACGTAGAATGCACTATTTCACTAACGAACGTCTTACAATGAGAAGTACCAACATCAGCATTCGACATGGATTGGTGTGGCCCTACCCATACCAGTTCCATGTGTTATAAAAGACCCTTTCACTTTAACCATCGACTAACAAAACTCGATCGATTTATAATGACAAACCCGACACAAACACCAATTGGTTCCTACTTTAAAAACCCCGAAGTACTCATGTGAGGAATCTTTACAACCTTCCGGTAGTATCCCCCAACAGATCATTTAGAAATACCTCAACGGGCAACAAACTACCACGAAACCCCGAATCCCAAGCCCAAGAATAACAAACGAAAGTTCTGGGTTAAAGCTAAAGGAAAATCACCCTAAGGGGCGAGCAAAAGACAACAACATGTGGCAACCTTCGCAGCCATGACATCTGTACATCCTACTACCATCCCTTCTGGTATCCCAATTGTCCCTACACCAGCTAGGCAGTATGCTGGAAACTTACCGAAATGCAATAAGTGCGGCTTCCATTATCTGGGTAGTTGTCGTCCGTTACACTGCTTTAAATGCAACAAGAACGGACATACTACACATTGCTGTCGGACTCGGACCCAACACATTACCTCAAACACTAATGTCGAAATCTCTCGAATATGCCATCTAAGTGGCGTAATGGGACACTTCAAGAGGGACTGTCCAACAGAGAAGGACAACGGCGAATGCGGAGGAGTTTGACCTCAGAATGGAAAGAAGCAACGAAAGAACCTACTATAGTATACGTTCACTTCCAATCGTCAGTATTATGTATGTCTTTTTAAAACATGTTTAAAACTAGTGCAACTAGAGTCTTATCTCTTGCGGGATCCCATCGGTATAGGGATGCTCGTACTACGTATACTTACCTTTTGTAGTATACCTTATTCGCAGCAATAGTCATATAGTAGTCTAAAGTGCTATAACTCTGTTGATGGTTGCACGGTTGTGTTTTATCTGTAAACATCTTACATTCAAATCTAATGTCTTTAAGTTTCCTTATGATTCTGACATTATCATATGACTTGAGTCAATTTGATCCGCACAAAAACAGCTTCATACGTACATCTCTCCCTCCGAAATTTTCTTTCTAGCAAAGTCGTCATTCCAGAATACCAAAGTACTCGTGCATAGAGCACTTATTATTTCTCATCCTTTCCGAAGAAAAATTCAACAAACCACCCCGAAGTACCACTTGTGTAGTACGTCAAGTTCAATCCAAAGACCCACAATTTCAAGCCTATTTATATACGGCTCAAATACCCGAGACTATGATTGATGAACCTGGTATGGGTTCTACTATGAACTCCAGGACGGATACTTCCCAAGACTACGAGTGATCGTGCTGCCATGCAAATAAACTTAGAAGCCCAACGCATGCCCTTTCTATCGATTGGGACAAGGAAGACAGATAGAACAAGAGTACCTATCCTTTTCCCTTAATTCATGAGTAACCATACCTTATTTTAGATCTTCACGAAATCTAATCGACCACAAGGTTTTGACTTCATAATCAGTACGACTAGGTTGTGTTCTTATGCAAGAGGAAAGGTCACTACCTATACCTCAAGACAGCTTAAGACACAGGAAGTTAACTATACAACGCATGATCTTGAGTCAGGGGCAGTGGTAATTGCTCTGAAGATCTGGAGACACTACTTGTAGGGTACAAGATGTACTATTCTCACAGTACACAAAAACATTCAACATACATTCGACCAAGGAGAGTTGTCACGCCAGTGAAGTTAAACGAAAGAAGCAAAGTCGTCTCCCGATAGTGAAAGGTTCACTGGAATGCCAAGCGAGGGATCCAGTTCACTTAAGAACACGAAAAGCAAATAAAACATCTATCCATAGCATGTTTACCAGTTCGGTTTAACCTCTAATTTCGGTACTAAATTCCCTCTAACAGGGGGATGATGTGACAACCCGATATTTCGAGGCAATATGATGGAATTCAAGTCAAATTTAGGTCAAAATTTAACTTTCCTTAAATCTTATTTGGGTTAAATAAAGTGGTAGGAATCGTATCAAGGTTTTCGTACATATAAAGAACCCTAAAATCCGAGTTATAACGAAGAAGTTATGACCAACCGAAGATTCTCGGCAAAACCGGCAATACTGATAAACGTAAAACGCGAAGTTTCAATACAATAGTTTTTGGCCTTAGCTATCTAAATGAAAGTTTTAGATATCATCAAAACCGTAAACATACGTAAAAAGAATGTCCAAATCCGACTTCATATGAAGAAGTTATGATTTTTCCAAGATCCGGATATAGCAGTAAACAGCTAAAAACTCGAAATAGAGATCGAGAGACTTTTGGCCAAAACAACCTAAATGAGAATCAAAGGTCTCAACAATATTAGTGCAACGATGAAAAGTCTGACGAAAACGGACATCGGATGAAGAAGTTATGGATTTTTAACGGAATTTTCGTGTCCCGACCCGTTAAAAATAAATAATTAAAAATAAAGTCAAAATTAGCCAATAAAGTCTAAACGAGAGTTGTAGATCATGTTTTCAGCTACGCGTGCATATAAAGAACGTCGAAAACGAATGTCGTAAGCGAAAGTTATGGATTTTACAAGTTCGGGGTCCAAAATCCGAGGATATCAGGCCCTCACGATGTGGCACAGCTTGGCTGCGACCCGGCAAGTGACTGAGGGCGTCCAATCAATGGAAGAGGATATGGATTGCTCCCCACGACGTGGCCAACCTTAGCCATGAAGTGGCACACCAGAAATGCTCCTATAAATAGATTTCAAGGGCTCCGAGTTCCATAGCTCAATTCCCTTCTTTCTCGCGTCGAAACTCTGCCTTTAAGCCCCCGAGACCCTCCCAAAGCCCCGGTTTTCATCTTCAAGTCCCGAAGGAAGGTTTTGTGTTCCCGAGATTCCCGAGAATCCCGAGATTTTCCCGCGTTTTCAACTTTTCCTGTCGAAGTTCTGCTCGATTCTTCTCTCGACTACTTCAAATCAACCACATCAATCAAGTGAGTTCATACCCCTTTCAAACACACTTTAAATACATTTTAAATGTTTTTATACTCTTTTAAGGGGGGGGGGGGAATACAAGTAAACATACGGTTACTATCGTGTATTGTATAAAGTTTCACTTCACTTGTTTTATCGAATAAATCACTTGGAATTCATTACTACTATGGAAAACTCTTGTCATACATTGCGTGCATTAGACTTATATAAAATATATAGTGATTTCAAAGTACCTTTCATTGCTAAGTCGTCTTATACATTCTGAAAACTTATGATGTTTGTTTTGTCAAACATTGTGAAAAGGATAAACTTTGCATACAAAACTATCACTTTAATGCGGACATAGTTGAGAATCCATGAGACGTGTGTATCTTCAAATGTTACTTTTCTTTATTAGAAAGTAATGCTGCAAGTCCTGTCTATAACCAGAGTCTCCCGTTCGGAGAACGTGTCAAATGTATATAGATCTATACGGGAAGTCATGATCCCGCGCCCTGACTGTTAGCTACAGTCCGTCCTTTGGGGTGACAGTTGTCATAACGCTGTAACGCCTGAAGAACGTTGTTACAGTCATATTATGTTTAGTATGGTTATAAAACTCATCGGATATACAATTATTATGGTATTATGCTTTTATGAACGAGTAGCTATTAAAACTATTCTTCATCTAACAAATGCGATCTTCGTATAGCTTTATTATATAAATCTATGACACAACTTTTAAGAACGTCGGTTTCTTGCGATTTTCAGTCTTAGAGACTGCCAGTTATGTTAGGAAAATAAGAGTTTTTCCTGTACACAAACCAACCAAAAAATAGGAAAATAAGGGATTTTCCTGGTGCAATTATTTACAACTTATAACACGAACATTCATATGCATTTCATACTTTTATAAGAAAATAAGGGTTTTTCTTGGAAAACACAACAATTCATATCTCAACCATTAGGGAAAATATGGGATTTTCTGGATCTAATACATTCACTTTCAACACAACAAATCATAACTCTTTACATTTGAAATACTGCATTTTCTTGAAAACATACACGAACTTTCGAATGGCGTACATTTCTCAAAACACTACTCATGAACTCACCAACATAATTGTTGACACTTTTTCTTTGAAATAACTTGTATTCTCAGGGAACCGCTAAGAAGATTTGGAAATCAACTTTTGGGGATTAACGTACTGACGTTAATTACTACTTTTGAAAGATGTTTATGTATTTAACTTTTGAACATGTAACGAATACAATTATGTAAACATTTTGGAAACTTTAATATATATGGTGGTGTGTACTTTCCTTTCTATGAACTGTTATGATACTGAATATGACGTCCTCCGCCCCCGAACGTTTCCGCCGTTCTGGTTTGGGGGTGTGACATTTAGTGATGCCTTAGTGGTTCACTTACATTGATCATTGGTCCTGGAATGAGTTTATACCTTTTTCTTCGCGTAAATTTGATTAAGGATCAAGCGAGTTTTTTTCGGTTGGCACCTATTAAGTGTACGATCGTAGCCTGTAGTTATAACCAGAGTCTCTTGGAGGGAGAACGGGGATTTGTGTACAGATCTATACGGGGTTGACACCCCACACCTCAGCTATTCTCTATAGTTAGACTAACTCAGTCTAGGGTGACGAAAACCTTATAATCAAAGTCAAAATCGGCATCCAACGACACCAAGATAGGTGAAATTGTCATTATTTAGTATGGTTATGACGGCTCGCTTAGAGGAATTAACGTTATGAAGTTTACGGAAGACCTTTTTTTTACAGGCACCATCAGGTTGATGAGAACATTCTCTTTACATGCTCTTACATTCTCTTTACCCTTTTAGTCAAATAAACAATAACATACATGCATTAATACAAGATCTAACACAAACACACTAAATTGTTTTCAGAAAATATTGGATTTTCTGGTGGTTTTCAAAGTTATAGAAATCATTTACACAAACATGCTTATGAACTCACCAATATTTTTATGTTGACCGTTTTCAAAATAATTTATATTCTCATGAAACCGTTGAAGCAGGATGAACGAAACAAACTAATGGATATTGTGTTATATTTTTTTTCATCATACTCTTACTATTTTGGCATGTCATATTCAAATACAATACTCGATGTAAACAATGAATGTTGTTATATTACATGTGTGATGATGATGATGTTATGTTTCAATTATATTCACTGTAATGATATTTCAAGATGAAGTCACGCACAAGCCCCGGGACGCTTCCATCGTCGGGTTCGGTGGTGTGACAGATTGGTATCAGAGCATTGTTTATAGTGAACTAGCATATCTAATCATACAAGATATGCAACTATAAATACAATGGGACTTAACAACTATAAACATAATAATTAAAATACATACCTTTGTGTGCATTTTAGAATAAAAACACAACAATAACAGTAAAAGTCTTTGGAGGATTTGAACATCGCTTTTAAACTCGGGCAGTTATGTAGTCGTATTGGGGGTGAATGTAGCCTGATCAACTACATTCATTCAAAATACGACTAACATGTGTTCGGGAGTAATTGTGATGGGGAATAAATCAAAAACTTACCACTTAATTATCCAAAGAACTTATAGAACCAAACCTAAACAAAATTAAATTACAATAGGAGTAATTGGTATGCTATTTGTTTCTAGTATTTGTACCCCTTCGTGCAATACACTGTAGATGAGTATCATTAGCTAGGAAACCCCTACCTCCCTAGTAAGGGAATAGCAGGGTGGCTCGACTCAGAGGAAGAACCAGAACACGAAGTAGAACTCACAGATGGACTCGTCGAGCCAATAGTGAACATCGAAGAGGAAGAGCCAGAGGGCAATGATAATGATGACTCGGATACAAAATCCGATGACATCAATCCTCCATGTAAAGCCAGAGTACCGACATATCGTGTGGGCCCTGGTGGTCCCATGCCCCCTTGGGCACAAGATATTTGGAGATAGAGTCATCAACAGGGGATACGACCAAACTACAACAGGAACCGAGGTCTCTTCGATCTTAGTCATAGAGGACAGCTGATCGGGCCTTCCCAGTCATGGTCCGGCACACGCGAGGTATTGATAACCGAGCTCAGGACACCCCAAATTGAACGGAACAAATGTGGTTTTCTATTGAGAGAGATGATTGGCAAACACAAGAAGTGAATGGAGACTCTCGAGAGAGACAGTTAGTTTGGGAAGTACAACTACGAGATACCGAACAACAAGTAGCTTGTCTCCGAGGTGCATCCACTTCATCAGCACCACCACCATAGACTTCCCGCACAATTAGGATCAGCCTTTTCTACTTCCCGCTTGATATCCGACATGACTCTCTTTCATGTAGTAAGATGGTACTTACCACTGCAACAATTATGTGCTATCTTTATTTCATATTACTACATAGACTCAATTATATGCACAAGCGAACCCTCAAAACCGCTACATACTTAAGGATCTCAAAACCATAACAACATATATACTCTAAGGATAGACGTGAGGATCGTGCAAAATCTGTGATTACCTACTACCGCAAATACATCATAGGGATGTAGATGGAAGCAGTAAGAATTATACAACAAGATGCAAAATTTATAGAGTACAACCAAGAATGACGATCATTACTTACGATCTGGATTATCAACGTGCAGCAGGAAAATGCCATCCCGCAAGAATAACAAGCGCACCCGCGAGACACCGCTCCTGCAAATGGACTCTGCTACATTCCAAGCTACTGTAACGGCGACAGTAACTGCTGCTATGGCACAAATCAATGCAAACAACCCCAATGGAGGCAGAAATAGCATTGACAACTCCAACCAAAGGAACGACCATGGGAACCAACAAGTGACAACTTGTCAAGGCACACTAAACCCCAAGCTTAAGACCAGGAAGCAAAATCCTGGAAGTAAGAGAAAGGGGCAACCACTCAAGGGTTCTCAAGGAAGCAACAAGTTGTTGTTGTACATGCGACCATGACCCCCTATTACACCAACAACCAGGAGACCATATGCTGGAAGCCTTCCAAAATGCAACTAGTGCAAATTCCATCATAATGGAGCCTGCCGGGAGATGCATTGTAACAAATGAAACCGAAAGAATCACACCGCCAAATTCTGTAGAACTTATCCATTCCAGAATCGTCAGCCAAATGAAAACGACAAGAATCGCAACAACCTTAACAACAAAACCAATGATGAGACCAGTCACACCTGCTATGGGTGTGAAGGAACCAGTCAGTTCAGGCACAATTTCCCCAAGGATAATAATCAAGGAGCAAAAGGATCAGAAATGGTCCAGACCTGGGGTCAAGGCGAAGCAGTCCAACTTAACAACTTTTTCGCTTATCTCTTACCCAATAGTGAAGCTGAGCAAAGTTTCATTAGTAGCATATTCAAACACTTACTAAAACCACAACCATAGAGGCTAAACTAATCCTTAACGATGGAGATGACTAATGGGAACACCGACTCAACTAAGGATATTTATGTAGGGAACACCCTAACACTAAACAACCATTCATTTAAAATAAAAATTTAACGCTAGTAAATATTAGGAGTTGTGATGTGATAATCGGCGTGGTTGGATTAAGCCCCCACCGTGCTAATATTATGTGTCGTGAGAAGACCGTTTTCCTTCACCTTCCCAACCACGAAACTCTAAAAATCCATGGTGATAAACCTAGCACCAAATTCTCGTCCTATCTCGTGCATCAAGGCACAGAAGTGCCTGCACCAAAAGAACTACGTTTTCCTCGCTCATGTTGTGGACAAGACCAAGGAAGAAGTAAGCATACAAGGTATTCCAGTAGCATGCAATTTTCTAGATGTAATTCCCGAAGAACATCCAGGAATACCCTAGAGAGAGAGGTCGAATTTCGAATCGACTTCATATCGGGAATCACATCAATTGCCAATTCACCCTATAGGTTGACTCCCGTCGAAATTCAGAAGTCATCCAGTCAATTAAGAAGTTGTTTTGAGTAAAGGATCCATCAGACGAGGCTTCTCACCCTGGAGAGGTCCGGTCTTGTTCTTCAAGAAGATGAATCCTTCAGAAGGTACATCGATCTTAGGAAATTGAATAAGCTCCCTATCAAAAATCGTACCCAGTCCCTCGGACTGACGATCTATTTGGCCAGTTCCAAGGAGCTAGTTGCTTCTCTAAAATAGATCTAAGAATCGATTATCATCAACTTCTAGTCCAAGAAGACGACATTCCAAAAACTACCTTCCGAACTTGTCACGACCATTTCAAATTCATTTTGATACCCTTCGGTCTAATGAATGCTCCCACGATATTCATAGACCCTACAAACCGAGTTTTCCCAACCATTCCTTGTCATCCTTTTCATTTTTTTCATCAATAAAATACTCGTCTGCTCTTGAAGCAAGAACAAAACACTGTCAACACTTACGACCAACCTTGAAAGCATTGAAGCTAGAGAATATCACGGAGGAAGCACTATGTGGATGGATAAAACTCTCAAAGTCGAAAGAGGAAGCTTATTGTTATAAGAGTTGAGTTAGGCGTTATCTGGGTGATCGTCAATAGGTTAACCCAATCTGCCCATTTCCCGCTAATACAGATATCAAACAAGATGGAAAGATTAGCTTGGATCTATATTAAGGAGATCGTGAGGCTCCATGCAATATCGGTATCTACCATCTCGGATCGAGATAACGAATTTTCTTCAAGACTATGACAGTCACTTGAGAGGCCTATGGGAACATAGCCAGATATATGCATTGGTTACCACCTTCAAACCAATAGCCAAAGCGAACGAACCATTCAACCACTCTAAGTCATGCTCCGAGCCTGAGTGTTTGAATTCCACAAGTCATGGGATACCCAGTTGCCATTGATTAAATTCTCACGCAATAACAGGTATCGCACGAGCATCAAGGATGCTCTTTTCGAAGCTCTTATAGTCATAAATGTAGATCACTCGCCATTACTCACACGGGACCATAAAAGTATTCGAGACACGATAGTGAAGATAATCCCAAATCAAAACTCGACTTCAAGCATCGCAAGACCGACAAAAGAGCTATGCTGACAAGCATCGTAAGCCATTAGGATGTCAAGTCGGGGATCGCATGTTATTAAAGGAATCTCATTGGAAAGGAACGATTCACTTTTGGAACCGAGAAAACTAAACCCATGACACATCGGATTGTTAGAGATTCTTGCTCGGATTGGTTAAAAGACTTATAGGCTGCAGCTGCTTGTAGAGCTCAGCAACGTAAACCCTGTGTTCAGCGTATCAAATCTGAAAAAGTGCCTATCAGGAAAAACTCTTAACATTCCTTTAGAAAGAGGTCGAAATAAACAAGAATCTCCTATTCGTCGAAGAACTAGTCGATGTATTGGATAAGGAAGTAAAGCGTACAAAACAATGTCACATTCCGATTGTGAAGGTTCGATGGAACACCAAGTGTGGATTAGAATTCACATATTAACGTGAAGACTAGAAGAAGTAGAAGTACCCTCACCTATTCTATCATTCATAAACCCACCTTTCGAAAGAATTTCGGGATGAAATTCCCTCTAACGGGGGGATGATGTCACAACTAGAATTTTTGCTAGGAAATTCTACTCTCATGCAATCATTCACCTAGTGTAATAACTTTTACTCTAAGGGAATATCATACTCTATGCTCATCCAAATAAATCTCATATGTTCAACTAAGGGTTGGGAACCTTAGAAATCCCGACTCAAGTTCGTTACGGACTAGAATTCTCTTATTGGGCCTAAGGGACCAATAAATCATCAATTTGTCAATCTATAACATTTTGTTTTTTAGAATGATTCATTCTACCTCCATTTGGACCATGATGGACCATAAATGAATTAATTAGCCCTAATGGGCCATAAGCCCATTCCTTTATACCATAATGGGCCGTGAGTTATCTAATGAGCCTAATGGGCCAAAAATTTTATGTTTAGGTTCCAAGAAAAATCGTAGCTAAATATTAATGGGCTCACACTATTCCATCCCTAATCCTCTTCGCCCATTAATTTCGGCCCAACATCAAATAAAAAAATGAAAAATGAAATGGAAAGGAGAGGGTTAACTTTGGAGGTGCCACCTCCACATTCTCCACCATGTATCCATGTTAGATCCCCCATTCTTCCATGCAAGTCACTTCTCTCCCCTCCCTCTCTTATCTAACTCTCGGCCATCTCTCTCTCACTCTAATCTATCTCTCTTCTCAAACTTTACAATTATTCTCTCAAGCACACAACACATCTCCACCCATTTCCTCTCAAGAAAAACCATGGATGCAAGGGACATCATCAAGAAAATCATTTCAAGTTTCACATAGTTGTAAGATATTACAAAACTAAGTAACATAATTCATCTACAGCCTCATTCACCCCTCTTACCACCATGTTTTCGTGAATCATGCATCTCAGAGCCATCTAAGTTCCAAAGTTATTCAAGAAGCTTGCTAGGACCAAGATCTCTTCACTTCTTCACCTAGAAATCAAGAACAACAAGAAAAGGTGAGACAAGTTTTCCAAACTTCCAGAGTTTACGGATCCATATTACGGCATACGATGCTTTTTCTACAAATTTTCCAAAAACTAGGTCGGAAAAGCCCAAAACCAGAAAAACATGTATTTCCAAAAAATCAAGCCAAAAATGATATTTTTGACAAAAATAGGTTTAAAATGCTATTTTTATCACAAAGTAGCCATCAACACAAGTTTTTAACAAAATTGGAGATTAAAGTGTTACTCTTACAAAAATTGGCCTTAATTGTAAATTTTTGGCTTATTGGGTGACGAAGGTCATTTTTACAAAAGGTGAGCTTTTTATATCAACTTTGTAAATAATCAAGCTAAAAAAAACAAAACAATAACGAACGGTTTAAAAACGATATTCATATCCTTACTGGGCCTGGAAATAATATACATGTTTAGTGGGTCTTAGTGTCCTTTTACATGTATATTGGGCTTAGGATAGACATTCACATTCCTTTTGAGCGTGTAAATAATATACACGTATAGTGGTTCTTAGTGGTCCACTTACATGTTTATTGGGTCTGGGAATGGGTTTTATATGCGTTCTTCTTTTTATGCTATTTTAGTGAATACTTGAGCCAAAACCAATGATAAACCAACAAATGGATTTAATTTGATCATTTTCTTAGTTATGGGGCCTTAGTGGCCCATTTTTATGTGTGAGAGGTCCTGTATATGTTTATTGGGCCTCATTGACCCATTAACATGTGCGATGGACCTTGGATATTATTTGTGTGCCATTTGGACCTGTAAATACTTTACATGTGAAATGGGCCTTAGTTGTCCTTTCATATATATTTCGGGCCCATGTTATATAATCTCATTCCATTTGGGTCTTGAAATAATTTACATGTTTAGCGATGCCTTAGTGGTTCACTTACATGGATTATTGGTCATGGAATGAGTTTATACCTTTTTCTTCGCGTAAATTTGATGAAGGATCTAGCGAGATTTGTCGGTTGGAACCTATTAAGTGTACGATCGTAGCCTGTAGTTATAACCAGAGTCTCTTGGAGGGAGAACAGGGATTTGTGTATAGATCTATACGGGGTTGACACCCCACACCTCAGCTATTCGCTATAGTTAGACTAACTCAGTCTAGGGTGACGAAAACCTTATAATCAAAGTCAAAACCAGCATCCAACGATGCCAAGACAGGTGAAATTGTCATTATTTAGTATGTTTATGACGGCTCGCTTACAGGAATTAACGTTATGAAGTTTACAGAAGACCTTTTTTTTACAGGTAGCAGTGGGTTGTCTGGGAACATTCTCTTTACATGCTCTTACATTCTCTTTACCTTTTTAGTCAAATAAACAATAACATGCATGCATTAATACAAGATCTAACACAAACACACTAAACAGTTTTCAGAAAATATTGGATTTTCTGGTGGTTTTCAAAGTTATAGAAATCATTATCACAAACATGCTTATGAACTCACCAACATTTTTATGTTGACTGTTTTCAAAATAACTTGTATTCTCAGGAAACCGTTGAAGCAGGATGAACGAAACAAACTAATGGATATTGTGTTATATTTTGTTTCATCATACTCTTACTATTTTGGCATGTAATATTCAAATACAATACTCGATGTAAACAATGAATGTTGTTAAATTACATGTGTGATGTTGATGATGTTATGTTTCAATTATATTGACTGTAAGGATATTTCAAGATGAAGTCACGCACAAGCCCCCAGACGTTTCCGCCATCTCGTTCGGGGGTGTGACATGGTCACATTGCCCGAAATTGTCAAAATCGCGCATACGTTCCTTACTACACACAAGGCTGGCAGAACATGCCAAGAGGAAGATACTCCAAAAGATATCCCTCGAGATCACGATCAGACATTGACGACTGGAACGCCAAGAAGGCCAAGAATGGAACTCCTAAGGACAAGAATTCAACTCCCAAGGCCAAGAATGAAACTCCAAAGGACAAGAGTCAGAATCCCAAGGGAAAGAAGGGAATGTCGGCCAAGAAGTCCAATCCAAGAGATGCTTCCGTGAAGCCAAAATCAAAGTCATCTAAACGGCTGACATCAAGATCCAAAGCAAGTACTGAGCCACCCATCATATCGAAAAAGAAATGGGTTAAACCCAACTACAAATGGTTTCCAAAGGTTCAATCCCCATATCAACTAACGACTCTAATATTTCTACATCTTCTATTTGTGATAAGCAGGAGATGTCATGGGAGAAAGTATCATGCAAGGATGAAAAAGGTCGACCCAGTTTCAAAATGGATTGGGTTCCAAAGACCAACTAATCCCGCTCTGTGTTGGAGCAGCTATGGAGGCATATCATCAGACTTTGGTTTGTTGGTAGTGGCTGTTCCTGGAACATGATAGAGGAAATCTCTCAACTGTACAACATTCAGACATTTGCTTGAGAGTTTGTGTCCTTTGCGGGAAGGGAAGAATGGAAGTGATCACTCACAGGGTTTGTGATTAATGATATGAAGAATTTTCGGATCTGTCCTGAGATTACGCGTGCTATTCTCAGACCTTCTGGATGCAAATTCAATCAATGACTTACGGTTTGAGGTTTCTTCTCTATAATCCTAAGTTTATCTTAAGCTGATTCGCTTTAAAGACTAATTTTTGTTTTAGGATAGTTTAGATTTGCGTATTTACTTTCGTTTCTATCATATGCACAAATTTAGGGGAGAAATAAAAACAAAAAAAATTAGAAAATTTTCAAAAATCCAAAAACATTAGAAAATCAGAAAATCAAAAATATGTTGGTTAAGAAATGTGCTTGAGGGAGATGTTTTGGGAAGTCATATTATCAAGTGATAACAGGTACTCTAAGTCTGCGTAATGTACCCGAAGTTGAAAGGTTTATGCTCTGGTTTGATGCGTCGGTAGGCACGAAAGATTCTAAATGGACTTGACTAGGCAGAGTTGAACTTAGGAAATTCTTAGTCTTGACAAATCTTGACCTAGTTAGATCCGTTCAGCCTGACAATGCGACGCTCAAATAGGTTGAGCAGGGAGATATATATGGGAATCCACTCGTCACATTAAATGAACCCGTACTTGGAACCGTGGTTTAACTTTTCATCGATGTGTGGATTCTATCCTTAATTCTGGTTGGATGGTACGACTGGTAGATTCCAATAAATTAGGTCTGTAGAAAATCGTTTTCTTTCTTTCTATCTGTTAGTCATATGTTGTCTCCTTTGCGTGACTTCGAATCCGACTTGGTACACAACATATGCAACTCTATTTCTGTGCAT